>NC_079382.1:5175000-5775000 GCF_021018895.1 Seriola aureovittata
GGTCAAAGCAGCAAAAACGTTCCTGACTTGCCAAGTCCGTCACCTAGAAGTTCAACTGAGCACGTCTCTAAACTGCAAGAAGACCTCATTCAAGGCACACCCTCTAATTGCAAGTTGGCGCTTTAACCTTCTTGGGTCAGTGTTTCATTTCAGATCCAGTGTGCTGGGTGTGTAGAGCCAGAAACACACACACACACACACACGCACACACAAAAAAAATGTGTCAGTGGTTGTCAGTGGTACAAGTGATGCAGAGCGATGCCAGCCCTCCTCTTCACCGTCTGTTGAGACAAAGTCTGTAGGAGGGTTTACAGGAACATGTGGTAACCTGGATGTTGGATGCTGGCCAGTGCTCTGGTCTTATTGGGATTAAACCGTTTACATTAACCTGTGATACCTCCAGCTGCCTCTGCCCTGTTGCCAACAAACCTGGTAACTGTATGTTCCTCTACACGGGAGGTCGACAGACTGAAGGTCCTTCAACAGAAACGTACAGTATGAACAGCTCAAGCATGACATTCACATGACAGTTTACTTGCTGATCATTTTAACTGGATAATCGTTTGGATTCATTTGTATGAAAATAAACGCTGAACTCTATGAATTTGGATCAATGTGGAGTTTTTTTTTTTTTTTTTTACTGTAAAGGAAGCAAAACAGTGGCCACCACCTCATCCTTACCATATACAAAATAATTAACCCTAATCACCCAACTGAACTTAAAGGAATAGTTTGACAGAGTTTAACGACAAGAAATATGTATACTGTATTTACTCAATTGCTGAGAGGCAGATGGGAGCTATGATGTCATTCTCACCAGTGGCTGGTTAGCTTATCTTAGCATAAAGACAGAAAACAAGTGAAAGCAATTAGCCTGACTGTGTGTGTGTGTGTGTGTGTGTGTGTAATAAACTCCACCTAAAAACATCTCCAGAGCTCACTAAAACAAAAACCTGACATGTAAAAACAACAGTTTGTGGTTTTACAGGTGGTTGTGCGCAGGATTATATCTTGGCCGGGTGGCTTCCTGAAGTCTTAGTAACTTGACTGGCTGATTAATACATTGAATCATCATCAAAAATATGTTTGTAGTTTATTATGAAAATGTTGCGTTTTTGATGGGAACGGAAACTTGACATACAAACACTGTTGTCTTGAATGCAGCTCAAAAATGGATTTAACAGACAAACACTCAATCTGCTTCTATTCTTCATGGGGAACAGGCAATCCAATCAGCATGTCTCTATTCTCTTATTGTTTATTTAGATAATATTTCAGTACAGTGTGAGGTGCAACATGGAGACTGAGCTGTGGTGCGATTCGATCCTTTAGGGGCTCACACGTGTTTCCAGAAACAGCGAAATCCTTCTGGGTGGAGATAATGATTGTTTATGTGAAATTTATATTATATAGTATATGAAGCAATAACAGGAAAGACTGACTTCAGCTGACTCTGCCATTACATATGCTCTTGACTGTGGTCTCTCATCACTCACTCTGAGAAAGCAATGGCAGTTGGTTTTTAAAGGCCAACTCAGCATGATACGACCGCCATATTAAACAGACCCTGGAACAGCTTGTTGGAGTGTATTGCCTTACGCTGAAAACTCCCTTTGACCTTGAGACGATCTGGGATAGGTTGATAGGTGCGCATCTGTCAGTAGATGGTATAGTATGTCCCAAAAATTTTACCGCTTCTGCTTATATTGGAAAACATTTCTTTCCTTTTATGGAGAAAAGCATTTAGGTGAAATGATACTGTACTACTGACATAAGTAGTAAAACTCTGTTTTTATGGTTCTTTCTTCTCTTTCTCAGACTCATGCAGTGTTCTCCCAACCACACACACACACACACACACACACACACACAGTGAAACCACACACATAATTATTATCACAGCTTTCCAGAGGCAGCAAAGCAGCCGCTGTTTCACTTGATCTTTTATAATGGGAACAGCAGCAAAGAGTCAGTAATGACATCTCAGCTCGCAACGCTATTCCAACACTTCCCGTAGCATGACCCCGGAGTCGCTGAGAAAATTCGAACTCTGTCTGTCAGTGGAAAAAATGTTTAAAGATTGAATTATATACCGCCAATAACCAACGCAGTAGGGGATTGTATTGAGGTCTGATTGACATTTACTGAATTTGCAAATCCTGCCAGCTGTAGATTTCGTATGACAGAGGATCCAAGAAACTGAAACACTAGCTGCCAGTCGGCCTGAGCACAGGGCTCAGTAGGTAAATGCTTCAATCCGCCTTATTTTCACATTTACTGTGTGTACAGTTTTTATGCGACATAGTATGTACATGCAGCCAATTGAAAATATATTAAATGCAGCTTTAAATTCATCAACAAAATTTATGGTAAAAAATATTTTTTATAATGACAAAAAAACGAGGCTAAAACTAAAAAAAAGAAGCTTTAGAAAACAAGAACCATGACGTATTCTATTTGTCTGCCATCTGGCCGCAACAGATTTCAACACTGACATCTTATCAACCCCATCGCCTTTAAAGTTGAAATGGGGAACTAAACATTTGCTTATTTACACATCCAGCAGTTATACAGCAACATTGCCATTCATTTGAAGTTGTGTTTCTGACCATGTGGCAAATTTAAACCCAATAATCACTCTCTTTAATTCTGTTTTTGATCACCACCAGTTCCAGAAGCAAATGTCCAGCTGTTCTGTTGGTATTTGCTCCACCATGTTCCCCTGCGAGCAACTCAATTTGTCTGTCTGCTGTTTGGTGCCGAGCCCTTAGTGTAAACTGGGTTTTCTAGAGCTTTTTCTCTGAAAACTGCTGCCTTTGTATCCAATAATGACGCAATGAGAGTGAACCAAAACCGAGGGAAATTGTGGGGTGGACAGCTAAACAATGAGTTGCAACTCACTATAAAGGAAAGGTGGAAAAATGAGAAGCTGAAATTCAGGTGTTATAGCCGCTTTTAAAGCAACATCTTACATTTCAGTAAGGTCATGTCTTCACTAGTGATTTCGCTAATGTAACCGAAAAACAGTAACAGATTTAGGGACTAAATGCATCGAAAGTCCCAGTGAAACGTAGACAAGCAGCAGCAGTGAAAGAGCAAATGTTAGCTAGGTTAAACGTAACAAGCTTTCACATTAACGTAGCCTTCAGGCAGCTACCTTTTGTGTTTATAGGCAGTCAGGGCCAATGAAAATTGTCAGCCTTCAACATCTACCTGTAGATGTTCCCTAAAGAAGTATTACTGTGTTTCAATAAATAAGAGGACAGAAGACATAAAAAATAAAAATGCAGGACAAAAATTAGACTAAATTTCACTGGCACAAACTAAACTAAAACATATTTAGTTTTCATTCACTAAAACTAAATAAAGTGACTAAAGAGTGACAAAGTGAATATGCTACACCAACAAAACAATTCTGCTGAATGAATATTGTGGGATTCTATTTGTTCTATCTGTTTTCAGCCCATTCATCTCAATGTTCCTGGGTTGTTTATTTATTCTATTATCAAATCCCACACAGAGTGGCTTTAAAACTGGATTGTAATTTAATTTTTTACACTGATGACCCTTAAGGTCCAACCAATTATGTTCCCGCATCCTTCCATTTATATTCATCCAAACCTTTTGCATACAAAATATATTTTGTTACTTCCCAGACAATATATTACAAAAACTACATAAATATTTCTGTGTATATTACCTGTATTTATAATGGCATTATTGGTTGTTTTTATAATGTCAGAAAGCCTCTTATTCCTCACATCTTTAACTCTTTTTTTATTAGATGATACTATAATAGTTTCTCCCAGAGTACTAACCTTGTTCTTATCCAGGTGTTTTATCTCTGGAGAAATAAATCTGTTCCAACTAGACACCACAGTATGTTTTTTTTTGTTGTTTTTTTCCTCCCACATCGACACACAGCGACATGCACCATTTGAACAGGGAGAGAAGGCACACAAAATAAAATGTAGAAAACTGCTAATTTGTGAGTGTTTCCTGTGAAATTGGTGCAATAAAAAAAAAAGTGATACACTTCTAATGGCCTGCTGTCTCAGCAGCAGCAGCAGCAGCAGCAGCAGCAGAAGAAGAGCTGGACACAAAGCCACAGATTAAGGCCGATGACGCTTCAGATAGTTCTTTTTTTTTTTTTTTTTTTTTTTTTTTTTTTTTTTAAATTTGTTCCATCTAAAATGATGTAATGGATGCATTTACTGATATATGAAAGAGTTTACAGTAAGAGTCACCAATACCAATACCTGGTGATGATGTTTAGGATCTGTGGACAACTGGTGTGGACAACCAGCTGCTATATGCAAATCATTCCTCCCAGTGGCCCCAGCACTGGTGCGATGCCACATCATCGTTCATGTGAGTGATGTTTTGATTAAATCTTTAATTGGCCTTGTTTGACAGACATGATTGATCTGTCCGACATCATGAGGTGGGAGGGGAATTATTTAATTATTTGACCAAATTAATAAAGGCTGCTGACATTTCATTCCGCCCACAAGTTTAAACCCGCAGTCCCCGAACACTGTCTCGATTGTATTGTACTTTCTTGAGCAGTAAACGGGCCTGTGAGTTCTGCGGGGCTCCTGTCAAGGAAGCGATCTAATAAACAATCTGTAAAGGCAGCCTGTTGCAAGATCATTTGCCATAGTAACACTTATTGCGTCGCTGCGTGTGCGCAGAGATTTTCCCTGAGACATCAGAAAATGAAGGAAGTTGAAACAGGTTTGTTGACTTTGTGTCCTACCCACTGAACTTTAGCAGTTCCCGAAATGTAGCAACAACACGACAAGTACATTGTGCTACAGAAAGGCTCCTTTGCATCCTGTTTCTTCCTGTTCGTCATTCAGTCCATGAGGTTGAGTTGCAGTTCATAATCATTTATTTCCACAGGAGCTTTTTGTGACATCCTGTGAGATCCTTAATAACCTTGGGAAGTTTTTTTTGGCCCTGATCCTGATTCAAGTTCTTTAATACTGACGTTAACAGTCTGATCTAATATTTACCTAAGTGTTGAGTAAACACAGTATGTGTCTGACACATTGAAATAACAACCGTCTACTAAATTTGGCACACATTATTTTTCACAAGCTATTTGATCCAATGCTGAAGGTCCTGATTTAAGACTATTGGCACCATGGGTGTAAATTATTGGCATGATATGAAAGAAAGTTTAAGTGACTCCTGAAACTGATGTGAGGCGATGAGCTGGAGAGAACACGCCTCAGTCAGCTGGCTGTTGTGAGAACTAAAACCACACTGGTGTTTGTACAGCGGTGTTACAGAGTGGAGCTTCCTCCTTCACAAACAACCTCTGGCTGAGTACACACACGAGTTTGCACAGAGCACACAAACCCGACAACAGTGGAGTTTTGTTCTGTCACCAGGTTATTTGCAAAATTAACATTAATTAGTGACAGCTGATACGACCTGCCACTGCTGAACCTGTGAGGCTGATGACCAGCAAGGTTTTAATTTGTGTATTTAAAAGCTTTTGTCTTAATTTACGCTGAATGGGTTTTATCTGTCCCCCCCCCACACACACACACACACAAATGCAGGGAAGTTGGGGGTGCTGTAGTGGGAGGAGCATTTTACCCGAAACGAATACAGCATAGGCCTACAACAATACACTGCACACACACCATAGAAACAGCAGCAGTAAAAACAACAGCCAGGTCTATAGGACTCATTAATGCTATTACACAAATAGTTCACAATTAGGCCATAAAAGTGCAATACACATGTCCAAAAGGTCACAGGTAGACATGCTGCTGTAATGTAATATAGACATACATATATTTAATTTTCATATATAAAATAAAAACATTTATGTAGAAAGTACATATAAAACCTGTTAGAAACTGGAACAATGCCATATATTGAAATGTATGTCTAACCCATATAAATATGTATGTATATATGCTTATATTGTAGATATACTGTATGTTATGAGAGTATATATCCATCCCAAAGCCTGTCAATATATGTTAATGTCGATATAGTATATACAGTAGGTAACAAATTAATAAGAAAAATATATATAAGAAATTTATATATCTTATATAAACATAAGAAGTTTTATATGTATGCTGTTTTAAAACACTATATACGTTATAATCTTATATCTTCACATATCAAGAGGATGTATGTGATAATAATTTATTCTTTTAGAGGTGACATTTATGGCAACATCACTCTTGATGTAGGGACATATATGTCATATTAGATTTCTGTATGGGATGATTAGTCTGTCTTAATTTGTTGCCCTATGTGAAGCACATTGTAGCTTGGGTTTTAAAATGTTCTCTATAAATGAAGATTATTATTATTATAAATCGTGTTTGGGCTAAAGTGGAGAAGGGTTCTTTACCTTCTCCTCCTGATTCCAACTGGCCAGGCTGACTGGAAATACAGTGTGTCCAAAAGAGACAAAGTAGGGACTAAACCAGTCAAAAGGGTGTTGATGCTGTTTAAATATGACTCACTAAGTGACACACAGAGGCGTGATCATTGGTACTGAGAGGCACCCTGGTATTGTTGCGCTCTCCATGAAAAGGATCATTCTGGGGCCTTTTTTCCATCTTTTTCCTGTCAACTATTTAATAAAAAAATAAAATAAAAATAAAGAGTGAGGATATAAAGGGGGTAATACTAAATGAAGAAGTGTAATGGTGGTAGGTGTTGCTTTTTAAAAACTGCATTTCCAACTGTGCTTTTCAGGCCCCTAAAAGCAAAGATTTGCCCAGATGCCTCCTCGAAAAAATGTCATCGATGGATTAAAAAAAAAACTGCACATTGTGTTATTTGCTACACACTCGCACTCGGCGCTCGTGTAGCACTAGTCTGAGCCTCTCCAACCTCCTCGATCCGCCCAGGCATTTCTATTTCTCTGAAGCTGCTTGACTCTTCACTCTCTTGTTGCCCGCTCTGCAAAACTCCTCAGCTCATTCATTCGAGTACGGTTAGTGCATTTTATCACAGTGTGGTCCCTGATAAAGTGTAGTTGAAAATAATTGGTGGCCATTTTTTTTTTTTTTTTTTTTTTTTTAGTTGCATTCATCTCCAAAAAAAACAAGCCTTTTGTGCACGATAACAATTGCTGAGGATTGGCATTGAAGGCAACATAACCATCACTAAATCGTTGTTTTCAGAGTCACTGGGCTGCTGAGGGACTTTTCATGCAAACATGCTGAAAGCGCTCTTGGGAAACAAAAATACGTTGACACGTACTCCAGCCTGCAGTTTTAGCTTCACACACAGTTTACAATCTAAATCTAAGGTGACCGCCTCCTTTCTGACCTACAAAAAAAAAAAAAAAAAAAAAGATCAGGATGGCTGCTCAGAGAGGAAATCCAAATGTCGTGGAGTCTTAAACAAGGTTACGTAGGAGGCGTGTTTCTCACAGGAGTGAAGTGAATTCATCTTCCTGGCAGTTTCAAAGGTCCCCGCGTTACTTCCCTCTCTTCTCTGCATAACAGGAGGGTAATATGGATTCCCCCCTCGCAGTGGGTATGTCCGACATGAAACTGTATAACTCCCAACAACGCAGCTTTGCGTGCAGTTCGCGGTTATTTGATCAGACCGACCTTAACTGAAAACGCTGTTGGATGAGCTCACATGGCTTTGTACTGTATACTCTATAGGAAACACGAGGGAGGAAAACGACCGAGGGAGAGAATGAAATGAAAAAGGCACTTGGCAGGGACGCGGTGTGTGTGTGTGTTCCTGCTGCATTCCTACTCAGTCAGCTTGTCCATACTTTGTGCCTGTGCATTAACAGTCTGTGCATTAAAGGTCTGGATATTTGGCTTTGATACCCCGTGGCTGATTTTTTTTGGTTGGGTTATCAGGGTAATGCCCTCTGACAGAGCCGTAACACAAGGCTACTGGATCAAAAGGCATTTTGTTTTCTTTTCATCTCTCATACTCTCAGCAAAGACTTCAATGAGCGAGTGAGAAAGAGAGAGAGAGAAAGAGAGAGAGAGACGGACTGACAAAGGGACACAGAAATAGACAGTAAAACAGACCAGTTGACAGGCAGGTAGTGGAACAGCCTGCAGTCCGGGATTTGGCCTGTAAATATCTGGGACATTGCTCATCAACACATTAATTTCGCTCCTGGTGCTGGAGGAGTTCTTCCATTAGCTCATACATAAGTATCTTGGATAGCGAGCTGCAGATGATTAATTCCCTCGCATCAATTGGCCGCCTCTGATGGTATGAGTGTTCGTCTCTTGTGAAGTTCACATTTCTGTCTCATCTTTCATCTCACAACACTGTACTGTGATGGTTATGGGGTGTGAGTGCTAGTGTGATGAGTGTGTGTGAGTGTGTGTTTGTGAAGGTCCTGCTGGCTCAGTTGGCAAAGACACATTTTAACGTATATAACAGCAAATGTTCTGGGTTGTAATGTTGCCCTGCCTTTAACTGGTATAATATAATGTCAAGTATAAAAGCCGATATGTGCTGTGAACATACTGTGTGTTATGACTTGTTGTTTCAGTACAGACACAATATTCTTCTTAATTACAACATCAGTGTCAGTATATATGTATATAGCCTTTCCTTATTCAGGGAAGCGGGGAGCAGTACTCTCTGTTGAAGAAGGGCTCTCTGTTCACACATATTCACACCTGGAGGCTGTCTGCTACAAGTCCAGTCCGACTTGGTGGCCACTCATCAGCTCCACTGGAACAGGTGGGAATTTGATGCTTCGCTCGAGGGCACTGAAGTGGCAGTAGAGGGCGAGCGCTGCTCTTTCACTTTCCCCTCCCTGATTTAACCCAGAGGATGGCTAAACTTGGCTGGTGCAACTTTGACCTGCCGTGCACACATCCCTGTTGTTTTCCTGTGCAAAGACTGTTTGACCGAACTTCAAAGTAAGAGTTCAAATATTATGGATAAACCGTTGGCGTGTGTTTTTTCTTGCCAAGTGAGACCTTGCTGTGATGTCGGCATTTTCCCAAATTTCAGCAACAACTCTGGTGAGAACAGTTGTATAATAACTAGTATAAATGATGGTATAAATCTATCAGAATAAAATGAGCGCAGGACATTGTAAACGATATATTCTCTCCTAATTTTAAATTTTATGTCATAATATAAAGACATATACAATTCATATACACACATATACGATTCAGTAAATTCAATATTGCTAAATAATGTAGCATCCTTCAGGAAGCAGACACAAGATGTGGTTGACGAGTTTTTAGCAATCACCTCACCGGTTACTGTGTGTACACCAAAACAAGACGAACAGTTAACTGTGCGGTTAGCTGTCAACTAGCCCCTCACTTTGGCTCCTAAAAGCCCACCACCCGTTCCGTTCCCTCTGCAGCAGCTCGCTGCCAAGCACAGGCGTGTTATCTCACACAAATCACTGTCATAGGGAGCTGACGTGATTGACAGGCTTCACAGTGTCTAAGCTGAGAACATGTTTTCTGACACTTGGGAAATGTCAATAGCTGCACTCAACCAGCACTGCACTTTTTTTTTTTTCTTTTTTTTTTTTTAATCTTTAGCTTCTCTAACTAAACTAACATCTGCTGCAGTGACATAACAGATGTCATCCAGACCGTTACAATAATAACAACTGTACAGAAGGGTTAGATATTTTGTTGCATTATTATATTGCCAAACTTATAGAAAAATGTTGCTCCTTTTCTCTTCTTATCTGAATGTCAGTGTAAAGGTTAAATTTGTCTTCTGTTGATAAGCTTTTGTTTTAATAATGAACTTTCACCACAAATGACTCCCAGGCCTGATGTCCCCACATAAAAAGATAGGTATGACATCTTATTGCCCTTGGAAGCCACACAATAAAACAGAAGTTTATTTTATATTCACTTTTTTTTTTTTATTTGTCCCCCCCCCCCCCATGGCTGAAAGTGTTCAAGTGCGGCCATTCGATTTAAACTACACCGAAGCTGATGGACCTGTCGCTCCGTCCCGCAGTGGCGGCTTCCAGATCTTTATGATCAGGAGACTTAACAATAATAAAAAAGTGTTTTGTAAGGCTTCTGTTTCAGAGGCCTAAAGCCCCTCACCACCCACTGACCTTCCTGAAAGACCCCATAAGGTTAATCCCCAGGCAAATAATTGAATCTTGACCTGACTGTTATTATCTCCCTCTAACTGTTGTACTCTGCAGGAAGCTGACCTCGTAAAAGCCCTGGGGCCTCCCTCTGGTATCCCCCCTCCGCACTAATGCACAGACACACACACATGTGCACAAACACTTTGCGTCCTTGTACAACGGCGCACATACAGATAAGCCACAAACATGGGTCTTCGTCCACATTAAAGTAAACACGCATAACTACCTCCGGGCAGATCGAACACAGAATGACACCTAACTGCACACAGTTACAAGGTGACAGACACACACACACACACACACACACACACACACACACACACACACACACACACACGATATAGTGTACTCTGACACCAACCGGTATACACACTTTGTCTGGAAGGGAGGAGCGCACCAGCGTCTGCCAGTGGGTGGTAAAAACTGTGTCTAAAGCGATCTCACAGACCCGTGACTGCTGGGAGAATGAAATCACACCTGGCACAGGCCACCAACTGGCCAGGACGGACGGGGACACACACACACACAAACACACACTCTCTTTTTTTTACACAATTGGAAAGTACACTTGAGTAGTCAAAGTACGCTTTGACCACACTTGCAGAACTCAACGTTTTGCACATTCACTCACAGATATAAGACACCATATGCACATGTCTTCTTGTGGTCTCAGTCTTCATGGTCCTCTGGCTTTTGTAATTCATTTGAATTCTCATCACTCCTGAGGGACAAAGGAAGTGCATGTCTGAGGTTTTTGTGAGAAAGATAAAATAGGAAGGGGCGGTGCTCTATTTACATGAACACATGCTGTATACGTAACACAACACCTGTAAGCTTCAGTGAGCACAGTTGCATGTAGATTGGCATCTTGCAGTAACTCATTTGCAGCTAAAATCAGTTTTCTCATGTCATTTTCGAACAATCACAACCGCTAACACATGCTACTAACGCAGTGCTAATACAGTAGCTCCATGCTGTGACACTGGACAATATGAATGCATCATGGCAGGCAAAATTAACCAAGCTACATGTTCAGGCAGAACTTACTGACTTATTGATGGTCACAGAATCATAATGTCGATGTAAATGACAAACCAGCACTAAGTGTGTTAATTGGGTGCTAGGTCACCAATAGCTACCGTGGCCAGTTTAGTGTGGAATTTCTCTCCTAGAAAAGCTGTGGTTACCGTGGTCTTCCTCCTGCAAAATCCTTCAGGTGCCTCTCCCTCCCTTTAAATGGGGGTACTGGATTAAGTTTATGGCTCAGAATAGCTTTGAATGAGTTGGTGCTGACCTCCAGTGTGGTGAGTTTAAACCGAACAAAAGGCACCACACCTGCGTTCTGTATACAGCGTCTCAATATTCAGTAGCCTTGAGTTTTTTTTTTTTTTTTTTCACACCTAGTGGATTTACACCGGAAATTAAAATGGATTTAATGGATTGTCTCTAAGTTGAAAGCCAGAGCTATGTGACAAACCCCAATGGTCATGACCATAAAACAACTCGTATTGACATTAGATCCAACAGATGGATGTCAGAGGATAAATTCTGTCATGAACCCCTGAAAAATAATAGTAGGGAAAAAACTGTATAGTAGAGACCACCTAGGGAAAGGCCTCTAGCAGTTTCTGTCGGTATTTCAGAAGAACTCAGCTTTATTAGACAGTTGGCAATGGAAAAGAAAAACAGGGAACTACTCAGACTCTTCCTGGTAGTCCATCCAACCTGAGCAGCCAGCCAAGAAAGTCCCGGGTCATGGAACCCAAGAACCGAAGGAGCTGTCTGACAGGACTACAGAGCTGCAGGGCTGCCATGGGAGATGTTGCTGGAAGAACCACAGTGAGCGCATCATTTTATGAATCTAGGCTGTATGGCAGAGTATCTATTACGCAGAGGTAAAGGCAGCAGCCTCGACTTGGCAAAAAGGCAGTTGAGAGACTCTTGAGGAGAGCGAGAGGCAGAAGAGACTGGTCTGATGAAATGGAAACTGAATTCTCAGTCATAAAACAAAGCTTTCTGTCAGGCGGAAACTGGGCACAGCTCATTACCCGTCTAATAGCACCCCTACCGCGAAGCATGGTGGTGGCAGCGTCATGCTGTGGAGGGGCTTTTCAGCAGAAGGGACTGAGAGACATGTAAGGATGGAGGGAACAATGAATGGAACCAAATGAACAAATTTTCTCCGAGAACTTTCTATGGAGTGCCAAAACCCATAGAGGAGCAGCGGCCATTTAAGTTCTGACAGCCAAATCAGCACTGGAACGACTTCAGAAAAGGACTGCCAAAGTCCTGTAGGAACCCAGCACAGGGCAGAATTGAAATCCATTGAAAATTCGGCGTAATGACTTGACAATGTGACTGGGCTCCAGCTTCCTACTGGGAAATGAAAAAACTCCAAAATCTTGATGGTTTTTGCACAGTATTTAGTCTGAGTGACCACATAAATTCTGTCTTTATTCCAGTTGGTCTGTCGGTTGATTGCTCGGTCCACCGCTTGCAAATATTGGAAAGAATGGGGTGAAATTTTGGATATTATTCAAGGCACCCAGAGGTTAAAGTCTTCTAACTTTAGTATTCCCTTTACTTTTCCTCTAGAGCCACAATGAGGCTTACATTCTTTGAGTATTGGATAGATCGCCATGACATTTGGTGCAGACATTCATGGTCTCCAGAGGCTGAATCCTAATGACTTTGGTGAACCTTTGACTTTTCCTGTAGTGCCACCAGCAGGTCATGGGTGGATGGACACTAAATTGTGAACAGAGATTCACGGTCCCCATAGGTTAAAGCTGACTGACCTTCGACTGACTCTAGTGCCACCAGCAGGTCGACATTCTTGCCAACTGTTGGATGGATTACCCTGCAATCTGTTGCAGACAATGATGGTCTTTAGGAAGCTTAGCTTTTTGTCTAGCGCCATCATCAAGCCAAAATTCCAATAAAAATTCCTATTTGTACAATAGTTTGTCTATCTATCAGTTTGGTTGGCAATACAATGTCATTACATCCTCACAGAGCCACCTGCTGCAGATGCTTGTTTAACCTGTCCAAAAAAATCACAGTTTAGACTATTCTGAATTCATTTGTGGCAAGAACACCACAAAATCCAGAAAAAAGACACGGAGGTTCAACACTAAAATTGCAGGCTCTGTTCAACACACCTGTTTAGTCATAGAAACAGCAACAAAGCAGCATGAGGACAAACACCGTCTTCTGAGTTAAGATCAAATCGGACCGGGAAAGAAGACGTCAGCGTTCTGTTTGAGGTGCAGTGCAAATATAGTCATTAACATGCAAATGCAAACACATATGCATTCAGTACCAATGTCAGTATGCGCAGTCACAGAAATAAAATCCCCATATTTGAAACAGGTTTAGCCATCGCCATTAGAACAAGACGCTACCCTTACAGCTGTTTGTTTCATTTAATGGTGGCCATGTTTGTTTGTAAGTGGTTAACCCACAAAACCCAATACACAAGTAAACAGCATCAAACTCACTTGACCAATGGAGAAAAAATGTAAACCACCTATTGTGTATCATTAGCCATTATTAGTATCATTAATCAACATTTCCCTCATCCGTTCTCCTCAGGTATCATCAGGAGGTGAGTGTAGGCGGAAAACAAATTAGACTACCAAAGAAGGAACAATGCAAAATGTGCTCACTGCATCATCGTTTCTATCCTCTCTTCATCCTAATTACAACAAATGGCTTACTAACCCGCTATAAATATTTAGAGACTATTATTTGTTGCAACCTTAAAGGAGGGCATCAAACATAACGATTTATGAATACATTTACTGAACATTCACCAAGGATTAGAAATATCCTTCAAAGTTAAAGCTCAAAGCGGGTTTAAAGAAGCATAATGGATGTTTGGACATGATGGAGAGTTTTCACTTTAGAGGATGAGAAAATACATAAACAACCGTAGAGGAGAAGTTAAACAGACAAACAAACTGATATAGCAGGTATACTGACCAGAGCGGAAATTTAATTAATAATTCCCATAACATTTAAGCATTATTTGTTAATGATCAGCAAAACATAAATGCTAATGCTTTAATTATTTATGAACAGTCTGATTAGACATTAGGGACGTTTATGAATATGAATCCATTATTCAGATGTGCTTTAAACAGATATGAACAGTATCCGCATTTTGGCAGTAATATTTTTTCATCCTATCCAACGTCAGTCACTGCTTCTTCTCCAAGTCACAACTCGGTAAAAATTAAATACAAAACCATCATACACACACACACACACACTGCTGCAATCACTGCTGTTAAAAATTCAAATGGAAAAAAAATCAAAAAAGAAAAGAAATGCTGCCTTCAGCTTCAAATCTTGTTTCCTAATCATCAAATTGAAACTTTTTCCTCAAGTTCAAAGTGGTTGTTGTCTGTACAGTGCAAACAGGAGCTACTAGTGTGATTTTCCGTAATGCAAATTTGTCACATTGTTAAGGCTCTAGGCTAAAAACATGGAGGAGAAGACAGATTTCAATTCAATATCCAGACATTCAGTGATGCTCAGATATTTTGAGCAGTGCAGGATGTGTAGACTTAGGATGAACCGCTGTTATTTTTGCCTCATGATCTGACATTAAAACATGGCTCCTTGAAAACCCTCAGTGACACGACAGCACACGGGAAAAGTTAGGGACTGTCTCAAAAGCGCATTCAAAAATCGCCTAGCAAGCTTTTCTGATTTTTGTCAGTAGCTATACAGTCAACATCAAGCAGACTTCATTTTTTTATTCTCCTCACCTCTTTTTTTTTTTTTAAAGCCATGTGACCAAATTAGCAAGTATGATGTTTTTAAGTAAATACTTTCCTCTCTCTCTTTTTTTTGTTATCATAGACACTTCAGGTATCCCATGATGCAGACATCCTCCACTCTGTAAAGAAGAATTAAACAGTACTGTCTAATGCAATTCTGTGTTTGTCCACAGGTAAAACCTTTTTTATCTCTACTTCTACACCGTATATTCACCATGACCTTAACAACCACAGAGTTTTTATTTAGAGTAAATTTAGACTCTTAGACTTACGTTTTTCTTTTTTCCTTTTGAATGTTGAATTAAAATACAAAACATGTTTTAAAGTCTGAATTTAGCTACAGGGTTAAAACGTTACAAATGTTGTTTGGCATATTGTTTGGGCAACTAAATTTCTATGTATACTAGCGATTAAATGTTAGCAGAAAACAATTTAACACCAAAAATGGAGCACTCTAATAATAATCCCATCAGCCTCAGATTTACTTAGCACTAATTAGCAAATGTTTACATTAGCATCCCAAGCCAAGACTGTGGAAATGGTAAACATTACACTTGCTAGTGCCACACCAGCAAGTTGAAATCGTCACTGTGAGCATGTTAGCATGCTCATGTTAGCATTTAGCTCACCCTTATTGTAGAAATTAATAACATAAAATGTAATAGTATGTTATCAAAACAATTTAACTGTATATTTAAAGCCGATCATTATAAACCTATAAACTAAAGTCATTTCTCATTATTCAGTTTAAACTCTTGTCGTACAGAATCCATACACTTAAACACACTAAACAAGCTCTACTGAGGCCTCATGTGGAGAACGTGATGCTCACACTGAGCGATCTGCCAAACCTGGGACTGTGTCAGTTTTATATGGTCAAAACATTAAAATACCAGAACCACATGGAGTCACATATCAGCGGCATATGATTTCCACACATTATATACAGATCAGAACAATGCGCACTATTCACACATAATGTAGCCTGAAAATTTGCACATATCACAGATGTCCTTCCATTTCAGCCTTTCAAAAATGATCCTCTAAAAAACCTATTATAATAATGATAGCCTATCCAAGAAAACTGATTAGCCCTACAGTAGCATTAAAGGACAGATATTGCAATTGAATTACGTGGGTAAGGACACCATTATATTTCTTTTGTGAGGGATGAGTCACTTAATTCTCTTTGGCTGCTGGTCACTTAATTCAGTCGGTGGAAAGAGGAAATGATTTCATTATCTAAAAAATGATGGCACATGAACTGAGATCATTGCAGGAATAATTCCAGGAGGACAAGGCTGTTATTTTTACTCCTCAGATAGCATGAAAATGTATATTATTTATTACTTAAAAGAAAAAAAAAAAAAAGAAGAAAAGAAAAAAGTGTTTTACTGTCCATAAAGAATGATACCCAGCACCACTGGGACCCCATGCAGAAGTCAGCAGTCACAATATCTCCCATAATTCATAAAACTCTCCTGCTTTGAAGTGCTACCACCTGTTTTTTTTCTTCTCCCCCAGTGCGCCCTCCCCCCGTCGTCCTCATCCTCCTCCTTCCTTAGGGACTGTAGCTTTAATGTCCTGTCTCATCTCTCAGGGTTTGGACGCGCGTTTACATTTGGTATTCACTGTGAAACTGATCGCCCATGTGTGCCGACCTTGCAGCGGACCTGCTCTGCCTGGTAAGGCGGTCTGGCCTCGCCTGGAATGCCAAACGCTGCATGAAAACTTGTGACCCTGGGAGGTGTCATTTCAGAGAAAATGAAAATAAAAATAAAAATATTATCTGCATGTTTTTGTGTTCGTGCGCCCCAGGTGCCTCTGCCATTGAACTGTGTGCCACAGTTCATCATTTTGGCATGACTTAAATATTAAATATTGGGACAGTGCTGGGATTTCGATCAGCTTATTTGCATTGCAGCCACAGTCAGTGACAGCAGATCTGAAAATAATTGCTCTCCTAAATGTCACTGCAGTTGTACTATCAGAACTAAATGAACCAAGTAACCTATTCCTCAATTCAATATAAATAATCAGATATTAAATTCTACAGTGTAAAAATATGCGCCCACCATGGTGTTGCACAGTGTGCCGAGTGATGTAATGGGTCAAGAACACTCCAAGGATTTCTGTGAATTTCTGTTTACTGCATGCACACGCACGCACGCACGCGCACACGCGCGCACGCGCGCACACACACACACACACACACACACACACACACACACACACACACACACACACACACACACACACACACACACACACACACACACACACACACACACACACACACACACACAGATTGGCTAGATGACTAATAATGTGAGTTGGTCCATCACCTTGCAGTAGAACAAGAGTTTGATGAATGACAATGAAATCTGGTCCACTTTAAACATTCCACCTGCTTCACATCAGCGTGTTAGCTTTGTCATTGTGAGCTTGATAGCATGTTGATATCAGCATTTAGCTCAAAGCACCGCCGTGCCGAAGTGCTCCTAGCATGTAGACTCTTTGTCTTATTGTCGTGGCTTGAGGGATATCGGTGTCATTGGTCAGTCGGCTGGTGTGCCACTTCGGTCAAGACTAAAATATCAACAACTACTGGATTGATTGCCATGAATATTTATGCAGACACTTGTAGTCCCCAGAGGATGAATCCTAATGACTTTGATGATCCCCTGACGTCTCCTCTAGCACCGCCAAGAGGTTGGGGAATATCTGCCTGTAAAAAACAAGCCCATAGGACATCATATCATGACCTATAGTTACATGTCGTTGTAAGGCGACATCAAGCGGCTGCAGTAATAATGACAGGAGCAAAGGGAAAAGTCAGGTGACATGGTGTAAAGAGCGTCTACGTCTGCATTAGGAGGATGTTGGAGTGGAGAACCATCTTTGATTCCATTGTGAAAGTAGCAGCTTATGTGGTTTCTTATATCCATGACGATTCGATAAAGTTAACCACGTTGTTGTTATTGTAACCATGACAACAAAGATCGTCTAATGTTAAGGAAGTACTTGTTTTAACGCGGACCACAATCTTTTTCTAAACCTAACCGAGCCTTGGCCATTTATTATCGTAACCATGGCGACGGAGGTATGGTACCCCTGCCTCTGTGAGGGCACTATTTCAGGAGACACTCCTATGTCGTATCAGAAGGTTGAAAAAGGGTTGGAGGACTTCATAACAGGTTGAGTGAAATGTTTCAGCTACTACTTGATAAACTACTTGAAATTTCACATTCATGTGAAATCACTTCAGTGAGCTCTTAACTTCTTATCTAGTGCCACCATCGGGGTAAAATCAGCTGTATTTTGTGTTTAGTGCTAAGTAGTAAATGTTGGCAATCTAACACCTTCAAGTAAGGTGCTGAGTAATTCAGCATTATTGAACTTCTATAAAACTGGAGACTCACAAGAATCAGATCAAAAAAGGACAGTCTAAATCAATGATATAGCCTGACTTAAAGTCTCTAGTCTGTTATCCCTCTAAAGCCTACATTTCCCATAAAGCAACTCAATAGTATCTTACAGTAGACTTTGTAGTATGTACCCCTCTCCTAAAAGCCTAACTCTTTTAAACACCTTAAGTTTGTAATGCCGGCTCTCTGTTAAAAATGTTGATTCTCGAGCCCAAATTGAAATAACCCTGTGACATCACCAGTCACCATCCTCCAGAAGCACGTTAGAAATCATATTACTGTTCTAACTGTGGGGTAAACCAAACTTAAGAGTGTAAAATCAGTGGAGCGCCCCTTTAACATCATTGTCATTGTCGTGCTGATGTTAGCATTTAGCTCAAAGCAGCACTGTGCCTCAGTAGAGCTTCAGAGACCCCAGACTAACGCGGCTGCGGCCTCTTAGTCCTGTTGCTATTCGGACCAGCGGCATCTGCCAGACAACTATTTGCATTAAAGATGAAACCAACAGCAAGACACCTCCACACACTGCCGCTTCAACGCTCCAGCTATTTGGTGCCGACCACCAAACACCTCATCATCATCGCTGCCTTAACTGTGATTAATGTGCTTTGCCCTGCTGGGGTTAAAACAACCGCAGCGCACGCCGTTTATTGGCCTCCCCTACGTGTTTGTTGACAAGCTGTCCGGGACACACTTAACATATCATCCAGCCTGAAGAGGAGGTTGCATGGCAGCGACTTCGGGGTCAAGAGGTCAACTTATTACATTACAATCTGTTAACAATGGAGTTTCCTCTGACAGACAAATAGACATAAGAATGGACGGGCATGGGAATCTTCATCATACGCCGCGCGTTGTGGCTTTATGGGAAACCGCATCACTGCCAGCAGTTGCAGAGAGACGTGATGCTCTGGCAGCCAATTGGGAAGAGGGGGAGAGAGAGAGGGAGAGGAATGCGGGATTGTAATCAGAAACACATGCTGGAGAGTGAGAGGGCCTTGTCTGCTGAGGGAGGATACCAAGAGACAGACATAGCTATACACTTGGATGCACACACAAACTCAGACACACACAAAGGGCTTTGTGAAAACATACCTAAACAGGGAGATGTAGGACATGTCATTTATTTTGCCTCAGTCCTGCTCTCTCCTCAGCAGGATCTCGGTTCTAACTGAAAGGAGGAAGGGGAGCACAGCCAGCCTGCTCAAGATTTAGCAATAAGGAGCAGTCAGAAATGATAAAGTACGGTTGCATGTTCATTTGACATTAAGAATAGTAGCTGTTTCTCCCTGACTGTAGCCGCAGCTACAGCTGTCCTCGCCCTCGACAAACCGCGGGGCCTGTGCTATATATACAGGCAGCAGAAACATTGCAAAAAGGCCTGGTCATTAGTCACTTCCTTGTGATGGGCCCTTTGGCATGTGTAACTGAGTTAAGATGGTGCTTACATGCTGGCTTTATGCGCTGACAACAAAAGCAAATTGCCTGAATAATGCACAAGCAATAAGAGTTTAATTATTACATCACAATGGTGGATTGTATAAGTAAAAGCTGTTCAATAACTACACAAAAAACACACATAAATAAAACCGGTTAAGTTGTATTTCTTTTTTTAATTCCATTTTTGTTCTTTTATCACCTACTGTAAATTGTTATTTATAGTGTTAAGCACTCCTTTCCAAAATTGGACACGGCTAATTTTATTTCTCAGGCTACTAAGCTTAACGATAAAGTGGGCCTGGAATTTATGGTGGTTTCCACTGGCTAACCAGACCGGTCCAATAGCAGTATCAATCAGGGAGGAAACTGCTGCAAGGCCAGTGCTTTGTGGAATTAAGACTCCGCTCTCGGCTGTACAGCTCCCCAGTGAAGAGTTGCAATTACATCCCAGTCATTCTGTTAGCTACGCCTGTGCCAGGCTTTTGGGACAAACTTCCTCTGCACCAGCTGCAAAAAAAAAAAAAAAATACAAATACAAAAAAAAAAAAATTTAAATCCGTCTTAGTACCGGAGGAACCATGTCACACTATTTGGGGTTTTCTTTTTTTCTTTCCCCACTCTGAATGAATTCTCTCTGCATACTTCTGCTACATACCAGGTTTCTGAAGAGTGAGTGTCCCGTGCTTAATGTGGGTGGGCTGAGAGCGCCGTGCTAAAAGCTCCTCTCTGACACTGAGTACGTACAGTATCATTGCTGGGCTTCATCACGCTGTTAAAGCGGCGGCGTCAGAGTTGACAGGACATGTACAGAAAGAGGTGCAGGCTGCAGCATTATCTGGCTCCTGGTGCACAGGAGGGGGGCGGTATCATTGCCGGATAACAGTGATG
This sequence comes from Seriola aureovittata, assembly GCF_021018895.1. Lineage (NCBI taxonomy): Eukaryota > Metazoa > Chordata > Actinopteri > Carangiformes > Carangidae > Seriola > Seriola aureovittata. The sequence continues at coordinate 5,195,658 of NC_079382.1, forward strand.
AGTTGAAGGCAATTAATGATACGAAAGAAGAGGAGTGCATCCTGTTTACTTTGAACTCGGATTGCAATTGGATTTTAAACTTAATTTGCCATTGAAGCCCTAATTAATGACCATCGTGAACCTGAGGGACTCTCCTTGTAAATATCCCCATTAATTTCATATTTCATTAGCTGCCTGTTTTATAACATGGCTATATCGCTTGTAGTCGTTTTGTGCCTGTGGTAATTCTGCATCTCTATGGTCATTTTTCATCTCTTTGTAGTCTTTAATCCCTTTGTTACGGATTTGCATGTGTTTGTAGTCATTTCGCATCTCCTTGTAGCCAGTTTGTGTCTCTTTGTAGTCCGTCTGCGTCTCCTTGCAGTTGTTTTGTGTCTCTCGGTTAGTATTTGATTCACTTTCCAACAAGAAATGTTAAAAAAAAAAAAAATCACCTCAAACAGAGGCTCTAGTGCAGAGGACCCCTGACTCCCTGCCGACCGGCAGGTTTGTTCAGCAAACCGCGCTGTATGAACTGTGTCTTGCTGAATATTCGTAATTTGCCATCCATGCAGTTGGCGCTCAAAGCTGAAAATATGAAGAGCACAATGGGTCCGATTTTTATTGTGTTTGTATTGAGTTTTTTTTTTTTTTTTCACCTTTGCTCTGCATCACATGGGGATATAACATCTTTTTTTTTTTTTTTTGCACTAATCTGACAAGAAACTCACAAACAATGTAGAACTGACTCATTGGTTTACGGTTTTTCATGGTTTATTAAACAGATTTTATTTTCTTTGAGCATAAGAGATGAGAAATGTACTGCAGTGATGTAAATCGGGCGACCAAGAAACACGTCATTTCTCTCTGTGTAGCCTATTTGACCTTAAGCTGCTGGGGCCCCTTACGTTCATCTGACGGCATTCACCTCTGACTTGTCATGCTGTGCTATATTGGTGTTTTTGTTTGGATGATCTCTCCCCTGTAAATAGGATATGACCACCGCCTCTGTGACTAAAATAACTTTCCAGCTTTTGAAAAGCTAAAGTGCCAGTGCTGTTTTCTGCACTCAAAAAAATATGTTGTCCTGACTCTTACCCTGAAATTACGTCCGCAGCGACCAGCGGGCTGGGGAAGGCGCTGCTGCAGACTTGCAAAGTGAGCTGGCTTTTGTTCTGCTTCAGTGTGACCAGACTGGGCACAGAAGTGCAGCCAGACAAATAGCCAGATCCAGATTTGGTACTTAATGAGGTGTGATGTAGCGCTGCGTTGAGACTGTGGACATGAATTGGGTCTGAGGGTGAAATAAAATAAACAGACCGTGCTCGAGCGCTGTGATAACATGATCTTCTTTTACATTACAGCAGACCAAAGTGAATTGGCTGTTACAGAAGTGTTCACGGTGAAGTGACTGCATTACTATTATTACTTATCATCTCATATTAGCACTTGATAAAAGTATTTTTCTCCACGGGGGTTTTCATTGTGGAATTGGGGAAAGAGGGTGTCTATAAGCTGAATTTATTCCTAAGGCAAACTCCGCATGGCAAGAAGACACATATTTGTAGTATAGCAGAAAGGATGTTGAACTACTATGAATTGCTTACATGTTTAAGTGCACTGGTTCCTCTGGGAGCTTTTCAACTACTCAACACAGAGAAGGTTTCTCACTGCATTACAGAAATACTGCATCTTTGCTCTCTGTTCCTCAGCTCAGTTGAAAATGCTGCCTGCTCTTATTAATAGTGTGGAAAATATTTAGAATATATTTGACATACACAGCTTCAAATGAATAGAACTGACCATTTGCAAAACCATCCCCCAAAGGGCACAAGCTGTGACGGTCATTCATAGCAACCCTAGCGACCATAAACATAGCACGGCAGGCCTGTCAAGCTATGGGTGTTTCCAGATGCTGAAGCAGTGTGCACAGGGCTTTAGTGAGACTGGTGCTCTGTATCTGAAGAGTTCCCTTCCCAAAAATCCAAAACACAACAACAGAAGTGCAAGGAGAGGATTAACCTGCGTGCGTACCTGTTATAACTTAAGCCGCAATGGCTAGCACTTCCACCTAACGGACTTATTACCTAACTAAGGTTGTAACTGAGATTTACTTCCAAAGCCGAGGAGCACACTAACCAAGTACATGAGTTTTTGGATTGTGTTTTGAAAAATGTCTTGTTCAAGACCAGCATATCCATTGTGCCGTTGTGTTGTGTTATAAGAAAATATGGACACGTACCCTACAGCAATTAGCCAAATAGGATTAGCCTGTGTTACAATGAACTAACACGCAAACCTTATATTTTATTTATCCTACACACTACATATAATGCAAGGACTATCAACAGAGTGTTTCTTTATTTCCACATCATCTATGAATCAAGCAGAAGAGGACTTGAGCTGAAGCCTTTAGCCTTTTAGCATGTTATGATCAATCAGTCAAACCAAATCATTGAGCTAACGTTAGCTTTACCACATAGTTAGCCGCTGCGGATGATGCGCTAGTGACCGTTGTCGTTTCAGCTATAGCAACATCAATAGTTGCTGACAAGAAATGTGGGGCTTGGCTTTGTCCAGTCTGTCTGAAATCAAGGATAAATTAGTCTAATTAGGTCTAAGCGAACCGTTAGCTTTAAAAGGGACACATGCAAGACAGTTTGATTTAAATGTCCTGCTCAATGTGCGTCTGCTTTTTTTCCACATAAAGATCGAGACCAATATTTGATCATTAAAGCAAGTTGCCGGCTATGTCAGCTTATAAATGTCCCGTTCTATATCCTTACAGCTTGTAGGATGCTAATGTCGAGGAGAGACAGGGAAGGAGAAAAGAGGGAAGTAAGTCAAGAGTCAGAGTGACTTTCGGAGACAGACCAAAGAGGAGAGGCATCCTTGAGGTTGACATCGATGTGGAGAACTAATCTGCCTGTGGGCTGTGATTCAGACCCAAGGTGAGCCCTGTGACATTTTGAGCTGATTAGGAATTTCACCAGCCTTAGCCTTTTGTGTCATGTCAACCGCTCTGACATTGCATTACGCCGTTTCATTATCATGCAGTCACATCTAATAAGGGCACCATCCTCCAACCTGGTAAAAAGGCCTCTTTAATGCACGGTGGCCTGAGAGGAGGAGCAAAAAGACAAATCAAGCCTGTAACTGTTGGATAAGTGCGAACGGGCTTTTGGCCCAGAACAAATTGCATTACTGTCACATTATGTCTCTGGTATGCATGAATTAAGCACTGACTGGTTGACTCGCAGCCCTCCCTGACTAACCTCGCAAAATCTTACTTGATTTTTTTATTATTTATTTCCATCATGCAGGAGAGACAGGCCTATTCACAGACTTTCTGCCCCTCTTCCCGACCTATTTGCATGGGGAACAATCTGACACTTTCTCTGCTCTGCTGCTGGAATGTGAGAATTGCATTGGGAGAGGAGTGTGGTTAGTGGATGGCCTTTCTGTGCTGATTCAGACATTGCAAGATGATGAGAGGGTTCTACAGTCACAGTGACTCCTCAGCCAACACTGCAGCACCAAGACCAGATATGCATTTTTATTCAGGACAAATGTCAGTCTTTTTTTGTTGGGATAGTCATGTGTGTTGCTCCCACAAAAAAAAAAGGTCGCTGTGTCCCCCAGCTGGAACAGGAAAAGGCCAAAGACATTCAGGAGTTTGATTTCTCTCCCACTGGCAAGTCTTAGAGCCTTTGTCAGACTTTTGCTTCGGCCTTGAATTGGAGCGATGTGTCACGCTTGGACTGACATCTCGTCCAAACATATTAACGGCAAGATACGTCCATATCGTCACCCTGGAAAGGGACAGTCTGAGTGGACAAAAGCAGAGCGGCCTGCGGGGACTGAGCTGTCTCTTCCTGTCTCATCGCTACAGCCTGTGTGTGTGTGCGCACGTGTATGGAGAATTGGCTGCTGAAGAAGTTGACTCTTTTAGGTGGGCAAACAGCTCCTCTGTATACAAGAGAGTTCACAAAAGTCACATCCTGCAGAAGAATGTGTGTACCAGATATAAATTTGACTGAATGGAGCGATGAGGCTTTTGCGAGAGGGGAAAGGCAGAACAATGTCATGATGGAAATATGAATCTCACTCACCTACGTTTGTTTCCTGAGTGATAAAGCCAAGACATGGCACAATGAGACAGGAAAGAGGGTGGAGATGGATTCAAATTTATCACGCAATCTTCACTTTTCTATTTAAAAAGTGAAACGAGACCTGCTGCCTGTCTTAGAATGATGAATAAGATTTATAGTATCTGCAGGCTACCATATAGCACCAAAATATGCTGCTGTACAGTATCCACGTCATGCAATGTCTCTCTATGTCTCTCGCTCTCCTGCCATAAAGCACACAAAGCTGGCTATTCTTAGCTTACTCCCCCGCAGGTGAATTATGGATGAGATGAAAAGCTCATAATGATATTTGGCTGATCAAGTATCATGCTAAAATGCCACTTAAAGTGTGATATAGCTCGCTGGGACGGAAAGCTTTTCTCCCCCACCTCTCCTCCCAAAGATGTGCGACACCACAGCTAGACAGCAAGGGAGGGAGAGAGGGAGGAAGGGGGAGCTGTATCATCGAGGCGGCTGAACAGACGAGATATGAGGCAGACAGTGAGGGTGACAGACAAACAGCCATGGTCATTGGGGGCAACCAGTAGGGAGAAACAGTCTGGGCGTAGATAATAAGCTACTACCTCGCTGGGTTATTGCAGCACGTCCAGAGGCAGATCCCACAGACACCTCAATTCTGTGTCATTTAAAGGCATGAACATCCCGTCAGTACCTGACATGTGACTCAGCCAGGTGTGTCTTATTAATTTTGGAATTTATGTCTTTAACTTTTTCTTGATTCTTAAACGTGTTCCCGTGAGAACTGCCTTCATAGAGAGCCTGCACGCCATACACACATTTACGCCTATGAATTATCCTGCACCCACATGTATGTCTCCTTCACAAGGTTATATCCCCTGCCAGATCAGTGTACATGTTATCTGTAAGTGAGCGACATGATGTATTTCTATAGCTTTTGCTCACCTTGCTCCATTTTAAGTCGTGACCTTGAAACATAACAATAAATAATGTGAGCCTGGACGGTTTTGTCATTTGCACACGTTTTCTGTGTTGACATCAATCAGTTTCTATATACAGCTGAAGCAAGAAGGTGCTATTTGCAGTGGCCCTGACAGCTTAACTCGCTGAAGTTTAGGGAAACACAAGCATGTAAATGAAAAACCCTCAGCAATTTTGCAGCATTTAAAGGAGCTTTTTAAATGTTGCTATTGCTACATAGCCAATGTTAGCACTAATAGCATTTTACTTACCAGGCTAGAAGATATTTTGCTAGTTCAGCATCAAAGTTTATTTGTTTCCAGTGGTGGAAAGCAACCCTTTTGTTTTGCTTCTATTTCTGTCATTTCTTTTTTTCTACTGAATCATGCTAACCAGCTAGCCCCAGCCTGGTCGCATTGTGTAATCACTTTCCGATACCGAGTCACTGTAGTAGAAATAACCCCTGCTAGGAGGCTGTATTATAACCTCTTGTATTGTAAATTCAACGATGGTTGGGGCCCTTGCCAAGACGACGTAAGTAAACAGCTGTTAATGCTAACGTTAGCTATGTGGCAATAGCAAAACTTAGCCTACATATAGCTCCTTTAAAAAGGAGAATGCTGTTAAGAAGTAAAACATGGTTAAATTGAGACATGTTCACCAGCTTGACAATTAACAAAAATGCAGCAATATGAAATGCACTGCAGATATAGAAAACATAACCAAATACATTTCAACAACACATCTAAATATACTGGTTGAGAACATTTTTATTGCATTTATTTCTTTATTTTCTATATTGTCAGCTGTTTTTAATTTTGTTAAACTGTGTGTGTGTGTGTGTGTGTGTGTGTGTGTGTGTTCGTTCATCAAGTGAATGAACAAGTTCTTTATTTGCGTTTTGTGTTTATGTTTCCTCTAGTTGCAGTGCATTGAGCTCCCAGGGGCACCGTAGCTTCTTTTTTTTTTTGCCATACATTCTGTATTTTTTCAACCAAAAGCATAAACAGTTTTTGTACTGTCTAATTGGTTTACACAATGCTACCACTGATGGATGTGGGCCTGCACCAATGTGAGAGAGAGAGAAAAAAAGGGTGCGAGGTGTGCTAATATAACCAGCAGTGACATACTGTGTCAGTAGCCTTGGAATGAGCAAAATAGAAATAGATTAAATGCACATGCTGCAAGAGTCAGGCGCTTGCTGTCAACACAAGAAGTGAGACTCATGAAAGGACATAAACGAGAGCGTGAGCTGAGAGTTGTTGTCCAAAAACAATCCAGTTTTAGTGTTCTTAGACTTTGGATACTTTTCAGTGGTTCAGGCAGCTCTTTACTAAAACTACTGCATATGTGTGAATTTAATTACCTCTCAAGGGATTACCTTTGCAGTGATTGCCACTTTCAAAGCCTCCTTGATGCCAAACACAACATGACCCATGCAGGTGCGGCCCTACTGTTCACAGGGAACTGTCTTAGTGAGCGGAAAGCGTTTAAGCGCTTCCAGCAGGGGTGCTAACGGAAATCATCTCAACCATGAATACTAAATGACCCAAGGTGTACATCGGTACATCTCAAATATGTGCTTGGCCGCGGTCCAGTGAGAAGGAAATACGACTCCTGCTGCATATTATATAGAAACTAAAGTGCTGTAGTGCCATTGACACTGGATTTGTGAGGTGTCTTTAGCATTGCTTCGTTTTGATTCTGCATATCTGTAAATTTCCCTTTTTTTTTTTTTTTTTTTTTCCAGCTGGAAAGAAATGGATTTATGCATATTCCATGGGGGCTGCTAGATCGCTGTCAGATGTGACACACTGTAAGCTGCTGTTTGTTTTCACAGCTTCTTTTCATAGTCGCTGAGTATGCTACGACATGACAGATACCAGGAAGAACATCACTCTGGTGTGCCCTTCAGAGATGTCCCTTGGAAATGAGTATTTGTTGGATACAAAGAGACAAACACAGCTCCTCTGTGCTCGCTCCTGCTGCGCTTCAATGTTTCCACCATGTTACACATGTTTTTTCCCCCTGAAATAAATCACACATTTATACTGCATATACGCTGCACTCGCCCAAGTAGTACCCAAGTGCATTGGGACCACTTGTTCATTCTGGTTATAAGTTATAGCATGTCCTACCACGGGGCATGATGAAATTTTACCTTTAAAAACTAATAATATAAACACACGGGCAGAAGTAGAAGTCATAGGATCTAAATGAATTTGTGAGAAAAAAATAAATTTCTAGCCACCGAGCTATGTAAATGTATCCACAGCCAAAATCACTTTGGCCCTTGCCATCCAGGTTATTTACGAGCTCTCATTAGCAAATGCCTTTCACACAGGCCTGTATACTGTGTCCTCTCCGCTTTCACTTCATACTGTAAAAAAGAAAATCCACAGAATTAATGTTCCGGAAAATATAGTCGTAATAAAAAGTGTTGCGAGCTCTCGTGCGCCGCCAAAAACGTTTCACTCAAATCAGCACAATTAACCTGCAGGAGAGAGCACGTTGTTTTAATTCATTACCGCCCACAGCACAACAATGGGCATCTGTTCAGTGGGGCAGCTTTTAGGAGCTGCAGACTGACAGGGATTCTTACACCATTACTGTTGCTCTGGCTTGACTTGAAACCAACACATGGTGCTGGCTCGCAAAGAGTCGCAATAAAACATGAACAAAAGCGCAGTGAGATCTTTATTTCAGCTTGAAAAAAAAACAGCGCTTTAAGTTTGTGTACAAAAATCCCAAAACTTTCTGCGGTGCCAGGCAGTGTATCAGCCTTATCAGAGGTGATACCATCTGGCGTGCCAGGGCGAATGATTGAATGACTGCTGAGTGTATGGCATATTGCCGCCTGGCAGGTGGATACATTAAAGCTGTCCCGGGAGAGTCAGCAGTAGCAGGCGTGCTGAACACTCTCCCTGCCTCCGCTGACATCCTCAGGACGCTCCAGTCGAGCGTGTATCATTTCTAGAGCAGACGCCGCGTCGTCATCTATACTCACGCCGACAACGGAGCTGCTGTGGGAAAACATGCTGTCATACATGATACAGACACAGCGTGGTGTCTCACAGACAACGGCAGGGCTCATATCGGGAGAGCAGTGAGTTATGACGTGTGTGTGCTGGCATCATGAAGTGGTAGGGTCCAGGGGCTGCACTGGGTGGTACTGCGGAGATAACATGCGAGCGATGCAGAACGGCCTCTTGAATCGACTTGGCTTGGGAAATAAATTGGAACAATGCGGCCTTCACTTTACAGCCTTCACCATCTGGTAGGCGTGATCACACTTAGGAAAAGACTTGAGTGTCTTACATTTTTTGTGCTTTCAAAACTGCCATGTTAAAAGAAGGAATTTTAGGTTTTCGCTATCTTCTGCGTAAGTGTGGTGGCAGAAGTACTGAGATGCTTTACTTTACTAAAGAAGTAATACCTCAATGTAAAAACAAGTCAAAGTTCTGGATTTAAAATCTCACTTAAAGCCTTATATTGTCTGTGCATTCAAAACTAACATGTTAAAAGTAGGTATATTAAAGGACAACTGATGAGTTTTTTCTCTAGCCTCTGCATACTTGTAGTGGCAGAATTATTGAGATGCTTTACTTCAGTAAAAAACAATTACAAGTAAAAGTTCTGCATTTGAAATCTTGCTTAAAAAGGTGCACTGTGGAGCTTTTCCTTGCAAACAATGTTCAGTCTACATTTAGTTGTGAATTCAGTGTTGACTTAACTTCTGGTTTTCATTTTTATTTGCATGATCTCAAATACAGCAAATATGAACCATATTTTTTGTTTTTCAGGCTCACGTTAAATGTGGTCGGCACGATGACACTTAGGAAAAGGCCCACTTCAGTCTTGGCCATCAGGTTTTTTTTGTTTTTTGTTTTTTTTTCTTTTGAGTTTCTGTGCATTTAAAACTGACATGTTGAAAGAAGGACAGTAAGGACAAGTCATGAGTGTGTTTCCTGTGTATTTGCATTTGAAGTGTTACTTACTGTGGAGCTTTTAACAAACAAACGTTGCGTTCACATTCAGTCCTGAATTCGGTGTTGACTTAACTTTTTAGTGTTCATTTTTATTTGCATGACCCATAGTTCATATTTGCTGTATTTCAGGCTCACACCACATTTTGAAAGCAGCTCAGTTCACTGTTTCATATGCCTTGCTTTCAGAAATTCATTCTCTGTGGTTGCCTTACGACCTGCCTTCCTTTTACAGCCTGTCCAAACCAAAGCGGAGCCGCTGCAGCCAGCTGTAGTACATAAAGCAAAACACAAGTTAAAAATACATTTTACAGAATCATATTGTAACATTGCTGCTTTTATTTGGAGATATTTGGCAGGATTTACTAGAGAGAGAACATTTACCATGAAAAACAAGGACAGCGAAAAACGGCTTGCATCTCCTCACATGAACAACAACAACAACAACCAACAGTCATGCAGAATAGTTCAGAATGAAGGGAAATGAGCAAAAAACTGAATATTTCATTTATTCAATTATCATCCAAACGCCTGAAAATTACACAAGCCCTGCACGGCACATTTACATACAGGATTTTGGTCCAGCTGTGTACAGGAATAATTTGCGGATTAGGTCTATTGTATTTCCAGATCTGTGCAGGTAAGCGACGGGCTTCATTTACATTCCTGTGGCCAGCAGTGCACCGACTACGAGCGTCCCTACAGAGATGAAGCAGGATTTTTCCTGTTGCCTGTTGATGTCATATCCCTGCAGAGAATAAACCGAGAGTGTTTCCTGTTGATATTAGGATGTCAGCCCCCATCTGTTTGTGCAATCACACTGAAAGACAGACGCATACAAAAAAAAAAAAAAGAAAAAAGGATTGACCCCCTCTGCCGGGACACATCCTGACCTGGCAACTGCTCAATTCTCACTGACCGCACCTTCATCCTCCCATTGAAGTCGGTCCCTTCAATACAATGACACACACACACACACACACACACACACACACACGCGATGACAGCTGCCAAGCCACCTTTACAGATATCATGTTTCCACAGCTCCCAGTATGCTGTCCAGTATTTCCCGAGGACATACAGTATAATTCTAAATAAATCATGTGCAGAAATACGGAGCCATATGGAGGATCCATATGATGGTCATACAAGTTCCTGTATGAGTAAATTCTCCTGTTTAAGGGCCGACCGAGTCATGAATTTTTACTATTTTACATCTGCATTTGTATTTCAGTGCATGCACATGTGCTATTTAGAACAATATATTCATGCTTTGGGATTTGACGCCACACAACGGCAGTTACTATTAGTTATGTACCTGGAACAGGCTGTACATTAAGCATGGGCAGAGACTGCAATGTGTACAGGCCCTAGAAGGAGGCGAGAACCAAGGTTACCGCAGTTGTAAATAAGCAGGGAGACACGGAGGAAGCGGAGGAGAAACGTTACCAACTAATATAAATGTCAGTTCTTCACACACAGTTCAAAACTTTCAGGAAATATCGAATAAACTCTTTTCGTCAGCTGGCAGAGACGCGTTCGCTCTAAATCAAGCCCCCTACATGATCATTTCTAGGCTTGCTGATTAATATGGCAGGAAGCCTTTACATGAAAAGCACATAAAAACACTATGCAGGCTATTTCCTGCTCCTGCAGTTTGAATCGTCCTCTATACTGTCTTTGGATTGGTAGCGGCTCAGAGGAAATGGAGCTGTGTGCACAGATGGGAGCCCACACAGCCCCACCTCTGACTGAAATGACAGTAAAATGGTACGTGTCTGGGTGTGGGTGTGTGTGTGTATGTGTGTGTGTGTGTGTGTGTGTGTGTGTGTGTGCAAAGCTCTCTCTTTGCGCTTGCATTTGTCACAGTCCGTATTTAGGTATGGAAGGTCATCCATGCATAGGCCTAATTTGTGCGCATGTATGTGTGTGTGTGTGTGTGAGAATGGAAGAACACAGCTTGACTCCTACTGTTGACACTGGCTCGGTGACAGTCTGAACACTGGGCTGTGTTGACGAGTGGGAGTCCCGCCCCGTCTGCCCTCTTTGCTGGAGAATGAATATTAATAATTCAAAGTGATCTCAATCTCAGCTGCCTCTGAGGCCGTTACCCATTACCCCGCGATGAGCTGATATTGCTCTTGCATAAAAGGCCACCGACAGGCAAAAAGGCAGAAGAAGAAAACTGTGATGTGCTGCTAAAAGGCACCCCTGAGGTTTTCGCTATCAGCGCAACTGGGGTGAAAGAAACATATTGCTTTGAGAAGACCAACAAAAAAAACCACCCCTTGGGTCCTGGTGCAGATGTGCATAAAGTAAGATGTCTCTATTAGAAAGCTAAATGTGTACACAGAGGACTTATTTCTTATCTGAATCTGTAAAACAGATCAGCAACTCTGAAAGGGATACAAATCTGTCTGGATAGTGTCTGTGCAGCTCAAAAACTTTCTATATATTTTTCTTAAATCCCCCTATTTTTTTTTTTTCTTTCTTCCAAGATCCAGGTTTGGGTTATGCACAGAAACAAACACAAAAAAAAATGGCTGCCCACCCACAGGGAGAAATGGAGGGTAAAGAGGTTGGGTTGACCTGATGTTGTGTCGCTAGGTTTTCATGCTCTGATCCCTGTCGTGAGGTGGGATGATGTCTAATCTAGCTCACACTGCTAGCCTGATGCATTTCCTTTTACCCCGCAGGTACATGGACATCCTTAATCTATCAGGGTGATGCCACATGATAGCAGCGATCACAAGTTGCTCGCAAAGTGCTGAAGAAGAGAAAAAAAAAAAAAAACCCACACACATCAAATGGTTAGCTGCTATCAGACTGATCAGATTGACAGCTCATTGTCTTTGACAGGTGAGATGACACGTCGAAGGGAAATGACGATATTTGTCATCCTGGTCCCGACTGCAGAGATTTGACTCATGCAGATTCCAGCATCCCAAGAGACACAAAAAGCCTGAACCATAAATCACACCTACAGAATTAAATGCAATCCAATGTAACAGACGTAGCACATAATCTACCGTTGGGAAGATTATAATCACTTCTTGCTGACAGTGTCATAAAGGTGTTAATTAAACTCTATCTGTGTTGAGGTCATAGTTGTGGACTGCATTATATTCAAATGTGTTTCTTATATTACAGGTGGGAAAAATATTAGAAAAATCTTTCAGTGTAAAGGTTGCCAGCTCAACCTCAATGGTAAATATACAGTAATAGAATTGACACTCTTTGACAGTGTCAATTTCAACATTATCATATTTGAAAAGATACGGCACATTTCTTGTTTACTGTCAGCTCAAAGATAATAATAGATTTGCTACAATTACTGTCATTAAAAGGTCGGGGGTTGGTTGTTCAACACTGCTTGCCTATTTGTAAAAGTCACAGCACGCTACTGCTGTATTTATACTGTATGTGTATATACACAGCACTATGCAAATGCTTTAAAGCACTTCATATGTTCAGATTCTTCTCCATCATTAATCTGATCAGCCCCAAATTCATTCTACAGAAGGTTGACGAGCCGAAACGCACATTCAGAGTCATAAAGAACCATCTTCAGAGACAAGAAGAATAAGGAGTGCTGCAACACATGGTCCGGCCCCCATGGTGTTACGATCCATCATAGCTCTACGTTCTCTCTAAAAACTTTTGTCAACTTAACATTTAATGCACTGACCCACAGTGCGGCCGCAGGCACTGGTGCTTGCTTTGAGGGAAATGCTACCATCACATGCTAACACGCTGATGTGTAGCAGGGAAATTTACTGTCTTAGCATGCTAATAATCGTTAATTAACACTAAACACAAAGTACTGCTGGGGCTGAGTCAGTTTTGCATGTATTTGGACAAATTAAAATTTTGACCTGATGATGTCAGCAGAGGAAAAGTATTACAATTCATCCCGAGGGGAACATAAATGCCTGCTACGTATTTTTTTTTTTTTTAAGCGATCCATCCAAGAGCTGCCAAGACGTCTCAAAACCATAAATGTCAGCCATCACTGTGACGCTGAAGAAAAGTCAAAAGATCAGAGTCGGTCTTGTTCGTTCCCTGGACAACATGGATGCCTTTTATTGCTTGAAAACAGCTTCTGGCTATATTATTTCGGGAGGAATGGACCCAGGAGTTTTGCTTACTGGTCGATTTGCCGGCTGACTTACATGTTTTGGATACAAAGCAGACATACAGTTTCTTTAGATAGGAGGAGGAAAGTCGGTTGTTTTGTGTTTAGTAGCAAACATGCAGAAGGTTCATGTCTGCAAATTTCTGACCTGAAAACGTAAAAATCTGGTGTAGACGATGGAGATTTCATCCACTGCCACAGAAACAACATAAACAAGATTTATCTCTTCACCTTAGCTTTTAACTAGCTCTGAAATGTTGCACTTTGCTCCACACTTACGCACTGCTCAGCACTTCTTTTAAATGCTCTTCTAAGTATTGATGTCTTACTGATTTTATCATTTCTAACATCAATTTTAAGTTAGATTATTTTATTTTATCCATTTGCTCTGTGTCAGTATCATTATTCCATCTCCATTTTACATATCTTTTAAATATGTTTTACGTGCGTTTTATTTCTTTTCATGTGATGCCCTTTCATTAATGAAAGGTGTTATACAAACAAAGTTTATTATTATAGCCGTGGCTAAGTGCTCAACAAATTGACCCAAAGGTGATCACAGAAACAGAAACTAACAGAAACTATTGTATGTGGTGAAGATTCTGAAAGGAATGACAACCAGGTCAGACTAACATCACCAAAAACACTGAATTGCATTGCTGTGACCGGCAGCATGTGCCAGTTGTGCTGCGTACAGTTTTACACAACAGCAACAGTGATTTCTAGGGGAGTGCCAACTTTAAATTATAATCAAAAAGAAGTGTTTGGAAAAAAAATCTCTGTTGATATGAAGTTTTTACTGCCTGTGATTCCCAAATCTCTAAAAAAAAATAAAGAAAGAAATTAAAAAAAAATAAAAAGCAGGTTGTGAATAAAGCATTACCTCGGACAGAAAACATGAGAACAAGACCCACGTTCATAAACACCTGATTTCCCTCCACAGTGTTAGTCATGCTACAGTGTGTCCTGAATTCGGTGCGTTTTGGATGGACGTGTGTAAAGCATTTCAAGTACAAGTTCTTTCCTGCAGTTAAGCTGCACTCGTAACAAGAGTTAGGTTTACAGGTCAACAGCACCCGATCCATGTTACAGCTGTTTCTTAGGATCTTCTAAAGAAAATATGTGAACCATTTAACCCTGTTAGAAAAAGGTCAAAATCTTTCCTGGCATAAGCAGCAATTAGGTACATCCAGCAGTGAGGTGACTCAGAGAGACAAGCTGACCCGAGTTGAAACTGTCAGATTGGATTCTTAATGAGGACCACATTCTGCTGACACTCACTTAGCAACTGTTTTGTACTTTATCAGGAGACTGACTGTCATGCATTTAACCTCAACACAAAAGAAATACCCCAAGATTTTGGATTTGAAGCAGAGACAGCGCAGACAAAGGCGACGGTATTCTGACAAAGTGCTCCTGCTTTAACTCTCGGCGAGCTGAAGAGATGATGTGGGGCCTGTGGCTCTTTTCAGAGAGCCGGGCACCGACGATGAGCTGAATCGATCCTGGATTCAGAGGCTGCGCCACTTAAAAAAAAAAAACACATAATGCTGGAATTAATTTCCCAGAGAGCCACATGTGTAGGTTTACTCATCATCCCCACAAGTAAAGTTCACCTTCGTATGTGTGGGGGGCAGCCACGAAACTTAACATGCAGTCTGGATCTCGCGACGCTATCACCGCTCTTCCATTTCCCCGGTTTGCACAAATCCATATTTAGCTGCGATATGTCTTTGGGGTTTGGCACCTTCACACCTTCAACGTGGAGGAGATGAGAGTCGGCCTGTTAAATATTAATGCGGGGCCAGATGCCCGACTGGCCGCTGGCATTTATCTTAACCTGCTCCAGCAGGTGTGAGCCCAGCAGGTCCCACTGACATCCAGGAGGAGCACTCAACCTCTGGATCATTTAGAGGCGTTAAAGGATTATATCTGCGCTGAACCAAGACTCGACCAATACACCCGAGGGGATGGAGGGAAGGACTGAGAGAGAGAGAGAGGAGAGGGAGAAATGATTGTGTCTTCACGGCAAGTGTGGATAGAGGGAGAGGGGAGCTGGGAGATGGATGGGGTGTAGCGTGCGCCTGGGCAAACACTCCCTGCTGTTTGCTTCCCTCTTCCCATTTTTCTCCCAAGGGCAAACAGAGAATCGAGCGAGCTGCAGCTGTCTGAGCGTGCGAGACTGTGTGTGTGTGCGGAGTGGGCGAAGATGACCTCTGTGGCCTCTACATAAGTAGCAGGGAATCACCACCAACAAACATCCCTCCTGGGGCCCTTGGCCACTGGCCCCCATCATTACTCCCTCGAGATCCCCATGCAGTGCCGCAGCCCCCTGCCACCAGCCTCGTATTAACCGTAATGAGGACACCGCAGCGAGGGGAAAGGGAAGAGCTTGAGTATGTGTCACCGCCGAGGAAGGCGACACCGTGCTCGCTTGAAAGCGCGACGGCGCTCAACCCCCCCACCCCCCCATTCTATACCTCCCTTATTTTCCTCGCCTTGTGCCTGTATTTTTCTCCTGCACAGAGCACAGAGCAGCGTGAGCAGGGAAATGCAGTCCATCATGTTGCCATAGCATCTGTCCCGAGCACACGTTTCTCAGATCATCGGGACAAGCTGTTGAGCATAAAGGCGGGACAACCTGATGAGACAACCTGGTTGCTGTAAAATCAAACTGTGGCTCATTTTTAATCCGGATAGCATGTCTTGCCCCTGTGATATACACAGACAGATGAGAAATTAAAGTTCCTCTCCAGACATATTTTAAACTACGTATGATTAATATTTGGTTTAAAATGGTTTTCACACATAAAAAGTGAAAAAGAAAGGAAAACTGGGGCTGGAAGCATATCTACACTTAGTTACTCATTCACAAATCTGGATCAGGCCTCATGCCCAGTGAAAGAGCAGAGCGTATCAAGACGGTTAGAGGAGGACACATCAGAGAGACTCATCCACATGTTTGAGCCTCAGTCAGACTCAGATGAGGAGTCTATTGTGACCAAAATTGGCAACTAGCAGACGGAAGGGTTAGCGTAGTTAGCATCTTTAATTTTTTTTTTATGTTGTTGAGAACTGGCAGTGGCTGACACAGTGTTAGCGGTTGTGCTAATGCAAACTCTGGCTCTCTGCACTCACAAGTATTTTGGGTTCATTTTGCCCCGCCCCCATTACGTAAGAAACCCTGGCTGTCTGAATCCGTTTTTTTATGAGACTATCATTGGTTCGCTGCAGCTCCGAGATGGAAATACGCAGTCATGGCAGTGACTGCGTATTTCTTTCATGATATGTCTAGTATTATATAAAAAACACCACAGGGACATGTTAACAAGGTTGAAACTTGATTTTCATTGGAGGGGGTCTTTAAAAGAAAAAATGAGCGGAGAAACAGGATGACAATGCCCCTATTGATAGAGCACAAGGGGTAACTTAACGGTTTGATGAGCATGAAAATGATGCGAATCATAACCTCTGGCCTTCACAGTCACCACATCTCAATCCAGTTAAACACCTATGGGAGATATTGGACCAATGTGTTAGACAGCGCTCTCCACCACCATTCATAATGCACCAAATAAGGAAACATCTTTAGGAACAATGGAGTTCATCCCTCCAGTCTTCAGAGACTTGTAGAATAAATGCCAAGGAGCACCGAAGCTGCTCTGGCGACTCATGGCAGCCCAGCACCTTACTTAGTTGCTAAATGTTGGTTTTTCCTTTGTCGCCCATCTCTATATAAATGCCCATCTCTATATAGGATGATGAGCTCAATATGACTTGGTTTCTAAGGACACAACAAAGGCATGCAAATGACAGAAGCAAGACTGTTAGGTATAAATCCTGCGGTTTTCTCAGAGAGAGTGAAAAAAATCTTTCATAATAGATTTGTAGGTTTGAGAATGAGAGGGGATCCTTGGCTGTCTGTTTGGAGTGTATATTTGATTCAAAGAAAAGGGAGATGGAGAGGTTCTAGGGAGCCAAGGAAAATAATGAGAGCGCAGCTGTAGACAGAGGAAGGTTAAGATAGACTGCATGCTGTTCTCTTGTCTTTCTCTGTTGATGTGTTTGTGAAAAACAGGAAAGAAATGATTGCTTGCTCTTTCTGAGCTCCAAGTAAAAGAAATATGTACCAAAAAAAAAAAAAAAACTGAGCTATGTGCCTTGGCGTTATTTTTTCCTCTTTTTTTTTTTTTTTTTGGGGGGGGGGGGTTGCAAGTTCTTACCTTTGATTTGTTAAAAGTAAGGTTGTGACCTGAAGGCCAGCTGGATCATGAAGATTGGGGAAATGAAAGGCCACTGTCAAGTAAGTGGCTACTGCAGAGGTGCCCTGTTATAGCAGGGATTGTGATTGTTAGATGACAATCAGCTGACACAGCTGACACCCATGGGTGTCCTACAAAAACAAATTAAATTCTTTTCAACTGGTCAAAAAACCCACTAAGTCCCACAAACTTCAAGCTTTTGTCAATAATGGAAAAGGGTACAATCAGCATTCACTCCCGGGTCAAATGACTATATATTTATCGACTCTGGCTCAGATTGGCAGCGACGTAAACACGACGCCCTGTTGAACATGCTAATTAGCACCCCCTTTTCCACGCTGTGACGCCTTTCAGAGCACAAACACTGTAAACACACCTGATACCTGCCCAGCACGGCACTGTTGAACCAGGAACACTGGAGCTCATTGCACTCAGAGATGAAAGAGTGAGCTGCAGCCCCGAAATAAGTTTGAAAAACACACAATCGCCGACTGAAATGTCTCAGACGAAGGCTCTGACACTTGAAGGAGCACCAACCTGGAGATGAGACGCGTCGGTTGCGAGCAGCTAACTTCTTCTACCCTGCGTCTACATCTGTGTGTGTGCTGGCAGTGTAAAAGGAGTGTGTCGCCTTTTATAGCGGGTTTACCTGCATTTAAAATACCCACTTTATATACACATAACTTATATATATATATATATATATATATATATATATATATATATATATATAAAATCATCACACAGTAAAAAGCCAAGGCCTTACTCAGTATTCCAGAAATAGTCCCTTTCTGTCAGACATTTGCTTGGCATTTTAAGGTCCTGCCAGTCTCTTATATGGTCGTATTAACAGTAAATGTCCTTTTGAAATCCGTGTGTATTCTTTTAAGCTGAAAGGCCTGTGAAAAGCTTTCCTCGGCACCTTCTCTGAGTGAATGGGGCAATGGTTGAAGGTTGAAGGTTACTACAGGGAGTAAATGTATAAAAACATTCAGCAGCTCCGCGCACGCGTGTGTGCGTGTGTGTGTTTTTCCAAATGATAATTATCCAGAGGTTTTTCTAAATTGCTCGCACTTTACGGCTGTTGCACTGTTACTGTTGACATAGAGTATGCCCTCCCACCCACCCCCAAACACAACATTTCAGGCTCAGGATTTTTTCTTCTTTAAGCCTTGCATTGTGTATGACTGATGGCCTTGTGAAACATGAAGGTGTTGTGTCAATAAACGATGTTCCAACTCATACATCAACCACCAGTGACAGGAGCATGTGCACATTTTTATCTGCTACACTTACCACATACACACACACACACACACACACGGACCCAAACAGCCCTGCATGCACATACACCCACTTATAGTACCTGTACAGCATATACACCGGAACACCCACACAGACCTACAAGTCTATGCAGATGCAGCGCACGCACACGCACGCACACACACACACACACACACACACACACACACACACACACACACTCCTCTTCTGTACACTCCTAATGCAACGCACTTCTTTGAACTGCTCTGTCGCTTCGATACTGTTACTTATGTGGGAAAATACAACAGTGAGAAATAAATCTTGTCCAACGAAGCGTGAAGGTTTTGAGTTTTCCATGTGTCGCCTGTTGATATGGTTTCAGCAGTGAGAGACTTGTGCGCCTTTACAGCTGAAAATCAACTCTTTATAAGTTGTGCATGGGTTTCCCCCCCAAGTTTCGACTTGTCCCCATAGTTCATCACTGACAATGACAGTGCTCCTTCATCCCAACTCAGCGGGCACTAAAGTAAACTTCACTTAAACATTTACTCCTCTAACTCCTACGTACTTTTACATTGAAAGAAATATTCCACCAAATTTTAATCGCTCGCTCCTTCATTGAATGTTTAATACACTTATTCATCTAAAACATACATAGCTAAACACAGTGAAGCTTAATCTCCTTACTTGAATTTAGCTATTTATTTAACTCCAAAGAGCTGATAAAAGCAATTAGAAAAGATAATGGAAGATGAAGTGGATTATTTTGTGGTTGGAGAAGTTCTTATGTTTGTTCTGATTATTTTTTCTTTACCTATCACTTAGTTTTTGGTCATTTGCATTTTAAGACCTGAATTATTTAAGTTAAAGCTCCCCTGTTGAGGTCTCTTGTAAATAAACAAAAGCTACAGACAGGCGAGAAATTAAAAAGGGAAACAGGAAACAGGGTGACAAAGCCCCCATCCATAGGGCATGTGAAAGTCTGAAAATGATGGTAATCATCTGCCATGGCCCTTCACAGTCACTATATCTCACCTGAACACCTATGGGAGATTTTGGACTGACGTGTTAGACCTCATTCTCCACCACCATCATCAGAACAACAATAGAGGGAATATCTTTTAAGAAAATGATGTCCATCTCTCCAGAGTTGAGAGACTTGGAGAATCAATGTTTAAGAACATTGAAGCTGTTATGGTGGCTCAACACCGCATTAATCTCTCTATGTTGCTATGCCGTTTAACCCGTCACCTGTCTGTATGTTTACTTTCAGGGTTTCAAACTGAAATGCATTATTTGTGTCCTTGGGGTTATTAAAATGCATGTATTTTCTGTTAGAATGTGAATCCCGAATTGTTGACATACATGTTTACTTGCCATCTGACTTCTTCTTCCCTGCCTTTGGTTGGCGAGTTACCCACATGTCTTTATGCCAACTGTCAATTAGCGTGTTAAAGTGTGAAACTAATGGCAGGAATGTGCATCTTGCCCTCCGCGTGCTTGTACACGTGTGTGTCTGGGGAAGACAAAGCAGTAACCCTCGTACGAACATTGCTCCCTAGTGCTACTGGCAATAAAAGCTGCTACAGGGCGCCTTTAGTATTGACCTCAGATAAATGTTTGTGTTGTGATCAGTGGGTGGGCTAGCAGCTAATTTCTGTATTAGTATTAAGATTTGTTGGTGTAAGAACAAACTTTGAAGTTTAATGTGGGAAGCGCAACCATGAGGATGATTTGATTTGTATTAAATTACCACAAAATATTTGCAAGGCTTCCTCTTAATAGTGAACTTCAAAGACGTGTAAACTCACTCTGAGGCATAACAGCAGAAGCTGAGAAACAGTGGGCTTTATCCTCTGATCATAATGACTTCTTTGCACATTCCTTAGATGATTTCTTAACTGCAATATACGGACAGTCCTTTGCGGTTAAAGAAAACAGAAAACTCAATATTCTCTGAGGTTATTTCCATCTCTTGGCTGTCTGTCTCTGCAGATTAAATCATTCTCCACATTAGACAATGCCTGTCTGTCCGCTGTTTCCCTGTGTTTTTCAGACAAAAATATACTCACAATCCTCCCCACCCCCCTACATACACACAAACACCCCCCCACACACACACCACACCACACCCCCGTGACATTATTACTCCATCTATAAGAGTCTACTTCCAAATGTCAGGCACATGCCCTGAGGAATGTCATACAACCTCTGGCCGAATATTAGATGAGGAGGAGAGCATGGGCTCCAGCTATACAGGCTATCCTCAGACTGTTAATAAAGACCAGACAATGCTGTCGGCTTTCAGATTCAAACAGAGTGTTTTCAGCACGCTGCCAGTGGAGATTACAGCTGGAGAATTGTCGGACAAACTGCAGTCACCCCACAAACATGAGTGACTTCCACTAGTTTTGCAAGACGAAAGCTGCGGATCAATTTTTACCATTACATGTCTCTGTTGTGGCTTTTTTTTTTTTTTTTATATAGTTTTTTTTTTTTTTTTTTTATAAATTCCTGCAGCTTTTTTTGCCGATGTCATAACACCTCACAGGCCCCACAAACAGCCGACAAGCTCTGAGCAGACAGACAATAATATCTTCAGCGATTATTGCTAACAGCATTACCTCCATTAGACCTCGTCATATCATTCGCTCTAACTTTATCCCTCTTGCCAGCCCATATTACCAGCCATATTGATCATCCCTGGTACTTCAACATTTCCTTCCTGCCTTAATGGTCATTCTAGATGATGGAGGGTTCACCTGAGTGTTTGATGTGGGTTTGTATTCTCTGAGTGTTTTCACATATGCCGCAGGTTTTCACAGTTATTTCCAGACACCTCTAATGTCTCATAGCACCATAACAAAGCTAATGTAAAGGTAAAATAATGTCAGCGTGTTTCTGTGCAGCTGGCTGTCAGAGAATTTGACGAAAAAACAGACAACTGCATTAATTATACGCAGAACACAGATGTACTGCAGCAATTTTTACCCGACACTGCTTTGGGTTTATTGAATATGAAATGTATTCGTTCCAATTAGATAATCAATATTTCATTGTGGTTTATCATTAATATTTAATTTTCCACTGATTATTATGGCACTCTATGGTCTGTGACAACAGTCGTAATGATCGGGGCTTAGTCTGGAACAGCTTTAATCATGTAAAACACGTTTCCCGCCCCCCTGGGTCATGGAGCGGTACGGGGTGTCAAATGCGGGTTCGAGGCTGTGATTGGGATATTTGTGTGTCAGTCGGAGCTGGAGACACTGTTTTGTCTCACTTGTACCTGAAACAACGTGCATCCACCCACGGAGCCCCTTTATTTTTTCACAGGCCAGCATTCAGTCTGAGCGCCTTCTAACTCACATTAAGGTTTTTTTTCATGTGTCGTGAGAATACATACTAAGAAATACGCAACCTGTGAACCTGCAAACATCATTTTTTTGTCCACTACAATAGTGTAAATAGAAAAATGATCAACAGTGCCAAGAACCGCTGCTTTCAAACGTCCTGGTCATCCTTTATTCTTGAAAGCTCCTTTTTTTTTAACCATCACTTTCACTGATGCATTTACACACCTCACTGACCAGCACCACTGGTCCAGCACCGCTAACGTCCTCACAAATGTATGACATGCAGGAGTAGACAGAGTGGACAGATGGACACCCAGGCTGTTTGGATGGCCCCCCTCATTAAATCGTCCTCGTGCAGTTGACCCCGTGTGGCCAAAAGGACTCTATTCTGGCACTGGCAGTTTATGCAGCAGGACTGGGCTGCCATTCATCAGCCATGGCAGGTTAAACCATGTGCACAATCTGTTTATATCCATAATTATACAGCATCATCGTGCCCATGGGCCGCAAGGATTCAAGAACATCTGCTTGGAGATCTCTACCAGGAGGACGGCTGTAGCTGGAGAGGTCTACGGGTTGTATATGTGGCGGGTATAAATCTACTGTGATAGGTACATTGGTGTGTGAGGGGTCAGCAGGACTGAGAGGCAGAATGCATATCTCTATCTGTGTGGATGGAGTGAGAGAGAGAGAGAGAGAGAGAGAGAGAGAGAGAGAGAGAGAGAGAGAGAGAGAGAGAGAGAGAGAGCAGAGTCTTCCCAAGGCTGAATGGTTCTTCTAGAAGGTCAGCCGCAAATTGACTTGTAGTTTTCCTGCTTTCACGACCTGGCCTCAGTCCCATTGTGCAAATATTGCAGTGGCAGTCAAGACTCAATTTCACCCTTTTTCTTATGGCGTCACCCAGTTTTCAGTAGCTTCCATTCATTTAATTCATGTGTTCCACTGCAGGACTACTCCACTGATTTAGCATTGTACTCCCACGCTGCACTTCTTCATGATTTTTGTTGAAGTTAAACGAAAAACGGTACTGGCCATCATGACCCAACACTTTCTCTTAGAGTCATTTTTTCCAACTTTCTAGCTGTACTCTGAGCTGCCTGAAATCTTCTCCTCTCTAATCTGCTGCCATTACTGACTAATTATGTCTGAGCTAACCTTGGAGCTTCAACTTGCACATGGACTCGCCTCTTATGTTGAGCCAAGACGTTTAAACTGCCGCTATAGGGCCCATGAGAAATGGTGTTTGTTTAAGGTCGATAAAAATATAAGTATTGAATAAACAACAACAAAAAAAAAAGTTACAGGTCATACTGTTAAGAAAAGTTATGCTCAAAGCTTTATTTTTTTGTTATTTCTATAGCTAAAAATGCCAATGGGATTTTGAATGAGGTTTCCGTGATTCGGGAAGAGACGGGAATAGAAAGAGAAACCAAGGGATGTATAGATATGGTAAACAGAACAATACAGAGAGAAAAACGACACAAGGAAAACAGACCCACATAATGCACAAGTCAGTACATATGCATATTCTAGTTGGAGCAGAGTGAGAGAGACAAAGACTAATAGCATAATTATATTAATGAGAGGCAATTTATTATGCACACTCATCACTTAAGTTGATGAATACCAGCAATTTAAAGTAGAGACTCAAGTGGAACATGCCTCTCGCTGCTCCACTAGCTAACCTTTCAGTCTATTATGCCACGTGTCTCTCCAGACCTAAAACTGAATGAACCGATACGACAACTGCTGAATATTTACTCGGATGTATCAGCAACAAAATAAAAAAGATTAGTGAAGCATTAGTGGGAAGAAGAAAAAAAATTAGTCAGTGTTTTCAAAGACGAGCAAGAATCCAATTAAACACTGGCGTGCATGCTCTCACATTTTTGTGCACACAAACTCTCACACAGAATCAAACCATCAAACCCCTGGAAACATCTCGAGTCCTCTCTCTCTCTCTCTCTCTCTTTCTCTCTCTCTCTCTCTCTCTCTCTTCCAAGTGCAGCATACAAAGCACATTTTAATTAGATATTAGTTAATTAATTACTCCCAACCGTGAACCTTTCTGCATAATTGCAAAATGCTGATATGTTCATTACTATGGAGGAATGGTAAATATAAACATAAAGTTTAGAAGTGATAGAAATCAAAGGAGAGAGTCCAGGCTAATTAAAAAGGATCTAGTATTAGCTGATTAAGGCGAAAGCTGAAACCTTATCTGGAAACTTCTGTGGCCAGATTAAAAAAAAAAAAAAAAAAAAAAGAGTGCTGTGTGTATGCCCCTTGTAGCAATTTTGTGAGTTGTACATGAATAATTAATGCATAAAAAGGCATTTGTTTGTGAGTCAGTTGTAAGATTTAAGGCATTTAACTGTGTTTTTTTGTGACTCTTTTTTTCTTCGCCTTAGTTAAAAAAAAAAAAGATCACAAGCAGCTGCAGATGTTTTCTGTTTGCATTAGCTTGAATGCTGTTTGCATTTTTTTTTTCTTTTTGGAGGGATTTAACAGAAATGAGCTTTAATGAATGGGACCGGGTGACAGAAAGAGACAATTTCTACAGTGAAATTGTAAGTTTGCACTGATACGTTTATAAATAGCAGGAAGAGGCTTCTTTAGGGAGAGGAAAAAGCAGCACAGTCGCAGGTTCACCAAATAAACATTTATTTGTGTTACACACGAGTGGGGGAGGAATATTTTTCATCAGCAGAAACAGAGCTCTGTGATTCCAATCTTCCTCCTTCCTAAAATGCAATTCATTAAAGTACAAAAGCTGTTTATATAATTTTACTTTTCAGGCTCAAATTTCTTCTCCTAAACTCATCAGTGCTACTGCCGTTTCATTTTTTTCATTACGCATGCCTGGAGATAATTACCATATATTAAATCAGGACTATTAAAGACAAAAGGAAATTGTAGCTGTGCTAATTTACTCAGTAATGAGTGCATTTGTAGAAATGTAATTTTCCAATAATCCAATAACCGCTTCCTACAATGCATATAGGCATGTGTGCATGAATTCATTTCGAGAAGCTGAACCGAAACATAGTCTTTTTCCTCTGGCAGATGAAAATCTATCAACTCATCCAAGTCTCAGAATATAAAAGTCAGGTGGAGCAACTGTTCCCATCTCGGAGGCAATATTTCAGTGTCAGACCAGTAATAACAGCATGTGGGAAGAATGCCTTTAAATCACTCAAGCTCCGGGGATACACATTTTTTTTTTTTTTTTTTTTTTAACAGTGGAGTCTGACCAGACAAGTGTTTTCTTTTGTGTGCAACTGGCGAGACAGAGTTTTTTTTCCCCAAAGCTCTTCTCCCTGCTTTCATTTCGTCCGACAACACTTACTTTGAGCTCAGATGAAAGGCACAAAGAAACAAAAAAATGTCACAATCAAAGGATCCTGATGTTTAGATTGTACACCAGGGGTGCTGACAGCTAAGCAGCGCTGTGCGACTACAGTGAAATGCACTTTCACATTTTCCTTCTGCTGGTGCTTTCTGTCAATCTGGCCCCGTCATTCCTAGCTCTCTCTGTATCTCTCAGCATGTCAGTTTCATCACTCTTCTCTTTCTTTCACCATCTGTTTTTCCTTCCTGTCTCCTGTTTTCTCTCTCTTTCTCTTTCTCTCTCTCTCTCTCTCTCTCTCCACACAGATCATACTTTATACCTGTACACCTGGTGATTCTTGCAATATCAGTGGGTGTGCCATTAGACCCATTAGTCCAATATCCCAGTGTTGAGTGGGGACAGTGAGAAATGGATTGGCGACGATGCGGGTTGCGTGCACTGCTGTGAGGTGTGTGTGTGTGTGTGTGGGCAGTGATGAATGTAATGAGTGTGTGGTTTAATGGATGGCTGTGAAGTGTGTGTGGTATGGGAGGGGTGGTGAGTAAGAAAGAACAAGATAACAGAAAGCGGATGGTAATAGGTGTGTAATATACAGTAAGAGATATATGTGTTATTTGTGAAGTATATCAGTAGATACATGGGTGCCAGTGGGTGTACATGTGTAGGAGATAAAGAGGTGTTGCTACTCTTTTGTCTACTGACATTTACTGCAACTTTATCAACATAAATTCAGTTCATGAAAGCTTTTAGTACAAGCTAGCTGTATGAGAGATGGATTTTTTAAAAACTTACTTTGCAGTTGATGGCTTAATGGGGCTATTTGTAAGTTTTCTCTGCCATCAAAACTAGTTTCTTGCTGGGAGCGGGTGGTGGTGATTGTCGTTTGACGAGCACTTTGGCCATCGTTCTATTTACAAGACAAATGGTTATAATACGTCCTCTGAGCAACACTTACGTCTTCAGGGCAAATTGGAGATACAGTGAGTCGCTATCGGAAAGAGACGAGACAGACCAGGGCTAGCTGGTTAGCATGCTAACTTCAGTAGAAGATAAAAGACACGATAGAGACCAATTAACATTGGCATTGTTTTCCACAGCTGGACACAGCTCTTAGCAACATTAATGCTAATGTTAGCTATGTCGCAAGGACAAAATTTAGTGTGGGGACTATGTATATTGTACCAAAAGTTGTGTCAATCCACATTATAAATAGTGAGATATTTCACCGGCTAAGTAAACACTTGACCCACTAGTGCTGCGAGATGAAAAGCCAGCGGATGCATCAGGATTTACAGTTTCATAGTAATATATTCTATCAATAAGTGGTGGTTAACTGACTGACTCATCCCTAGAGTTGTGCCTACAGTGCGTGGCTAATAAAAATCCTCTGATGTTCTAAAGAAGTGGAAGTGATGAATTTTAACATCAGTTAGGAACAAATAAAAGCAGCGGCCGCCCACTCTAACCAAACACAAAAGGACATAAGTACCTACAGAAACTGAATCAACACAAAAATAAGGGGAAAAAAAGAAGCAGGTTTTTCACTTATAGAACAGCAAGTGTGCTGAATGGGAAACTGTCTTCAATGAAAAGTAAAGTGAAAATCAGCGTTTTCTTCAGATGAAAAGCATTAAAAGATGAGATTGGACTAAAGAGTGTTTTAAATGTAGCAACTTCAATCACATATTGTCAGAAGCAGCTGAAATCTCCCTTTCTGACAACACAAGGAGCTTCTGTCTTGTTTGAAACTGAGCACAGTTTTGCTGATATGCGAAAAAATGCACTCCCTACAATAACTATAATAATGCCTATAAAGAGTTTGCCTGTGCAATCATCAACCCTAACAAGGTTATTCAAGGTAGAAAATAACCCATCTGGCAATTATCACCAAGGGAAATACTTCCTGAGTAAATGTGGTGTTACTTTTATAGTGTTGAAAAACTTAGGTTTATCTATATGATCCTGATATCTTGTTATTGCGAACATGGATTGTTTAAGATCAGATGAAATGCTGTTACACAAGAAAAGTTTCTGATTGAAATAGAATAAGTTGGGTATGTCGTAATAATGAGAAAAATGTCCCTGAATATGTATTTTTCTCAGTCAGGTTCTTACTGTGCTGCGTGATCAAACAAGGTTATTTCAATTCAAAGTTTTCTCTTCTCTATGGTTTTAAGTTGGTGTGGCAACAGTAGAAGAAAAACCAGATGAATCAGATGTCTGGTGGGTTGTTTGGTCACTGTCAACCAAATGTGGTCAAACCACATGTGCATAGTCCTAATGAAGCAGACTGAGTTTTCAAGTCTGAATAAATACTACCCTAAGTTTTTAGTTTTACTTTTATGATTGCTTGTAGAGTTACTAGATAGAGATATTTAAAGGTCATGTATGAATGGTTTTTTACCATTACTGCTGGTCAGTGTTTTGATACTTGTGCCCCTGTTTTGTTCGTATATGAAAAATAATGGTTCTTAAATGTTTCTTCAAATGGTTCTATGGTTCTACAAAGAGCCAACACAGTTGTCTGCATTTTGGATCCATCCAATCGTGTTCTGGCCTCTTGCTGCGACACCTCTGAGTTGTTTGGGTGGTTTGTTTGATTGTGGACACAAATAAAATTGTTGACATAGAGAAAATAAATACAACAAATTATCAACCATGAATTTATGACTAGCTAATGTTTTTTTGCCCCAGGTCTTTTTGTTTTATTGTCCAGTTACACTGATAATTTCAATTTATTTGTATTCTTTTTCTCCCTTACTTATTCCTCCACACATGCATGAACACACACCCACTCATGCTGCAAGGAGTTGTAATTAACGGAAAAGTAAAAAACGTTGATTTATATCATGACGTCAGATTCGATGTGTACATAGCTAGGGTTTAAAACAAAGTTGTATTCATCTAAGACGTAATCAGACAGAGCACTTTGTAGCAGCATGAATGCGCTTCTGTAATTGTTTTCAATCAGAGTGAATTGTCATTCAAAATTTTTATATATAACCCAACATCCAATCTGCTATTTAGTCCGAGATAGCAAAAGATATCTTGCAATGGGAGACTTGTTTGTCAAAGAGCTAGTTTACTATGTTAAACCTCATGACTGGGGTGGGCGGAAACAAATACATTAAGGTGTACAGCTGTGCACCGCCCGCACGGTTCTCACACAGACAGCAAAGCCAAAACACCTTGACGTCAACAACCTCTATCCTAACGGTCGTCGCAGCTCCACTGTAAACATTTGAAAAGGGACAGTTGCAGAGAAGGTGAGAAATTCTCTTTGGGGAATACGGCATTGGCATCTTTAGCTCCGAGGCCTGTACTACAGAGTAAGTTTAACATACCCAGGATAACTTTTAGTTATCTGGGTTAACTGAACCTAACATTCCTGTATAACCTGTACTACGAGGCTGGTTATCAACTGGTTCAGTAAAGCCTGGGTTAGGAGCGCATTCTTGTCAAAGTTGTTAATTATAGGCAACATAAAGTACTTAATATGATATGAGAAAAAACGCTGATACCTGCTGATAAAATTGGTTATAACCACGTCCAAAAGCGACATTCAACAAGGTGAAATGTAAACAATATGTTCACATGAATAGATTAAAAAGAAATATTTCTAAATATAATTACTATTAAAGTCAGACTAAAGAGATATTGTAATTAAGTGGGTGAATTATCATTAAGTTTCTTACTTTCACTAATGACGAGGAATATAGTATGAAGTGTTAGAGCAACCAATGATCAACCAGTTCTCTAAAATAGCTCAGAGGTGCATCTAGTGAATCTTAAATGAATAATTTCTGTAACACTGTGATTTCTTCAGGGTTGTAAAACAGTCTTTCTCTTATGTATCCTTGTGCATTTTAACTTTTTTTTTCCTTCACCATTTTGCACCTTAGCCATATAGAAAATACAAGATGTTATATTGACAACATGCCAAAGCATTTTGACTGTCATGTCATTCTGATTGCAATCAAGAATGTCAATATTTACTATTAGAGAGAGAAACTAAATATTTTGAGCAAGTTACAGGCTTGTGCAGGTGATCTGTATTGTGCTGATGTTTGTACGCATTGTTAGGGTTAGTGTTTGTACATATTGCTTCGAGAAATGCTCTTACTAATCTGCTCTGATGATTTGAGAAAAACTGTAATGTAATAAGAGTTTTGTTTTCTCTTAACAGATAATGGCGCAGCAGTGATCAGTGGCTGACGTTTCCAGTTGGCTGGAGGAAAATGAATTAAGCAACTACAAGCAAGCCTTCATAGGTGAGGCTTTTGATGGAGGCATCCTATCAGTGTCCACGATGCTCCACAAGAAAACCAACCCCATGAGAAACTACTAAAACACCAACAAATCTATCATCAAAATGAAAGGGGATTCTCTATTGTGTGTGGACTAGAAAACTGTCCCAGAATCACAACAACATAAGCACCAAGCACCAGAATTAGAGTTCATCACAGACTCTGACTTTAGCCAAGACACCGTCGAATCTACTCAATATACTGAAGGGACTAGTTCATCATTAGGAGTTGATGGAATTTAACGAGTATTACACAGAGACTATTAAAAAAACAACTGGCCTTGTTCTCTTTGAAACTGCAGGAGAAAAGTGTTGTAAACAGAAAAGTTCAAACATATGTTGTTCACGAAGTAGAGTCACTTTTTAAATATTTCACTGATAATTACAGGGATATTTCTTGTAAATGTTTGCAGACTTTAAATGTTGATATATCAAGTGTCCCGTTTCAGAATGTTAAAGTTAATAGTTTGATAGCGCATTGCTTCAGTGCAGTCAGCAGCACATACCAACTAGATAAATATTGTGTTGACAAACTGAACTTAAGTGAACCTGTTGAATAAGTCTTGGGTGTGGAGTCTTCTACTGGGAAACAGGACACTTCTCGGTATATCCCATTGCTAAAAGTTTTGAGTTTAATTTGTAATGACCATAGTGTTCCCTGTTCATGACACCTTGACTGATTTCAACAATGTCAAAATATACCAAGACAATGAGTTTTTCAACACTAATTAACCACGTTTGAGAATTCAGCTGTACAGTGATGAGTTAGAGGTCGCGAATCCTTTAGGATCAAAAAAAGTATCTGCCTTTTATTTTACTGTGGGAAATATTCCACCAAAACACAGATCTGCTTTGAGGCATATTCATCTGTTGATACTTGTCAAACACAGATTGGTGAAAACGTATATGGATTTGAAAAGATTTTAGAACCACTTATTTGATGATTTTTGTCATGGACAGAATGTTTGTACTTCCAAACCTGTTCTGATATCGGAGAAGGTTATCAGGACTTTCCCTTTCCTTTTTGGACCTAGGACTGAGAAAGACAATAAGATTTGGCAGCTCTATCTTGTGGCTTGAGAAATAGGAGAGATCATTCTTCCCCCAACCATCAGCACTCATTGGATTAGTCATTTACATGCTCTGATTGCTGTGTTTTTGACAGATATCAATAATCTGTTTCCTGGAGCCTTCACACCAAAAACTGCATTTCCTTGTGCATTATCCTCAGCTCACCCTGGAGTACGGATCACCTCGCTCTCACTGGTGCATGAGGTTTGAAGCGAAACATCAGTATTTCAAGAGGGTTGCAAGAATCACCCATAACTATATAAATATTGTTCAGACTCTTGCAAAGTGACGTCAGCTGCGTCAGTGCTGGGAGTAGCAGCCAGAACGTCTCATCAAAGAGGTTCATGCACAAGAAGCAATCAGTGAGTTGTCCCCTCGAGAAGTTCCGGCAAACTTGCAGGCCTGTTTGTTGAACTTGGAAACAGCTTTTGGCGCGGATGAGAAACTCTGGAAGAGTAAATGCATTGTCTTGAACTCCATCACATATGCGGTCAGGGATTTCTTCATTTTGGATCTTGTGCACGCAGAGGAGATACCACTGTTTGTCCCGATTGTGCATATTCGGGCAAACTGGATTCTTGTTGGAAAACTTTCCACTACAACAGAGTTGTCAAGACATCTTCACTCCTACCACATCAGTGACACTGATGAGCTTTTGATGTTCAAGCCTGGGGAGATGAGGTGGACTTTCATGCTCTGGATGATGTGACAGATGTGTTGGTAAAGACGTCATAACACTGATCCATCGGCCTTTAAAAGCACTTTCCCCCTGAAGTAAGGTAAGAAGGTTGCACTCTATACTTTTGGAGAATATGCATTATATTTGGGGTGGAAAGGTGCAACAAATTTTGCAATTCTGCTGGTGGGCAGTCTTTTTATTAACAAATTTTATGGTTAACTGAAAGTTTGACTGAAGAGGTCTCACCCAGTTGAGATGCAGCAGACTAGCTAATGAAATTATCAGAATTTCTTCAGCAATGCTTTAGGATGTATCTTCCTTATATTGAACATATGATACCTTCTAATGTTGTTTTTCCAATATTGTTTCTCTCTGCCAAAGACAATGAAATAGATGGATCTACAATTCTGCAGATGACCAAAAGAACGAGTGAGCGACTGTTTCCAAAAATGAAGGACCAAGTCAAATTCCTGTCTGTTTTAGGGCAGCTGGAAGTCTTTTTTTCATGTAAATATTTTTTGAATGTTAAAATTCTGCAGTTGAAATTTTTGGTTTGAACTAAAGTCTTAAATTTAATCACTGCAGTGGAAGAGATAGCCTTGTAATTCAAACACCCCCAGCAGCCAAGAAATGGAGAAATGGAGAAATTCACTCAAAAATGTTCACAAAAATATAAGTTCTTCAATTAAAACCTGCAGGTATCCATCTCACATGCAGTATGTGGAACTCTAAAGGTCTGTCCTGCTCAGCTTCCCTTTTCTGAAGGAAAGTTAAGGACCTGGATATGTAAGTACAATTGTTCAAAACTGAATGAACTGCTTAAATGTATTAAAACATGGTTGACGTTAAATGAATGTCATAAATGTTATTTAATTTGCAATTATTGTTCAGTGTTCACAGAACCTTATTGGCTACCTGTTAAATGTATCTGGACAATAGTTGTTCTACAACACAATTTGTATAACTAAATTTCTGTCTTTTTATTTTAGAGGTTCTTTACCGAACCATTTGCAGAAATGTTTTTTTAAGGAACCTCTTGCTAAATGGTTCTTTGTTGAACCAAAAAAGGTTATTTTATGACATCACTCCAAAGAACCATTTTTGGTTCCAGTTAGCACCTTTATTTTTCTGGGTGTATTACACACACACACACACTTGAGTATTCCATTCACATTTTGACATTGGCTGCCTTTGCGCCAACAAAAGGCAATGAACTGCTAGCAAACAAAAATGGATGTAGACAATGCAGGATGCACTCAATGCACTGAACTTGTTTTGCAGACCTTAAAGATACACAATGGTAAGTAACACTGAATACAAACATAACTTTCAGTGTTTACAACAAAATTCTACTGTGCGCCTTTAAAGGAAAAAAATACTTGATTTCAAAGCCAAGTTTTCAGCTGTATTAAAGCTTGAGTCTTGCAAAGAAAATGTTCTTGTTATAATAAGAAATTGACCGGATTTTTTTTATGCTTGTGTAACTGTATGAACCAGGAAAGTATGGCACTGAGGTGACAGACCTTATCTGCTTCACTGGTCTCTCCGGCAAGACACCGTGGTGTCTCTGTCGGAGTGAGGAGCTTCTACTCCCCACTTCTCCCTCATTTATCACTCCTTACAGCAATGGAATCTTCCCCTCCGTGTTCAGACACATCCACCAGCTCCATAACTCACTCTTCTGACGTTTTGACAGCCTGATGAGTGTGTGTGTGTGTGTGTGTGGACGTGTGTCTCACTGTGTCTGCGTGAATTTGTGTGGGCCATCTCTCAGCTGTGTGTAAGTCTATGCATGCGGGCACTTCTGAGTTTGTGTGAATGTCTGTGCGTTAAGCTTCCCTCTCACCACACACACACACACACACACACAAACACACGTACAAAGGCCTTTCTGTTCTGCTCCAAAAATGTATCACAGTTTCCTTTCCAAGGACGTGACGGGACAGGTGTGAAAGGCTGGTGGCAGCGTCTGGCATGGGGGGATAATGTAAACAGCCAGGAATGTGATCCACATCACAGCAACTGATTTAGGAGAGGGGTTTGGAAGGGTGAGAGGTCACTGACTGCACTGCAACAAAAGAAATGAAACATTATCTCCGTGACAATCAAACCCTGCTTAAGTTGCCTTTTCAACCAATTGCCATTGTCTGTCAACTTCCTGGGCGAGTAATGGGTGCTTTTGGCTTCACTGGTGATTTATGTAGGCTGCCTATATTACTGAGAGCTGACTTGTCTTCTCAAACACAGGGAAAAAAAAGAAAGAAAGAAAAGAAAATTGACAGTTTAAGAATCAATTTGCCCAACTTGCAACAAAAACTTTTTTTTTTTTTTTTACTAATCTCCAATAGAGAGAAGGTAAACGAACTTACATTTTAAAGACTTAAACTTGTCTTTCCAGAAGTAGTGTCTACCTCATTATGAACACTTTTTAGTGTGAGATAAAAATCACTGACATTGCACTGACTGTTTCCTCTGTATGAAGTAGTTCCTGTGGAAAATGTTGACAGTGACGTCTGTGGAATATCCAAAGTAACTCGGACATGAGCTGTAGCTTTCAAAATTTCTCCAATTAAACCAAAACTTTCTGCGTTGCCAGATACCACTACAGATAAGAGTTGCTCAATACAGGTGAGCTGATCTTTTGATAGTGACTGAGCTCTTTGTTAATGTTGTTGTTAAATTACATGAAACATCCTAAATGACTCAAGAGTTTCGACTATTTCTAATTTGATCCTTAGTCTTATGATGCGCAGAATGCAGCTGTAGCACAACCACTGATGCATTGCACAACATTTCATTCACATCCTGTCAAATATTTCAATTCGACAGGCCCCTCTGAGCTATTTTAGATGTTTGTAACATACAAACATCAGTGGATGTATTAAAATTTTTTCGCTGGCTGGAACCGATGAGACTGAACCAGAACAGTACAAGTTTTTGGTCGTACAACCAAAACAATGAGCTGAAAAACACTAAACTGTAATGCTAAAAAGTTTCATGCAATTTAAATGAACTACAGGGCTTGGTGATAAATGTCTGCGAGCTGGACACAGTCATATTAACATTTACTTAGGTGAGATAATTCCCCTCACATGTACATTTGGATGGATCGGTACAACAGCAGTTACCAGAGACCCTGCCTTGATGAATCCTCCCTGACCTGCCAGCTCATCTGTTTGTACTGACAGACCAAAAGGGCAAGAGGATTAGTCGCTTATTAAACAGAGGAGATTGCTCTTTAATCACCAGCGTTGTTTAGGAGACAGGAAAGTGTTGCCGTACACTACGAACAACACTTCTTGGTGCCTCCTGCAGAAACTGCGATTAAAAACAGAACGGCTAGAAATAGCACTCAGCTGAGCAGATGTTAGAAACGCTGACAAAAAAACACGCATCAGTTTTGCAGCAACTACAGTGACTACATGTGTTTGGCTCTTTGTTCTACCTCTGTTAGGTGGCATTGCTTATCATCCACAGCTCATTATCACTTTACATCTTGGAGTTGGTGTGAAAATTTATAGCCAAGAGTAAGGGAAGATGAACCAACGTGAAAACGATATAGCTTCTAGTATCCTAAGTTTTTGTCTCTTAGCATTCGAGATAAAAGAGCTAGACAATGTGTTGTTGGGGTTGAACCCCCTGTTGCGATGAAGCGAGGCAGTTCTTCCCACATATACACTGGTTGCATCTGGAGAAGGATTCAAAAACACTAAACTCCTAATTACCACTAAGAAGATAATAAAATCAGTGGTAGTCAAGGGCATTAAAACACACACCATCAGAGTGTATGCGGTAGTGTACATGTAATATTGTCTTAATTAGGGGTAATGAGGATTGCATGGTTGCGCTTCGAAGGAGTTGGAGTTATCCTAGTTTTGTCTGCTAAAGTGAAAGTAAGATACAATTGTGCAGTAGCACAAATACAACCACATTAAAAGTTTATGCAGAAAATGTTGTCTAATGCCACTCCAACCAAAAGTCACCAAGGGCAGGGAGAACAACAACGCTGTGGATTGTTTTTAAGTATTAATTTT
The DNA here is from genome assembly GCF_021018895.1 of Seriola aureovittata. NCBI lineage: Eukaryota > Metazoa > Chordata > Actinopteri > Carangiformes > Carangidae > Seriola > Seriola aureovittata. The sequence goes on from NC_079382.1 coordinate 5,231,150, forward strand.
ACATGTTCATAGTGTCCTCCAGTGATGTTTGTCTAAAAGCTTGACATCCCGGGCATTAACCCCTCTACGCTCGGCTGCAATGACTCATCGTCTATTTGTGGTTGCTATCATAATTCACTGGATTGTTCCAAAGATGACAAGTTTGTCATCACTCTAAAATCCTGAGATGCTTTTCTACAACATTTAACATTCTCCGTGCAAGTAATTAGTGACAGCCATCTGGTTGTAACTTAACTCAGACTAATAACAGTGGAGTGTAAAGCAGGATGAGTAGTCTAAAGCGAAGAAGAGAAAAAGCATGTGCAGTTTGCTAAACTCGGGGAGAGCTGCAGTTACAGGATGACGGCCAATTGAGTTTTCCCATGATTTTAAGCCGGTTGCTTTGGGGGCATTACCGGATGACTTGAATGATAGTGAAGGAAGCTGGGGCCACAGGCACAAAACATTCTGGAGAGATATGGTGTGTTTACCATCCCATAACTTGCTGCTAAGTCACATATATGCACTTTATATGTGAAATCGCTGAAATGTTTACCTGTGACATGCTAGTAGCAATGACAAAACAATTATGAGACAAATAGAGAAGAGTCGTAGCCGGTAAAGTATCTCAGCAGCAGCCCAGTAGCATCACTTAACCAACAATATTTCTCTGAAGCCTTGCTAAAATGAGCTACAACCACCAAGGTTGTAGCAGAAATCCTGTGTGTGTATTCAATTGAGAAAAGAAGAACTGCATTGCTTATGAATTATAACTGTCTCTCAAATCTTTGTCACCTTCAAAGCACTGGATAGAGCGTACATTTCACACTCAGTCTGAACAATCAAATAAATTGGTAGAGAAACACTGTATAGTGACAAGGGAATGATTTAGGACACAGCTCTGTCGTTCACTTCCTGTTTTGCTTTTGCTATAAAACGACTTCAATGTTAAACTGTGACATGTTAACATGTCGTGGTAAGACTGTGGTATTATTTTTATTGACATGGTCTTGTTTAAAATGAAGCTAAAGAACTAAAGTATTACCTGGAGAAGGAGCAGCTCTCTGTGATAGCTGTAAAGTTATGACATCCATAAATATCAGTCGTCTGCCAAAAGTTTCACAACCCAAGCCGTCCAATTTTTCCCCCAAAAAAAGAAGACAAAAGTATGCAAGGCTAAAATTAGCATGACAACTTGACAACTCTCTAGTCGCTAAGGTCCTGAGAATTGTGAGACCTAAAGAAACGGGGTCAAGGGCCAGAAACAGTTAAGAAATCTTGCACTGCAGTCATTTAAAGTTCAAGCTTAGGTTAAGAGTTAAAGTGACTGGTGACTGGCAGGGCAAAGTCAAGTTCCAACAAATCTCAGGCACTGTGTGCGGTGAAACTGTATCACCTCTTGTCACTGATGGGAACAGATTGTCTTCAGTTTGGACATGTACATTACTGCAACTCTACCCCTTTGGCACTTCAGAACTTCAAAACATTGAGTTTTTTCTGTGAAAATAAAACCGGAGCGCGAGTCTCAGCTCGTTGCTCTATAACTAAGCTCTGTCAGTCTGCCGTTGGCCTGGACATTTTATATGAACCCACTGAAAAGCTCGTCCTCAGGTGCGCAGGTGAAAATGTCATGAATTAAAAAAAAAAAAAAAAAAAAAATAGCATTTACCAAAAGCTTCTAAGTCTTATAATTTGTTCTCATGGAATATTGCTTTATATGTTCTTGTTGTTCTGACAGTTGTTACTAGCAGATTCCCCAGTGTTTCCCTGTGTTCCCAGTGGCCCCCCCACCCCCCCGCCGTCTGTGTCCATCTGTCGGTGTGTGTGCATGGTTTCCTTTTCCTCACACTCCTGCCTCCCCATCAGCTCACCTACCTTCAGTATATCAACCTGGGATTCTCATCAGTTTATTGCCAGATTGTCATTTCAACGGGATGTGTCTGTGTGTTTGATTTAGTTGCATTTACTGGATTAGTAGTTCTACTGAGTGAAGTTGTGTTGCTTAAAGTTTGCATTACGTGTCCCTGGTTTGTGCAGACTATACTCCCAGAACCTTTGGGCGAGCTACTCTCAAACAGGGGGTGAGCTACTGGTAGCTCGCAAGCTACACGTCGGAGACCCGTGGTGTATGCTAACTCTTGTGATTCAGAATCATCACCCACCTGCCTGTCCTCCTTCCTGCATACCTGCCTATACTAGCTGCCTCTTAGTTTCCAAGCTAGCTTACATCTACTAGACATACTAACCCCACACTCCACACCCAGCCACACTCCTCCCATTACCCTTCCTGAACCCTGTTGCCCCTGGATCCCATTCCCTGCCATCATGGCCCAAGACCAGCAAACTCCTCTGCAATAAACCTTTTCTCTCACCAACACCACTCTGCTCATGGCCTGCATTTTTTTGGGGGGGTTTCTTCCGGAGATCTTCACAACAGCAGCGACGTCTCCGCTGCTAATGCAGACGGAGAGAGACCGAGACGAAGACATCAAAGTGCAGCTGGAGTTGGTATCATAGGGGCTGAGCAGGATGAAGGGATCACATCACCTGAGATAAAAGGCCAGGCGTCTCACACACACCAAAACAAGACCACCGCATCACCAGGGCCCCAATATCTCTCACCTGTTACACGATGACCTTCAAAAGGTCTTGTTTTATCTTTTGTCTACAAAGTGTCTGTTAGTGTGAGTGAGGAGGGATGTGTGTTGCCTGAGTGTTCCCAAGCCTGTTTGTATGCTTTTTTTTTCTTTAAGTGTAGCAGATAAAACAAAGGCCAGAGAGAAAAAGCTGGAAAAAAAAAAAAAAAAAAAAACCTGACTGAGCTTGCAGTGTGCGTTTATTCCAAATAATCCACGCATGCTCTCGCTCACTGTTTGTGCATACGTCGATACCTTTCGCTCTCTTTTGCCTCATCTCTTCCCCCTCTCTCTCTCCCCCCTCTATTTGAGGTGACTCTACGGCTCAGAAGCCTTTGAGGCCAGACAAAAGCAACCATCACACAGACAGGATGAGCTTAGAGCTGTGTGTAACCAGATTTGATCCTGCGGCATTGTCGGAGACGCTCTGCTTTATACTGCGGCCTGAGAGACACTGCTGTTCTTACCTCTGCCTCTTCGCCAAATACCGTCTCATGACTCCATCTGAACCAGACGGTGAAGTGGACCGAGCTGATGGTCTCATCTCACCTCAATCATCAGTCACTCAAGAGTCATCTCAGTGAAGATAGCTCAATCTCAGAATGTATTAAAGTTTAAACCCAGTCTGACGTCCTGATGAATTAATAATAATGTTCACATGAAGGTCTATTCAAAGTGGGGAGAAAAGTGACGGGAATCAAGGTCTTGTTGCAATCACTTTGGACTTGTGAGATCTGTGTGAAGCATCTGAATGAAATGTCATCTTGGGAATATTTAACATAGATCATTTTGCTAATGTAGCACTGGCTGGAGGCACATCAAACACGTATTACTCACATGTATTTTAGGAGTGTTTCAAGTGCAATTTTCATTTGTTTGGAAGACTTGTGCTTTGATGCTGCTCAGCTCTGCTGTGTTTCACTGCATTGTGTGCTCCTGCCTTAGAAAAGGTTCAAACAGGGTCACTGTGAAAGAGTTTGTTTTTTTGGGTTTTTCTGTTTTTTTTTTTACATTGTAGTGTTTGAGCCATCTGGTGCTGTTTTTCATCGGCTCCTTATTACAACATGTTCTTAATGGTAGAGTAGGTCTGTCTTTGGTGAGAAATAATTGAGAGAACGTAACGTGAACAAATGTACTGTAAGTGTAGGTCAACAATAATACTATTATTGTTTTTGTATGGGAGTAATACCACTTTGGAGCTAATAAAAAGTTATATCAATGCAGCTCAACAATCAAAGACCACACATGACAGAGTTTACAGCCGTGACATCAGCTCTGTGAGGCTGTACTGAGACATAGTGGTCCTTTGAACTAAATGCTAATATTAGCATGATAACATGCCCACAATCACATTGTTATGATGCTGATGTTTAATAATAACAATAATAATAATAATGTTTACCATGTCCACCATCTTATTTTGATGCGCTACCATGCTAACATTTGGTAGCTAAACACACAGTGCAAAGGATGATGGGACTATTAGGGATTTTTTTTGACGTCATGGCAATCCATCAAACAGTTGTTTAGACATTCACTCGAAACCCCAAACCTCAGCTTCATGGTGGCTGATACCATGAAGTAAGAACATCATCAAAGTCAGCTGGATAAATTGTGCGGGAACCACAAATGTCTGCACCAGATTTTGAGCCAATCCATCAAACAGATGTTGAAATATTTCACCAGATATACAACATCTTTAAACAGGTGGTGGCACTAGATCAAAAGTGAGGGTATCGCCCATGGGGCTATGTTTGCATATGGATGGTACGGACATGTCCCGACCAACATTTTTGGAGGACAGAGGCTACAGCTCCAAGATGACAGATTTAGGCATGGTAGCATTTGATTGGCTGAAAGGGCGGGGACTATCTGAAGGCTACACCATGTACAAATATTGCACTTACTGCCAGACATGGAGGAGGGTTAGGGAAGTGGAGCAATGTGTTGACAATGGTAAGTCATCAGTGCTGTATGTCCATACCTGGGTGGAAATGTTGTATTTCAGGTGACTCACTTTCCTCTATTGCCTGAACTGACAAGCACACAACTTAATTTTGTCCATGCCAACACATTTTGTAGTTTGTATATATCAGGGGGGCTTATGCCGTGGTGGAGGATGCGAGATTTCAGCATATGATTAAAGCACTTGAGCCGCGGTATACTTCAGCAACACGGTAATTCCTGAACTTTATGAAGAGACACGACGAGGAATTGTCAAAGAGTTGTCCAACACAGCCTACGTAGCTCTTACTACTGATGGATGGACCTCCAGGGCCACTGAAGTTTCCTAACTGTGATTGCCCATTACATTACTTTTGCAGACCCCACCGCCTTTAGCTGTCCCAAAATCTCACCAAGCTTTAACCTAAGTCACAATGTCACAATGTGCCTAATATTAAATTTTTGCATGACTACATGACATGACAACTGATTTTTTTTTTTTTTTTTTTTTAAAACTGTAAATGGTGGATTATTAGGCTATATATATCTTATGCTGATGTATGGTATTTCTGGAGTGTTAAAAAAACAAAAAAAAACAAAACAAAACAACGTATACTGAACTGAACCGAAAATCGTGATACGAACCGAAGCGTGGAACTTGTGAACTGTTACAAGCTTAGTTAATACAGATCTTTTGTGTTAATAAATATTGCACATTATACATATTTGTATTATTTTTTATATATTTGTAATATTCTTTCACATTTTTATTGCAAATATTTTATTGAAAACATTTTCTTTTAATATTTAAACTACCTGACTTGCAGTACTTGCTTTAGCTTTATCTTTCTTTATATTTTTCCTTCTTACTATGTTTGTTGTTATGCATTGAAACACCTAAACAAATTTATTGTATGTGAAAACCTACATGGCAATAAACCTGACTCTGAACCATTCAGTTACCAGCATTAAAAAAAAAGTCCTTTTTGTTTTGGAGCAGTGGCAGGGTAGTTGTGTCCCTACCAATGTTGAGACCAAACCTACGCCCTTGGGATCATCATCAGGAGCCCTGATATTTCATGACGATCTCTCCAATAGTTGTTGAGATATTTCAGTTTGGACTGAAGTGGTGGACCAACTGACTGACACCGCTAGCGTGGCTAAAAATGGGAATTCTTTGCTAAAAGTGGAGTTTTATTTGTGTTTAAAGCAAACTAGTGGCCAACAAAAAGTTTTATCAACATTGAGGGATCCAAAAAAAGTGTAACACGCTAGAATTTTGGCCACCTCTTCTCATTTCCACTTACTTTCTACTGAACCAGCTGGGGACATGACAGAATTCTAAAGTAGCGTGAATTGCCTGAAGGCTGTTAAAGGATATGACTTTGCCCAATTAAAGTGTATCAACAGAGATACCCAGCGCAGTAGAGCCGTTGCCCTTCAACTTTGTGTCTTTCACATATTCCACAACTCATGCGTGTGTCTACCACTGCAGAGATGGTGGAATCGCTCCCCGCTCGGCTCTGTGGCTGCGAACGCGGCGATTCAGCCTCACAACTTTGTTCATCAGCAGGTACAGGAGACATGGGGTGTGTCTGCTAAACGGTGGGTGACCAACCATAATGATGCTGCTTTCGGTAACGCTCTGTGTGCAGCTCGAGGCGCCCTGCTGCTACGTCCTGTCTCAGCATTCTCTGCTCCATCTGTGGGAGACGCTATGACCTGCCGGGTAAGTGTGAGTTGCCTAGGAAGAGGTGAGGAATAAGGTCAGGAGCGGGGCGTTATCTAAGGAAGAAATGTTGATGTCCAAAGTTGGAGGATGGTTGGAGAAAAGAGCAGTTTCTTGTGGACCTTGTACACATGCTTGCTATTGTAGTACAGTACTGTTTTTTTCCTCAGTAAGCATCCTGAAAGATGTTGTGAATGATGTCAGACATGGAAACATCTGCCTCAGTTTTCTGCTGTATCTTCTCTTTGCCCGTCTGTCTCATCTCCTCTGTCGCTGCGCCAAATGAGCCCAGACAGTAGCACAGCAGCATAAATACAGTTTAATTAATGAACTATCAGCTACCGTCATGTTGTTATACATGTGAATATGAGACATTTACCACAATGTAACTCCATGACTCAAGTTTTCTGTAATGTACCCTGATCAGCATGACATCGATGCAGTTATTAGAGCCACAGAAGACACCATATAACACTTTTCACGGGTGACTATTAGTTCTCTTGACCTGTAATTTGAATTTGGAATTTGGCCCCTTTAAGTAACAAAGTCAATTTCTGACCTTGAAAATTGCTATTTGACAAAATAGTTCCTCATCACAACACTGACAAGGAGGTCTGAAGGCGCTACGCATGAAATCATGCCACCAACATGAAGCATAGCAACAACCAGCTCCATGACAGCTCAGAAAACACCAGCCGTTGATGAAGACTGTATTATATGCCTGAAAGCTCAGGAAAAAGACTAAATAAATGGACTCTGAGTGGGGGAAAAAAATTACTTTCCTTGGAAATGGTTTGTAGCCAGAAAGGCATCAGCTAAATCACAGCATGACATCATCATCATCACGACATCATTTTTAATATTAAAGCTGCAATAATGTATTTTTGGCCACTTAGGGGTCACAGAACAAACACTGATATATTATCACTTTTAGAAGGGTGAATGTGTTAGCAAACAGTTGCCTATCTGCTAATCCAGCAGAAAAGGAGCAGCATCACAATTGATTTAGACCAGCCAGACCTAAGTCCAATATTAGCCCTCCAGTAACTCCTGAGGGAAATATATGGCTCTTTAGCAGCTAAAACCTCCACTATTCTCACCATCTAGTTACTAGCTAATCTAGTTGGTGCTGGGTAAATAACACTGGATGCACTGGATTAACTGGAAACGAGATTGATGAGAGTGGTGAGACTGAACCAGATCAGTAAAGTTGTGAGCCTTTAAACCTAAACAATGACCTGAAAAGTGTTAAAATGCTCCACGGACCTGAGAGGGTCTGCAGAGTTGGCTGATAATTCTCTGTGGGTTTGTCACTGCAAGTGACCCCTCTACATTACACATAGTAATTTGATCCATTGTTAATGTAAAATTATTGATTCGTGCAGCTTTAATGTGAGACTATGTAAGGTTTGCTGACCGGCTATGGGATAACGGTGACCGCTGAAGAGCAGTGTAACAGCTGCACAAGCAGAGAAGAGTCATACATCGATATCTATCCACAGTTTGCTAACATTAGCCACCACAAGCTACTAGTCACACTGGACCAAGTAAGGCTGTAGCAGCAACACCTTACAGTGTACTGAACTGAGCAAAGGTTCCTTTTTTTTTTTTTTTACTTATTAACTCTATTTTTTAACTTGAAAGACAAGGACTGTTTTCTTCCTCTTCCTCAAAAGTAGTCTAACTTCAAAATACTTCTGAGAGTTTGGGATTCAGGAAAGACTGGTTTACTTTTATGAGTACAGACAGGAATGTCTTAGACCAAGGACCATGTTAGGCATTCTTCAAATGGAACAGCTGGCTGCTTTAATTTCTTTCCTAAGTATGATTCCCACTGTGAGTTTAAATAATTCTATAGGTCTGGTCAGCGTTGGATCTCAAGCTTTCTAGCTGTATTTGTCAATTATGTATGTGTTGCAGAGAGAAACTATGGGAGACAGCCTGTTGTTCTGCAAACATGCTGACAGCTTTCAAAACCTGTGGATATTTCCTCTTTCCAGCCAGAGAGCTCTTAAAGCTGCATAGCCTGCACATAGTTTGAATTGTTTTGCCTGTTGTGGCTTCACATAACACTTTTATCATCTAGCATTAGGGAAGTTTATTATGTGCATTTTCAAAATTAAATGAATAAACACATCAAAAGCCTAATAAGAGAAGGTACAGTATGACATTTTTCAAATCTGTGTTTTTTTCATCCTGCTGACGGTCACTTCAGTCATTCCTTTTATTAGTTAATTTGTCTTGTTTTGACTTCTAGATTTGAATGCTTAAATCATCCCAGTTAAACAAATGTTCAATATACAAGCAGACAAAGTATTTTTTCAGTTTGTTAGAGCAACTGATTTTTTTTTAAAAAAGGCTGCAAGGCTTTCAGAAAAATCACAGAAAAACTCTCAGGAGTGATTATACACAAAGTAATGTTAGAAAATTAAAACATTTGCATAATCGTGTTTACGATGTAAAAAAGCTACAATAATAGCAACTTTTGCTGGAGCACGCACACCAAGATCATGTAATTCGCTTCTGTGTGTGTGTGTGCTGCAGATCAGAGGTTTGTAAATTGTTTATCAAATACAAAAGCACCAAAGTGCAAAATGTTCAACACAACCCAGGACGGTACAGTGAGCCAGTGAAGACTGATGATGATGCAACAAAGTCAGCATGAAAAGTGAGCAGAAAGATAAAAATAATGAGGGGGTGGGGGGGCATAAAGCCTAAAGAAACCAAAATAAGTGACTTGTGGAGAGCCTAATGCAGCCCTGCAATAAACAAAATTACAGATCCTCTTGGCTTCGGCTCACATTTCTGGAACCGCAAAAGCTGATATCCTGTTTATCTAGATGAGTAGATAGAGAGTTAAGGCGTAATTTGAATCCATATTTCATCCGACTTTAACAGGAGGTTCTTCCTGACTTGACATCTGTGCGGTGACACACACATGGCCAGTCTTATGACTCATTAGTGTGTGCGTGTGTCATGCTGCGTTAGGGGTTATGCAGTGTGCATACTGAGCAAGCGAGTCAGCGCCTGTCAGCGTGTGATCTATGGGTGGATGTGTGCGTTTGTCCACATTTTTAACACCGAACATTCAAGGTTTATTGTAAGAGCGTGTAGACAGGAAGACCTGCAGGGCACTTTCTCATAGCTCCCCTGATGAGCTTTGCTGTGAGTAAGATGGAGAAGAGTGATGGGAGGAGAAGTTGTCAGGAGTCAAACACCGAAACGTACTGTAGAGAAGGTGGGAACTCAGGTAGAAAGTAAGCACTGTATTTAAGTACATCCAGAAGAAATACTAATTCAGAGCAGACGTGAACCTGCTCAATAAGTTCAAGGCAGCCATAACAAAACACACCATTTCACCACAGATCCTTGTCAACAATGGGGAAGGTCAGTGACCAAAGGATTAGCACAGAGAGCAGACTTTATTCATTGCTAAGAAAGACTGTACAGTGACAGCACAGCCATTCACATCATTGTGGTGTTTGCCACCCACGCTGATACTTGTCCTTGCCTCTGAATCAAAAGGTTATATTAAGCATCTTTAAAGAAAAATTATTGCTGCCTTAAGCTTGTCTTACTCTCATACTTTTTAAATAAGTGAAAACACCTGTATATAGGTCATCCCTCCTATCTTCCTTGAAGCTACTGAAATTATCTTAAGAACTTTCACCCATTTTCCTTTGCTGGCTGTATTCCAACCTCACAGGATGCCATGTTGTGCAAATACATTTTCTAAGGGCATGAACAGTGCACATAAACCTCATTAATTAGCACTGTGTGCCACAGAGGAGGTTAATATTCGATAAAGTGCAACCTTGGACTTCATGTAAAAATTATCTGCCAAGCCGAATCAGAGTTAATTACAGTGCAGAGGACCTCACAGAGCCGCCTTTGTTGTGTGACAGGACTTTACACAATCAGTCAGAAATGCAAAAGGTGAGTTTCCCTCAGGCCAAGTCTTTGACAGCTTCAACTCTCACTGCTATCAAAATACATTGGCTTTTCCTGGGCCAACGGCTAAAAACAGACAAAGTCACCCAGACTCCTGCATGAAACATTATACAATAGCCAATAAATTCTGAACCTAAGCCTTGGCCTTAAAACCTTAACGCATAAATGTAAAACGACCTCACTTGTCAGGAAACACCCTTTTAGCACCGACGGGATGAAGTGGGAGGGTGGGAAGGAGTTGTTGAAGTCAATCAAATAGACTTGCCAAGGATCAGGCCTTTCTACAAAGGAAAACAGTTGGTCTGCTTGGTGTTCATTAAGATGTGGGTCAGTCAGTCTAAAGCTTTAGTGTGGTGCTAATGTCTAGTTACATAAATCTAGTGACTCAGAACATTATATTAAGTACAAAAACAAACACTTATCAAAAGTTTAGGTTAGTTTGGAGTGACAAGAGCTGGATCTATCAACCATTTATGCCTTTACCATCTATTACTTTTAGCAATTTTTCCAATACTTTTACCTAACTATTTTAACTGTTTATCCATAGCTTTTAGTTAACTTTTCAATGGTTTATCCATTGCGTTTAAATAACTTCAACTGTTTATCAAACTAGCTAATTATTTCAAAAGTTTATCCATAGCTAACAATTTCAACTGTTTACATTTAGTTAACTATTTTTACTGTTTATCCAATACTTTTAGCTATTTATTTCAACTTCATCATTGACGGTAACTTGCCGTTTCAGTTGTTTATGTATTAAGTTGAAAAAATAATTTCAACTATGAATCTTTTTTTGGCTAATACTTTCAAATGTTTATCCTCTGTATTTAAACCACTTATACATTATTTTGGCTAACTATTTCACCTTCTGTCCTTACTTGCTAAATAGTTTTCATGCCATCTCTATTGTAACGTGTGGCTTTAAGGCAATGGGAGATGTCAGGTTAGTAAGAGGTGTGTAGTATCTACTGCAGCTGGTAGTTTAGTGGTTATTGTGACAGTATGAGTAGCATCACACCGATTCGTAATCGTATTTGGATGTATTTTTCTCCCAAAGAAAATAACATGGAGATTTTTTTTTAATCTAAGCATAATTCTTATTTTGTCTAACAAGCTGAGTTACTCCAAAATATTTCCACATACCCCCTGGCAGCTGCAGAAGTACCCCCTTGAGTATCCCTGGTTGGAAATCACTAATCTTTCCACCAACTGAGCAAACTGAAACTGACTCGTAGCTTCATCCTCTGGGAAATCGGCAAACAGCAATAGACATCAAATCACTTCATGCCACATGTTCTATGAACTGACACCACTGATTGGTTTATAAGACACAGGCGTCCTTTAAGACTCTAATATGGGAGTGGTGCAGTGGTATACTGCCACAGGGCACCGTTCACTATGTGTGAACAGCAACAATAAATCAGCTGCCAGCTCTTTATCTCTGCACTGCCACAGCCGTTAACAGGATTGGAGAGTGACAAATTCCATGTAGCATAATTACATCAATCTGATTACAAATTATGTTAATCCTATTACAAAAAGTGGTAATGGAGTAAAAATGGAGATACTTCATGACATTCATTTAACGCATTTGAAGAGCTAAAGGCACATTGATTGTGATCTTTCATGGTTGCAAATATTGACAAAACTATTCAGATTACAGTCTGAAAATTGTGATGATAAATCTATTCGCCGTTTTGGACAATTTTCTGTTCAGACTACCTGCTCAAATAGGATTAATCTAACACTCCTCATCTGAAATGGTCTAATAATCCTGGTACCATGTAATGTTTAAGCAGGTAGTAGCGCTAAATTTCATTCTGAGAGTGACCTTGCCCTGTTTCAGCCCAGCAGCTGCTCAGTCTGTCAGGCTTCTCTCCCTGTGCCACAGCGGCAGCTGAGGAACCATTTTGAGGCCTGATGCATTCAACAGCTGGTGGTGCCAAGCCCAGGGTGGGCGTAGGGGGGGGGGGGTCGACTGTCTATCGAGCCGTGGAAGCATGGGACACAGAGCATGTCGGACGACAGGCACACAGCCAAATGGCAAAACAATGTTTGCAGGAGGCACAGGATCAGCACTTCACTCACATCGCTCTTCCTAAGATACAAGGCTGACCTAAAATCACGTTTAGCCTAAACTGCAGCTATAAACATGCCATCACTGAAACTACCGTGTGATGCATGCAAGGAGAACACTGCATGTAACACATATGCCGCATGTTTCAGGAACAAAAGCCTCCCGTTCACAGCACTTTTGGCCAGGTATGCACGTGTGCGTGTGGACACGGTGCATTTCTGAGACATGAGCATGACTTGGATGGATGGTATTCCGTTTTTCTTACTTTCCCAGGATGTGTTTACATAAAATCAACCTTAGCGGTGTCAGGTAATGGAAAAATCTCTGCAGCTTTGAATGCTTACAGACACGAGAGGATATGAGAAAGGGAGTCATTTAGCAAATGACCTTTGTCTCGAAATATCTCAAACCTCTAGCTGCACTTCACTGCAACTCACTCACTCTGTAATGACGATACTCATCCATAGCCAGATGTTCAAAGCACTCCCCCCCTTCTTTTCTGTAGCTGTTTGGAGTGTTGCGGTGTGCACGGAGCATCGGTTTGGTTAAAATGAAGCAGAGAGAACGCCACATGAAGGTGGAGTTTCCTGTAAAGTTGTTTTTCTCAAATGTAAATCATCCTGCATCTCTGAAGTGACACACAGGGAAGAATTTCACTCTGGCCTTTATGTTTCTCTCAATCATGCAACCTGCTGTGTGTGTTAGAGTTTCTCTCTCACCCTCAAAATTATGCACTCTGTGTACTCTTTGTGCAGTCTGTGAGTGTGTGTTTTAAGGAGAGTCTGCAGAGATGACAAGACAGCTGAACAAATGAAGAAAGAGATAAACATTTGGAAAGGACGCACCAGGTGGATGGTGAGTTGTATCCAGGCGGCACTGGGATGAATCAGACTGTGAAATATTGATACAGTTTGATACAGATCCCACAGGATTAACTTGTTTGAATTGGAGTCGATGCAATTAAGGATTTTAAGGAAAATTCTAATTTAAGAAACCGTCAAAGTCTATCAAAACAATTTTGAGCTGTTTTTGTAAGACCATGTTTGTATCTCAACATTTAAATGTATGCTATTTGCAGGCCATGATTTTATTCCATATGTCCTTCTGTGTGGTTATGTCTTCGATCAGGGATCATGGTGAGACTGTGACAGCAAAGTCCAACAAGGAATGAGCAGCCAGACAGTCAGACAAGATTAAACAAGCTACAGTTAATCATATGATCTAAATCACTTCTATTAAAAAGGTACATAGGACACCCAAAGTGTCAGAAAAATATGCCTTTTATTGCAGACAATTTGACTTATAGCCAGGGCCACCAGAAGATGTTTTTTTATGTTACCCCAACCCATACAAATACAACATAGGCCTATAACAATATTGCTACACACACACCAAAAAAAAGCAGCAGCAGCAACAACAGCAGCAGCAGCCAGGTCTATAAAAAGGAATCAGTAATTCTATTACACAAATATCTCACAATAATGCCATAACATTGCAATACACATGTCCAAAAGCCCATTGCGCACGGCACTCAAGTACATATCCAGATATGCACATTTTTTCAACAAAAGTATATCAGTGTGATGTTAAAAGTAATTGACAGCTGAATATTAAAACTGCTCGGCGGCAGCTTATAAAAAAACAAATAACTTACCTTGAGGTGCAGACAATGTGCTCCAGTAGTTATAATAATCCAGATGTGGCCTTGCATTCAGGTGTTGTGGAAATCCTCTCATCAGGGCATGGAGTTCAAAATGTCAGGATGGACATGCATCAGGGAGAGGTGAGTCAGTCTCTTCCGGGTCATGGTGTTGCTGTAGCCATGTTTTCATGATGCAGGTGAAGAGGTTCTGCTCGGATGAGGCCACAGAGATGAGCAGGCACAGACATAACTATGAGTTTTCAGCTTCTGTAAACGGACATCTAGGAGCTTAGGTAGACATGTTGTTTCATCTTAAACTGTGACACGAGACTCTCTGGTGACGTGGCCTAGCATGTTGAGCTGGAGATCAGAGCGGCCTGGGTCCAGCTCCTCGGGAAGATGAAGGAGCACCAAGTCAACAGGTTTTCCTCTGCTGACTTCCATTTAGCAAACCAAGTTGGTGTAAATGAACGGCGGAAAGTTTCTTTCCCAAAACATCTGGCCGGAAAATTGAAGTTGGGTGGCTGGAGAGGCTCCTCAAATGCCGCCAAGTGAGTCCTAGCCTGACACCTGTTAGCAGCACACCAACCAATGATGGCTGTGCTACCGCCGATAGTCTGGCGGGTGCCTGCGGCATCAGTCTCCGTGTCCGCGAAAAAAAACTACAACCAAACGTAAACGATACTGGTGGAACTGCTCTTCTGGAAAAGCTGGACTTCCTCTGTGCTCTCTTTAGCTGGTGGTTTGCCAAAGACAATCTGCGGTACGCTTTTTCTCCGTTGTGGTTTTATCCTTCGATTAGCTACCAATGCTACAGCAGCCGGATGTGACCATTCGAACCCTACTATCGACCTTTTGCATCTGACGTCACAATGTCTGTGCGGTTATATATTGTTGTACTACTGTTTCACTATGTTACTCCATGTATTTTATTTCATTGATTTTACTCTCTTCCTTATGACAATGAATAATTTTTCACCACATAACCTTATTCAATTCATGCAAACCCAACGTGATACGCAGCTCCTTATGGAAAGCAGTGATTACAGCAAAAAACTATCACTATTCTAATTAACTAGAGACCAAACCTTTATTCATGAACACTTGAATAAAAAATGAATAAAAAAACTGCAGCTCCTCCGTTTATTCCGGTTTGTTTACACATCAATTATCTGTATTTTCAGTTTGCAAATAAAAACACCTGAGTGGAAAACAAAACAAATCAAAATATGGCAAAAAGGTTTTAGGTTCTGTGGCTGAGGTGGAAAAGAAGATGTGAAAGAAAATGTACAATGGAAACAGACTCATGATGTGCATAAAGCATATGCCCAGGTCTCTATTTTACACTTTTCCAGTGTTGATATCAATAAGAAGATATATTAGGAACCAAAAACCATCTCAATGTAGTCTTACATCTCCTCTCTCAGGCTTCTCTCTGGAGCTCTAGTAACGAGGCTCTGAGCCTCTCTTCTGATTGGCTGACCATTTTCTGGGTGATCAGGTAAAATAGAGAAACCAAATTCTGAAAGGTTGCATAGTTCCAGGTGGGCGGGGCTTGGGGCAGAGAGCTGAGAGCAGTTACTGCTTTGTTGTGACATCGCAAAGTTACAGAAGTCCTGACGGCTGGTTTTAAGGCTCAGTTTCTGACTACAGACTGTGTGCGTTTCTCTGTGGACTGAGCGCTTTGATACTTTCACAGTATTAATATAGAACCTAGACCTGCTTTATAGTCAAACAACACATGGACATCTACCTTTATACAACGTACTGTACAATGTCAGGGAAGAGAGGAAAATACAAGATATAGCTTATATATATGAACCAATGAGGAGACTGACACCATATTGCTGTGCTTTCTTCTTCAGCAATGGTTTATTGGCACCCATCAAGAGAATCAGTGACCTAATTTTGCATAACCATATGAATTAATTCACATTTCTTTTACAAGTTTTCTGGGAAGCTGATTCAGATTATGGTACATTTAGAAGGACACTTGTGTAGTTCACCTTTTAACCTTCTGATTGCTTGTGTTACCTTCAAACTTCTTTCAGTGATGGTACTTTGTTTCCTTAAAGACTCAGAAATGAACTTGCTTGAGTACAAAAATAGGTGATATAAAACAAGAATATCCTTCCAAGGAAAGAAGAAGTCAGTATTCTGCGCTGTTCTTTAGAAAAACTGTACAGATTTTCTTCACAGATACAGGGACCTCACACTTAACTGTGCTTTTGTGCGTATTAGAGATAAGCATACAATATGTGCTTGAGTCATAGTCAACAAGTAAAACACAATTTTACTTCAATCCCTGAATGATAAATAATATTCAGTCACAGAGATATGTATATTCAGTGGTTTTTACATGTAGCTTGAATGGAGGAGAGGACATATCCAGTAGTTAAGGGGAAAAATAATGAGTGCAATAGAAGCTAGTTGGAGGCAAGGTCTGCTTCACCCTCTCTCTAATTAGTAAGTAAAACCAAACAGTGGATGTTGGCCTTATAAAACATGCAGTACCTATTTTAGAGTACCTATGGTGTATATTTGGATGAACTACCCAAGTGCTCCTAAAGGAAATTCTTAAATCTTAAGTGCTGTGAAAGGTGTTTTTCTGAATATGCATCTTCAACATATTCCTTTCCGTTTCCTTCATTTGAACTGATACACAGTCGAGGCTCAGTTTTTTTAAGATGATTCGCCGCGATTAGCTTTCATTTCCAAGGGGTTAGACGAACACTGCTGCCGTATCTTTATATGACACATTATACCACCTCTCTGGTGCACCCAAGGTGTGCCAATGAATATTTCAGCAAGTCAAAATGGATATTACTCCTGAGTCAGACGTGCTGGCACAGGCTGCGGCGCTACAGGTGGGGCATTAGTGCCATGCGTGCTCAGACCACGGGGGTAATGTGCCTGGGTCACTTCCTTTCTTTTTTTTTCCTGTTCTGATAAGAGAAGGTCGCATGTGGGAGATTTAGCTGCAGTTACAGAGGAGTTCAAAGGGAAATGCAAACAGATGTAACAGCTTTTGACATTTGTTAAAGTTTCAGATGAGTTCAGATCTCAACATTGTGCTAACTCTAGCATGACGTTTCTTTGCATTTACAAGTTTGGTTCCCTCTTAAGGATTGTGCAGACATAAATTGCTTCATCTAAACACAGATGTTTCCTCCTTTGAGCCCTCGAAATCACACCCATTCATGCACCTGCTTGTATATGATTTACATGTGGTATAGTGATCATGCTAACACTTCGACTTAAAGCTAGATTTCAGGTTTCTCAGAATCTAGCTTCAGCTGCTTATGTGTCATCCTCAGGGTTTAAGGCAATAGAGTCCTCACATGGCTCATCAAAAGATACGCTCCTCTTACAATTCTTGTATTTCAGCTGAGACCTCTCTTCCTACAATTATAAAGCTGAGCACAGGAATTGCCTTTAACCAGTCACTGTACAAATACTTTGACGTAAACCACGCATGAAAGAGCTTCTTCCCCCGGCAGTATTTAATGAAAGAGAATGCACAAGAGGAAACGTGACACTGTGCTTTTATATAAACCCCTGAAATCTATGCAGGCTTAACAAGTGATAACATTGGACTTGGTAAACTGTGTAGCCAGGATCTTATAAGGATGTGCAAAGCACAGCAGCCATTATTTGGACATAAGAGGCACATTATCCTTGGCTGCCGGCTCTGAATTTGCAAGAGGCACTTTGACTGCAGCTACAAAGGGGCTATGAGCCCTAATCAGGGTTTTACTCATCCCTTTCACTCTTATTCATGACAATACATCTTATCGTCGAGTATCCATCCCCTTTCATGTCTCTCCTCAGGGACCAAACCAGTATCATAAGTGATATTCCATGCATCAAGTGTGGTTCTGCCAATTTATTTTCCATAAGACTGTGTCAGTCAGGCTCAAAAGTAATCAGCCAGCGCCGCTGGTACAGACATTTGCAAAGTAAATAGAGCCTCCTTTCTGACACCACAAATGTGTGCCTATGACTGCTGTCGCCATGGTGCCGCCTGTCAGCATCGTTGTCACCGGTGTCGTCATGGCAGTGTGGGCTGATGTTAATATTTTGGCGTGGATGTGGCAGTCTGTGGTCGGGCAGAGTGGGAGCTCCAGCAGGGGTGTGGTAAATGTGTCAGTCAGCTACTGTTTGGGCAAAGAACCAGAATGAAGATGAAGAATGAATTTGAAAGAGAAATCTTAATCCATTTATTTGTCTTACTTTGATTTACAAACATGTTGTTTCTTCTACTGTTCAAGCTGTATGTTTTAGTTTTTAACCAGTTTAGCAGTGTTTGACCTCGACTGAAATATTTCAACAACTTTTGAGTTCCTGCCATAAAACTTCCTGCAGACATTCATTGTTCACTGAGGATGAATTCTAATGACTTTGGAGATTTTTCTTCTTGTATCATCAACATGTTAACATTTCAGTTATCCAGTAAAATATCTAAAAATCTACTGGATGGATTGGCCTACATTTTTGGAGACATTCATGGTTCCCAGAGGATAATTCTTACTGACGTTGGTGATCACCTCACCACACTGACTTTTGAAAAATAAATTTTCAATACTTTGGTGTATGAGCTAATACTTTACAAAGCTAATGACATTCCCATCACCTTCAGCTGCACTTTGTGTTTAGTGCAAAACACACAACGTGACTGTTGCATCAAAATATTCAAATTGTCAATGTCAGTTATCATTTAGGTTAAAGCCCCATCGTGCCTTTACAGCCTTATGGAGCAGTTAGCATGGCTGTGGACTCTCGGAGGGACCATGAACTGATTTTATTCATCCAAAGAGATCACCAGCTACTAGAAGACAAGTCTCCCATTGACACCGGTCAGTAATATGAAAGACATTTTTCTTTTCTCCACCTTTCTATTTGTTCAGTTTGGTCTGTTTCTCTCTCTTGGGGGAAGCAGACCTGAGCATGGAACACATCTGGGATTAGACAGGACTGGTCTGGTCTTGATGTACGTATGTGTGTTGGATGGTGGGGTACCTGCTAGGGTAGACTGGGTGCTGGAGAGAATCACCGCTGTTTTCTTTTTCAGTAGCGTGCCCTGAGCAGGTTTACACTGTAGCCGTGCCATATGCTCTACCCAGGAAATGGGCTTTATTAATACGTTTAAAGGCACGTCAAGCTTTGGTGACTTATGGGATATGTAAGCCAGTGTGAAGGTGCATTGTCGGCAACTTTTCACAAATAAAGAAAAGGGGGGGGGGGGAAAGATGGAAAGAAAAACATTCTCAAGGGGCCTCTGTGGAGCAGGGGACCGGCTGGTTTCAGCCCTGTCGCGGGGGCCTCTGTGTTCCAGGTGTTGCTTTTTAATTGGCAATTCCGCAAGCAATAAAGCATTTCACTTACTTTCGCTTGTAAAGTGCTTTCATTCCATCTCCAAATGATGTAATTACCCCGCCGTCCCAGGCGAGAGGGGGCCGGGAGAGGAGAAGGCGTTTGCTCTCTGTGCAGCTCGCTCTCTCAGCAAGAAGCCTGGTGAAGGGTTTCATAGGGTATGTTTTCATTTAGGAAGCCAAACACCATAAAGTGAGTCAGTCGTTTGCACAATGAACGAACACTTTAATTTCGTTTGGAGCTCTCCCTGCTCTGTGTGTGTCTAATATTTATGAGAGCAAAAAAAAAGAAAAGATATTAAAAAAAAATATAGGTTCAGCGTTCTCTTTGATGTATGAAGGTCAGCGGGGGCCGTTTGTTCTTAGTTCCTGGACGCAGATGGCGATTGATTTTGTTTGTCCAAAATTAATCATGTATTGCTTTTCATAAGGCAGCAGGAGCATATTTTGTTTTCATCACAGTTTGAGATTGACTTCTTTAAGAGAATGATCGGTCGGTGTTTTGAACAGTTTTGCTTTCATTCGTGCTGCAACACATTTCTTGTTCACGACTGGTGGATCCAGTGCCAATGCAAATACGATGTAAAACTTCACTGTTCTTCACCCTTCTAGTGGGGATTTTATTTTAGAGAAGGGCGAGGGGTTTACAATTACAAATATGCTAATGAAGTCAGCCAACCCAAGGGGTGATGTTATCATTTCAGATTTTATGGGAAGGGGAGAGTTTTAGAAAACATGTTTTCCTGTTTATGTAGTGTGGAATTCCCTCTGTGACACAAAAAGGTCAAAGCCAAAGCCAAGTGTCTGTCGGCCATGCGTGGGGAGACATGTAACACTAACCTAAAGTCATTTGACTAAAACGGATCTCATGATCCACCTGAGAATTGTGAACCCTCAAGAACAAGTTCAGCCTGTCAGCTTGTGGCATGGAGCAAGCGCTGAAACATAAACCCCACTTGATCAACATCGCCTACCGATGAAGGTGAAAAACGTTGAATTCCACGGCGCTGTATGATCAAATAACTCAGCATGGATGCAAAAACACAGTGGAGAAAGTCAAAGGGAAAACATTCTTCTCGCATAAGGCCTACCTGGCAACGTTTTTGCATATCAGACCTCCCCAGTGCCTGTCAGTATTCCAGCAGTGGCAACATTGCCAAAAAACACAAAAACAAGCTGTTCGCTATCACTGCTGTTCCCATGGGAACAGGCCCGCAGAGGGTGTGCCCGCTCCGACACTCATCTGCACAAACAGTATGCAAGCCTACTCCCCAGCATGCTACAAAAACCAGGAGGGGGGAGAGTGCCGCACAGCCTCAGCCACCTCCACCTCCACCACCCTCAGCCTCTTTTCTCCAAGAACCGGGGCCTCAAACACAAACCCTGCTATCAGTGTAAGCGATTAGCTGGCCCCGCTTGTGAAAAGTGCCACAAGGGGAAAAAGGATCAAGATTCCTGAGATGTTGGGCCTGCAGTGCTCATTCGCACACTTCCTCTCCTTAATAAAGACCACACATTCCCAGCGGCTGGAGCAGCGCTGGGCCAGCGGAGATGCAGTTCAAAGCCAGCCGGGGCTGCAGAGGATTGGGGGAGAAGTAAACAGCAAAGAGTCGACTGGCAAAGTAATAAACAAATAAATGCCAGGCCGCTTCAATCAGCCGCAGTTATTTTTGTTGCACTGCAGAGGGAAAGTCTTGACGATGGCATCTTGAAAAGGCATCGCTTTGTTATTTGCTTTTGTTTTTTGCAGTTGGCTTGTGTTGTCAAGTTAGCTATCGCAGGGAATTAGCAACCCCCCCCACCCCCCCACCCCCTCCACACACACCTCTGCTGCACAGCCACAGGTGGCACAAACACTCTATAATTAGTAAAGAGTGTACCTGCAATATATTTGCATCCCTTTTTTGGAAGCGAGTGCACCACAAAACAGGTGTCGGTGATTGTTAAGTTTTGAATGTCCTTATAAAGCTACAGCTTTAAATTATATAATCTGGTCAAAAGTTCACATTCAGAGAACATAAACTAAAAGTGGATTTTTTTTGTTGCCATGGCTTTAAAGTACATATATATATATATATATATATATACATAGTAATTATACACTGTAGGGTCTCTGAGTAGCTTCTTCAGCAGCAGAGTTTTACATCCTCGCTGTAAGAAGGAGAGGTTCCGCAGGTGCTTCATTCCAGCAGCTGTCAGACTCCACAACTCCTGCTCTTCCTGACCATGTGCAAACTTGCACTTTTTCATGAACATATCGTGTGTATTGTGTATATTGTATTTATTAGTGTATATTTGGTATATTTTTGTTGTATATTTCCATAGATGTTTATTCTATAGATGTTTATTTTTCTGCTGTGGTAAATGAATTTCCCAGTTGTGGGATAAATAAAGTTAATCTAATCTACTCTAATCTAATCTATATGAGAGAGAAAAAGAAAAGTCCCATACATGTGATATACTTTATATCTATATTTTATATATAGTATATATATACAAACACACATATATAAACATATGTAAAAATTAACAATGCAATTTATATTAGATGAAATATTGTATGATTTTTTCATAAATGAAGTATCTATCTATCTATCTATCTAGCTATCTATCTATCTATCTATCTATCTATCTATCTATCTATCTATCTATCTATCTATCTATCTATCTATCTAAACCAAATCACTTTATTAACGAACTCAGTCACATAAA
This sequence comes from Seriola aureovittata, assembly GCF_021018895.1. Lineage (NCBI taxonomy): Eukaryota > Metazoa > Chordata > Actinopteri > Carangiformes > Carangidae > Seriola > Seriola aureovittata. The sequence continues at coordinate 5,253,192 of NC_079382.1, forward strand.
AATCACTGCATGGCCAACAACTGAATTAAAGGCCTGACTCATGAATGTTCTAAGAAACAACACAACACCTATAAGTTTTGATATTTCTGTCACTGAGATTCGCTCCACTCTGGTACGATGGAGGTGAATGAAAATGAGATGCTCAAAGTGTTGAAAAATTACATTAAAAAAATTAAACAGCAACACCTCCTTCCAGCAACAGTGCCCCTGTTACTCTGGATAATCCACAGAGCACACTGTCAACAGTTTCTATTGGGAAAAGGCAGTTTTTACCAAATAAAGCCCCCGTGAAAACTGTTAACAGCGTGTTCAACACTTCTCTGACTCAGTTACAACAAACAGTTCTGCCAGTTTTTTTTTAGATCCGGCTAACTAAAGTCAACAGTCTTATACAAAAATAATGTTCAGTACATTCACCTTTAAGGTCATTCTGTGGGCTGTAGTTTGTGATGTACAGTAAACTGAGAGGTGATTCTAATATTTAGTTCACCCCATTTGTATTAATGAGGACAATCTGAATTTTGGAAACATTACTCAGTATAATGCACTTCAAACACACTGCACACACACTAGCCTCTAGCGTTATGTAGCTTAACATGGCTACAGATGCTAAGCTAAACTTGGATTTCCAACTAGCATCATAGATTGCTGCAGCAACGAGCCCTAAACTCGTAAATTAGATATCAGTTTAGAACATCCAATGCACATGTACTGAAGTCGATGGGTCTTTGAATGGGTTTTTGGTTAAATGCCTGTAATAAGGTCTGTGGTTAAAACATCAGTATTCAATACCCCAGTCGCTAGTTTTTAAGCTCTTGCATGTCCTAAATAAGGTGATTACTAACAAGTGGCCAAAAGAGACTACTGAGGTTGTCTGGGATGTTAAACATCATTAAACTGAAAATCAATCTACTCACCAGTCCTCCTTTACAGCCTTGTTGTGTTTATACTCACGCTTCTGCAAACTATTACTAACTCTCTGAGAGGACCGCCTTATGTAGAAGAAGTAACGGTGCTGGTGGCGCTCAAGTCATGTGACCATCGAGTAGTCGGTTTATAGCTTAACATTAGCTTTTTACTTCTGGTGATTGTATTTAGGCTTCAAAATTAATAAAAGTGGTTCATTTGTGAAGATTATCTTTCTGAACAAAACGTGTGAGTATCATAAACTCTTGTTTGTCATGAACCTTATCTTCTGCACTAATCCAATAGAAAAATCCCACTGTTTTTTCGTCAGGGTGATGCTAACTCCACTGTCAAAGGAAAAGAGCCGGCGTTAACAGAAAAAGCCTGCTGGTTACTTCAGAGGAACCTTGGCAGTGTTATGATTCTGGAAATGTCCCACAGAGAAAGATGCACAACTATTGTGAACAGCAGGAAAAGTGTAACTGGTTACTGTACTGAAAGGTGAAGGGGCAGAATGTGCTTTACTGAAGCCTAAGATTGTAAAATACAAACAGTGTGAAAAATAAAAATAAAAGTATGATGAAACCAAAATGAACCGGATAAGACTTCATAACAGGGTCCCTCACTGCCTGTCTGCCCATTCAGAACATCTAGAAAACCTCTCTTTTGCTTCCTGCTTTTTGGTCCATGTACTTTTTCTGTTGTTGAAGACCTTGACACAGTCTTGCTTTTATTAACAGTCTATTCCTTTAAAAAAAATGCTTTTAATGTAATTATTTCCATTTTTTTTTTGCTGTTTTTTTTTTAAATCATTTTTGTAAAGCACCTGGTCACAAGTGGTACTAAACGCATTTTATTTAAATAAAAGTATTATTATTTTTGTGATTGTGGTCGCCCTATTTATGTACTTCATTTTACTACATAATACACATCCCTATAGGAGTCTAAACTCTGCTACAATGTGAAAAAAGCAGCTCCACAAAGGTGAAAAAAAAAAGAAAAGAAAGTTTTTTCCCCTGAGGAAAACACCCCACTCTCTAAGTGAGCAATAAATCTGGCACTTAGGAGAGGTTGTCCGTGTGTGTGTGTGTGTATTTGTAGCGTGTAAATGTACTGAGTGTCCTCAAGTCCATAGCCTCCAGAGCTGTCAAATGTTGTCTGGCCCCACAACATCCGTAGCCTGTGACCCCTGTAACTCCTGTTTTGTTCTCGGCACTCCAGGCCCCTCAGATATCCCTCTACTGGAACTCCCCCCAGATGACAGACACCGCTCTCTCCTCCCGTTCCTCCACACTACCCCAGTAGCCTTTGACCTCCCCAGCACCTCTGCCTCTCTCTGCGCGGCTGCCCTCGCATTCCAGTAAAGGCGCTGAAACCTGAGCCCGCGGTGAGCTCATCGCCGTGGCCACGGGAATCAAGAGTTAAATGATACCAAAAAACAGAGAGAGGAGAGAAAACGGAGACAGAAGGGGGAGAGGCAGCCGCTGGTGCAGGACAGGTCTGGAACTGGTTCTGTGTGTCTGCTCGCCGGGGCTCCTCGGGGGGGTTAAGTTACACCAGAGAAAGCGAGGAGGAAGAGGAAGGAGAAACTGCTGGCGTCTTTGAATTCTCTCTCTGCTTTTGTCTGTTTCTCCGCGGCCTGAGCGACTGGTGCCTGCAGCTTCCTCTTGACACACTCCAGCGAGCCCGCCGACCTCCATCCGCGCTTTCAAGTTAACGAGCCCCGTCGGTCTCGTCCTCGTGTCTGGGAGCCGGGCTGAGATGTGAGTGTAATGCAGCGAGGTCGTGCTCTCCACTCTCTCTGACTCTCTCCTCTTCTCTGACCCTGCCATGACCACCAAGTGTCCAAAGACAGTAAGTGTCCCCCTTTAAATTGTCTTCCAGAGTCCGTGTGCGTGTGCGTGTGTGTGTGCCTGCCTGTGTGCTTTGGGGCTGGTGTTAAGTGTTACTAACAGAAAAAGAAAAAAGAAAACCTTACTCTGAATGTCACATCTCAGACTGATTGTGATTCATGGCTCATATTGTGATGAGCACCACTAAGATGCTTAATCACTGCAAACATAATTAAACCAATCCCTGTCTCTCTCAAGCTGAGTTGGGAGGATGACTGCACTAGGTTGGAGAAAGGAGCTTTTTAGCCAAGAGCATCTCCAGCAGGAAGTAGACATGAACTTTTAAAACTTTCAAGAGTGCCATTAGATAAACCTTTCATCCATGCATTATTCATGGCTGCCATGTTTCTTTCTAGTTCACTGCCTGTTGTTCGTTGTGTCTCTCCGTGACCTCGCGCTCTTGTCTTGTCAACCTCTGGGGTGACAAATCCCTCTGAAGCAAACTTTTAAACAGGGTTGATGATTTTAATGGGTGCCCTACAGGAGACACTAAATAAAAGGTTGAGTACACATTTTTTTTTTTTTTTTTTTTTAAAGCATAATAAAAGAGCGCATTCACATCCTCTCTCTCAGGGACTGTTTTAAAAATTCAGAACAGTGTAAGGTTTACATTCTGGAGTCTGCCACCTGCTCTTCCTCTCCTAGCAGAAAGTAATTTAAAATAATTGTGAGCGTTGCCAGCAATAACTTTAAAAATGTCTGAGGTGAAACAGTAACAATTATCTCTCGCATCTTTTGCAATGGTCTCATTATTTAAATGGGTGTGAAGTGCTCCATTGCTCCTCACAGGTAAACACACTACGCTTCCTGGGAAATAATGACATCTCTATGATCAAAAACCTTTTTGTTTTTTATTATTATTATTATTTATTATTTATTTTTTGCCAGGGAAAGCTGCCCTGAATGCACTCAATTTAAAAAGCTGCTTCATTCACGGGTTTTATTTAACACACCGCTGGCCAGCACACCAAATCCCAGACCATGACTGCCAATGGATCTGATTAATGAGTAAACATTACAACTTCTGGAGAATAACAGCACATCATACATCAACATACAACCCAACATTCAATTATCCTAATGAATACAGTTATTCTGTATTTTACAGAGGTGTCATGGGTATTTGCTGTAGCTTTCCCAGCATCAACTACTGCTTGGAAAACAAGGTCCTATTTACACTTTGCCTGTGTTTTATTTGAAGTGTTGATCCATGAAAAGATATATTTGTGGTTTTAAGGACCAAAAACCATCTCAGTGTGGTTTTACATCTCTCTCAGGCTTCTGAGTTAGTGAACAGGTCAATGAGCCAATCAGAAGAGAGGAGGCTCAGAGGCTGACTGGCTTTCTCTGGTGGTGGTGACTGGTGATCAAATAAAAAATATAGCAGATTTCAGTCAGAGAAACCAAATCCTGAAAGGTTGGACAGTGGGTCTGGGTGGGCGGGGCTTGGGGCATGGCTGTGGGTGGTGACTGCTTTGTTGTGACGTCACAAAGTTATAGAAGTCTTGATGGCTTGTTTTAAGGCTCAGTTTGTGAATACAGGCTGTGTGCATTTCTCTGTGGACTGAGGCTTTGATACTTTCACAGTATTAATATACAACCTAGACCTGCTTTATAATCAAAGAAGACATGGACATCTACCTTTATGCTATATAGGACCTTTAATAGACTTCTTTTCCAAAATGATCCATGATGTGTATTATTATTATTTATGTACATACATAGTCATCAAACAGAAAACAAGTCAAAGCTCAGAGCTATATCACACCAGTCGGCCCCACCCATATTCCACATATATTTATCTCAATTGATTTAAAGTGGATAAAAAGCATTATATGAAACATAAAATATGTTTTAAATACTGTTTTTCAATAGTTGTAGTTGGTTTAGTTAAGTTTTCAGTTACCATTTGGAGTGGCAGGAGCTGGATGTTCCAACTGTTTTTCCATTACTTTTAGCTTTCAGACGTTTTTCCTGCCTTAACTAACAATTCAAACCATTTATCCATCACTTCTAACTGCATTTTTTGACTTCTTTTCTCACTTGCTAACTAGCTCTCATGCTGTCGCTGTGGCAACATGAGGCTTTAAGGTGCTACACTGACTCAGTCTGGTAGGAGGTGTGTACTGTGCACTCATCCTATTGTAGCTGGTAGCTTTGTGATTTTTACATTTACTAAAGAGCAGTGTCACACAACCTTTGCTTACTTAAAAGTAGCAACACAGTGATGTGAAAATCCTCCCACTACAGCTCCTGTATTCAAAGTGTCACTGAAGTGAAAGTACGTAGCTAAATGGACTCAAAGTATTGACAGTAAAGGCACTTGTTATGAGGGTAGAACGGCCCCTGTCAATATGTTTTCTATACATTATTATTAAGTAAGTATTACTGATGGATCAATACATAAGCAGCACCTTAATGTTGCAGCTGGCGGAGGTGGAGCTATTTTTACTTCTATTCTATTTGCAGTTAGTCGCCGTTTTTCAAGCAGAATGTCAAACTGCTGCTTTCCAGTTTTATATGATTGTAAATTAATTACATTTGTTTTATTGGACTGTTGCTCAGATAGAACAAGACATTTGAAGACCGCAAATCGTGTATGTAATACTTGAAATAATTGATTAATTAAAGGAATTATTGTTAGATTAAATGACATGGAAAGTCACAGCACTCCTTTGTGAGACGAAACCCTAACCCTGCATACGGAATGCTAATCTATAAAGTTACAGGTAACTATAGCTTTCAGATAGCTGTGGTGGAGTAGAGCCAGCGTGAGGTGACATTTCAAAATCTTTCAAACTCAACTACAAATTTCAGGCATCAGCTCTGAAAATATGTCACTAATGTGTCAGTACAGCTGACAGCTCAACATGCACCTTCTGGAGTGCAGGGGTTGAGGTGCTGAAAGTAAACTCTTTCACCTATAATTGCTTTAGGCGACAGGCAGGTAGTCAAAAATGGTTTTATACATAGGGACATGAATGAACATATTTGACAGCTGGAATGTGTTTTTGTACAGTGCAGAGGGAAGAAAGAGGCAAGGCTCTGTTTCAAACTGTCCATTCCAAGTCATTTAGTAGCAGGAATTAAAATCATTTGACATTATTTTGACAGTAGGAATAATATGATATGTCTGGATATATTATATTCTGTATATATATATAATGGTATAGGATATGTTAGGGATAAAAAACACTGTCTTTTTTGATAGAATTTCTGTCCTTTAATTATTCAACTGTTCTCTTAAATTACTTTCTTCTTCAGGCTAGCACACAGTACAATAGAATTGATCAGTGTCCTGGTAGGATATGGAATCAATCCTCAACAATCCGAGTCTTATTGTACTATAGCGTCAGCTGACCGCAGCAGCCAACTGAAGGCATGAATCAGACGTTGTCTGGCGCTGGACATGGCCCCGGGGCAGAGCTCAGATATGCAGCGAGGGAGCAGAAGGAGAGAGCTAAAAAGAGAGCATGAGGAGAGCATTGAGAAAGACCCGAAAGAGAGAGGGAGGGCAGACCATAGACTGGTTCCCTGGCCAACTGGGAAATACAACACAAGGAGAAGCTTGTTCTTGCACCACCGCACCGTTCTCTGGGCATGTAGCGGGAGGACATGGCCTCTCTTGGATGAAAGAAAAATAGAGTCAAATACCAGAGGATAATGTGATTACAGGCAAATAGGAGAATGAAGGTTAATTGGAGTTAAGTGTCCATAAAAAACGACCCTATATATACATCTGAAAGTCAACCTATATTCTGCCAGCAGGGCTTGGATTCTTACTGCTGCCTTTAAAATAAACACATAATTCAATAGTTTAGAAAGAATGTTGTGAATGTATATTTTCTGAAGATAATACCTGGATATATGAGGTCCAATCATTAGATTATAGTCAATGGCGTAGATATGTGATTAGAATAACATGAAGACTTATGTGAAAAACATTACGCTGCTGCAGTGACCTCACTACGAGTGCCTCATGTCTGGAGGTCGAGCAGAAAACGAAGCGACACCGCCCGTGATAAATCCCACCTATAGCTGTTTTCATCAAACACTCATAATCTTCCACTTGTGACCATTCGTGCCCCGTTTATTTGGGACCTGTCATTCACAGAGACAGACCTCGGAAAGATAAAAATGCCTCGCCGCAGAATTCAACCTTGACCTTTAAAAAAACTCGCCCTGAGCTAAATATGTGGAGAAGAAACGACTTACTTTTGTCATACCTCAGCCTGTTTTGGCACATACATTGACATTCACGCTATTACAGTAAATCCACCTCAGAATGACAAAAGTTTTTTTTTTTTTTTTTATCTTTCCCCAAATGAATCAGCAGCAGTCAGGTACCTGATTGTTCTTTACAGAGCAGTATAAAAGGAAAATCACAGTTCTGATTACTGCAGTAACAATGTTCTGAAAAGACCTGCAATTCAAACCGACTGGGATGAAGGAACCCCAGAAACACAACATGCCCTCCTCTGCATCCATTGTGTGAATAACAAATGACATTATTACACTGGCACGTAACTGGGTTTCTTCAAAGTAAAGTTTACAGCAACATTAATGGTAAACGTGACTAGAACATACGAGTCTATCAGTCAAACGCTATAACAACATTATTCTTATTTATCATTCAGCCATGATAGTGTCCCCTACATTAGGGTTCTCCACGGGGTTTGATTTTTTTGTTTTGGTTGCTGTCATTTTATTGCTGCGTTATCTGTGTGGCACTTAAAATAGTTTGTAATATTTCATTTCCTACACCTATACCTTTTTGGATTAGCTGTAGCTTAGAGTTTACCTCTTTTCAGGATAACTGGATACGGTGTTCAAAGATGGCTTCCCAGTCATTCCTATGAAAGTTGCTCACTGAGCACATGCGCAGAAAAACTCCCTGCAGGTTTGCTTACGCTTCCACATTTCTGGACGCACAGAGCCTGAGCACTACAGTCCTACGCCAGCCAAGCTGGTGGAGCATGTGTGTTCGGGACCTCTGCAGGCAGACTAATTTCCTGTTGGCTGCCTGCACACAAATGAATTATTAAATCATACAGTTGTTTGAGACAGATAAGTCATATTCGAGTGTTTGTTGCGTCCAGAAAAAATTATTCACCATTTCATATCTTCACAATGCTTCTTGGGTCGGTGTGCGTGTGTGATATGATGCAGTATCGAGTGTGGCCGCCACGTCACAATCACCTCACAGCCCTGCGATGGTCTTTGGGGGCTTCATCTGAACCCACGAAATAAATACAGCAAATTCTAGCCAGACCCTGCTCTTCTCTGTAATGGTGGAGGAACACAGCAGTGAGTGGGAGCTGCCAATGACTCGGCAGGTGTTGAAATAAATCTAAAAGTAGTGGGAATCATCATTTCTAATTTTAACAAGCTTGGTTGACTAGCTTCCACTTTCTGAGTGGAGCTACATACTGTAGTTTTCTCATTTCCACTTTTCAAGTCATTTAACAGCCCAACGGCTCCTCCAAGATGTTATGATGTTATAAAGAGACTGAAATCATGCTGTTTCCATGTTTGTAGGCTATGATGAGCTCCAGTCACTAGTGTACAACGGTTGGCAGTGCATCTCCTAGCAATACCGGCTCTCAAATGTCAGTTAACAGCTGCCGTGGGAAACGCCCACCCAGAGGCTTGAAGCTTAGACTTTGTTTCCACAAATATATCAAAAGATTTCACTGTCATTAACGATTAATCGCTCTTTGAAAAATGGAAAAATGTGCACAATAGCTGCAGCATCAGCATAGTTTTGTTGTTTAAAAAAAAAAAAGGGAGACATTTTCCAATTTTAGCATGATTTCAAAAAAAATCTTAAATATAACTTCTGTATTATCATAGTTTGAATTCACCTGAATATTTCGTATCCGCTTGAGAACAAAACGTAAACACCTCTCTGCCATTTTGTCAAGACCAGTGCTGTGTGTGATTGAGGAGGCTGACCCACAAGTTTTACGGCCTGTAAGCGAGGCCGTTCCTGTTTGCTTTGGAGCCTTCTGAAAGCGGCCAAAAAGGCATCTGTGAATGCCAGAGAAAGCGGCTGCCAGCAGGCGTACAGCACACAACACAGAGCCCTGCTCCTTGGTTTTTCTGCTCCAACCGCACTGAACTTTCAGCAGGCTTTTCATGCTGATGACGCATTTCGAACTCAGCCACACTTACCACCCCCGCCCTCACCTCTACCCTCATCTCCCACCCTTATCTTAGATTTTATGCTCACACCTCATAAAAACTCAATTTGCTGCTCAAAGTCGATCTTTAAAACCCAAATCATTGTTGTCGTTTACAAACGATGCTGCTTTTGGTGTTCGGGCGCCGTAAAGCTATCGGCTTTAAGTCTTTGAGGGTAACGACATGGAGCGTTTTTCAGGAGTGAAACCAAAACAGCCCGATGCAGATTAGATGAAGATTGGAGATGTGTCCTCTCACACTGTGGCGCCACAGCTGTAGAGGCGGTGCAGGAGGGTTCATATGTGCAGCCATGATGTGATAGTGACGGTGGTAGAAAGTATTTAAGTAAACTTAAGGTACCTGTACTTTACTTGAGTATTTCAATCTTTTGATTTCTACTCGTACTTCACTATTTAAGGGGAAAATATTCAGCTTTTTGCTCTTTGATATGTGTGTTTTACACATTAAGATCTCACCCATTTGGGATGTAACTCCTCGATGGAGCTAGACTCAGCTGCTTGTCATGTTTCAGATGTCTATCAGTTGTTACCAGCTTCAACAAAGACTGCTGAGTGGAGTGGAGTGGAGAAAAGGCCAAAAAACAGCAGAAACTTACCTTACCTAGACACTAAAAATCACTGGATCAATAAAGTTAGCTTTTAGCAGTTACCTTTACTCAGTACACAGTGGAGAAAACCACCTAATAAAACTATGAGTTCAAACTGTTACAGTCTACTCTCTCTTTTTGAATTTCCATGCCACTATGCGTTAGTTAATAATATATCCGTTGTGGTTTTGAATGCCAAATGCATATTCATTTTACAAGTAATAATCCAGTTGTGACAGGGTTTCAGGTTATGTTGTTATTTCAGATTGATGAAAAACGAAGCAGGAAAGGAAATCCCACTCGTTGTCAACACCAACGATTACTATTATAACTAAGTTTGCGCCAAGTGACATTCATCAGCCATTTCACACAGCAAATAAAAACAAGTCTGTCTACAAATACATACAACCACGCATTCACAGCAACATCAACCAAATCCCAGGAACCGAGAGGAACATGAGAAGGAGCGAATTTGGGAAAATATTAACAACAACTAACTACAAGAAGTAGATTTAGCTGATAAAATTTCTGTACTATTTTCAAAGCAGGACTTGAATATTTATACGTGGTACTTTTACTTAGGGATCTTAAGAGTACTTCTTACACGGCTGTGCGGCAGTCATGGCCAGATGTGATGTCACCATCATGTGTTCTGGGTTACGCTCTGCGAGTGACGTAAAGGACAGTCTGAAATCTGATTTGAGTGGCTATGGCTAAGTCATTTTAAAATTTGATTTGAATCAGATTTCAAACCACCTACAGTACGACTCATACGTGTTTGCTGCCATCCACACTCGATAAAAGCAATCTGATTCCAATCTGGATACACAGAGAATCTGATTTAGGCTGCCTGTCTCAAGCCCAGCGCCTGTCTTTACCCATATTCTCTGTTTCTCTTATCCCCCATTTTTTTTTATCTCTCTGTGTTTCAAGGTTTCCTCACTCTTTCTCTCACCAGACGTGGTGACATCACCCCTCACTTTTTTTGTTCTTTCACCACCCAAACGTATGACTCAGAGACGCGAGTTGGATCAAAGGTCTCGTCAACACAATGCTTCTCTTCCAAACTAAACACCACGCAGACATCATGCAACTCCCTGGCCCTCCTGTTATTGCTCACCTTCAAGTTTTTCTTTATTAAACATTCATACCCACAATGAAAAAAAAATACAGCATCATTTCACGAAATGAAGTAATCCTTTCATATGGGAACACATTTAATCATTTTGTTTATATGTGCTGCTTTAATACGAACTGATAACATGATTCACTCTCAATAAAACTCTTCTGAACACACCTGTGGAGGCGGAGGCTTCTCTACCTGTCCAGCTTTCAATCACACAGGCTCCGCCCTCACTGTAGAGTGTGAATACGCGTGTGGATGTTCACTTCTCTTTGGATGTGTGTCTTTTTGTTTGTATACGTTCCTCTCACCTGTCTACATAAATTAGTTTTTTCAGGCATCTATGTCTTGCCTTCTTCGTCTTGTTTATTTTATGCCTCCGCATTGAACGGACGCTCTTCACTTCTGGCACTCTACACCATTATTTTCCTATTTTGCATGTCACTTGCTGAGTTAGCTCATGTTGTCAGCTGCCTGCTGAGTGATGCATTCCCCTCTATCTCAAAAGCGTCACGGTAATTGCCGGGTAATTGTTTGTCCAGTAATGCAGCATGCCAAAGCCCAGTCTCTCATTATGTCTGTTGAGTTTTGTCAAAACAATATAACGTCAAAAAAAAAAAAAAAGGTAAAAAAGAGACATCTAAGATCTCTGCGACGCGGCAAAAATATTGTCACATTTTTAAAAACCCAATTATTCAAATAACCTGGACTGTATTGGAACAGGGAGGAATAATCCCTCCCAGGTGGCGTACAGTTTTCACTTTGTCTTAAGAAAAATAAGCTTTCTTGACTGAAAACAGCCTCTGGCAAACATCCAGCTCGGCCACATTCCACTTTCACATGACCTTCTCGCAGACCTGGCCCCAAGCAAGAGCTGCACCGTCCGTCCCTGACCATACCTCCGTTTGACTGGCCTAGATAATTCAGGGCCTGCTTATCTTTTCTTCTTCTGCCTCCCTCCTCCTCCTCCCCGTCACAGTTTACAAGCTTGACTCAACTCCAGAGATGCAATTGACTTGTAAATTTCATTTACAGTTTTGTTTTACAAGGACAGATACATCCCCTCTCAAACACTTAAAGCCTTTGTGACAGGCAATGGTCTGTCTGTCTGTACAAGCAGGCGCTATGTTCGGACAGCGCTAATGTTAGCAATCAATCAACTAGTCCTGAAACAACCATTGCTTTTTTTTAATTGATTAGTTGCTTAAAGGTAATATATTTTACACTTTTCCTCTGTTTTATTTGAAGTATTGATACATAAAAAGTTACTTTTGTAGTTTTAAGTACCAAAAATCATCTAATTGTAGTTTTAAATCTCCTCTCTCAGGCTTCTTTCTAAAGATCTAGTACCAACAGGTCAATCAGAAGTCTCTGAGCCTCTCTTCTGATTGGTTTTCTGGGTGATAAAATAGAAATTCAGCAAATTTCTTGTAAACACTCACAGAGAAACCGAATCCTCCGACGCTAAATGGTGGGTCCAGGTGGGCTGGGCTTGGAGCGTTGACTGCTTTGTTGTAACATCACAAAGTTCCAGAAGTCCTGACGGCTTGTTTTGAGGCTCAGTTTCTGAATACAGGCTGTCTGCGTTTCTCTGTGGACTGAGTGCTTTGATACTTTGACAGTATTAATATAGAACCTAAACCTGCTTTATAATCAAAGAAGACATGGAAATCTACCTTTATACAACATGGGACCTTTAAAGGATTAGCTTGACATTTTAGGAGATACACACACTCACCTTCTTGCTGAGAGTTTGATGACACCACTCTATCTGTCTGTTAAACATGAAGCTAACATCAGGAGCTGATAAGCTTTGCTACAGCTAGCAGTTTGTTAGCTTGGCAGAAATGCTGGAGAAACGGCTAACCTGGCTCTGTCTAAAAGTAAAAATAATTCACCTACAAGTAGCTAATTAACTTATTATATTTCGTTGGTTTAACATAAAAATAACAGTAGTCATAGTAATCACATTTTTTCTCTCACAGTTTCCAGTGTTTATGCTAAGCTAAGCTACCTGGCTGCAGGCATTAGCTTCATATTAAGAGATGAATCTTTTCACCTAACTCTTGGCAAGTGAATAAGTGTCCTTTGCTAAATGTCAAACTCTTCTTTTAAGGGGTTCATGAGACAAAAAGACTTTAGCTTCTCAAATGTGAGGTTTTAAAAATTAAATACCTTATTCTGTCGGACATAAAACAGAGAATTTGAAGACTTCACTTTCATCTCTTGACATTCAAAAGATTAAACGGTTTAGTGGAAACATTATTCAGTAGATTAATAGTTGATGAAAATGATCATTATATGCAAACTTACAACGAATGCCGAATGCACCAGTAACCTCCTGTCAACTCTGCAGCTCCTGATCTCACTTTTCATTTATTTTCTGAATAACAGAGGACACATGTGAAGCTAGCTTCAGAAACAGGAAATAGAATTGGCTTTTGCAAATGATGGTGCATGTGTGTTTCCATTAAGGAGTCAGAGAGACAGAGCCACGCATCGCTCTAATATCCCCAATAACGTTTGAGAGACGGGGCATCTGTTTGAGAATCCCACATCAAACGAGACGACATGTCAGCGGAGGGTTATGCATATATTTCCCTTGTTCTTCTCTTCCAGCAGGAACAGACGAGCGCACAAATACAGCTGATGAATGGAAGGAGATACTGTTTTGATCAAGACTAGAAAGTGAGGATAGACAAAACCAAACAGAGAGCATACATGGCTAAATACATACAGCCGGGTCCCATTCAAGCGGACGGGGGAAGTGGTCTCAGACTTTTGGACCTCGTAGATACAAAACAACTACAGAGTCAAAACAAGTATAACAGAAAAGCAAATCAATTATGTTACCAATGTTCGCCGTGCTGTTCTTGTTCTGTGGCGGCGCAGGGAAGAGATGTTGTTTTCCTGTGAGGGCATCTGGAGGAGATTAGGGTCCAACCTGACACTGCGGCCCTGGTGAAACATGACTCAGGGATGAATAGAGGCTTTTAGACCAGTGTCTGTCTACCCACACGTTGTTCTGCTATTCTTTATTTGTCCGTCACCCAATAAAACACGCACGGCGTTATCTGATACCCACACACTCTGCGAGCAAACAAGGCTCTGCCAATCTCATTCTGTTTCTCTGCCTCTTTTTTTTTTTTTTTTTTCCAAACAAGCCTTTATTAGCACTGAGATGTTTTTTTGTTTGTTTTTTTTTTTAATCATGTAAAAAAAACCACGGGAAAACAAGATGTCACTGACGATATATTATTAGTTTCAAATCAGCTGTCTGCGCAGGCTACACATCATTGTAAGAGAATGTAATTTGTGAGGTCAGCAAATACTTTTTCTCTTGTAAAAGCACCGAACCAGAGCAAGACGGAGCAGAGAACAGGGAGCGTGAGGGAATGTAACAGAATAACACGGGTTTAGGCCCAGCCGAGACCAAATTAACTGCGCGGAGTAATCTGTACTCAGAGCCCCTTGTTTTGATACAGTCTACATCGCTGTGGGTTGGACTCGTATTAGATTCGTCCTGCGTTTTCCACTTGTGGCTCGGATGGGGCCCTCATCCCGACGGCCTTCATCCAGTTACGTCTGGGGGTCCGGGGAGCTCACATTTGCTCTACCGTTACAGGGGCAGAGTGGAGGGGTGGGGTGGGGGGTGCGACTAATGCATGTCACTGATGCCACCTGCAGTTAGAGCTAACAGAGCTGACCACTACGCAGCTGGGCACTAATGCAGCAGAAAGAGAGGAGACATTAGAGCATTAGGGCTGTATTACCACATCCACTGACCCAAGTCACTTAGCTGAGGATATGTCTATACATATATACTGCATGTATAATACTGTAAGGACGTCCTGTGGCTGCTTTATACTGCAGGAAGACTTCCATATTTCCCTCTGAAAGCTGTTTTGTTGCCTCCCTAATTGCCCAACTAGATGCTGCCACTGGTGCTGCTGTTGTCAACTGTATTTTTTTTTTTTTTATTGTGAGAAAATATGCGAGCCGCTGTAGCAACTTGACACATTAACGTACAGGCATATCTGCTCAGCTTTCGTGCTCAGCCGTTTTCAGTGTGTGTGTGTGTGTGTCTGTGTGAGAGAGAGAGAGAGAGAGAGAGAAATTCAGCAATTGTACGTTGTTTCCATTCCTTCAACCAGTCAAAGGGAAGACTATATGGCGCTGTTCTCTTTGAGACCGTGCCACTGTCCCTGCATGGGTTTAAATTTCAACCCCCTCAGCACCTTAGCGATGCAATTGCTTCCTACTGCAATTTATTACAGGCAAATTGAAAGATTCCAAGGTGTGAGTCAGTTTGTGTTGGCTCTGAATGCGCCGGCCGGTTACTTACACTCCTTTTTTCTCCATGTCTTTACATGGCCAGAGCTCGGGCTCGTCACCCATCTGGGTTTGTGAGAGCTGAAGTTATTGTAACCAAGTCCTCAGGAAAGAGAAAGAGGAAAAAAAAAAAGAGAGAGAGAGAGAGAAGGAATTGCTTCTTTTCCAAAGCAAAGAGGGAAGATGGCAGTGGTCCCATTAGTTGACCCCCAGGCGAGCTCTCTTGAGGCATATAGGCTTACCAGCGTCAAAGCATAAGAATATGCACCGGGCAGCATCAAAGCGCAGCACCGGGGCAGCTGATAGCTTGTGTGGACAGAGCACTCTCCGCCATCACTACCGTGGATCCCTCACATCGTCTATTTATAATCAATTTTCCATTCTGAAACACGCTGCATATCTGTCTCCCATATGGTGTCGAAGAAAGAAGGAAGGGGGGCCGGGGTGGGGGGTGGGGGACAGGGAGCTGGTCGAGTATTGCTAACACGGGGGAGAAATGATACAACGGGGACTGTTCACATAAATGGACCCAGACGTGTAAAAGTAACAGCGGTTTAGTGAGGCCATTTCTTTAAAACCAGAGCTCAGACGAGGAATAAAAACCACTCAGTTCCCACTGGGTCAAACTTCAGAATGGTCCCCTTTTTAAATTGACTCATAAACTGTGTAAAGCCACATCATTATTTGTGACAAAAGGGCCTCATTTACATACACCAATCCAAGCAGCCAGTGGATGAGTAAGCATTGTTCTGCTGCATCCATCCTCCTTCTATTTATTATCAGGGGATTTTTCTACACTCTGATTATTCTGGGTGTTGTTTTACACATTTTTCTTTTCTTTTTTTTTGTGTGTGAGCGCACTGAAGACGCACTCATGAGTGGAATTTGTTTTGCTTTGGTTAAATGTCAAAGGAGACACACTGTCAAGGGAAGAACGCTGCTAAGACATGCACATCTTTGTATGCCCAGAAGAAAAAACAGAAATGTAGCTGTGTTTTTGTGTGTGTGTGTGTGCGTGTGTGTGCGTGTCTCTACTCCCTTCCTGAAAGGAAGGCAGCATTTTTTGATGGGGGTGATGAACCCACGTTGCGGTGACATTGCAAGTGTGTGCTCCTGTGTGCCTGTGCTGTTATGATTTGTGTCTGACACACTGCCATGCTAAAGGAAATGGAGTTTAGCTCAGGCCCATGACTGTGACAGGAAAATGTGACCAAACACAGAGACAATAGAGGTCAAGTGCTCCTTATATTCCTTGCATTCTAATACATAACACCCATTCAGGGACACATGGATGAGGTTCCTGGCCTTGTGGAGCCACTTTACACCCGCCTCCCCTGCGGCGCCTGTAATAAGCCTGGGAGTGTAACCACTTTCAGAATTGATGCAGGTTAAGGGAAATGAATTGTGGGACTGACCTTTTTGTTAATCTCTCTCATTTTTCTGCTGCTTCAGGTCCGCTGACACCATCAGACATGTGGTTCAAAGTGGCATTACCGTGCCCTCTGATGCTTGTAACATTTAAATCATGTTAAAGTAATAATCTTTGACGTGCTGTACATTTTGCTGCCCTGTTTTGCATAGAGCTTTTTCCTGCTGATGTAAACACAGCGAGACAAGAAGGCCTTAATGTGGTGATGCTTGTTGTTTCTATGACTTATTGGATGTGTTACAGTGACACATACAACTTTACCTTTTAAAGCAAACAACAATGGTAGTTCTAGCAAAAACCAATGGGTCAGTTAATCAGGTAGTGGATCAAAATGAACCTACAGCTCCTCTGACAATGTTTCAAGATGTCGACCATTCGCTGATTCCAGCTCCTCTAATGTGAAGGTTTGCTGTTTTTCTTCGTCTAGTGCAGTGGTTCTCAAACTTTTTCACATCTAGGACCCCTGACACAAATGAGAGCACAGACCCCCATTTGACAACATTTTGTGCCAGGATCCTCATCTGATAAGGTTTTTGCTTCAAGATGTTTTATTACAGAAAGTGTTTGAAACCCATGACCCCCAGGGGTCCTTGAAGGGGTTCCCGGGGGTCCCTCGACCCCACTTTGAGGAACATTGCTGTAGTGTGACAGTAACATGAATGTTTTTGTGTTTGGGCTGTTGATTGGGCGAAATAAGGCATTTGAATAAGTCACTTTTGGCTCTGGAAAATATTACAAGACATTTTTTTTTTTTACACAAAACAATTAATTGTTAATCTGTGAAAATAATTGGCAGATTCATTGATATTAAAAAAGAATCATTCATTTCAGCTCTAATAATAGTTAAATGATCATCAAAAAGACTTTTGTAAGTAATAACTACCAAAAGTTAGGAAAGTTTACATCTGCTCACTGCTGAAAAGTTGCAGCTGAAACACTTTATAGATGAAATGAAAGGATTGAAAGGTATGTGAGGATCTGACACCTGAGCATCAGCTGTCAGATGTACACATTTATTAAAATGAGATGAAATGTAACTCCTGGAGTTAAAATACAATGGAATAATATAATTAGTACTTATTAGTAATGAAAACACAGCATCTATCTATCTATCCATCCATCTGGAGAAGAACAAGAGCTGATGTGGCTGGAAACAGTGGTGATGACAACCATGGAACAGACAAAATAATGAAACAACACAAAATACAAAACTCCGTCAGAAACACAAAATCCAAGGAGAAAAGACGCAGACACACCAAGACACAGTATTGGACACACATGATTGATTGACAAGCGTTCTCCGGGGTATTGCAGCGTTTCTTCAAAGATATTACTAAAATAAAAACACAAAAACAAAAACAAGGATCATTATTTTAGAAATTGTGTCAGAATCCATCAGACGTCTCATTGACAGGCACTGTCAATGCAGCGCCATGGTCCATTGTTTAAAACTGAGCACAACTTTGATGGCTGTTACATCTGCGTTAGTTTTGAGACCAAACCGAACATAAATCAAAGTGAACAGTGTCCTGAAATGAATCACCGAACACTTCTGCTCTGCCTCACTTTAATTTAAAGACTGGACGGCTTTGTGACAAAGAAAGTTGCACGAAAGAAAAAGAGAGGGAAATATCACACGAACTTTAAAACAAGAGCGAAAATGATTTAAATGACGAACTAAACGTTTCTGCGGTTATGCAGCATTGTTGCAGGTGCAAACTGCTGGAAGAAAATTTAGAGAGTAATCGGGTGCTAAATCTAGCAGGACTAGATCTTCTTTAAGAAATTAATCACTGGACCTGGCAGAATGGAGACATCCACCTCGCTTTACCTCTCTGAAAAATATTAGAAAGCTTTGAGGTTACTTAATAAGGCAGGACAGCTTCACCATTAATTACTCAATTAAAGGGGATCATTAATATTTTTGACACGGCATTCATTATTCAGGGTTCACATTAGCATTAACATGTGAAAACCTGGTAAACTGGCAAAGCCTGTTTTCCTTTGAAGCTGCCCCTCAGGAGAATCATCAGGCTGTAGGTCAAAATGTTCAAAAATAATCATTAAAGGTAGTAATGAGTGGACTTGATAAACACACGGCACAACGAGATGTCTGACTTCTCACAGAGATGAGTTGAGCGTAAAGGGAGAAAGAATAGAAGAAGAAAAAAAAAATCAGATCAGCATGGACTCCATCTGCTAACACTCGGCTGGGCTTCCTGGACTCAGAGGCCCCACACGCTCTGCCGACGCTCCAGAATTATGTGACTGGTTGGTGAGTAGTTGTGTCGAGTTGGAAGGTCCTTGGCGAGGGGCCTTGGGCTTCACTGGAAGACTATCAGAGTGCGGCGTCATTAGAAATCCCTCATTCTCACTCCGCTGTGTAAACGGCCCAGCGGCCTCCATCTGAATGAGTCCCGGGGAAGGATCACCTCTGTCGGCCTGAAATTGGATCGTGCACGGAGGAGGGGAGCTGTGGGAGCAGAGCGGAGGGGGAAAAAAAACGAAGTTAGTGTTCCTATTTATTGACTCGGCTGCAGAGAGATCACTAAACTGTTTCAAGGGAGAATAAAGTTTGGGGAGTTTTTTTCCCATAAGCACTACAGGCATTAGGGAGTGAGAATTTGCCTTTATAAAAGCCTTAAATTACCATGGAGAAGAGAACTTGATTGGAGTCGTACTTAAACAAACATAAGGTTGACGATTCATTCATCTTTGTTTTTTTGTTTTTTTTATACCCCTATAGACTAAGACTATCTGTGCTGTTGGAATAATTAAAATGCTACGTAGTTTTACACAGATGTTAAACCTCATTATACGTGATTTCTTTTTTAGCTTAATTCCATCACTCCAGCTTCTGTCTTTCCCTTCTGTTTTTAAATAGCCCTCAAATAATTAAAAACATGAATATAATATTTCATATTTCTGAAACCAGTACCAGATTGCTTCAGAGGAAGTTGACAGAAAACTCTTATTCACATAAGGAAAGGAAGTTAAAAACAGATTTTTATCAAATATCTTTGCTGTCACAACAAGGACTGGGACATGTCCCTGTTAGGATAACACCTCTGCTAAATAACTCAAAACTCAGTAGCTTCACTCTTCCATACTGAGACCAGATGTCCTGGTTCGTCTGGGATAGTCCTGGTTTCAAGCTGGGAGTCCTGACAGAAAATCTGTAAAACTAAAATATCCCAGTTTTCACCACCAGTATAAAAAGATAAACAATGCACCGCACATCTGAATTCAACACTGATTGGTCTGCGCGCGCGTCAATCAATCAGTGTGTCGTTGTCAAGGCTGTTGCTAACCTATGAGTCATAGGCGAGCGTCAAAGGCTGTGACGCTGGCGGCTCTCTTACTGACAGAACCGGTCAGTGTCAGGCTGAAGGGACGGTCAGTCTTTTCAGCGCAGCTCCAGGAGGCTTACTCCTGTCTCCATGGTGTTGAAAGGTGCGCTCGTGCACTGAAGTAATTGTCCCGCATCCTGATGTGAAAACACATAGTACATACACATGCACGTATGTGGACGTTCACTAATAGTACGCTGAGTGTCTTCATATTTCCCATCCTTTCCCCTCTGACAGCATGCACCCAGGGAAACACCAAATAAACAAAAACAAATATACATACATACGCATTACACATCAACATATATATAGGCCTACGGCGTACATATATACACATACTCAAGTATACCATCACTAGAAAAGTTTCCTAACTTAGAAAATAACAGGGACCAGACAGAACTGAAACTGGGTAATTGCCTCCCACTCAGTGTTTCATTCTATCTCTTCACTCAAAGTACTGAAAGTGTGTTTCGTAAAAAAAAAAGTGCTCAGTAATGGAAGAAGTGAAAATAGTCCCTCGTTAAACAGGATAATGAGTTGCATGATTAAAAAAATGAGGAAAAAAAAAAAAAAAAAATACAATACATGTGTTGTTTAAAAAACGATAGGGTGCGTTAGTCACGGCAGCAGTGTGCTTCATGATCTGCAAGCTGTTTTCAATAGATTTCTGAAAACAACAGGATCTTGTGACTTCCGGGATGTAAAGCAAAAAGCAGCAGCTGAACAAGCTTCTGACAGTGGCAAACACATGGCAGAGCTTTTAGACTTTTCCAGCAATAACAGTGAGTTTGGGGGGGGGGCGGGGGGGGGGACTCTTAACACCTTGCCTCCACACAGACCTGTGCTCTTTGTTTAGTTACGTGACAGGGAGCGTGAGTAATGCGGCACTTGGTCTTGGCACTACATGAGAGTGGGAGCTTTATTTTACGCACGCCGTATACGCGTGTTTGTGTTCGTGTGTGTTTGTACTGTGTGTGTGCCACAGCCCGAGCTGGAAAAACCAAGGCCTTTTTTGCTGGCATGAGTGAAGGGGTGTAATTTCAGTGGAAGAGGAAGTATGAGAGGCGGAAAGCAAAGGACAAAAACAGAAAGAGAAGAGACAAGTACCTAATGCTGTTTGTAATTGAATTCTGCCAAAAAGCCTTTTCATTTATGTAGGCCACATTGAGAGATTAGCAGGAGAGGGGATGACTGGGCACTGCACTGTGTTTGCTCTGCTTCACCCCGGAGTCGGCGGGAGCAGCAGCCAAGGAGGTGACGGCGCTCCTGTCTCGTCCCGCTTTTACTCCTGTTACTCCCATCAGCCATCATCCCGGCCATCACACACCTTGTACACAGGTATAAAAATAGCCTGATATTTGTTCTTAATGTGGCACATCGCCAATCATGTCGCAATCTCTCATTGTAATCTGTAGGAGTCTTTCACTGCCTCCTCCCAGGCTAATGTAAGCACCACCCAAAAAAAAAAAAAAAAATCCACCCTGCGACCTTAAAGCTGCACTACACGTTTGGGCCTCTTTCAGCTCTTTGTTTTGGTTTTACAAACAGCAAAACTCCACTGTGCTTTGGTCTCACCACCGCTGTCCTCAAGCCTTGTTTCCGGCAGCAGCTGTTTTCAGTGAGAAATCTGCGATAATCCCCCATGTGCACAACCTTTCCAGCACCAAATGGCATGCAGATGCAGTTAACGACTGGATGGTGAACGTAATGGAGCATTTAGCAGCTAAAGAGCCAGATATATCACTCAGGAGCTGATGGAAAGCCAAACTGAGCTAAAGGGAGAATGCTGAATATTGAATATTGAATGAATGAATATTGGACTGTACATTAGACCAGGTGGCCAGAAGCAGGACTCTAAACGAATGCTAATGTCTGCTGGATGTCCAAATAAGCAACAGTTTGCTAACACTTGAAGTTGTAGTTCACCATATCAACTTTATAGAGTGATTATAGGTTAGTCCCATGATCACATTTCCCTGCAGTGACCAGTGTTAATGCAGGTTTAAGTCTTGTGTTTTAACATGCATGGGATTGAGTAGATAAAAGAGAATAGTGAAAATAAATGCTTAATTCTTGCCAATTATTTAGTGGTAATGATTAAGAATTACAATTATTAATGCATTCACCTCATGGCACATGCTTTTTTTTTTTTTTTTTTTTTTACCTACATCACAGTACATGAGCCATTTCTTATTATAAAAAGTATTATTATCACTGATGTTGGCTGTGGTATTACTCTGTCTAATCAAAACTAAAGTCTGTGGTGTCTTTCACCCCTGGTATTTTTTACTTTTGAATTAAATACACGGGGAACTGTAAACACACCTACCGTGACACCACTGGCGCACACCCATACCTACATACACAGATCACCCGCATCTCTCTCTCCCCTCCAACCCCCCCTTCTCTTTCCTTTCCCGTCTTTTTTGCATAATTCCTCCTGGTTGAAAGATTCAGTTTCCTCTTACAAGGCATAATAACAAGTGGGCAGTGTGTGTGTGTGTGTGTGTGTGTGTGTGTGTGTGTGTGAGGTGCTACGATGAGGATCTGGAAAGGCATTCCTGATGTCAAAACTGCCTTTGTACCCATAGGCTATTTGTGTGTGTGTGTGTGTGTGTGTGTGTGTGTGTGGATGAGTCTTTCTATGCATCTGTGTGTGTTTATTGGTCTCTGAGACTGGTTTATGTGCATGTCTATTGGTTAGTGAGTGTGTTTGCATTCGGGGGTGTGTGTGTGCTTGTCTGTCAGTCGATTGTGTGTAGATGTGTGTCTGTCTGTGATTTTATTGGAATGTTTGATGTTTGCGTTTCTGTCTCTCTAGTCTGTGTGTCTGTTGATGTTTCAGTGTGTGTGTGTGTGTGTGTGTGTGTGTGTGTACAGCAGGAATAAAGCACCCCATTGATAAGAACAAGTTCTTCTTGTTAACGTATCAGTAGAGCTGGTCCTGAGCCAGAGCTGAATTCCCAGGGGCGTATTTCTATACAACCCCTGCTATGACACGGCAGTTACTATTCTGCAGCACCAGACACACACACGCACACACACACACGCACACACACAGGGCTAGATAGCCCAGGAACGAAACATGTGTTAACACTCTCTTTCCAAGAGATACATTGAAGAGGACATTGAGCAATGTTTCGTCTTACATCTCTCTAGTGGCCGCCTGCTCTGCAGTCGTCTAAAATGCTTCCATGTGCAGTCTCCGCATTCCAGCTACGTTTCTGAGGCATTTTGAGACTCACCCTGAAGATACCCGATACCCAGGGGAAAGCAGATAGTCATGAGAAATACCTGCTAGCTCTAACCAGTTTTAAATAACAAGAGGGGGAATTTTTGCCATTCCCTTGGTCTTCATTCTTTTTGCACATGTGCCAGCTATTGTTTTCCTCCTCTTATACACCAGGGAGATGGAGCCGAGGTTGTTTTATGACAGTCATAATCACCACCCCTGGCGGCTGCGTAGGGACATCATCTCCAATCGGCTGTTGCGGGGCACACCTCGTTGTCACATAAAAGTGTCTAGATGAAGGTCGGCGGGAGAACAAAGAGGTTCAGTGTGCGGAGTAAGCACCTACAAACGCCACTGCTCCAGCATGTGTTGCACGCTCTGCGTCCCGTCCGTGTGTTTAACCGCTGCAGACCACTGCGAGCGCCGGGCGTGAGCTTCAGAGCCGGTCGGCCCGCTCCCCTTCTTTGACAGCAAAGGGACTATGACAGTAAATCTGTGCAGAACCGCACAATTAATCACAACAGTGGGTCGAACAAGTGGCTTGGCGTGACAAATGCATGTGGGCAGTGCATGCTGGGAGCCAAAACATAGCATTTAGTGTGGAAATTAATCATATACATCAAGGCTGTATTTAATAAAATACAGGTCAGCATTTAAATGTGAGGCCACGGCACACCAGAAAGCACTCGTAAAGAGCCGTGTTGTTACCATCTGTTTTCGTACATAGATCAGGAAATGCGAGGGCGTTCGGGGGTGAACACAACCATGGAGACAGACGAGGGTTTAGTTTACTGCATCCGAATTTTAACGTCATCATCCTCAAACCATTTGAAGTGCAATCACATAGAACATTTGCATGAACTGATTTACTAACTTGCTCTCTCTCAACACAGGATGTAATGTGGAAATTCAAGACGCGGGATTTAAAGAGCACGAACGCGCTTTTTAAAAGACAAGCTGGGGACTTTTATTTTCCAGATGGCTTTGATACAAATCATAGCGGTGTCACCACCAAAGCATGCTTTCCCGTTATTACGACTGTTTAAAAGGTTTACCTTTAAAGTAAATGCGAAGTGACAAATCCAAAAGGGCTGAGACAAAGAAGGGGGTAGATATTACAAATGGAATTGTCCCCATGGGCAAACCACATAATATTCATATCAAACCTGATACATCTACCCCTTGGATTTCTAACCATGCAATCAGGGGCTCTGCCAAGTTAGTGAGTACACCCTGATCAGTCAACGATAAGAGGGGACCAACGGGGCACTGCGGCTTTGTGAAATGCTGCGTTCTGGTTAACTATCAGACGTCTTGAAGCAGGACTGGATATTAGCTCATAGCCTGTAAACGCCTCCTGTGTTGCCCAAAATCTCATTTGACGGGAACAAAGTATTCTCACGAGTGGTACAGAGTCCACTCTCCTCTCTCCGTAATGGTCTCCTCATGCGTTCGGAAGAGCACATTTTGAGTCGTGATGTCTTGCTGAGAAATTACCTTTTCTGTGGCGTCCTTCCAGGAAGTTAGTGGCAGAAAATTCTAACTGTTAGCTTAGCTTCTTTATGGTGGAGTTCTTGTAGGTAAAACTACTTGAGGGATGGCAGCGTCAAGCTGTAGCTGCACCACTTTAGTGGAGACTGAAAAACTGTTGGATGGATTGCCATTAAATTTTGTGCAGGTATTCGTGATCCCCAAAAGATAGATCCCCCCCCCAAAAAAAAGAAGAAGAAAGAAAAGTCTGATAAGTTTTTAGAAACTTAATAAAAATATATATTTTCTTATTTAAATCAATCAATCAGTAATAGTTTGCAGAAACAATCAAAAAAATTTAATGGTTATTATGACTTTTACTTTTTCCCTTTAGTTCCCTTTTAGAATTGCATGTCAATAGTTTTATTTCTTTACACATTCCCCTTGTGCATAAAGAAAGATGGGCCATTTAAAATCTCACTTTAATTCAAAAAACTCTATAAAGGTTGCTGAAGGTGTAACTGTATTTCTAAATCTGAAATGTTTACATGATGCTCATAGTTACAAAAATGTGGTCAGCTGAAAGAGAAATAAGACAGTTGTTTGGTTTCTCGGCACCTAAAAGAACTAGACCTTGTTCCATGGCTGTTTTCTGTGTGGGACCATTAAAGAGCTACAACAAATCATATCAAGATTCATTACGACAAACAAATCTTCCTCATGTGTGTTGCTTTCACTGCTTCCAACTATGTATGATGCTTTCATGGCAACCACGCTGTGTCGAC
Organism: Seriola aureovittata; assembly: GCF_021018895.1. Lineage (NCBI taxonomy): Eukaryota > Metazoa > Chordata > Actinopteri > Carangiformes > Carangidae > Seriola > Seriola aureovittata. The sequence goes on from NC_079382.1 coordinate 5,278,501, forward strand.
ATGACAACCTGATGGAGCTGCCTGGCCTGACATTGTAGTTAATGTCACTTTGATCAACATTCATCACTCTCATATATTTCTACCTTGTGGGTGTTGGTGCCAAAAACGTCGTTAGCGACTGTTCGCTCTGTCTCCTTCTTTTAGTGCTGTTATTCTGGGCAGTGGGTCTTATAAATAACTAATAAAGACCAAAGCTATGACGCATTCATCTTAATGCTAGGTGGCATCAGGGACAGGTGCGCTGGCTTATTCCTACCTTTTGTACGACAGCGCAATTAATCTGCTTTGTACCAAGTTAAGAGCAAAGAGTGGACTGTGGAAAGAGACAAATGAAAAACCAAAAGGGAAAGTCATGAATTTTACAGTGAACTCAAAGCCACACCTGACCACGGCTACCGTTACACTCTCTCTTTCCTGTTTCTCTTTTGTGTTGAGCTGTACTTCCTTAAAAAAAACCAAACAAGGAAAGAGGCATGATTGAAGTCATCTGTTCCCAAAATAGAAAACAAATGAGGATAGGTGAGGCTAGCGTGCGCTGGAGAGGGGAAAGTGGGGAGATATTAGCCATATGCGATTCATTTACAACAGCATGCTTCAATTAATCTGGGCAGGGTGGCAGGCGCCAGGGTTGGGCCCCATGCCACCTGAGCGAGAGAGGAAGAGTGAGCTGCTGCTGGGTGAGGGATGAGCAATGAAAACAGATCCCTCTGAACTGATACGACTTATATTGCTGCTCGCAACCAAACTCATCCCCCTGACTTCCCTCTCCTCATCCTCTCTTCCTCTCCAAGCCTCTTTGTTCTCCCTTTTCATGGAACATAAAGATGAGGCCAATAAAGGCTGAACAAGGCGTTCTGATTCATCAGGCGTCCCTGAAGCACCCGGAGAGGAGCTGTAATTCTCATGTAGGCGTCCACCTAGAGGCACCCTCAGGATGTTTTGTGAGACTATTCTCAAACTGGGGCGGCATGCTGCGGCAGTAAGTGAAAGCAAAGGGGGGGGGCACACTGGTGAGGGGCAAAAACCACAGTGCCCAGATGGAACCGCAGATTGTTTTAAAGGGGCTACTGCCTCAGCAAAACCATATGGGGCAAAAATGCTATTTATCGAAATCTCATTTATGTTTTTCACGACATGGTGAGCAGCACTGGAGGATCTTGTAAACAAAAGATAAAGTACTAACGCTGTCAACGCATGATGGGGGGGGGGGATAAAATAAAAAAATCCAGCTGCCTCATCTGCATCTGCATATCTCCGGGGTGTGTTGTGGTGAGAAGTTTTATTTCAACTTGTGAGGAATATTCCAAAATAAGAGCAAATGAACACATGCCAGGCTTTAATGTCGTAATGCATTAAGTTACAGTCGAGCTTGCCAAGGCCAACACAGTGATTGTTGTAGAATAAATAACATTGAAAAAAAAAAAAATGTTGATGATGATGAATTAACCAGAGGAAAAGAAACGCGCATTAAGACACAGGATAAGAATATGAAATTACGTCACTTAATAGTTAAAAGACAAGCAATGGCATCAGTATGGCAAACGATTAAACACTGTAGCTTAGCGGTGTCTGACGGCATAATTATATTTTCATCCGTCTGTTTCGTGAGCTGTTTCACCTGGCTTCTGATGTAATCTGGATTTATCCAAATTCCTGCCTCATGCATCAGGGGGATTTTTCACATTGAAAAGACAAAGCGAGGGCTGAAACAGATAATAAGAAGCCTTTCAAACATCCACTACAATGTATGCTTTCAGACAAACTGCGAGCTAAAACGCCTCTTTGCTTCCCAGGCAATTAAAATTTTCCACGAGGAATAGAGATTGGCATAGCATTTAATCTGAAAGTGAAGACACAGGAGTATAGAAGAAGAGTGAAAATGAACAACCTCCATGCCTCATCTTCTCAGTGTGTGTGTTTGTGTGTGTGTGTGTGTGTGTGTGTGTGTGTGTGTGTGTTTTAGATAATCTAAGTCACTAAATTAAAAAACGACGATAATAATAATTATCTCCTCTTTATTGTATTCAGTGTTTAGTAAATAAGCAAGATTTACAATTATATCGGTCCATATGAAATTACATTATATGCACTATATTGTAATTATCTCTGATTAAAATATAGTAATTAATAAGTGTCTCAGGTCATGTGTGTGTAAATTGCTGTGAGACATTCTCCACTCAGCACTAATTTGAAATTGTGCAATAATAAATCAGCTGCAGGGAGGAGCTGTCAGAGAGGAAAAGGTTCAGGGGACCGTGGTGTTTTGGTATTTCAGGGCTTAGTTAATTAGTTGGAGGGGAAAGCCGAAGATAAACACAGATTGTCATTCAAGCACAGGAAGAGGCTTTAAACAGCTGTCCACAGCTGTGAGGTCCTGATCAAATCAAGCTGGTGGCTTGTCGGACAGAACGCTGCAAAGTTGGGACAAACTTTTTTTGAGTTTTTTTTTATAGTCTTATTATTATACCACCCATTTCTCAGCCTTTGTTTACTTTACATCATCTGTTCTCTCTTATTTGTCCTGTCCACCTAATTGTTGTTTTTTTAAATGTAAAACAAAGGCTCTATAAAAAAATGAACCTGAAGCTTTAATGCATGTGGAATATTCTTAGAAATAAAACAAACAAATAAGAGAAACACTTGATAGCCTCTACGTTCACTGTTTTAAACTTTTACTGATCTGTCAAGCCTCTTTTGACTAAATAGTAATTGAAGGAACTTCTTTAGGGGCTTGGATACCTTTCCTGCCGCCCCACCACAATCAAATAGATTTGGTTCAGTATGGCTATAAATAAATTTTAAAGTGCCATTAAACTGGCCAGAATAATTGTAATATTTATTTTACACAATATACAATTTACAACATCTAATATTGAATTAAAATAAATCACATTTTATCGTCATTGTAAAACATGTATACTTGTGTTTTTAAAGTTCTAATAAGTCATTCAGTGGTTTTAACAAAATAGTTTAGTTGTAGTTTCCAAGCTCTTTCTACCTTTGTGATTTAGTTTTACATTTCCATAAAACTGAGAGACTTACAAGAAACACATTTTTGAAAAAGAATGATTGGAATCAAAGCTAAGGCTTAGATATTACAACTTTTATCCTGTAGCATGGGCCAAACAAAAAAACAGTGGATCCTACAATTCCCACAATGCAATTCAATACAATAATTCATTAGAACACCCCTGTCTTTCAAATGCTATGCCTCAACAATGTAACCCAGGCTTTCTATTAAACACAACAGACCTAAGCTGAGAAAACCCTGATGACATCATCAGGGTTACATGAGAAAAACTCCTTCAGTGGCCACAGACGACATTATACAGCTGTTTTACTCTTCACAACGTATGAACTGATACTCTGTAAAATCAGTGGAGTGTGACTTTAATACTACTCAACTCCAGAAGACGTGTATCAAAGGTTTATGGTGTCATTTAATTGGTCAAAATGATCATAATACAGATACATTAATATACAATTACAACTGAAACAAGTGTATGTGAATGAGGTGGATTTTCTCATCTTACAGTTTTATTTTGAAAATGTTTCAGGCCCCAAGAGGTAAAACTAGAAAGTGAAAATAACAAAAAGGTAACGATTAAAAAAAGGTTTAGAAAAATACTTTTGTGTAATTATTTTCTGATGGCCCGCTCATGGCCTCTTACATTCATCTCACGACCCCACATGGGGAAACTGACCCCCAGGTTGGGGACCTCTGATCTAAAGCCTATTCAGAAGTGAGTGTAATCAGCAGAATAATGTGTAGTTTCTACAATACTTAATGGCAAGACTGTCGTGACCTCTGTGTTTAATTAAGTCAGTGTTGCACCTTCATCTATGTATGCGCAGTCGTATCTGAGCTGGTGCGATAGTTTTATTTTTTAGATTCAAACTGATTATCGTCTGACCTCTTCAGGATTGATTCATCTTAGTCAAAACATACCTTTGCCCGCATGTGTGTGTGAATGACTGATAGCAGTAGTCACCATGATGAGCTCTGAATCAGGGTCTGGATATATGTTTGTTCAGTTCCTGCTTTAGTGACTCATAGATCTACAGTATTTGTACAGTTTAGCCTGGGAGGCAGGAGCGGCCCTGAGCCCCCTTCCACCCACCCAGAAGACTTCCTCTTAGCTCAAGTCAGGAGGGGAAATTTAGCCCAGATGTGACTTCAAACAAAAGAAAAGATGCAGGGATTGGAGGTGGGATTAAGCCCATCTTTCGCCTGACCCCAAGACCTGCTCCTTCCTGGCATCTGTCTATTTTTCTCCTTCTCTCCTCCGTCTCTGATGATCTCCTCTAAGTTTCTGTCTCGCGGGTCCTCTTACTTCTTCTCCTAAAGAGCACGGCTGTTTTTTACCAAGTCAGAGCGGCGTCATTTTTCACTTCGGCTGTGTGTTGGTTATCCAGCGCCGTGCATGACAATGATAAGGAAATCCTGTGTAGCAGCACATTCTCACCAAATAAGGTGAAAAAAACCAGGGGATTCGTAAGGTTCTCACAACACGCACGTTTAAACCTTTTAAGTACTTCACAGTTTTCAGCCTCGTTTTGTAGCTTTTTCTCATAAGCATCTGACCAGCTGTAGACAACATGATGACGCAGCACTTTTTCCAGGCGAAGCCTCGGTGAAGATTAAGATGAAAATATGAAGCTATAAATATCAGAAGTAATTAAACAGAATTAAAATTCAACAGCTTCTTTTCTAGTTTTGCATAATTACACAGGTAGACGCATATTTGCATATTTGTGTTTGATATACAAATGTTGAGGACATTTTTCTCTGATTTGAACAATCAGGCGTGGTACGACAACTCTTTTACTTTTCCCTCCTCCTCCTCCCTCACAGATATAGGTCTACATCGCACATATCTAGTCCCAATAAAATGTAAAATGTCACTCCTGGAAATATAGAAAATGATATTGATCGAAAGCGTAAACGACAGCACTCGACCTAACCCCAGTTTGTGCCTCTAATGCCTCACTTTGACAGTTTTCAAACTTAATATTTTTCTTTGAAGAGGTTGTTTAAAAAGAGTTCCCATTGTTCTGAAGGCATTTCCAGAATGCTCAGTCTTCATACCATGTCAAAAATGGTCCACTGGTTACAAGATAAAATCAATGTTTTTACCTGCTTCCCAAGTTGTGTCTGTGTTTTTCCTAATCCCATACAAATGTAACTGCCTGTAAATTCTTTATTGTTTGGCTCACATCGTGAATGTTAAGCAAGGAGCTACTATTTACCATCCAGCTGCCATATCTTTACTTAGATCAGGAACATGACCGAAGCTTCGTCTGAATTCGTGAACTTCCGTACTTAACGTTTGCTGTTTTGAGTGCACGAGTGCATTTACACTGACAAGTATGGCAACATGTAGTGCACTAGAAGTACGTAAGTTGATTTGAGACGACACTACCCTGTCAGAGTACTCTGTGTGTACTCTGTGTACACACAGAGTACACACAGAGTACTCTGTGCTGACTGGAATATCCAATCTGAGAGTCTACAGCTATGTTAGCAGTGAGGCTATGTGTTGCTTAGAGCTGAATGCTAATGGATTGGAGTTTAGCATTTGCAATTAATCTGGTTGTAAATCAAAGTTTTGTTTAAATCTAATAGTTCTCAAGAAATTAAAAAACAAAAATGTTAGGCTGCTGGTTGCTCGAGGAAACAGCAGGCAATGTCGTCATGGTTGATCTTCTGGGGGCCTTGAACATCTGTAAAAAATTTCCAGCTAAATCTATCCAGTAGCTGATGAGCTAATTGTGTTTGGACCAAACCTGTGAACTGAACATCCGACAGACTTACGAGGCAACTCAAGAAAAACGTCATGAATCTTTATTGTGCAACAGACTGAGTCATTTTTCATCCTCACGGTTAGAGGAGTCTTTGAGGATTTTGGAACAACAAAGAAGCGCTAAGTGTTGTTAAACGACTTTCTGGGTTTTTCGCCAGATTTTTATTTTCATAAAGTCACATAGCTCTGAGACCGAAATGTAAAGATGATGAATGAAAAGCACAAACTGGCTTTAACACTTAACACTTGATAATATACTCGCTCTCAACATCCCAGAATGACGGTGCGAAATAAAGTAAGACCTTGCAGTAAGGGTAGATTGCGCCTTTAAAGCTGTATTATTTTTCATAGCAGAGAGCAGCACATGTCAGCACAAAATGGCCACCACATATATTAACAATTGCTAAGCAGTTGTCCGAGGTATTAAATCTCGGGGGGGCGAGGGTGACGGAGCAGCCAAATGTCAAAAACAGCAGTGATCCACACTGCCTCTCTCCTTCTCCTTCTTCCTCTTCTTTTTTTTTTTTTGTGATTTCAAACCTCTCTATCTCTTTTCTTCTATCTCTATCTCCCTCTGCCCTCCTCCTCCTGCTTCTCTCTCTCTCTCTCTCTCTCTCACCCCATCCCTCCCTCAGCAGAACTACAGGGGCTTGCTTGTTGTCAAGTCAGTGTTTTTACAGCCTGGCATTAGCACAGGGCAGCATTCAGTCAGGACCCTGCATTCACTTTGCCTCCCCTATAATTCACATGCTCATGTGAGAGCGCGTTGCCCGTGCTGCTACTCACGGAACGACTGTGATTGAGTGTCGCTGGCCTTTTGACAGCTCGACAGACCATTTTACTCTTCTTATAAAAGCAACTTCAAGCCTTACAAATAAATCTTTTATACATTTTAAATGCCACATATAACACCCCACATGACATTAGGGAGGCTCAGATGGATGGATGCGGTGCTGGATTGAGTTGTTTTACGGGACAGTCAGGGGGGGTGGTGTTCGGCTTTGAGAAGGAGGAGAAGGTGGGGAGGTGAAATGTTGTTTATCACGACTCTGCCATCCGATTACACTGATATTTCATTATGTAGGAGATAGCAAATGATGAAATAACAGTCTTACAATGGCGTGTTGTTGTATAGACTGTATATTGTATATTTCATTGTCTGTCTGTCATGTTGTGCTTGCGTAGAGACAGCAGTGTGAAAAAAAAAAAAAAAAAGCAGAGGAAAAAAATGAATTTTGGTCTAGAGGGGCTCAGGAGCTGGTGCAATCCTCTGACTCCCTCGCCTCCTCTCAGCTCACTCCTTGAGTAAAATATACAGTATGTGCTGTTGGCTGACTCGTTTCCTCAGCTGTGGAAATGCGTTCTCTTCTGGGAGCTATGCTGTGACATTAGATGCATGTAGATTGATAATCGACGGGGGTAAACATAATTACATCGCCTTAGAAATTAATGAACGCATTGATCGCCCACTCTAAACATAATCAGCATATTTTTCTTTAAGCCACTGAAATCTCAAGCGACGGGCCTGATTATATCACGGCTTCGGCGATTTGCAATATTACTGCGGTTTCCCACAGTTAGTTCTTTCACAGATCTTGCCAATACTTGTGGGGAGGTTTTTAAACACTGATGTTGTTGGCACCTTTGAAGTGCCTTTCAGTGTCCAGATGTAAATTCATGCAGGGAGAAATGTGATAAGCTAATGATGTCTCCAGGGACTGGAGTGAATATAACCAAGGGATAAACATATCTGCATATCTGAGTGGACTTTTTTTTTTTCTCCCCCCCCCTCCCCTCCCCTCTACCCTCCTTTAGCTCTGTTTGGGGTCTGAACAGGAGCGAATGGACAGAGGAGGCTTTGATGTGATCTGGGGTCATGTGTATCTGCAGTTATCAAGGTACACAAGCGTGCAGAGTAAATATGCCACACCAAAAACTGTGGGAAGGTCTCTGGGTAAGGCGGAGAAGGGGAATTTCCACTTCAGGAGAGCGTGTAGACAGAAATATTTCTCTGCCTTTATGCAATATAGACCGTTAATATGTACAGTATGTCCTCACCAAACCTCCAGAGGAAGGCACATAACAGATATTTTACTTCTTCACTTACAAAGGCTTAAAATCAATTCAATTAAGCTTCATTTCTAAAGTCAGTTTTGATTGAATGCAATCAATAGTTTCCAGCTATTTTACGTGTGACTCCTGCTCAGTTATTTTGCTTGACAACAATGAGTAAATCAAATTAACATGCAGTATGAAGGCTTTATCTGCCTATAGCCCCCCCCCATGCGCCCATTTCATTGTCTGTCATTTTATCCCCAAAAAGAAGGAGACACTCCACAATGCTGCGCCAACCAGGAACAGAGTACACTACTGCAAAACATGTCCATCAAGGAGAAAATAAAAATAGGCTGTTTCCTCTAAATTCACTCAATCAATAATTCATACCGTGCACAGAAGCTTGATTTATGACAGAATTAAATGTTGTGGACTGGGCCTCGGAACGGCCGTCCATCTCGGGGACGTGGCAGCTGAAATTAAACATGAAAGGCAAACACTGAGCACAACCAAACCATCTCGCGGCGAGTTGACGTATTAGAAGGCTCAGATGGCACACGCAGCGCACGGCACGATTTGGGTAAAACCACGCTGATGATTTAAAAGGAGCTACGTAATTTGTTCGGAGAGTTTTGGTTGAGTTATGTGTGTTCGAGCGGGTCACCGGGAGTCAAAGAGCGACATTAAAACTATTTGGCAACCGAAGGTAGAGATCAAAGGCAGATGTGCACCTGCTGACCTGTCGGGATCTCCTGTGACTCCTGCCTGCCTTTATGACCCTTTGGCTTTGGCTATAAACTAACATGGTAAACACAGAACATGACGGTTTTAGTATTTCTTTGGTCAAGCTGAAATTTGAAATCTCCTCTCCTTTGTCAGTAATTTATATCACCTTTCCTGTGTGAGGAAGCATAAACGATAGCAATACGTATATAAAATAAATATATGTACAAATACATATGTAAAAAAACATGTACAAGACATTCTGTAGTTTTCAAGATTTTAACAGGATAAAACTGTTTTTGAACATATTTTGGGGAAACAGCGTTGAAGCGTCCACGTGGGCATTTGCCATGGCAACATTTGACATGGCAACATTTGACATGGCAACATTTGTCAGACATTTGATAGTCAGAAATGTCAACTATTGTGGTGCACTGACTGGAGCAGGTCATAGCCCTGTATAGTTACAAACTCTGATATAATTCATTTTCACCTCTTTTTAACAAGCACACTTAATGTCGTCTGTCAGGTGACTGTCCCATTACGTTTCAACATTTGTTTGTGTTTCACTAGGGAAGGGGAAGCTAACAAGCTAATGGAAGCTAGTCAGTCTGGCTTCGTTGCTTTAGCCGCAGCACGTAAGTCGATACAAATTCAATTCCTTGGAGAACTGGTGCTATCGCTACTATAAATAAATAGAGTCAAAACAAAAATGTATACTTTTTTGTTGATTTTTGACCAATTACACAAGTCACAACATCAAACACCAAAAATGCACTGATTTCTAAGTAAAAGTTCATTTTGAATTGAGTAAGAGCGTGAAACTTCATGTCAGATGTGGAGCAGTATCTGTTGCAAGTTCGCAAACATTAGCAAACATTAGCAAACATTAGCTACCATATTCAGCTACTCTCAGTCCAGACACAGTAAATTCTAAGAGCAATACCGCAAGTGTTTTAGTGAGTGAGGCTTTGACTTATTACTTCCGCCATGTTGGATTGTGTTTTTGATTGTTTGTCAGTTTATGCAAAAAGAATACTGAACCAATTGGCACCAAACTTGGCGGAGGGATGGTACAGGGGCCCGGGGAAGATCACATTGCATTTTGGTGTCAGACTGGCTGAGGGATGGATCCAGGACTTTTTCATTACTTTCCTTAACATTGTTAGGTTTTGGGGGCATTTTTCAACATTTTGCTCAGTTTCTCTGAAAATAATGTTTGGATCTTGATGCAAAAGAAAATGTATGATATTGAGAACTATGACTTTGTACAGGATGATGCACATGGATCAGGTGGAAGAAAGGAAGAAAATGTTGGAGGAGGTACGGCTCTAGTGAGTGTCATTCTAATTGTTTATGAATTAAGTTTTTATTTCTAAGAGTACAACTGGGATGTTTTTTTTCTTACAAACTTTTAGAAGGTTTGTGCCTGTGAGAGACAGAGGTGACAGTGGTAATCTCCTATATGTGTGTGTGTGTGTGTGTGTGTGTGTGTCTGACTGAGCGTGCGTATTTTTAGTTGTGTTAAAGAAAATGTGTGCGCGCTCAGGGAGATGTGAGAAGAGTATAGATACAACTAGATGCAGGCAAATGTGTGTGCGCGCGCGCTCGGAGGTGAGCGCGTGAGCGGCTTGAAGTGTGTGGGCAGAGCAGCAGTGCCCTGCTGAATCAGTATTAGCGCGTAGAAGCGGTGTAGTCAGATGAAATTACTTTGGCTGTCAGCGTGTGTCTAAATGCTTCAAATCACTAGAAGAACGTACGGGAAGTGAAGATGAGATTGTGCTTTTCACTGGGGGCTAATTAACCAGCAGTAATTAAAAAAGGAGAAAACCCTTCTGAAAAGAAATGGGGCTATAGTGGTCATTAAAAAAAAAAATCTTACAGCAGGCTGAAGAATATTCCTACACGGCCACAGCTGATAAAACCCTTCATAGACACGTTGTGACCCCGAGGATAGACTCCAGCTAGTCCCACAGTAACTAACTCTGGGGATATTAAAGGAATGTGCCCTGTGGTGATTTTTCATTGAGAATGCTGCTGCTGGATTTTGTGATTAAAATGCAAATGGAAGCTCAGACGTCGTCGCGGGGTAAAAAACAGGCCCGGCAAATAGCATGTATGCACGGGCAAAGTGTGTTGAGAGACAAACTATTTTCTGCAGTGTGAGGGCAGCAGGGAGGATCTGTGGCTTACAGCCATCACGGAGCTGCTGGAGGAGATGCATTCTTTATTCTGAGGAGGGGAGGAGGGACAGGAGGGGAGAGAGAGAGAGAGAAGGAGAGAGAGAGAGGTGAGCAGAGCACACACGTAGCACTATCAACTGAATCCATCTAAGAAAACAACTCGCAGGGAGTCCGGGTCTGAGCTGCGCAGACACTAAAGGCAAGTTTGAGCTCCCCACTAAAGAGCGCGCAGGACGGACGCAGCTGGCCGTCATGGCCCGTGGCGGAACAGGCAGCGGACACTTCGGGTGCGAGTGCGTCCTCAGCGTTCGGGCAGAGTGTGGAAGGGGAGAAGTGGACGCTGCGATCACCCTGCCGCCGCTTTCTTCGCTCCTCATGCGCTGCAGACGGTGTTGAGTTCAAGCGGTGGGGCTGCGTTGTGAAGCGCCCGGGAGCTGGAAAACACAAAAAAAGAAAATTTAAAAAAGTGCGGACAGCGGTGCGGACGGACGCTCAGCACACAACCGGAGGGGGGGGGGAAACCCATGCAGGCAAATATGCTGTTCTGTAGACTCACCGGGTTCACGCTGCTGATCGGAACCGAATCGCATCAGCGTTACCGAGCGGACCTTTACGCACGGTCATACAGCAGGACCGCCTGAACGGAGGCGTGAAGAAAGGGGAAAAGTTGAACGCGGTAACGGGTTTTGTAATGGATAAAGGCTCGACAAAGGTACAGTGGATGTTTCTTAATAACCCTGGACAGACTTGGAGAGAAATAAGGAAAAATTCAAGGTTTAGCTCAGGCCTAAGTTGTATATCAATCGACTACTTTTCTCATTAAATGAGGATGATTTTATATATATATATATATATATATATATACACACACATATATATATTAAATATATATATAAAATATGCACCTTTTCTTAACACAAGTCAGATCTACTAATATGTTTTCATCTATTACAGCCCCGAGCCGTCTGCAGGCAAAAACAGTCATAAACTGACACTGATTCTCCAATTCCCACTGACTTTTAAAGATGAATTAAAATTGTTGGCCAGTTTATTTGTAGGTTAATCAGATAGGCGTTTCATCCTGTTTAAGAATACAGCACCACAAAGCGCAACGCTCCACATTTTGGAGAAAGCCTGACTTTTTTTTTTTCTTTCTCTCTCTCAGAGGGGCTTTCACTCTCAATGCACTGCACGGTTTTCAATTCCCCCCTTTGAAATAATTCATTCAAATGAACACCGCTCACTGGGCAGGCTTTGAAGTATACCTGATCCGCCTCTTATCGCCTCTTAAATACCCTATCCATTTTAAACTTTTAATTGCGTTTCTGTCGCTAAATCCAGTTCTAATCGGATTGTCCTGGCCACATATCACAGCCTTCATCTGCTGGTGAGAAACTGTGCTCCCTCGGCTGGAAATTAAATCAAAAGAAAAGAGGAAAAAAAAAAAGTCTTTCCATCAGTTTTCCCTCCTTGATCTATCCATGTCCACAGTTTATCAGTGCTGACAAGTGCAGACCGACTTGATATCGTGCTTCTTTTTGAGGTTCGCTTATTATTTGGATTCTCAGTGATTTTTTTTATTTATTTATGCAGCAATAATAATCTTGATGCTACTGCCTTCTGCTGTTGATTCTGCTGCTGTGGCAGCACATTTTATTGCCTCATGTGGTTGCTTACCCCCCCCCTTAGCTTATTTGATTAAATTTAGCTCTTTCAATTTAGAAAAGTAGATCACAGATGTGTGTCAAAGGATTGTTTCTCCATCTCTGCCACAAAGAGCCCATGCATGCAGGATCCATCTCCTCAACAAACAGGGTAGGCAGGTAGATAGATTTTTGTTTTATAATAACTTTCTTAATTTAGTATCTTGTTCTTTTCTTCACAAAATATAGCCTGCCATGGTTGCCTGACATTACACATTTGAAATTTAGCTTAAGAAAAAGGACTAGAAATAACAAGAATTGGATGTATTTTCTGGAATTACGTGGCTTCTCCTGCTCCTGGCAAACCCTGCAGGACACCTTAATCCACGCTTCCATTCCACCCATCGTTCCCAGCTTCAGTTAAGCTAAAAGCTACCGATGACAACCGCTATCTTTCAATCATGTAGGGGAAGAGGTAGGGGAAAAAATGTTTGATGGATCATAAAACTTGGAATAATGGATTGGGGGGGGGGGTCTACTGTAATCCAGTGGCCTTGTGCTTTACTACGAGCCTCTCCACGCTGAAAAATGGACTTGTATTGATCATTTATCGCAGGTGGAGGAACTAAATTATTTTCCAATCCCATCTCATTTGACATCTTGAGTGTGTCGCTCTAGAGAGAGGAGGAGCTGATAACGCAGGGGTGTCTGTTCCTCGACTGCCTCCTCCTTTGTTTTCTAATTCCACTCTTTAAATCTTTGAGTTTGATGATGCGGTGTGTTCAAGCCGGCACGTAATAACGAACTCCTCCTTGGGCCACCAGCAAGACAATTGGCTGTGTTTACTGTAAGCACTTGCGTGTTTACTCGTGCACCTCTGCCCACAAGACAGTTGTAACTTGTTCTCTGTTCTGTTTTTTTCTTTTTTTTTTTTTCCTCCAGGAAATATCTTATGCGCCCACGTTGCCACACAAAGAGCTGATGTCTTATTAGTCTTATCTCTTTTTTAGCATGTTTTCCATTAAGAAACACTGATGTTGCTCAGAACCTCTGAGAATCTATGAGTGTGTGTCCTTGCAGTGGTCCATTCCCTCTTTTGATAGAGCGGAAGGGATAAAAGCCTCCTTTATGTCTGTGAAACCGGATGTGCAGAGAGCTGTTCTGAATATTTATCAGATGGTTTGACTCTTTTTTTAAATAGCCAGCGCATAATGTGAAATCGGCAGTGAACGGTATGTTTTGTGACTGTCTTTCTGTTTGGGAGAGAAGGAAAGAGTGAGAGAGAGGGAAAGACAGTGTGTGTGTGTGTGTGTGTGAGGATGTTTGTATGTCAAATAAAGAGACAGAGGAGACGGGGAAAGAGAGGCCCTTTTTTTCCGAGAACAGGCCACCCCCGAAAACACTAATCTAGCATTTCTTTGTTTTCCCACAGGTCTCTGGATCCAAATGTCACCCCCCTTGGACTCTGCCCCGGTCGGGGACCAGCAGTGTGTGACGGACAGGCGAGTGGAGCCTGTGGTGGCTCTCTACTGTGTGGCTTCAAATTGGCCCTGGCTGAGCGCTGCATGGAGCTACGAGTGAAGAGTCCTGCTATGGTCTGATGTCTCAGCATGGATGGAGTCAGTCAGAGGACTGGCCACCACTAATGAGACCATCGCGCTTCAGCTGAGGACTAGCATTTACAGGATTACTCCCACGGTTTCCTGCTCTTTTCCCAGCTAACTGCATCATTTCTGAACTCCCCTAGGTGGACTTTTCATGAGTCTAGTTTTTTGTGGATATATTACGTCATTGCCTTTCTGATTTTCATATTTGTTTTTTCCCAACCCAGTTTTTTTTATTGTTGGTTTCCATTTTCCCGTTTTGCTTTTCCACTATGGAGTTTCTGGCTGGACCTTGGAATAAAGATTGGGCTTCATTCTTGCAATTTTGGTTGACTGTCATCCTAAGCCTCCAAATGCAATTCAGCCCGGGTGCCTCTTGCCCGGAAGAGTGTCGTTGTGACAAATCGTTTGTGTACTGCAATGAACGCAGCCTGACATCAGTGCCTCTGGGGATAGAGGAGGGCTACAAGGTCCTCTACCTACATAACAACCAGATCAACAGTGCTGGCTTCCCTATGGAACTTCACAATCTGGCCTCTGTGGAGACGGTCTTTCTCTATGGCAACCAGCTGGACGAGTTCCCCGTTAATCTGCCCAAAAACACCAGGGTCCTGCATCTTCAGGAGAACAATATCCAAACGATCTCCAAGGCAGCCCTGGCCCAGCTGACTCAATTAGAGGAGCTGCACCTTGATGATAACTCCATCTCCACAGTGGGGGTGGAGGAAGGGGCCTTTAGGGAGGCAGTAAGCCTCAAACTCCTCTTCCTCACCAAGAACCACTTAAGCAGCGTTCCCATTGGTCTTCCCGAGGACCTGAAGGAGCTGCGGTTGGATGAGAACCGCATCGCTGTCATTGCAGAGGAGGCCTTTCAGAATGTGACACGTCTGCAGCGCCTCCTGCTGGACGGGAACCTGCTGACGGATGAGGGCATTGCGCCAGGGACCTTCCAGGACCTTGTCAACCTCCGTGAGCTGGCCCTGGCCCGCAATTCGCTCACCTTCCCCCCTCCCCTCCTGCCCAGCCAGTCGCTGGTCAAACTCAGCCTGCAGGAGAACCAGATCGACCAGATCCCTGTGGCCGCCTTCGCCGGCCTAAACAGGCTGGAAAAACTGGATATCTCAAGCAACCAGCTTCAGACTCTGACACAGGGTGTGTTCGACGGCCTGTCGAGCCTAAAGCATCTCATGGTGCGCAATAACCCGTGGCGCTGTGACTGTGCGGTGAAGTGGGTGGTGGTGTGGCTCAAGTCTCTGCCTTCCTCCATCAACGCCCGAGGCTTCGTGTGCCTGAGTCCAGACAAGGTGCGTGGCATGGCAATCAGAGAGCTCACGCTGGATATTATCGAGTGCCCGGTTGATGTCGATCAGCCGCCCTGGCCCACCCTCCGCTCTACACCCCCTCCCCCGCCCACCACTACCCCCGTCACCACCATGATCTCCACCGTCATCACCACATCCATCCCTTACTACTTTGACTCACCCTCCCCTCCCTTACCCCCAATCCATAACAACCCTCCTGGGCCCCTGCCTCCATACGAGGACCCCCTTCAGATCTCCTTCAACGTGGTCAACTCCACCAACATCGAGGTGAGCTGGGATTCCTATTTCACCGTCACAGCTTACAAGGTCACTTGGGTCAAAAGGGGCCAAACCCAAATAAACGAAGGAATGCGGGAGCGGACGGTGAGCGGTGGCCGGCGGCACATCAGCCTCACCAACCTGGAGCCCCGGTCCGTGTATCGGATCTGCGTGCACGTTCTGGACACCCTTAACTCCTACAGGCCCGGAGAGGATACTATATGCTCCGAGGCCAGGACCAAGCCTGCCTTGTCTACTAAGCCCCCCGGCAGAGACCAAGCTCCTCAGGAGAGCATCAACTCCACACTGCTCATGGCTGGGATCATAGGTGGGGCAGTTCTTCTCATCCTGGTAACGCTGCTCAGCTTGTTCTGCTGGCACATGCACAGGAAGAGCCGGTCGTCTTCGACAAAGTGGAAATACAACCGGGGCAGGAGAAAAGACGACTACTGTGAGGCTGGAACCAAGAAGGATAACTCCATTCTGGAGATGACTGAGACCAGTTTCCAGATAGTGGCGCTGAACAATGAGCAGCTGCTCAAGGGAGATTTCCGCATTCAGCCCATCTACACGCCCAACGGGGGCATTGGATTTAGAGACTGTCACCTCAGTAACAACAGTATAGCCTACTGCAAGAGCAGCAACGTGCCCAGTACAGAGTTCTGCCACACGTGATGCAGCAGCAAACAGTACAGCGGCATTTATACATACACACACATACACACACACACACACACACACACACACACACACACACACCAGACACAATACAAGCATAAATACACACACATACACTGTTTGTGTAGACAACAAAAAACATAAAAATTCTAGTGAAATATAACTGTACTATATATATTTCCAAGTTCTGTCTACAATGTAATTTATACTGTGGATAATAATGTGGGATTCTCTGCTATCTTTTTTATTCTTAGGAAAAAGAGATACAAGTGTTTCTTTTTTTATATTCAGCAGGGTTTTGAAAGTTGTTTTAATGGTCAGTACTGTACATGAACATGGATTTGTACAATCACGGCACCCTGGGTGTAGCTTCTGA
Source organism: Seriola aureovittata (assembly GCF_021018895.1). Classification (NCBI taxonomy): domain Eukaryota; kingdom Metazoa; phylum Chordata; class Actinopteri; order Carangiformes; family Carangidae; genus Seriola; species Seriola aureovittata. The sequence continues at coordinate 5,295,147 of NC_079382.1, forward strand.
CGAACGCTGTCAGCCTTGGAAACGTTGGGGCGCTTAGAGGGCTGGGATCCTTTGCTAACCACAGAAGCAAAAATATGGCCTTTTTTGACACACTGCAAACACTCCCCAGTACAACAGAACAGTGGTAAAGACAACACAGCACAGGGGAAATCCAAACACTGCTGATTAGAGCGCTGTGGAAATAAAGCACTGCTTCACTGGTGGCATGTTGTAAAAAAAAGAATTGAAGTGCACTTTCTTATTAATGGAAGCAAGGCAGGAAATGAACAGAGGTGGTGATCACGTGCGAGGGATTGCGGCCGGTTGTGTAGGGGGAATGTCGTTGGCTGAGATTTCCCAAAAGTGCCTTAACACTAAAAGCACCTTTGTTCTGTTGTTTACAGTGGAACAAAGGTGGGCTTAGTCAAGAGACGCTTTTGGAAAACTCTGGAAAAAAGGATATGTCATTTTCACCACACTTGTTTTCTGTAGTGATGAGGTGCAATTATTAACATGAGCCTGAAAAGCAACAAAGGATTATTGTCCCTAATGAGGCGCGTGGATGTGCTGACACATGCAGATCCTTTTGGAAGAAATTCCCTAATTTGTTCTGCTTCTTTTGCCTTTTTTTTTTTTTTTTTTTTTGCCTGTTTTCCCTGTTTTGGCGAGTGAGGCCACAAGGGGGCAGTTTCCCTCAGCGTCATGTGTGGGACAGAGGAACAGAGGGCAAGACAGAGAGATCACTTTACCACCACCATTCCCCTGGAGTCTATTACCCAGACGACATTACTCATGCCCAAGCAGCATTGTTTTAGAGTATTATTGCTCATCGACCAACCTGACGATGTGGAATCATTTAAAACTAACGGTGTTTTTCTGTGTTTGGTGGCTAAATTGTATGGATTTTTCACCACTGTGGTCTATCATGGCGGGAGGTCTCTGCTCCTCTGTGTGTGTGTGTGTGTGTGTGTGTGTGTGTGTGTGTTGAGAGCATGATGAATTTTGAGAAGACACACACATTATGCTAATTATACACCCACTTATTTCAGCCTTGTCCCAGCGTTCATTAGGCTTTTTTGATAAATTAGGAAATTACAACAATAAGATCGCGCTCCGCCCATGATCCTCGCCGTGCACAGTCGTGACTGAGCAGCTCATCTCGCATCTCATCATTTATCCTTTTGTCTACGTTTACCACGCCGTCTCCCTCATTTACCGTTTGCGCACCTGAATAATGCGCCTGCTCACTTCGCGACATTAGTTTCCGCGGCGATGATCCTCACCCCGCTCTCCTCGCTTTCGGTGTCTTTTCTGTCCCTTTCTCTCCTTTTCCGTCTCACCGTCTCCCTGTCTGTCCCTGCACCTCTTGATCCCTGCATGGGCTCAATTAAAACACTTTTCCTGCCCTTCAGCTCACGGGCCGTGGTGGCAGCTCTTTGCATGTGAGGTGCCAGTGAGAGGTCTTCATTATGCACTTCTTAAGGAGACTTTATTTGATTTGACAAGATTTTATTTTGAGGGGCCAGGCTTAAAGAATTCCCACCGCCGACCCCTCCGCTCCCCCTTTTTTCTTTTCCCCCCTCTCTTCATAATCCTCGACCAAAAAAGGGAGAAAAATATGTAGTCCTTATTTTCACTTGGCTGCGTGGAGCTCACGCTGGGAAGGAGAGTGTGTTAACTCTTTGTGAGGCGTGCAGGTTTCAGCTGCTGGGACATACGCAGCAAAGGCCGAACATTTACAGTCAAACGATTTGTAAGGGCTTGTACTTGAGTTATTCCAGAGTGTCGAGATTATCTCTTGAGAGGATTTACCTCTACTTTTGAGGTACCGTGGAGTATCTCAGAAGTAACTGCACTTACTGTAATTCCAGCAATAGCTCAGCTCACGACCACATGGACTTTAATTTGAAAGGGATGCAGAGACGTCCTCAGCCCCGACGTTTAAACGATTAAACAAGCCAACAAACAGTGAATTAGTGAAATCTTCTGTCTTAACTGTAATTTTATGTCTTAAAATCTTGTTTCTAATAAGACAACTGACATATTTTTTTTCACCCAGTTTTTGGAGATGGATTTATTTAAATGGCAGTATATCAAAAAAAAACACAAAATCTCTGTTATCCAGGAAACTTTTAAAGCAATAGTTTGTCATTTTTAGTTAATGCTTTCATTCACTTTCTTACTGAGAAGATGAGCAAATGGATACCACTCTCATGTCTGTATGCTTAATATAGCCAGCCAGGTATCTTAGCATAAAGGCTGGAAATAGAAGGAAGCAGCTAGGCTGGCTCTGCTTTAAAGGGTAAGAAAACTCTCTGTAAAACCATGTGTCAGCTTTACACTTTGGTTTTTGTATGGCTTTGTCAGTTTTAAAAATGCTGGTCGGTAGATGTTGTTTCCTTTGGACAGAGCCTGGTTAGCTAAACTAGCTGTCTCATGGCTAACAGCTTCATATTTACCATACACACATAAGAGTTGAATCACTTTTCTCTCAACTCTTGGCAAGAAAGAGAATGTGTCTGGGTTTTTTTTTTTTTTTTTTGCAAAATGTCAAACTGTTTCTTGAAGAGAAAAACAAAATCCTAAAATAAATTAATTTGCATTGCAACAAAATTAATGATCTCATTCCCCTAGTAAATTATGAACATTTGTTTGAAGCAAAAGAAGGTTTTAAGACTAAACACTTTATTACATGACTTGTTTGGATAGAATTTTTTCATGTTGGGTTTTATCAGTACTGAGATCCTCTGTGGTTATCAAAGCATCTCCACTTTTTTTATTCTACTAATATCCACATATCAGCACACCCACTACTCACAGATGCACCAGGCTGCCCTGACCTGCGCTTTGATCTACCCTGCTTAACAATCATGAAGCCGACTGATTGAGCATCTATAACCTACCGACAGTTCATCATGTGTGTGGTTTGCTACATGCTGCACCAGCTGACCATGACCCCTCCCCCCAAACCCCACGCCGAAACACTTGAACATTTACATCAGATATTGTTTAGACTTTGTTTTTTTTTTTTTGCTATAGATGAAAAAGCCCTATCTTTAGGTCACATGCTGACAAGTCAGGTCAAAACTATTGCAACATATAGTATCTCCCCTGTCTGTGAATGTGTAACGGAGACAGATATTTGCCTTACCTTTTATGCTGGACTGAATGATTATCTAGTGAGGAGGAGGAGGAGGAGGAGGAGGAGGAGCAGCAGTGAGAAGACGAGACACAAGGAGACAGCAGAACAGAAAGCACATATCTCCAACAGATTGCAGCCATGGCGGCAACAATAACAGTATTAACAGGGAGAACAACACTAAGCATGACACACAGTAGCTAATGAGAGACTGTTCATCCATGGTGCCAGACTTTAAGAGGTGCACGGATAATGATTCAACCAAGACTGGGGAAGGAGCTTTGCAGCGTACATTACTCTTAATTTTCTACTTGCTTGATGAAAGAATGCGGCTGCAGCGCCGTGACCAATGGAATTACACAAAATGTATTACAGACTGCTAGCGTCAGTTTATTACTGTTTCAGGGTGCAGAGAAGTAATTTCCCTTAAAGCTCATTGATTCCTATTGAAATAATTATGTTTAATCACTGAGATCCACTTCAGACAAAAACACACGAACGAGAGGTTGAAACTGAATACGTTTAAAAGTCATCTTTTCTTCCTGTAGGCAAAACCTTCACGGCAAATAGCTCTTAGCCAGTGACACTCATTCAAGGTTTTTTGCATGTACTGTATTTAGCTTAGTAGCCTTTTTTTTTTCTTTTTTTTTTTTTTTTTTCACACCAGGTTTTGGACTTTAACGTACTCTTTTTTTCCCAGGCAATCGCCCCATGTGGTGGTTGAGATACAGTATGAGCAACCATGGCAGAAAGGTTCTCATTTGGTTTAGAGGAAGTAGGCAGGAAATTTACAGTGCATGTAAAACAGCTGTGTCGGGATACTTTGCCATTCTGGCTCCTCCATTGAGACACCTCGCAGTGTTACATTAGCCATCCACACCAGGACGTTTTCTTAGGAACCAAAGTTAAATTTCTGTTCTCATGATGAAATATTGATGTTGTTCCATGTATGTGCCTTGAGGTTGAACTTACAATGTAAAGTCCTTGAAACCTTTAAATGTTTTTGCACAAACTGTAAATACTTAAGTGAAGCTTTTTGAAAATAAAAGAGCCATTGGATTTGAGCGATCACTCCTTTTCATTTAAAGAAAAATCCCTTAACAAAGAAATGAAAGTTTGTACTTCTGTTTTCTCAGATGAACGATTCGACATTCCTTGTGTTTAAAAGTAGTTTTGTGTGCTGGCGTGAGCCGTCAAGCTATCTAAGGGGAGAGTTTGTCCAGAAACACGGGCCTAGCTAAATCTATTTTTGGGTCAGACACTGGTAATTCTGGGTCAAAGATTTGTGCTGCGCCACACCGTTCCAAGTTATCCTCTTACTTCTATATGGGAAGCTTGAGACATCTTAGCGTAGCCACCACAGCTTAGTGCTCGGCTGGGGAAAATCCAGGATACTCTTTCATTCAACGTGTATGGCACAACTAAATCCCAGAATGGGTTCCTTCTCTAAATCCCTGTGTTCTACCAAAGTCCAACTTTTTTTGCCTCCTCATGACCACATCCCAATGTTGCCTTTGCAACCTCCAGCCCGCTAAATAACCCTCACTGGCCCAAACTTAATTCACTATGACAATTAACCACATGTATTCAACTGAAACACAAGAGGGTGTTTCCATTCTGGTATTTTGAGCAGGAAATTGGTATTTTTCTCAAAAAACCCAAATGTCAAAATGTGAATTTGTTATTGCAGAATTGTAGGGCTTTCTGGGGCAGGCCAGAGGGAATGAGGTGAAATGAGGCTTTGGCACTAAGAAATCAGCTACTCTGCTATTCCCTGCTCCTTGTGTGTTGTGTAACCAGTAGCTACCATGAAAGATTCAGAATGTGATCTCACCCATGTGCATTCATCAGGTTTGGGCTGTAACTCCATCACTTAGTTTGTGTGTAAACCTTCTTCACAATGATCCACTCAGCTTTTGTGCACCATTAAAACTTGTGAAATGTCTTACTGGGTTTAATTTGTGGATAGGAAATATCTTAAACACGGATGTAAACAGGAAGCCAGTGTAGCAGCACAAACTGTAGCTTACTTGTAACTTCCAAAAGGGGGAAATATATATATATATATATATTAAACATTTTACCTACCAATGTAGTAAATGTAGGCTTTATTTGTAAATGCATAGCTGGAGAAATGTGTGTTTCAGACTTTTTCAGTTTGGAAAGAGTGGAAAATATCTCATTAAGATAACCTAGATTAAATTATGAACTAATTCTTAGTTGTTTTTTTTGTTGTTGTGAAATTTAAACAAAATATTTGCAGTTTATATCATATCAGCATTTCATCAAATGTCAGGTCAGATTTGTCAACCATAATTTATATGAGCCCTTTAATTGTTTAATTTAATGCGTCATGTTAGCAAGCTAATGTTTGTTTTGTCAGTTACATTAGTCATTGACACAGCAGTCTGCAAACAACCAGTGGTGGAAAGTACCTGGACTTTCTGAACTGTTTACATCTACTCCACTGTATTTCTTTAACAGCCATAGTTAGTCATAACAAATTGCATTTTTACATACAAAACATGGATGCACTGGGATAGATTAAACTTCCAAATAGTAAAAAAAAAAAACTAGCTACACGTAAAAGTGAAATGTCTCTTACATAATCTACAGCAGTAATGATAATCCATTAATATAACTGTAAAACATTCTGCATTATAAGTGCTTTTCTTTTTGATGCTTTAAGTACATTTTGCTCCATATAGTATATACTTCTACTTAGTACTACTTTAGTGATGGTGTGGTATTGCTACTTTTATTTTATTTTTCTGTAAGGGATCAGGTAATATTTCTTACATATTTCTATATAAGTGCAAATTGGTTCGGTGCAACCAGTTTTAAATTAATGATGTTTATTGCATAAACAATGAAGTTATAACGAGGCAGATTTTTAACTTCAAACTATTGCAGTTGGCTTCAGGACACTAAGTAAATTGTAATCACGCTGAAGAACAGAATCTGCAGTTGCAGTGCACTGCTGTTTTCTATCACATTTTATGTTCACTTTTGTGGATGTTGCGATTCATCTAAAAGAAAGTGGCTGTGTTTGTCATATTCCGTATGCCAGGAGCTAATGAAATGTGGATTTCTGCCTTTGAAATGTTCACTGAACAGGTGTTAGCTTTTTTTTTTTTATTTTATTTTTTTATCTTTCTCTGCCAAAAGAACATTCAATTCTCTTCTGGTTACATATTCTCTAACAGCTTCACTTTGTGATTTTCATTTAAGCGCCTTCTAATCAGCCACAATATGGAGGAGAAGTCATTAAAGGATGCAATTTAAAGCAATCTTATTCCAGGTATTACAAACATCGACATCTGGTAGACTTAACATTGAACTGGCAGGTTTAAAGCTGCGTTCTGTTGTTATTCCCATCTTTCATTGCCCTCAGTAGCCTTTAATTAAAGCCTGAATGCAGGTGAGGCCTTTGCCTCCTTCACAGTACGTCAGGTTAATGTGTGTCAGGATGGGTCACTGGATTTCTGCCCATTTGCTGCAAAGAGTGAAAGCCCTGAACATTAAGTTAAAGCCAACTAAATCCATTTAGGAGCCTCTTCCTCTGCTTGATCTGCTTGATTATATGAAAAACTAAAAGAATTGAAAATTGGTCAAAACGAGCAGCATGCTCTGCTTTTATTCCTGTGTGATGGGTGAAAGAAAACAGCCTTGTAGGTTCTCTTTTCTCTTTTCTGGAGCGCTGCTGTTTACTGAAGGTGCTTACTCTATTTGATACCAGTCATTAAAATTTGATGTTATGACTTAAAAGAGACCAAAACACAGGCTGTATAGAAATCCCCCCGACAGCATTTACAACATTGAACACAGGATATTTTAAGCAGGCATCGATGAGGGGACTGGCTTGAGATGCAAATTAAATTTGTCCTCCCATTTTTAGATGACTGAGCCAACGATTACACATGTGAGAGGAAAATGCAAACTGAATTATTGTCTGTTTTTCTGTTTCAGCAGCAGAGAAAATTTGACATAAGCAAGATATTTTCTCTACCAAAATGAATACTCTGAATCCTGCCTGACAAGTCTTTAGTGTCCGCTCTTCAAACAGCAAAACCACAGCACTTTATTTAAAAAAAAATGTACACAACACACACAGTTTTCTCCCCCTTTACAACTTATGAGAAGTGACTTGCCAGCTGTACAGATTTCCTAATTGGTGACAAAATGAGTTGAGTTTTACACTGAAAACTGCTGCCTAACTGCCCGAAATCCTCTCAGGCCCCAGAGGCAATTACAGGTGTCTGCGCAATAAAAGCAACCTTGCTGTTTACAGTATGATGCAAGCCGCTAACACGGTCCTGCAACGATTACGACCACAGTGAAGCGTGCGGTGGTCAGTGTGTGTCGCTGTGTCCTGGAGGCTCTCATACAACTGTCTGGATTGCAGTGTACCCTGTGGTCTCACCTCAGACTAAACCCCCCGCCCCCCACTGTTTTACTTTGACACTGGAAAACTTAAAAATCCTCAGGAAAGCTCTGGAGTTATAAATAGAACCCCCTTTCTGTCTTTTTCTAAGCTGATTTATGGACATTTATTCACAAAGTGTAATTGAAAATATGTGTATCATAGTGGTGTGTTCAGATTCGACTGAGTTCTGACTGGAATTAGGATGGAAATTGCTGCAATTGCAATTGTGGGGCGAGGGGTTTTTAAAGTGCTGCTGCTCACTGTGCTGGTGCAGGACACAACGACAATGACTAACTTCCTGTTCTTTTAAAGTCACCGGCATGAACCTGTTCCCTTCACCTTGTGCAGTTTCCTCCCTCCGCTTCCAGCTGAGGTCACCACACGGTTTGAAAACCTAAGGTGAACCTAATATTTACGAAAGAATTTGTGCCCTTTTTAATATCATGTAATCAAATAGAGCTGAATCAGCATCTTGCAATAGATTGCGCAGGTTCATTTTATCCACTCACTGTATTTTAATCACCTAACTTCACTTTTGACAAACTACATTATGCCAATACGTTAAGAAGCTCAGTCAGGTAAATACATTTATTATCCTCCAGACGTATTTGTGTAAGATTTCTGCTTTAAGAAGCCTGTGTGTGAATGAACCTGCTGGCCTAGTCTTAACAATAGACTCTCCACTTCCTGAAGTATAGATACAGACTGAGATAATAAATTGAAGTGAAGCACTGGTGGAAGTACATAGTCAGATCTTTTACTTAAGTGAAAAGAATAATATGATTCTATAAACACTCAAGTCCTGCATTCAAAATCTTACTTAGGTAAAAGTACAGATGTATTATGATTTTAATGTTTTCAAAATGCAAGTAAAAGTAAATGGAAAATTGCTCCAGTGCTTTATAGTTATCAATTGTTGGATTGTTAATACTGATTCATTCATGTGTAAAAAAGTATTTTAAGTATTTTTTTTTCTAGTTGGTGAAGATGAGGCTAATCTTAACTACTTAACATGCTGTTAAAATCTCAATCTGCCAAATAAGCTGTAACCTCAGTTGCCAGATAAATGTGGTGGGGTAAAAAGTACAACATAGTCCCTCTGGAGTTTAGTGGGAATTAGCATAAAATGAAAACACTCAAGTAAACTGCAAGCACCTCAAAAAGCCTATTCAAGCAAATGTACCAAGTTGGTTTCCACTGGAGTGTAGCGAGAACATTATACAGTCAAAACAATCTGCTTTACAAGAAATACAGTGATTCCCTTAAAAAAACAAAAAAAACATTGTTCTAAATACACAACCATATGGTCAGCTTTAAATATGCATTATGAATTCCTGTTATTATAAATGTGTGTGGTGCTTGTCATGCCTGAGAGATAACAGAGCAGGACTGTTACAGTGTGTGGAAATCAAGCTGTAATTGTAACAATGCAATATAATATTGCATAATTTCCCTCATCTGTATAGGGCTTTAATTATATGGATCCATAACTGAGTCATACTGTGGCTGAGCAGACCCGGTTCATAAACTATCAAACGTCAAAAAAGTTTCGAACTTGCACATCGTCACTGTCTCTGACACATTTCTTTCTTTGGTGTAAAATCCAGATTGAGTTGTTTGCACATGACACTGCACAAAGAGAAGTTTGTGCATCCTTGTGTATGTTAATTGGCATATTGCAGTGTTGGGTGCCTCAGAGAGGTTGTTATCATGCGCAAGGTGATTTCTCCAAGCACATCAATACAGACAAATAATTGGTATGGATCTAAACATCACTTCCTCATTGTCTGTTTTCCTTGATTGAAAGGAAACGTGCTTCCACCAACAGGCACTTGAATTTTCAAACATATACAATATTAATGTTGTGGAGGGGCGAGCTGGATGAGATGCTTAATAGGGAGGATGTTTATGCACGCACAGAACATAACAGCACAATAGGGAAAAAGGCAGAAACGCTCAAAATTACAGCACACTTGCAGTATGGCTCCGACTGCAAGTTGTTCTTGATGAAAAACTCTTTCGTGGCTAAACTAAATATGAACCGAGCATTTTCAATAATTAAAACACCACCTGTCAGGGAAACTTAGAGTTAATTCCCCAGTAGCTGGCTAGATTAAAGTTTAACTTTCTCCCCTGGACCACATGGAGCACGGCAGCACCTCCATATGCCCGGCCAGTGGGTCAGAGGAGTCTCAATTCCAGGTGGGACAGAGCAGCTGTGACCTTGAGCGAGACTCGCCGTCTGGTAAGGCCCGTAATGAATGAAGACGGTGATGAATAGTGAAGGCAAAAGGCTCACGGCTTTCTGGAGGTGACCAGGAGGAAACTGAGAAAATGGTTTCTCCTTTTCTTATGTTCAAAACACTTTCAAAGTGTGCAAAGCTTCAGCCCAGAAATATAACAAAAACTCTGCAGAGGCACAAGCAGGAAGAGAAGGAGGTTACTCTCAGGGCTAATCAGGTTTTTTTTTTACCAAATTCAAATTTATTTTTAAGGGAAAAAAAGAGAAAATTTCAAGTCTTAAGATTATATAATTTGATTTTTTCGGTGCTTTTTTGTCCAAATGAAAACATTTTCAAAAAGCTGGAGAGTAAAAAGATAAAAACTAGATGGCAACAAGCTCGCCAAAACATGACAAAAAAGTTTCAAATTGAACCTCCTGAATACATAATGCAATTATTTGGTATGTCAGTCAAAACAAATTCCTGTCACAACAAGGCCTCATGGGATGTATTTATGACACCGACAATGACTTGCTCATTGAGGGTCAAGTTTTCCAAATGTGAGTTATGAGGAACCTTGACAAGAGACAATGAAGTCTGCACACTGTAAAACTGCCACTTTATATTCTCTGGCGTAAATAAGTAGGTGGTTATGACTTAGACATAAAAAATAAAAAAAATTCAGCATTTCAAGAGGAAGCTGAAGTTACCCTCACAGGCCTGGCTTGTGTTGTCAGCTGTGGAAAACAGGAAAGTCGACTCTGTGTTCACTTTCTGACTCCTCTACACTGTAAAAGTTTCAGTGTCATTGGATGCATTTCAGCTCAGTTCAACTTTGTGTAGATCTTCTTATCAGAAGCTGACAACACGTTCAGTTGACTTACTCATCAGATTAAATGACTAAACACCATTGTTAGCTAATTAGTGTAAAAAAAAAAAAATCACTTGAAATCCTTATCTTTTTTCTAATTCATACAGAAGTTGCATGTTGGAGGCTTGTTATTTATGGCTTTATGCATATGTCTCTGAAGGTTTACATGGTTGTTTTGTTTATTAAAATGATTGTTTTTTTTTAAATTAGCTTTCCGAATGTTTTGTTTGGAAAGCCAATTGTCAGAACTCAAGAATGCACACAGTGAGCTGTGTTGAGAAACTGTGAATACAAACATGATTGTTCATTTTTGTTAAAGGTGCCCAGCACAGTTTTCTTATAAACAAACAAAAATATGTGACAATATAAGATTACATTATATCCTAAATAATGAGTGGATATTTTATAAGAAAGACAAAGCCGTGGATATCCACTTAAATTATCCATTCTAAAATGAAATTGAGTTTGTCTTTGCCTTGAAAGTTTGAGTTTGTTCTGAACGTTTTTCATTTTTACAGTGCAGTAAGGTGATGTAGGTCAAGGAATGCTTTCAGCTCAAGTTTCAACATTGTTCCATTGTTTCAAAAATCTCTTCTGCCTCATATGAGAAACTGTGCAACCGAAATCTTAGAGCAGAGTGAGGACTGTCCTGAGTCATTAAGTCTCCATGAGTCATGAACTCCTCGTTCACAGCTGCACTCTCTGGGCTGAAGTCAAAAACACAAACTTCAGTGAAAGTAGAATATGTGGTGCTGCAGGCCCAGAAACGGGGCTTTTTATGAGCAAAACACATTCTCCCATTTGTGATGGAAAGACATGCTGAATGTTTGTTTGTTGCCTGGCAAACATCGCCAGCTGATGTAACACTGGAAAATAGCTTTTGATGTGCACTCATTTATAGTCAGACTGAAATTAGAATTCATTTTTGCTAAGAAATCAGGGAATATATCATTGGTAGTTATTTTGATGTTGTTACCGAAAAGAAGAAATTTAAGGATAATTTATTTTTCCACCATATGTGCTCCTTACATTCCTGTTCTCTGAGGGCTGTGGACTGTGACTGACAATATTGGTGCACATAATTTGATTAGTGCAATATCTGTGTCAGGGGCACTAAAAATAGTTCCTTATATCACTTCACTTCCAACGGCCACACACAGGCAGTTAACCAGCTGTCAGCAGATGTTGTTAGCCGCTGCTTTTTCCCATTGCTGACTTGAGCCCTCCAATATTACTTTGCAATTCTGCATGTTAGCAACTTGCTGTGAATTTAATTAAGTTGTAGTTACAGGTTTCTGCGTCTCCCTGTGAGTTTGGTCTGGTCATTTGCCACAATTGGATCCATGAAAGAGAGACCAGCTATCGCTAATCATTCCTAGCATGGCTAAACGTCCACATTCCAAGTGGAGGCTAACTAGGTTCACCTTTTATCTATGCTAATACAAACACCGTACATACCAAAACACTTTTTACTTCTTAGTGAATGTATTCAGTATAATGTAGATATAATTTTGCCTGAAAGCATTTTTGCTGTTGACATTTTTTTCTAAAACGTTACAACTGTCTTCCACTTTCCTGGTTGGAAGCTAGTAAGCTTCACTTGCTAGTTACAGCGCACCTGCTAGCATGAAGCTTTGACAGCGTCTCCACAAGTAAATTCGTTTTATCCTCTTATGAGAAACTCAACAATGTGCGCAATAGCAGCAACACAATTAAAGCTTACATTTCCTTAAACAATCAGTGAGGAGATTTGTTTTTTTTTTCCGACTGACTTAATTCATGAACACAATGTTAGAGACGTTTGTTGACACTTGTGTCAATATTTTGTTGATTTTAATTCCAACTCCCATGTTTATAATTATGTTGGTTCTAAATCATGTGAACAATTATTATTCCCACATATCAACTGCAAGAGCAGCGTAATTTCTGGATGCCGATTAAACAATATTAGCTTTGTTCATTTTCTGACATGTAATTGTTATTTTTTTTCTCCCGGAGTTTGCAATATTTTCAAATGAGCTCTAAACTCTATATGATTTAATAGAATCATAGAACAGCAGGGATGTGTGTGTGTGTGTGTGTGTGTGTGTGTGTGTGTGTGTGTGCGTGTGTGTGTGCATGATCGCTAAAGTAAGTGTTTTTAGCACAAAATTATTAGTCTTTTAGTTCCGTCCTTGGCTGCAGGATATAAACAGGAAATATGTTATTGCTGTTTCTGCTACTCTCCTGCTGACAACCTAAAACTCTTGTTTTCGAGACTTTTTTTTATTTTTTAATTGTCTCTTGAACTCCCTTTTCCAGTTTCATGTCTTCTCACTGAACCTCTAATGCTTTCTCTCCGAAGGAACAAAATCTTTCAGTCCCAAACAAACATTTCAGTCTAAATTGGGAGCTCATTAGAGTCTCACACAACCGCTGAGAGCACAGAAAAGCGAGACATTATGAATTGATTTTCTCTATATCTGGACGATAAAAGCCGAGTGCATTAGCATTAGAGGAGATGAACGTTGCATTTGAGATCAGCAGAGGGGTGAGAATGGTGTTGAATTAAACAGACATGTTTAACAAGCTGTTAACAACTCTCACTATCCCGCTCTCCCTCTTTCTCTGCCGTCCTCACCGTAAGTAGCGGAGACAAAAGCCAGCCGCGGCCTGAACGGGGAGTGAGATCCCACGAGAAAGCGTCGAGAGAAGGGGCCTGCCGTGGAGGGGCGGTGACAGTTCACACAGGAGAGGAGTCCATCCGAGACAAAAAGCAGAAGCCCTTTGTCTCGCAGCTGGGGAAAAGTGTGGCTCAAAGCTGTTTAAATGTTATGGCGAGTTGGAATGGTTCTTACGAGCCCCGGGTCCGGAGTGCACATTACATGTTAATGACTTGGAACACAGACAGCAGAGCAGAGGCTCAAACTGCCAATTAAGCATATGCTGCAGACGCCACTGGTGTTCAGACACAACCATCTGATAGCGTTCAAGCTTGGCCTGCAGATCTGAATCTCTTCATGGGACGTGGAGGCACTCCAATGGTGAGTCATTAGCCACAGACATCCCTGAAAACCACTGAGGAGTATAAGCAGCTGCTGATTGGATATCAGTCATTCAGCTCCATCCTCTGCCGATGTTTTATTGTTTTGTTCGGAGCACCACTGTCTCTCTGTTCGCCATTCATCTGTTTAGTCTAACACTTGGTGATGATGTTGTTTGCCTGTGAACAAGTAAACAAACTATACTCCAGCGCTTTAGCACTTCAATTATTCTGTGGAAGTGGCAAGCAGCTGAGGAATGGCTTGTTATTAAAGTGGCATTAAGTTGGTAAAGTGTTATTACTGAAGTGGAAGGAATTCCACAGTTATTAAAATACCTCACTTTTTATAAGCACTGCGCTGTATATACACACACATATATATACATATATAAATACATTCATCCCCTTTCTGAGCTTCTCATGTTCTATGGTTTTACAATCAGGGCTGAGTTTGGAAACATTTGGGACATGATTTTAAAGACGAGGAGGCACATTTGAGTATAAATGTGTTAAAATTTAAAGCCTGGTGCTTCACAGTAATAAACTGTAGAATATTAATAGTTAATAAATGAATGCCAAACAAACAATTTTAAATATTCTAACATGAAATAATAAATAGCTGTTATTAGTAACTTCAAAGACTATAAACAGATGCAATGGGCCCCTTGACGCAGACATGAAAAAGTCCCTGCACTGCTCCTACAGAGGAGGAAGACACTTGACCTGAAAGAAATGCAAAAACGCCTATAAATGACACCTTGAGACATTTGATTTGCATCTCTTTGTGGTCGTTTTACGCCTTTTTGTGGTAATTTGGTGTCTTTCAAAAGACTAGAATAATTATTGGTTTTGATTTTATTTATTCTCCCTTCTTTATTTGTAGCATCACTGTCGACATATACATTTATACTTAAACTGTACTACAACATAGTCTTTGTGGCCTTGATACTAATTAGCCAGCTACCTAACGATGTGGCTGTGTTGTTTGTAGTCATTTCCCTTCTCTCTGTGCTTGAGATGCTCATGGTCACTTCATACAGAGGCTTTACCTGGTAGTCCTGTAACCTAATACACCCATAACACAAATAAGCCAGCCACCCATCACCCTCTGACTCCGGCATCAGGCATCGGGCACCTGGTGAGCCAATCAGACTCCAGAAGGAGGCTCCTGCCACCTGGCCACCACTCTGGCCCCAGCCCTGTTTTCATTATTGACTGCCCCTGTGTGTGATTAAGCTTTTTCTGATGAAAGCTAAAAAAACAAACAAAAAAAAACAAAACTCAAAGTGAAAAGGAAAATCTCTACAAATTGATCTAATTTGAAACCAAGGATGAAATACTAAACAGCTGATGGCATAATTCACCCACATTGAGTCAATATTTAGTCGAGGCACCTTCTGGCTGCAGTTGAATCTGTATGGATAGGTGTGATTCAGTCTGCATGTCTGGACACTGCAAATGTTCCCCATTTCTCTTTGCCAAACTGCTGAAGCTCTGTCAAGCTGCATGAGGTCCAGCCACAAGTTCTGGATTTGATTGAGGTCTGGGCTCTGACTTAGCTACTTCAGGACGGCAGCTTTAATGCTTGAAACGGTTCTTTTGTGGCTTTGGCTCTTTGTTTATCTTCTCAGAAGGTCTCCTGCCAACTCGCGGCACATGATTTCTCTCTGTATTTTGCTGAATTCAATTGATCTTTTCCTTCACAAGCCACCCAGGGCCTTCTACAGAGAAGCATCCCCGTAGCATGGGGCTGCAACCGCCAGACTTCATGGTGGGGATGGTGCTTTCGCTGACACCAGACTGAGCATTTAGTATTGTTGGATGTTTCGTTGGACCATAAAAGGGTCTGTCATATGAGCTTTGTCTCTTTGCCACAATAAAAGCTGCAAATGGTCAAGGCCCTGGTTATACTATGCAGTCTCTCCCATGTCACCGCCATCAGACTTTTTTGTGTCATTCTCAAGCATACACTTATTCACACTCACAAAAAAAAAAAAAAAAAGACCAACCAGTTGTTTGACCCTCTAGATAGGTGTATTTAACCGAAAATCTCTCACACACGGCTGATCACATTCAATTTACTACTTGTACTAAAAGGAGCAAATACTCATCCACTCAGTGTCTTTGATTTTTTATATTTGTAATTAAACTTATTATCCTTAACGGGGCACTCCACTGAAGAGCAAATGGAATAAATGGACTGCATTTACATCAAGCTTTTCCATTATGATCGACCACTCAAAGCGACTTACACTACAAGTCACACACACACCGATGGCAGTGGAGCTGCCATGCAAGGTGCTCGCCTGCCGTCAGGAGCAGCATCGGGTTCATCGTCTCGCACAGGGACCCAGACAGGAGGAGCTGAGGATGAGCTGCCCACATCAGTTGATAATGTCTCCTGTGGCTCTGAAAGGAGCTTTGTGAGGTCCTGAAAGTGACTCAGCTTGGTAACAGTAAACAGTAATCAATGACATGAAAATGCCAAAAGTAAAGCTTGATAACATGTTGAGTGTTGGAAGGAGATCTCACCACTAAGAATGACAACTACTCTATAGAAAGGTAATTAAAAAAATAAAAACCCTAAATAGTAAAAAGAAAAAAAAATGATTGTGTTTTTATTCATACAAACAGTCTTGGGAACTTTGCAGGGTTGACACAACATCATTTCAAACCTCATTTGGTGTTTTGATGATGGTGTTGGAGAGCGCCGTCTAACACGCTGTTCCATTCACATCAGTTTACCCTCATTAAACCAGTCAGTGACCCCTGAGTGCATCTGTACTCATTAAATAATGTAAATGATATGATATAAATCATTAATATGGCTGAGATTCTAATCAAAAGAATTTCTGCTCTTCTGAAAAAAGCCGATCTCACTGAATCTCGGTGACAGAGATGGACAGGCAGCGATCTCGTTCTCTCAGGCTACATGGGATCTTTGTTGTACAAGACACAGACCAGGACCTCATATTGTGCTATTGTTGAAAGTACATTTTCTCCCTGATATGCAGGCGGCAAAATCAACAGTGACAATTCAATTTTCCACCTTCCATGACTGTTCAGCCACTCCTGAGCCTAAACCACACACATCTGCTGATAAGCGTATCCACACACCGAGGAAAGTTGGTGCCAAAAGCAGTTTGCACAGCATCTCTTTGACCTTGGCATGATTGCCTGTGAGGCACTTTAATTTAATCAGCTTCCCCAAGCTTGAAGCTGTGCTCATTGTTAAGGCGAGCAGGACCAGGGATCGCTATCCACACATGTACACACACACACACACACACACACACACACACACACACACACACACACAGGCGACGGCACATGAAGGTATACTCCTCCTTGCGCTGAGGCAAGGTTAGCGACAGACCAAAGCTCCAGGGACCTCGGCCTCACATCCACACAAAGGCCAACAGACAGAGGAGTTTGCCAGGCATCTCCATCAAACGGGCCCGTCTCTAATTATGTCATCAATCAGGGACGAGATGACGGGCAGGTACTCAATTAATGGCCATTGGAATGCAGCGCGGGGTCTTCGGGCACCGTGCCATCTCTGTCATCTTAGGCAGGCAACAGGACGTACACATCAATGCACTTGGAAAATGCATGAGGCCGGGACCAGGACGAACACACGCAGCCATTGTACGAGACCCAAAGAATGTTAAGGCTGCATTCTTCTAATATTAATCTTCTGCTTCTGAGGGGCACGTGTAATTGCATGTCTTTGTGATTATTAAGCCAAATTTGCTATTTAGCACTGTGATGGCCTTCTTCTTTTGTTGTCCTTGTTGCAGCAGAAATTTCTTCTTTTTTTTGGATGATTTATATTTGTGCCTGTCCATCTGCTCCTCAGACGTGGAGGATGGAGAGATAATGCATTTCAGTGTTTATTAGCATTTAGAATTGGCCTAATGAAGTAACTATGCTTTTTTTTTTTTTTTTAACTCATTTGGGTCAATTTTGATCAAAGGCATTTTTACTGGTACATTCTGGGTTCTGAATGTGGATGTGAGGCACTACAATTAAATTGTTATAAATTGGATCTCTTAAAAGTTGCCCTGTGTCATTTCTTGACCACTAGTGTTTTGATGAGGCGGGTCCCTGCTCCACTAGCATGCGCATCAAGACACCAGAGAAATTGTTCCTACTGTGGCTGAATATGCTGAAAAAAGTTTTGCAGGCTTCTTTGGATTTCCACATATTTGGGCAAATAGAGCAGACACATTAGTCATTCTCTGGCTGAGCAGGATGAGCACATGCACATTACATACTGTTCTTCCTCTGTCTGAGCTGGCTGACTTCGTGTTGGCTCCCACATTCATGGATGAAATAAATAACTGATTGGAATCTGAGAAATTTGGTTGCCTCAAATTCTGATAGTATATTTTCGGTTATTTGCAATGTAAAGAAAAATGATACTTGTTTTTTTACAGCCGTTCCTTTCGTAATGACTGTGACTGTGACTGTGTAATGCATGAGGGTGACGCAACACACATTCCTGCCAACTGCAGAAGGTGGTAATGCAAATGCATAGTGCACGCAAGGCACAATATTTCACCTAATGACAGTAGGTGATAATTGTAATGAAAGAAAGGCTGTGAGAAAACAAATATGGATACAAGCAATGCAAGTGTAATGTATTTTGATGAGTATGAACATAACTGTGTAAACCAACATCCCATAAGGTGCCCTTTGTATTTAGCTGTAACTGCCAGTACATCATAGGTACAATGAGTTACATTGGGTGCAATGTGATACAGCGATCTAACCTGTGAAAAGAGATTAGCACAGGTTTGGTATTACTTTTATCACTGGTTTTAGCACAAGCTGGTGTGCAGCTGTTAAATAATATGAGCAAACAACAACAGGCTCTGCAATACTTTGGCATTCCAGTATGTGCATTTGAAAAGGTGAAACCATTACATGCGGTTGCTTTAAGCCAGTCATAGAATGAGAAAAATAATTAGATTTACAAACGAAAGATAATATTGAATGTAACATATAATCATTGCATTTAATCAAGGGACGCAGACACACATGGAATGCACATAATTTGTTTACTGCATGAGATGCAGAGACCCCATCATCAAGGTATCTATTTTTTTTCCATCTGAGCTATTAGGGCTCGCTCAAATGGACTTTGATCAGTGATTTGGTTACAAAATGAATCGCGCTGGAATTAATGATGTTCGATTACTGTGCTAGCCCACTTGTGAGATGCTAACTGCACTCATTAGCCCCTGAACTGGGCAGGCGTGAAATGGGCGCCCACTGTGTGTCAATGCTAGCCTCTGCCTCAATGTGCACCGCACAGCATTATCAGCTGCTGTTTAGACAGGGCCGGCTGATAAATAGGGGAGCAGAAATGCACTTAAACTGATTCATTTGATTAGTATTGGGTGTGTTTCTTTCTCGGTGGAGACAACCTGTGCCTGTCTGCGAGGGAGTTGAATCTGTTTGTATCGTTCTTGTATATGTGTGTGTGTGTTGGCTGACAGATGTTCTTGCAGTCAAACCATGAAAATACCTCCCCAACAAGTGAATTAAGGTGAAGCCAATAGTTATGCCCATGCCAACAAATTCTTTGTACCAGCTGGATCAATAGCTTTCTGCAGTGGAGCGATATCCTGGTAACACAAGGCTGGACATCCCTTTTTTGCCTTTATAGCTTTATATATATAATCTTACATTCAAATTAAAATTAATGCTCACAAAATATGGGCAAAACTTTTGAATCAATGCTTGATTTTAGACCAAAGCAGACAAAAGCAGGCTTCTCATTTCTTTAGTTTTACTGGCTGAAATCACAACAGTTGCCAGCAGATTGTTTTGGCTGGAGCCAATTCAGCTATTGTTAGCTCCATGAGTTGATTGAAAATGACTTAAAACAAGAACCCTGTAAAAGGGGTTTTAAAGGGGTCATATAAGTTCTGGTTTAAAATACTTATTAATGTATTCTGTTTTTACATTTTAGCAAGAAATCAAAGATATTGAAGTAAAAGGAAGCTTATGTCAAGTCATTTTCTGCAAGTTATTAAATCAGTAGGTAAGTCTGGCAACAGGGTATTGTGGAGAAAACATCACATACCGTACATTTTATTTAGAACTGCATTTCAAAGCTTGGAAGTAAAGAGGAGCTGAAAGCAACAACACACATTTGCTCACAGAAACCTTTTATCTTCAGCCCTCTTGAAATCCCATTGACAGATAACAACATACTTCAATTTTAAGGGTTTAACAATTGGAAGCCTCATTCTTTCTGCTTCTCCTTTCCTATACAGATAATAGTGAGAAAAAAAAGTATGCATGTAGATAATTCAAGTCATGCAGAGGAGTATTTTTCCACATCTGAGAGGCCGATAAACAAATGCTCCACCATGTCCTGCTTTACTCCCATGGCTTTCCATTCATCTTTTTTGATATATCTTTGATACCACAAAACTTCAATATGATCATCTTAATTTTTCACTTTCGTCCTGTGTCAGTCAACATATAATAGCTTCAGACCACCTCAACTGCTGTGTAGAGGGCCAAGTTAACCTTTAATTACAGCCTTATAGCACAAAGTGTTGAAAGACAGCTATCCGTGGGCTTTAATAACTTATGCATCAGAGGATAGCTGGGTATTCATGACACACACTAATAACAGGGGCATCACCAGATTCACAGGAACATGAACCGATGGGCTCTGTGTAAAGTATGGCCTGCAGCACAGATGACTGTTGGTAGTTCAAAATCTTCTGAATGTGAGCCCCACGGCGGAGCTCCGCCTGACAGCACCACGGTGCAATGATCAGTCTCACTCTCTGACATGGCTAGCACAGCTTGTATTAAAGGTTCAGAGGTCCTCTCCTGTCAGTACAGTGTGCCTCTGTGCTGAACTAGCACAAACTATTGATGCATTGCATTGACTGGTATTGATCTCACTTCAGCAGCACAATGCCTTACAGAGTCATTGTGACGCTTGATGAGTTTTATAAGTGTATTTATTGTTATCAGAGATAATGACGAGGCTAAAAGATAACTGAAAGGTATTGTCGTGGTGCTCATTTTAAATTCCAATAAAAAAATTGAACAATTAGTGAATTTGAAAAGAACTAAGGTAGGAGTGAATTAAAAGTTGTGGTAATCGCTCTGCTGAAGCACCAGACGATGTTGGATATTTGCCTTAAAATCAACTGTCTGCAATATGTTTTTTACATGCTGCATGTCTGCCAGGGCTGTTATTCTCAGTTTGTGCCAGTACCTAACTACTTTAGTGAGCCCCTTTTTTTTCTCTGTAGTGATTTACCTCTCATGATTCTTAATTTCAATGGCCTAAATCTTTGTATTTAAGACTCCATTCATTGGCAGAGGCTTAGATACTGATTTGGGAACACTTAATTAGGGCTTTATTAAAGGAAGGGGGCACTGAAAAGGTCAAGCAGATTAGTCTATGTGTATGTTAAAACATGCAGACAGTGCTAGTGCAACCCCATTGCCAGAGAGGAATTGGTGGTATTAGATGATTATGTAAGCCTTACAGCCTTGTTATATCCAGTGGCAATGTTTGGTGTTTCTAATTCTTACTTCCTATAATATCTGCACATGACAGCAATGGTTAAGGTTAAGTAAAGATGGTTGTTATGGTTAATAAAAAGCCAAACATGAACTGCAGGTCTGTTATGAAATGCAAATTCCAGTTACCTGCATGAGATTAACACACACACACACACACACACACACACACACACACACACACACACACACACACACACACACACACACACACACACACACACACACACACACACACACACACACACACACCACACCCCATTACCCCAACCTTCTCACCAACACTTTCCTGCATTGGCACTTAACTAACTGGACATAAATCGCCATGTGACTGCAATATGAACAAACTCCCTCAGGATACTGTGGTGAAATCTGCTGCTTATACCTCAACATCTTCGCCAATTTACCTCCATTTACTTCTTTTGTTGTTTGCATATTACAAATAATAAAAACCCCTTTACATTAAATGCGCACACAGAGAGTATTCAACTGTGCAGGTTCAGTACAGAGCATGCAATCAAATACACATTGCCTTTCCTCAAAGTCTAATTTCTGACAATGCAGCTGCAGTATGACATTCTAAAATGATGGCCTTGGGGCAAAAGCACCACTCCAACACATAATAATTCATCAGATACTCCAAACAGCTGTCAGTGTTAGTTATACTTTGAATCAGGGAACCAAGTTATATAAATGAGATGTTGCACCTTTTATGTGACACGTACATTTATTAATTTCTAAGATGCCAGGAAGTATTTATACCGCTGTTAAAATGTAGGTGGTATGTTTACGTTAAAGTTTGATCAAAGACATATGACATATGATTGTTACATTACCTCCTAGATTCCGGTTAAATATATTAATAGTAATTTCTTAGCCTACTTATGTTACAGATTCTTTTGCATCCCTCTGGTAAAATAGAGCTTATACTTAACTCATGAGTAGCTGAGTGGTATTCCTTAATTAGCAGGAGATATCCATTAATTAGCAGTTTACTTAACTATGCTTTACACATTCTTGCTGGGGATGAGGATTTTGTGTAACTTGTTCTAGTGTAAGTTGCATTGAATCAACCCATCAAGGATTCTGGATCTACAGCAAAAGGAATGTTACGGTGGAGGCTAATGAAGGCTGACTGGGTGAAAGAGCAGAATGGCGCCAGGGAGCTCGCCTGGCCTCAGCCCCTCCAGGGAATCACAAAAGACCTGCAAGTAGAGGAGATCATGGCCCTGCCAATCCCTGATACCCTTTGAAAAGGACAGACATTGTCTGGCCTGTGCTCTGATGCCTGAAAATAAGCATTCCTCTGGGCAATTTGAGCTGTTGTGGGTGCCAGGAAGAAAAAAGGAACTGGTGATGCAAGGTTAACATTGGCAGATTAAGAAGAGTCATTCACAGCTGGTGTTGTTTGTGTAGGTGAATTCATGCATTTGGGTAAGTTTTATCTAAAAAATGGACATGTACTCACTGATGTTCAGCAGGTTACCCTCCAAGATGCAATCAATTCATTCATTAATTCATTGTTATATGTGAATTTTGCTGATTGAAAAAGATTACATTAGCATTCACACCTAGTATCACTTTACTAA
Source organism: Seriola aureovittata (assembly GCF_021018895.1). Taxonomy (NCBI): domain Eukaryota; kingdom Metazoa; phylum Chordata; class Actinopteri; order Carangiformes; family Carangidae; genus Seriola; species Seriola aureovittata. The sequence goes on from NC_079382.1 coordinate 5,317,958, forward strand.
TTATTCAAAAGCTAAAATAACAGTCATATTTATCATAAGCTACTTTACTTTTGTTACGGACAGCTCTATTAAAGGTGCCTTTCAACCACCCCAAAGCCTCCACACCCACATTGGGTATTTAAAAATACAAAACAAGATATTGGTTTAAAAGGGCTATTTGTAAGTTTTCTCTGCTACTGAACATGGTTACTTGCTGGGAGCAGCTAGTGGTGATTGTCTCTTGACAAGAGCTTCCACCATTGTTGTCTTTATAATACAAGAGGGGTTATAATTTGCCTCCTGAGCAGCGCCTATGTCTTCAGGGCAGATTGGAGGCTATAGTGAGTCACTATTGGAACGTGATGATACGGGCCGGGGCTAGCTGGTTAGCATGCTAACTTCATTAAAAGAGAAGATGTGATAGAGACAACAGTTATTGTTGGCTTTGCTTTCGACCACTGGACTGAACTCACAATATTTTTTCTCAACTGGTAAGTGAACAGCTGCTAATGCTAATGTTAGCTATGTAGCAATAGCAAAACTTACAAATAGCTCCCACCAAGTAGCAAGACAATATAGTTCAGAAATATTTATAGACAGCCAACTGCTAGCTTAATGTTAGCTTAACCTTAAGAAAGATCTTGTCCTGACAGTGATGCAGCGAAGTTCATACACCCTCCAACTCTGAAGAAGCCACTTATCAGTGGCTAATGTTATTCCACCATCCAACTCCCACTAAGAAAGCGAACAAGCCGAACTCCAACTTATCAAAGTAAAGAAGCTTTAACTGAAACGTAATTACTGAATTCTAAATTACAGACTGTACTTTGAGTTATCAGAGATAACATGATATTTCACATAATGAACCTGGTCATTTGGAGGAAGTGCTTTTCAGAACCAGCACCTTGTTGCAATTCCACAGCAACATGGAACGGGACCAGACAGGCCAGCTGGAGGAAGTATAACTGCACAGCACGAGTGGGTCGATGATTGCCATAATCACAGTGAGCGCATCTCAATCAGTGAGAGGAGCTGACTCAGAAGCTTGACCAAAACGGTTAGCAGGTTAGAACAGCTGGCGTGTCTCTGAATGCAGCAACAGAAAAAGATTTACTCAGAGAAGATAAAAACACTGCAGACACCCATCCACATATCAATCACTCTTCTGAGTGCTTTCACATGCAATCATGAGCCGTGGATGAACTGAGATGTCAGAGGAAATTGTCCAGGGTAAACGGAAATGGAAACACTCATCACATTCATCAAAAAACTGTGGAATAATTTTATAGAGCATGTCGGGGATTTATTCAACACAATGTCTGCTGTTTGTGTGTGTTATCTCTTTATCTCTTTTGCCTATTTTGTAAAGGGACACTGAACACCATCAATCAGAATAAAGATATAGGTTTATAAGTTTACCATCCTTCTTTCTCCCTTTTTCCTCTCCCTGCCATATTGGGCCATAGATCTGCAAGGGCTGACACTTCGATGAGCCCATTCCAAGCGAGTGATATTGCACCATAGATTTTAACAACGTGACAGAAACACCAATACAGTGCTGAACAAAGAGGCATTAAGGCAAAGATAAACCTCTGTGAAAAGCACATAAATCTGCAAGGCCCTGGTTTAAGATGGAGCCCAGAAGGGTGATGGCCACCCTTAATCAATAAGAACCTCATCAAGAAAGGTTTCCGTCACACAGATGAAACTTATACCGAGACTGGAAGGGGAATCTGCTTTTAGGCTACACTTAGCTTTGCTGGCCCAAGTAGTACAAATTGTGCAGGCACAATTTTGAAGTATTCATAGAACCTAGACGTTACCAGTTTTTTGAAACTTTAAGTCTTCTTTAGGTGATTTCACCCATCTTTAATAGTTTTTACTTGTTTGACTGACCAATTTGATGAAGCTCCTGTCTGAGGTGGAGCTAGAAAAATTGACAAATCCAATGTATGGTCACATGGAAGTAACTGTAATTTGTTTATATGCAATTTTGATAGGCAAAAGCTGACTTCCTACAATAGGTCAAAGGGCTGTCAACAAGATTTGTCTCAACAGACGTGACAAGTATTCAGTGAACCACTACTATACTAGAAAGGTCATCTCAAGTGCTAATCCCCAGAATCCATCAGTTAAGTGAACACTAGCTGGCCAATGAGCTGAAAGTTCAATGTGAGTTCACTGGGGAGAGACCTGGGATCAGCAGATACAACCACCTGCTTTCCCTCCTTTCACTCAATGTAAGGGCTGCACTGTGATTAGTTCGACTAGTTTATCACCTAATGTATTAGGGACATTTTTCCTGACCTTTCCACAAAGCCGTTGTCATTCTTAGATATAAAGTTACAGAAAAGCATAGAATCCCACACAGTGACAATCACTTAGTTTTTTAAAATTGCAATGTTTGGGTTCATGGACCATCATCAACTCTCATTAGTACGGTTGCTACGACTTCAGCTGGTGTGATCTAATAGTTGGATTCTGGCCTGTTGCTGATCAGTACTGGTTGGGGCTCCTTGACTCCTCTCTGTCGACAGAGTCACCTTGCATTAAGACTTTAAGACATTATAGCCACTCCAGCAGCAGTTTTGTAGAAATGGCCATGTTAGTTGGTTCGACACTTTGGTCCAGATTAAAATATTTCAACAACTACTATGAAATTTCATACAGACATTCATGGCCCTCAGAGGAAGAATCCCAATAACTTGGGCGATCCCCTGACTGAGATTGGTTTTTAGTATAAATATCTCTACAGTTACTGGATAGATTTTCCTTAAATTTGGTGCAGACTTACCTTTAGTCATGCCTACGTTCAAATTTAAATTTGTCCAATATTTTCCTGTACACTATTTGTAAGCCTTAACTGTATATTGTGCATGTATATAGATTGTTTTTTTCTCAGCTTAATGTTAATAAAGTAATAAATATACATATTTATATGGGAGAGCCTGAAGACGTGAATATGGCTTGAGACAGCATCTCTTCCACTTCAGTCTGATTTAAGTCCCTGTTGTATAAGGTTAAGACAACAATCGTGTCCTGGGCAACCATGTGACATGCCCATGTCCTTGGCATTTTCTGCTGTTTTGCAGAAATAATTAAGTGGCTTCAAAGATAAGGCTGAGTACCGATTGAAAGTGGTAAGTGAACTGCAGACAAAATATTGTTCCAAAATGTCTCTCAATGCTGCCTTTGAGGTGGTGCATTATTCAGCTTTTCAAGTAAAGTGTGCCATTTTTAAAGAGTTTGGTCAGAAAAGTGTTGCCTTTAACTTTCCTTTCAAAGATCTGTATTCAACAGATCTGGCTACGTTCAGGTTCTTCTAAATGTCTCTGTTTCTGTTTGGCAAGCTTTCTACAGTAATTACCAAAATAACTTGGTAAGAACATGGGATTTATCTATTTAAAAAAGATACTTCAGATGGTGGGTGTGTGTTTTTTTGTAAGGTTCCTGGGTTCAAATCAACAGAAAAAGTACCACTGATTTCTTGAGGCTATATTCGCTTGCTCTCATTTACAGGGAGCTCAGAACTACACAGACTTCCTATGCAGTGTTTTTGGCCATTGTACCTTGTGGTCATTTGTCATATTATATTAAATGAATGAAAGAAGGGTCATGTGAAGAATCATCCGAAGGAGGTCTTTGAAGAATCCTTCAAATGCCCCTTTGAAGGTGCATTGATCTGGAAAAGTGAGCAAAGGCAGAGAGCTCACTAACTAACTTGTGTCAGTTTGGAAACAAACACTCAAAACGTGTAATTACCCAGCACTGTGATCATGTAGTAATTACATTGCTTATTTTAGTTGCAGTTTATAGCAATATTGTCTACAGAATGCTAAGATCAACAGTATGTTGATCGCATTCAGCAGTTGCCAAAAAAAATATTAGTTTTTTCATTTGCTGGGAAAACTTGTGATGAGGCTCTATAGACAAAGTTGGGTCAACTATTAAAGCATGAATGAAGGCAGAGCTATCACTAAGATCCATTGTTGCATTCTAGTCCTGGTCCACTTCCTGTCCATGCTGGTTTCTTATTTACAAATCAAGAGCTATAAACATGAAGTCATTGATTTGACAGTTTTGATGATGTCATCCTGCATCATCAGTGCCACATGGACCCACATGGGGAAATCAATTTCCAGTGACTAACAGCAGGTCATGTAGCACTGCACCATACAGTATGTGTTTATTTATCTAAAGAACTTTTGATCGTGAGAACGCAACTAGAGCTCATTTATCATAAATTGTGTCAAGCAGACAGAAAGGGAGGACAGAAAAGAGGCATTAGAACCATATTGTTACAAAGAAAGTTCTCGTGTGGCCACTTCTCACTTCTTTCATGGGCCGTGGATTTTCATGGATTTATATGTGATTAAACAGCTACTGAATCCATCTGATGATTGTGAACTGTTAAGAAAGCAATCTCCTGATCCGTACAAATGATATATAGCCTATATTTATACAAAATCATTCCGTAACCCAGGTAACACATATGCATGTGGAGATTGTCATCTCTGTGTGAGATGTTTGTGACCACCAGGGAACACCAGTAAACACATTAGAAGAAATAAAGCAGGGGTTGGTAAATGGCGGTGCAGCAATCATATCTGGCCCCCCATATTATTTTAATAATCTGATTTTACCGCCACCTGATGAATGCTTATTATAGTTTTAACCATGTTGAGAGTGAATGACACAAACAGTCATGCATCAGGCTGCACTGTCAGTACACAGCGCCTGGTGCTAAAATAGATCTCCGTCACAGCAGCAAGTTACCCACAGAATCCCTTCCTCTTTAATGTTTTTACCTACAAAATCAAAGCGCAAGAAAGTTCGTTTTTTGCTTTATTTCAATCTATTGTAAGCTTTTATTCTGAAATGTCCCAATAGGAAGTTCCAAAGGTTCTGTTGCTTGCTTGACAAACCTCTGCAATAGTGGAGATTTGATGTGTGATATGTAAAAAATAACACAGTAAATCAGTCAAACGTATAATGTGACTGAGGGCCACAGCATCACATGTCAACAGTAACAAAGCAAATTCCAATTGCATGTTGCAATTTTATCCATCAATTTCTTAAATTAGTCTTTGATTATGCTCTGGCCTGCCATCTAATGGATTAGAAAAAGGCTAAACTTACTTGCCAACCTCTGAAATAAAGTATTGCATGACTGACTGTCAGTCACCAAAATATGATTTCCTGACATATATGTACCAATCAGTGAATTACCTCATCATGACCATATGATGTGACTTAGGCAACATCATGTTTATTTTTCCTTGGTCCAACCAAATGAACCAAACTGCAAGTTCCCCATTTATTCATCAAAACCACCATTCCGAAAGTTGTCCATAACAGAACTATTGGTAATCAATAACTATTAGATTTACTGTGCTTACTGTAAACACATGCAACATCTCCGACAGTGAAGAAACCCTTCACATGGATTAATAGACACTTATAAGGCAGAAAGAGCTGAGGGCACAATTCTGACCAAATTACATCCCATATCTAATTATTACTATTTTGATTCTTAATTAACTTCCACAATGGGGTTACTGCAGAAATGTGGCACTCACAGCTGATGACATCTCATTTATTCATTTCAAATATAAAGCTATATCAGAGGGTCCAATTCTCTTGGAATTAAGTTTCACATCAAACAAAAATTGAACTGAGAGTGTCTCAAATTCAAGTGCAGTTTGGCTTTGTCTGACTCGTGATATAACAAGTATAGGCATACAGTACATGCAGAAGGTCTAGATCTGACAAACACACGGAGGTTTCTTTTTTTTCTGAGTTTCACGGCACACTAGTTTTGACAGCTGTGGGACCCTGTACATCTTGAGTATTTCATGTAACCCTACAGGGTGAGCACAGCCCTCAGAAGCCCTGTGCCTCCTGGGCCCACTACACACAGACTGCAAACACCTCGCTGCTGAGGTGACCTTATCCCCTGGCTTCAAACAGGGGGGTGTCACGAAAGGCTAAGAACTGCAGATAAATCAGAGATGCTGGAAATGACAAGGGTCTTGTCGTCTGACAAGCCCTGTGGTGCTTTGACAAGAATGATGAGGATAAAAATATGTTTGAGTAATCTCTACAATCGGATTAAGTTTCACCTTTGCCGCGATGGAGTGATGGCGGTATTGTGCATCACGGCTGAAGGCTTTCATAATGAATGTCTCAGCATCTTCATGATAAAAAAAAAAAACATATTGCCGTCCTGATTTTTGTCTGGGTTTGTCACCCTCACTTGTTAAATCCCACCATGTCTGCACGATTGTTGTCTTAAAAAGCTAAATGAGCAAAATCTAATACCAACCAGGAGACACCAGTGGAGTGAAAACAAAGAAGGGACATCGCTGTGACACATGATGAAAGATCTCTGACGGCAGCAGGTAGCTTTGGTGCAAACTCCCGCATCTCTACTAATAGAGTCCAATATCATCCTAAAGTTATCAACAGAATTGTCCGGGGGAAACAAAAAAAAAAGGACATTAGCACATCCTATCATATTCATTTTTGTTATGAATAAAACTACATTTTTAATTTTTAAACTTTTGTATAAAGAAGATAATGGCAACGATCTTTGAAGAATACTCAGTGGTATTGTGATACCAATGAGAATAGAAGTGGGTTGATATTTACCGTACCACTGGAACAAGTGGAAGATAGAGTCATTCTGCCCAGATCTGATGCTCTGTAATTATCTGCATGCAAATATCACCCATCTGTGCTTTAATGTGGCCTTCATTTTTTTTCCACCAAAGGGTAACATTTCTAAAAAAGACAGTAATTACTTTGTACTCAGCAGAGAATGTGGGTCCCATTAATTTCTGCTTTGGCACAAATACTGCAACTACATCCTATGCCCTCTCAATGCCGCAGCTGAGATTTATTACAGTTCAGCTGGTGCTGTTCCATGATGATTACTGTATTAGGCTGCACACTGTCAGTGATTTTTATTTTTTTCAGAAATAATCATCAGATATATTGGTATACAGTTTCAAAACATATGGTTAGTCAATTTCATCCCATATGGCCTCCATAACAGAGATACTTGAGGATTATCTGGTGTATATTCAAGAAGCAGTAAAGGTGGTGTTTTATTGTGAGTCATATAAGCACAAGGGTGCTGGGCATTTAAGCACTGTTTAATCCACTACTGCTCTTCTGATTTTGGTTTTGCAAGGGCTAAAAAGAAAATATACAACACCTTGCAAAATCCAGTTGGATACAGTCAATTCAGGTGACACAATACACAAAGAGCATGGGCTCATCCAGATACAGCACACGTATGCGTGTGTATGTGTGTGTGTGTGTGTGTGTGTGTATGTGCTTGGTATGATTTTTGTGTGCGTCAGCATGTTTGTGTTATATTCCTGTGCTGCGTGTAAGCTGGTTACATGCTGTTACCCCTTCGAAAGACAGCAGTATGTGTGCTGTACGTGTCAAATGGATAAAACCTAATCTAAGAACATACAACACAATCGCCCACTCGTTTCCGACTGTCTGTCAAGAGAGATCTAGCTTTGGTGCAATAAATCACTCACTGACACACAATGTAATTGGCCATGTGATGTAATGAAGTATGCTTGAGTATCTGATGGCCAGAGGGGCCAGTTCTTTAGACAGCTCTCACTTTGCTTCCCAGCACATCATAATTACTCTGTTGCCATACTGGCTTACAATCCGTCTCCATAGTGATCCATCTTTTACGTTCAGGGGACTGTTGGGTCACACATGTAGGTATGCAAGCGCACACGTTCTTCCACACACACACACACACACACACACACACACACACACACGTATTTCCTCCTTTGCATTCCTCTAAGCCCCCAATTAATCTCTGTAGCAGACCTTTCGCATTCATTTTTCACACGTTTTCACATTCACACGTTTAATACATCAGTAAATGAGTATCAACATCATGCTCACCTCGTGTAAATTAAACGCAGAGGGGGAGGGGCTGGGTCTGGTAATAATTGAAGATAATTCATTATGAAAGGTTCTCAGACTATCAGGCTTGATCTGAACTTTAATAGCAACTCATGAATCCTCCTGGCGATCGTGGGGATGAGTAAATGCTGCAGTGTTTTAATCCATAATGCATCGTAGTATATGTCCTCGTCCCAGTGATCGTCTAATGTGATCACTGGGATCCAATCATTTCCACTTGACACATTCTGAATATTCAAGGGACAGAAACGGTGTAATCATAACCTCATGAATAAAGTAGTGCACTATTACAACCTTATGAAGACTGTAATTTACATTTCATGGTGAGATAGCTTAAATGATAGCCCAGGGACAAGCTTAGTACTCGTAGTCATCATTTATAAGATTATATAGACTTTTAAGGGAAACTTTTTGGGGTAATTTTGTTCATCACGTCGCTTTTAAAATGATTCCTTAAGGCTTTTCCCATTACATGGTTTCATTGTCACAGTTTTTGGGATTGGCTCTGTTTAATGATAGGTCATTTACTGGTGATAACCTGAGGTTGTGCACGCCAGGAGGAATAGCAGTCATTTCAATGACAGTCATAGCGAGCCGTGTAAAATTACTGCCAATTGAATATTTTAAAAAAGAGACAGAAGTAACAATAAAAGATACGGGCAGGTAAGTCAAAGACAATGCACAATTTGTCTGTTCATGTAAAGCACTTTTAGTCTAGTTTATTTTAATTGTCCATTTCAAAACTATAAACAGTGTAAACAAACCAGTAATCTCAAAATAGAATTTAAAATTCACATTTATTACCAGCTCCTCACCCTCAGCCCGTGAATGAAGTGTGTCTTTGTTGTGTTAAAGAAAAATAGAAAAGTATAAAAGTTTTATAGGTATATTTATGGGTAAAAAAGGAACTTACTGCAGAACTTGGTGCCATTTAATAATACCAAAAAGAGTTTTAATAAAAAAATTAAAAAAAAACAAAAAAAAAAACAAAGGAAGGAAAAACAGACATGAGATGAAGTATTTTTGCCACAAAATGAAATTTGCAGTTTTGGATTAGGGTTTGTGGTTTAAGTCGCAGGGTATTTGCTGGAGCACCAGACTTAAAGAGAGTGCATGAAAAAGACTTGAATGATGCAAAACGTGTGTAAAGTGCCAGATGTTGCTCTACAGTCTGTTAGGAGACATATCCAGCAATAGCACTTGTGCGCCTTCCCTCTTTTGTCTTTTCACCGCTGCCACCACTAAAGTCGCTCCGACAGAGGTCGTGAAAAAAAAGTCACTGAAATAGAAATTGAAATAGAAACCTAAGAAGAGGAGGATGTGTGGGTTTTGGCAAACATCAACAAATTTTTTCTCCTTGTGAGGCCTCTGAGATGTGACAGTTTGACAAGTGGAAACCTCTGGAGAGATGCTTCCCATAACGCTGCAGGAAATGAAATATGGATTGTCAGGAACTATCCATGAAGGACACCATTGGCCAGACGTTGAACATCACAGTCAGTGTGTGTGTGTGTGTTTTAGTGTGTGCATGGAGAAATCAGTTGTTTTGTACCAGACGGCACCACATCCTTAATTAGTCCTTTTTGTGCATTTGTGCAGTGAAAATTTGCAGCCGTGTTTTCAGCCTGTCAAGACTATTTAATCATAGAGCCAAAGTTACAGAGCAGAGCTGAACACATCACTTCTCCACTGAGGTTTCAGCTGCTGGCAAAGGGGCAGGTTGGTGTTGTGTTTTAAGAAGTGGGGTTACAGTTAAGATTGTGATTTAAATAATTTGATATTGCCACATCAAAACATTAATTTCAAACTACACTAGCAGTGTGGTGCAAAGTATGGCAACTTCGATTGGTCGTTCAGTCGGTCAGTCGGTCAGTCTACCACCTCGGTCCAGACTGAAATATCTCAGCAACCACTGGATGGGCTGCCACTGAAGTGGGTCTGAGAGAGAACCTCACTCCTCAGTATAGTCTATATGATTTACTGAGTCTTGAGATTGTGCTGCTACTTTGTCTTTTATATTGTGGCTCCAGCTTTGCAATTATCCTGAAAACCTCCTACTGAAAAAAGGCCAGTGGGCGGCACATCCATTGGATATATCTCTTGCAATCTCATCAGTGATGAAAGATGAAAATGGCGATGATAAGTAGGCCCTTTCATTGCAGCGAGCATATCAGTCAGATTTGTGGACAGCTGCTTTTAACAAAGTCACAAACAGCCTTATCTTTGTTCGTGATTTGACCGTCTACAGTGTAGAACCTAAAATACTTCCACACACTTCAGAGATGCTTTGGTGTTGTGATATCTTCTTTTTTCTTTTTTAGTCATTAGCTTAGTTTACTGATAGCTCAGTGCGATAGACTGAGCTGATCATGAGTTTCAATAGCGCCCTCTGCTGACCTGGGCTGTACGGCTTATAGAAGGGGGAATTTTGACCTCGAAAAGGTCATTACAGTTCGAATAGAAAAATCTTTACCGATAGAAGAGCAGAATCATATTTTGAATAATATCCATGTCTAATAGAATTCATCTTATTGGCTTTGATAATCCCCTTACCTTGCCCTCTAGCGCCACCAGCAGGTGAAAGTTTTCGCTTACCCTGAAAAAAAGCTTACCATCGCCCAGATGAACAGACGCAGTGTCATTTTACTCTTCTTTCAAGTAACCAAAGAAGTCTTCCAATGTTACGTGCTGTCAAAGCACAACCAGCAGCACAAAAATAAATTTAGCAAGTAGTTAAATTACAAAAATTAGTCGTGAACTATCTGTACAAAGAATAAATGAGTACAAATATTAATTTCCAACTTCCATGACTTTTTGTGATACTTATGTGCTATGAACATATTTGGTTTGGTTTCAGAAATGTAAGTGTTGAAGTTCAGTACCCACTTAAAATAAGTAACGATTGTTGACCATATGTATAGATTTTGTCCTCCTACATCCCGTGACACTGACACTATAATTCTGGTCAGAGATAATCCCTACAAAGTGGACCACCACTCTAGATCCAATCAGACTGCTCTGCAAGAAGGTGAGAGGGTGAACATTACCCGGCTCTTAGTCATAAGCCTGAGTGACTGTTAGTGAGCAGCAAGTAAGCTCCCACTCATAACTGAAGTGAGAGGACTGGGACACTGTGGTGCTAATCACAAGCAGCAGGATGAATCATAAGTTCAGTGCTGAAATATCATGTACTTTACTTTAATTCCAGGAGTCAGGATGGCAGAACAAGCATCACTTTGTTAAAATAATGTATCATAATGACACTCGGATGATGCTGTAGTTAGTTTACTGTGAAAGCTGTGATCCCTAAAACCCACAGGAAACAAATTCAAAAACAAGTTCATAGGAAACAAGGAGATGTATTTTCAGTTTTGTATTAAACATGTGCAGCCATATTTTGAATTGCAAGGTTTTCATACAAAAGCCACAATCTGCTGTAATAGTCTAGTGCTGTAGTTCTTGGGCCACGTTGGAGGACCGCCTACTCTACTGACGTCCTCTGACATCATCTGATTAGTCCTGCCACAGTTTCATAGGCCCCGTTTAGACCTGGTATTATCGTCCGTCTTTGGTGATCCGATCACAAGTGGACAGCTCGCAGTTCGTCAGTTCACACCTGACTTTAAAATGCGTCTCCACATGCGTCTCGATTGATCACTTGTGACCGGAGCTCACGTCCTCACTTTATATGCAAATAAACAGGTATGCATTGTTGTTTTTAAGTCAATCGACAGACAGGCCTGTGGTTAATGTGCTTTTGTGTGTGTGTGTGTGTGTGTGTGTGTGTGTGTGTGCGTGTCAAGCGGTAACCACTGAGGCTGAAAAATGAAGCCAGGACGGAAGTACCAAAAGCTGCAGTTCTTCAAATGGCCGCTTGAGGCTGCCTCTAAAAGTGAGTCCATCCCCATAGACTCCCATGTTAAAATGCCCAACTTTACAGCAGAAATAAACATGTTTACAACCTGGTACAAAAAACAGTTTCAGTCTCTACGACTAATTTCGTCCTTCGTGACAACTGTACAGGGGGTGACCTTTTATAAAAATAACTTGTTTAAATTCTATTAAGGTTTAAAGTTCTGCATAATTGAGGGCGTGCTGCTTTGAGTGACAGACGGGTGAGCGTATGCCTGCCACAAGCCGGCATGAACCGAAGTCTCGGCTTGACACGTGCCTGTCCTCTTTGCCCATTTCTGGATTAGCCAGGGGTTTGGCGGGAGTCAGGTACTGGCAAGATGGCGATGATGGAACGGCCCACTCTGAGCTTCAAAACCTACGGGTGACATCACGGAGGCTACGCCCATCTTCATTTACAGTCTATGGTGTGTGTGAGATCGAGCGAGTGAGAGAAAGAGAGCGAGTGGGGCACGGGGGGGGGGGGGTATTTGTACATAAAGCAGGGACGTGAGATCCGATCACAAGTGGTCAATCAAGACGCATGTAGAGATGAATTTTAAAGTCAGGCTTGAACTAACATACTGAGAGCCGTCCACTTGTGATCGGAGGACTCAAGACGCATGTTAATACTAGTGCAGATCGATGAAGCTTGTTTTCATCGTCATTGCGACATGAATCACAAAAGACTGAAACGCTAAGAATTAGAAAAAATCTTTTTACTTAAAGACGGCATGCACGCAGCGCCTGAGCCAGATGAACTGGAAAAAAACTCTTTACCGTGTTTCGGTGTAGGGCTGCAGCCTCTCACACACACACAGACAGTATGGGCTGCTCGATTATGGCAAAAATCATAATCACGATTATTTTGATCAATATTGAGATCACGATTATTCAGCAGCACTGTGTCTGTTGTTATTCCCTTTATACACAATATAAGTCAAAGATATCTGAGCATGATGTGTGTGTGTGTGTGGTGCACGGTGCTGCAGGGTGCGTGAGAGCGCTGCCCCTCACACAGGGTCAGAGAGAGAGAGATGCAGATGAACCTCTGCGTAGGGAAAAGAGAAAATGCTTCGTTGACGAATGTCTTCATCACAAACGGAGTTGGTGAACGTGAAAGAGATCTTTCATGCTGCAACAACAAATACGAAATCTATTTTCCTTCAGTACAAAGAGCAGAACGTCAGATGGTTTTTGTAGGGAGGTTGAAATAATACGAAATATGAAATAATAGTTTTCTCTCAATTATTATTATTTTTTTTTTATAATAGTTGGAGGCCAAAATCGTAATCGAAAAAATAAAATTGCATTAATTGCACAGCCCTAGCAGACAGCACAGAGGCGGCGGTGGAGACCAGTGAGGAGTGAATCTTTTTACCGGAGCTGACAACAACTACGGTTGTAGCTCTGTGTGTGTTTATTATAAACAAGCTAAAAGGAAAACTTTCTGTGCATAGACTGCAGCTTCATTTGCCACAAACTTTTGTAAACTTATAGCTACAGTCTGAGACGCAAATTTTCCTCATATCGTGCAGGCCTACCCTGTCTGTTTCACAAAGCTTTTAATGTGAAGCAGCAGCTGTAGGAACAGTTGGGTTAGCATTAGCAGTAACTTAATACAGCTTTGATAAAGTGTGATTTTAGTGGGAAGGTGCAAATGATGGACAATGCTAACAATTAAAACCCTACAGAAAAGTAATTACAGAATGTAAATACATTATGACTCTAGTATCCTCGTGGAAACCAGTACAAAGTTTTTGCCAAGTGTTAGTTTCACCAAAATTCACCAACGTCGAGAGCTGGATCACTGCAGCTGGGCCTGTCCTCCTAAACCCACTGTACGGTGACACTGGGAATAATGAGCCAGAGGGTCTGATCTCATGCGACTCCATTATCAGACTTGTGGTGCTGTAACCTGCTGCCGTTCCAGTGACAAAGTAGCAGATTTTTATTCAACTCTCATCAGCAGCGACTGAACTTCACCCTTCTGTCCATGTAGCGCATGTTGGAACAAATGATGTCACGTCAAGACAATTAATAAAGCTCTGGCGCGACAAAGAGTCATTGGCATTAACTCTTGAGGACCTGGGCTAATGCTGCCATCTATCTGGTCTTATTCCCACTATATGTCAACCGGATCTGAATGTTTCTGCCGTCTTTTTAGCCTCCATCAGTGTTTGCAAAACTTCTGTATGGCAACAGGTTATGGTTTTATCAGCTAATTTCAGTTTGTTTGGACTGAGCAGGATGTATATAAAACCGATGGTGTACACCCACACTGGAAAGGAACAAGGAAACTGATGTCAAATTTTATCATCTGTATAGTTTTAACTCCCTCTGACCTACATCTCAGTATAACTCTAACAACCATATCACAATTCATAACACACCCACTCGTGATAGAGAGTGTCCTGCTGGGTTGTGGCCTGTTTTCACTCATTCAAATGATAAAAATCCCGATGGTACTGACCAATCAAAAATCTGCCATGCTTTTCAAAACTCCTTGAAAAAGAAGTGGCTCAGCAACAGATCACCTTTCATCCAGTAAATCTCTGAACCTCATCAATCCAGCTTCAGAAAATTATTCAAATAAAGGAGACTGGCTCAGCTGACTCATTCAAAAGTAAACTCACAACACATCCATTCACATCAGGCTCCACCTCGTCTGCCCAAAGCACAGCTTCAGTCTTATGTGTTGCATGGTTACTTATATGTACTATATGTTACTAATTTTTGTATGTCTTTTCTCATCTATGTCCAGGTATGAATGTACGTTTTATGTGCATTTAAAATGTTGTACTTTACCTAAAAATGTTTTAACTATTCTAAATATACAGTGGGGTCCAACAGTCTGAGACCCCGCCGTGTGTTCTTTACACGTTTTATACTGTAATTGTAATTTCAACTTCTTTGTAAGATATCCAACCTCCCACCTTCTCACCAAGATATCAGACTTTTAATTGTATTAGTAAATTGAATTCCTCTGCATTTCAACTACCTGAGACACCCAACCTCTCACTTTCCCATCAATATTCAAACCCTTTTGTATTTTAAATTGTGTGGGCTAGACCTCTTAACTTCACACTTCAAGGGGGTCGGTGCCAATACCTGCGAGAGACAAAAGTTAAGACGCCGACCCCACAACAGACAAAGGATGTGAAACACACAACAGGGGTGGGCCTTTCCCTCAGGTATAAATGTTCAAGTTTCCCCATGCTCGGGGTCTTTCTTCATTTTGAACCGCTCGCACGTTGATTGACCTTTTCTTTGCAAAGAAAATAAAACATTGTCGGCCGACGGAAGTCTCTATTTCATTCTTCACCAAGAGCAGAAAATTTCCACGACAATTTGGTGTCAGAAGTGGGATCCCTCGAGTGATCGTCTGGGACGGAACGCGGACAGTGACAGGCCATCCTGGAAGAAAAAAGCTTTCCAGCCTCTAACCTCAAAATCTTCTTCTGAGAAGGGAGGACTGACCGCAAACGCCCCGGATCATTACCGCTGGGATTCCACGAACATAATTCAGCGAAATTCATCTGGTGAGCATTGAAATATTGATATTCTAACTCTTCTTCCTTTTAAATTTGGGATTTTAATTTGACATAATATTTCCATTTTTCATTTTCTCCACAATTGGTACTGAATCCGTGAGGAATTCAGGGATCAAAGTTTAGATACTTTGGGTGCTTTTTTTATTGCTTTATAGCGTAGATTAAGTGGTTCGCTTTTCATCACTTGTGCGGTTTAACAGAGTGGTCCTTACAGAGACGTCTGTATTGAAATTTTCGTGCACGAGCTCCGCAGCTGGAATGGGGAGTAAGGGCTCTGTTGAGGCGGGGCCTCCAGAGGGTCCAATTGTGGATATCATGAGAAGGAAATATGGGGATAAAACTTTAAAATATTTAAATGTCTGGACAGCTGAGTTTGGATTCCCAATAGGGGGATCTCTAAGTTTAAAAACGATATTACTATTAGAGAAAAAACTAAAGAATATAGAACTAGGAATGAGAAGGAAAAAGAAATTATCTGCAAAGAAATTTGAAATTATGGAAGGTCAAAAAGAATGTTACAGATTTGGAAAATGGAAGCAGACGCAAGAAATAGGAGAATGCAGAAACAACTACCTTTTCCACACGAACTAACCGAAACTAATGAAAAGCAAGATTTACACACACAAAGAACACCACACTCGCAGATTTCTTCTTCTTTGTTTCCACAGTTGACGGCTTCGAAGCTGGATCCAGACCTCGACGGCAACCCACCCTCCTGTCCTTCAGCTCCACCACCATACAACGCAATCGACAAGAGAAAGGAAACAGACCCATTCAGCATGACACACCAAACAAGTTTACTCCCAACTCATCCTGATGTGCCGGCTCGATCAAAAAAAAAAAAAAAAAAAACTCTTCAAACAACCCTTCTTCTCCAAATGCACACAGACTACGTCATCTCAATCAAGATACAGCTTTCAACATGCCCATGGTTGAAGTGTCCGGACCAGAAGGTCCAACATTGGTTTTCTTCTGGACTTCTGCTGACATCACAGAACCTCACATGGCAGCAATAACCATGTACAACACAGTCCGAGACTACAGACAACCACATCGTGAACGCAGACAAAGAATACACAACCGGGACAAGAACTGGGAAAACAGATTTCCAAGGAAATTTCCCAATGATGTATGTTACCACTGTTGCCAATCTGGACACTATAAACGTGACTGCCCCAGATTAACATCACCACTTCCAGAGAACACATCAGATTGACGGTGGTCGGGGGTTGTCGTAGAGGGATGGACTCCTGCTGACAAGCTCAACCAACCTGTGAAGCAGGAAGAAGGTACTGCACCACACTCACACATACATACTGAGCAGCTTAATACACAATCTATTTCAGACACAATCATTTTAACATATGTTCAATACACATCTGATCATTTCAAAAGGTTTCCCAACCATACATTGACCATTACTGAACAAAATGTTGCATTTTTAGTTGATTCAGGAGCTACACATTCTGTGATTAGAGCCCTAGAACTCACTACAAAACCAAAACTGAGTGGCAATCATGTGTATTCTGTTGGTTCTTCAGGTCAAACAATCAGAGAGAACATTACGGTCCCACTTAAATGTGAGGACGGACCACATACACATTTCAAACATGCATTTTTACTCTCTGAAGTCTGTCCCATTAATCTCATGGGCAGAGATTTAATGTGCAAATTAGGCCTTTGCCTAATCTCAACCCCAGAAGGTGTCAAAGTTCCCAGACTGTCTGATTTGCAACCAAATCTTTCACACTCCTTTGTTCACCACAACTCACATTTTCTCTATGCATATCAATGGAAATTACATCAATTAACAGTCTCTTCTGAACTTGTCACCGAAGCTAAAAAGACAGTTTTGACAACTGCAACTGATTTCATGACACCAGAGGACCTGCATTGCACCTCTCATGTTTCCCCAGAACCTGATGAGCCGTATGAGGAAAGCTGGCTGAGGGAGAGATTTGAAAAGCTTAAACTAACACACATATATTGGACACAACACAGATGTGCTATATCTATCTCTCTCACATCAGCACAATCACACATGTATACCATAACTGATTCAGTCCCACACATCACACTTGCAAAACACACATCAGATAACTGGGAAAATTTGGGCCCATTTATAAAAACATGTCAGCGCGCAGCCGATTGGCAAAAAACATATGATCGATCTATTTTTTTTTCACCAACACTGCAGTGCTTTTGTAGAAAATTAACATCTGTTGTGCACACTACAAAAACAATCCAGCTGGTACCTGAAAGCACTTATAACTCTTTGTCTTTTTTGTCCGAAGAACAAGCAGCAGCTATTACAGCTCTACAGGAAGTCCCTAAGACACTGTGGGCTGGTGGTAAGTATGATGTTGGCCTCATCAAAGACTGTGAACCTATTGTCATAACTCCAAAATATGACTTTAGACCTTGCAAGGCTCAATATCCACTAAAACAAGAAGCCATCAATGGCATAACGCCAGTCTTTGAGTCTCTTAAAGCAGCGGGAATCCTTACACCATCTTGTCTCAAGTTCCCTCAAACGCGAAATTCTTTTCAGTGGTGGATCTTTCTAATGCTTTCTTCAGTGTTCCAGTCCATCCAGAAAGTCAATTTTGGTTTGCTTTCAATTTCAATGGACGAGGCTACACATTCACTCGCTTGTGCCAAGGATATTGTGAAAGTCCCACCATCTACAATGAAGCTCTCAAACAAAGTCTTGAATCTCTTCTTCTCTCTCCAGGAAATGCCTTGCTACAATATGTTGACGACCTAATGATCTGCAGTCCAACCAAGGAGCAATGCGAAACCAACACAGTCAAACTCTTAAAACATCTGGCTAATGGTGGTCACAAAGCCAGCTTGTCAAAACTACAATTTGTCCAGGAACAAGTTGTTACTTCCGAAGGAAAAACTCTTTCACCGAAAAGAGTAGATGCAATTCAGAATCTTCCAAAAGCCATCACAAAAAAAAACAAATGATGTCATTTCTTGGAATGTGCTCTTATTGTAGACAGTTCATTTTAAACTATGCCATTCTTGAGGCTCCACTCGCCTCCCTCATTCATGGCAATGGTCTACAATCGCAAAATAAGATCACAGACCCCTGAAGCAGAACAATCTTTCACTAACCTAAAGCTTGCCTTACAGACCACTCCAACTTTGGGACTACCTGACCCTACCAGACCGTTCACTCAAACAGCAGATAAAAAAATGGATGTATGACTTCTGTTTTGTTACAGGAACACGGAAATAAACTACGTCCCGTAGCTTATTTTTCTTCAAAACTGGATCCTGTGGCTGCAGGCCTCCCAAGATGTCTCAGAGCTGTTGCTGCTGCGGAAAAGGCAGTTATGGCATCCAGAGACATTGTGGGTTATTCTGATGTAACTCTCCTGGTCCCACATGCTGTGTCCATGATTTTACTTGAACAAAAAAACCTCTCACCTCTCCACAGCACGATGGCTAAGATACAACACCGTGCTTCTAGAAATGTCTAATATCTATATGCTTCACGTGACCCACAACCTGGTCGCAACAAAGTAGGATTTGCTGTTGTCACTAACCATGAAACTCTTGTCTCAGATTCACTCCCCTCCCACTACTCTGCACAAGCGGCAGAACTGATAGCATTAACAGAGGCATGCAAACTTGCAAGCAACAAAACTGTAACTATTTACACTGACTCAAGGTATGCATTTGGGGTTGTACACGATTTTGGCACTCTGTGGAAACACAGACAATTCTTAAAATCTGACGGAAAACCCATTCTCCATCATGATAAGGTTGCCGCTCTTCTAGATGCCATTTTGCTCCCAACCTCAATTGCTGTATGTAAATGTCTTGCTCATACTAATCACTCAGACTCTGTCCCCTTAAGGAACGCAAGAGCCGACGCTGCTGCAAAAAGAGCAGCCCTCCAACCCATTATCCTTGATCCTTTGTTTGTTTCAACTCCAGTCTCCATACCCAGCTTCCTTGAAGCAATACAATCCTTCGCCACACAACAGGAAAAGACGTTGTGGAAACGCTGCGGTGCCACACACAGAGAAGCAGTGTGGCAAGGACCCGATAACAAACCATGTCTACCTAAACATTTCTTTCCACACTTTGCAAAGTTGACACATGGATTGGACCATGTGTCAAAAGGGGGGATGCTGGATGCCATAACCCAAAACTGGTTTACCAAAGGTTTTTCAGCTCATGCGCAGAAGTCTTGTCAATCATGTATGGTTTGTGCAACACATAATACAGGTAAAATCAAAACAACA
The DNA here is from genome assembly GCF_021018895.1 of Seriola aureovittata. Lineage (NCBI taxonomy): Eukaryota > Metazoa > Chordata > Actinopteri > Carangiformes > Carangidae > Seriola > Seriola aureovittata. The sequence goes on from NC_079382.1 coordinate 5,337,609, forward strand.
CAGAGCTAAAATAGTGCAACAAACTAGGACTAAGTAAAAGAATGCAGAACTAAAATAGTGCAACAAACTAGGACTAACTAAAACAACACAGAGTTAAAATAGTGCAACAAACTAGGACTAACTAAAATAACGCAGAGTTAAAGTAGTGCACCAAAAATAGAACTCACTAAAACAATGCAAATTATTTAAACAAAGAATGAATAAAAAAGAATTGAAGAAATAAAATATGATGAAGAATTGTGTATTAGGATAAGTCTTCCGGAAGCACCAAAAACAAACCTAAATCAAAGATCAAGCTTCAACTTGTGTTGAGGTTTGTTATTTTGAGGTTTATTGAGATCGATCATTTCATGTGTGTCTTTGTCTGTGGAATCTGTCATATATGTTGTCTTTTGCCTTTCAAGGTTTAACATGGAGAAAGAGGCATTCTGAGCAGAAAGACAAAGCCTCCACTGATCCATATGTTAATAGTTTTGTTTTAAGTGTCTCTCTAAACAGGCGGAGCAAAAAGAAAATGGCAGAGGAGTCCTATGGAACTTCACACCTTGGACAAAGCCACCCTCCTGGAATAAAGGCTTTGGAACTTCCTTCCATTGTGGTGAGAAATGGCTGATTTGCAGCTAACAAATTTAAAAGGTAAATCGAACCCACCCTGTCTCTGCCACCTCCATGAAAGATTCAGTTTAAGATGGAAACATTGAACTGGTGTCAGTTAAAGGTATTATTTTTTTTTTTTTTTTACAACTTGTAGACTACAAAACACAGTGCAATACGAATTGAACAGAGACAATCACAGAAACTAAACATCAGTGAAGCACAGACAGTTATATAGACACTATAACAAGGACCTAAACAGAGCAAATAAGTGACGTAGGGAGTGAGATCAGTAGTCACAGGTATGTCCTTAGATCTAGAGTTTGTATATCTGTCTGAGATTTGCAATAGAGCTTGTTTCTATAATGTGATATTGGATCTTGTTTAATAGATTGGTACTGTGACTTGTGTTAATTAAGTCTTCCTTCCAAACTCTAGTACCTACACTGATGACTTAGAGGCAATGGAGTGCCACAGACAGGGTATGTGATTCGTGCTGATTAGTGATAATTATTGAAAGTGACACCCTGCCATCCTCAAGCTCCGCCCAAGTAGCTGAGTTATTCGTACTGACGAAGGCTTGTCACCTAGCCTAAGATATGTAATACAAATTACATAGACTGCAGACGATTTCGAATGTTTACATGTTTACAGATTTGTACACTGTGGGCAAAAGGTGTTTGGCCGACCATGCGGCCAAAGCTCCTGTCAAAGTTTTAAACTTCTATTCTCCCACACCCGCTAACAACCTTGTTTCCCTAATAACGTGGTTCTTTTTGCAAGAAGACTGCTGATGTAAAGGATCATAGGTTTTGGCTTTCTCATGGATGTAAATATGTAAATCTGTGGATCCACAATGACGGCCGCATTGTGGCTCCCACACCTTTTCCCTATGACTAACCTACATGTCTTGTGACTTGTCAATGGGTCAACAATTGTTGAAAGACTACAATGCGTCAAGATCTACACCATCTCCAAGAGAATTTTACTGTGTTCTAACAACTGTTGCTGAGTATATCCACAGACAAGTGAAAGCTGTCCAGTCTCCTCCCAGCGACGAACCTTGCCACAACATCCAACCTGAGGACTGGGTCTGCATCAGAGAGTTCCAGAGGGAGACCGCCCTGAAACCCCGCTGGTCCAAGCCACAGCACATCCTGCTCACCACCAACACCGCTGTGAAGTGTGAGGGCCGTCCCACCTGGATTCAACATGCACCAGACACCGACAAGAACCCTCCTCATCCCATGGACCTTCTCCCTCATCACTGTCGAGATCACACAAGGACCCCTCCTACTGAAGGACAACGTCGCCAACGGAGCCACAGAAACGGATATACATCTCCAGCCACCTGGAACACGCCCAAGTCAACCATCAAATCACTCATATCAAAAAGCACTTCTAAAATGATGTAGTCCACCACAACTCACCTTGCCCCCTCCAAACAAAGAGGACAGTTGAGATTTTATTCAAAATTGATTGATTATTGACTAGTTAGGCTTAGATCATACTTTTGTTTTGTTTTTCTTTCTTTTCTTTCTTATACTTTCATTTGATTTTGCACAATTGACTTTTCTTTTGCTTGTTCATTTGATTTTACTTTGTTTGATGATGATTTTATTTTATTTTGATTATCAATTGACTTTAATTTTTTTTTTTTTTTCCTTCACTACATTTTATCCCAACTTTGTTTTTTTCTTTCATTTTACATCACTCGATCGAATTTTTGTTTTATTTTATAACATTCTATGTAATAATGATTACCTCACCTCTTGTTTTGTTTTATTTTATTTTATTTCCTTATCATAACTTCATTTCATTTATTTGATTTTGTAAATATTCTTCTTATTATTATTATTTTTCTCTTCAGTTGTGATTAATTAATAATCAAAAGGGAGAATTGTAATTGTAATTTCAACTTCTTTGTAAGATATCCAACCTCCCACCTTCTCACCAAGATATCAGACTTTTAATTGTATTAGTAAATTGAATTCCTCTGCATTTCAACTACCTGAGACACCCAACCTCTCACTTTCCCATCAATATTCAAACCCTTTTGTATTTTAAATTGTGTGGGCTAGACCTCTTAACTTCACACTTCAAGGGGGTCGGTGCCAATACCTGCGAGAGACAAAAGTTAAGACGCCGACCCCACAACAGACAAAGGATGTGAAACACACAACAGGGGTGGGCCTTTCCCTCAGGTATAAATGTTCAAGTTTCCCCATGCTCGGGGTCTTTCTTCATTTTGAACCGCTCGCACGTTGATTGACCTTTTCTTTGCAAAGAAAATAAAACATTGTCGGCCGACGGAAGTCTCTATTTCATTCTTCACCAAGAGCAGAAAATTTCCACGACAATACGTAACTTCTCTCACTTTTTACATTTTTTATATTTGGCTGAAATTGTGTGTTATTGTTTTATTTTATGTTCAGCCCCTTTGAGACACATGTACTTTGTGTTATCGGGCTGTAATAAACTTTATTGACTTGACTAACCAACTTGTTCTTGTATCCTAATAATATCTGGTTTTAAAAAATGTTACCAGTTTGTATCTTTTTTTTTTTTTTTATACTTGAGCAAAATGTCACAACTCGCCCCAGTGCTTTCTGGCTGTAGGAGAATTACTGGCCTACTGTACTCTCCGTCCCACTGCTCCTCTCTGCATCAGTGCACAACATCTGGCTCAGTGACCTCTGAGACAGGACCCAGTGGACTTTCAACAGCGCCTTCTGCTGCTTTGTGCGTGTGTAAGAGAGTCTGCCTGCTCTCACCCATATATGTGTGCCTCTTGTCATGCATGTGCGCAAGCGCCTGGTGAGGCGCCCGACTTGAGACCTCATGTTCGCACACACTTCCCTCTCCCTTCGGGCCTGAGTGTCCCGGCCTCCAGAGGCTGCAGGGGAAACAGAATATTAACTCTCTGTAAATTGGCATTTCTCCCCCATCAGCTCCCCGCATTCCCGAACCGGCATCCCTGAATTTCCCTTCAAGTCTCAGATATTGAGTGTGTCGTAAAGGCGCGGCACTGGAGGATGGATTGGAGGAAGAACTGTGCATGAGGAATGTGGAACGCTGTGCAGCGGTTAGTGAGATAAGTGGCATTTGTGTTTCCTCCCGTGGCTAATTATGCTATTTATACCCCGGCGATGGAGGAGACGCTCTGAGCTGGTACACCAAGATTAGTATTCTCACTAACATTGTTTATCCTCCTGAAAGTGATAACAACACACACCTCTTGCTTTAGGGGTTGCATTTGTGTCTGTGTGTAGCCTACGTATATTCAAGTGCATGGTTATGTGTCTTTCTCTCTAGATGAGCATTTGTCTTTCTGTTTTTTGTTCACACAGTTAAATAATATAATCTAGATAACAATAGCAGATTTCTTTTTTCTATGTTGTATCTAATATGTCAAAGAGCAGCTGGAGAGCACATCTATTATCACATATATTATCCGTGAGAACTGGTTCCCTAAGCCAGCAGTGTTCAGGCTATGCTTTATGGATCACATGTAGTTTATTCAAAAATAAGTTCCTGGGAACAGAGTAGATCTTAACTCCTTTTAGTGAAGTGGCCATAAATGATGCAACCTCACCATGCAGACATTTACCGTCAGAAATAGCCCACCTCTTAAGGTAGTATGTCTGTAAATCCCCAGCCTCACTGGAGTAGCAAAAGATTTTTTTTTTTTTGGGGGGGGGGGGCAAACTCAATATGCAGCATTGCAAGTCTTATGCCAGTAAAATAGATAGAGAGATAGATAGCTTGATAGATCTGAGCTGAGAGGAAATATAGAGTTGGCCCTCTTATATTACACAAAGCAATTTGATCAATCGTTCATATATAAATATTGATTACAGCAAATTTAAAATCATCCATCAAAAATGCACATTATATCATAATTTACTTCTTCCCATTCCATCTAAATTGCAGCCAGTGATGATGATCTGTGTGAGGAAAAAGTTTCAGCAGAATAGCTACAAGAACAGTGTGGAGTGTGCTAAAACTGGCCCCAGGCTGTTCAGAATAAATATCACGCCCCATCTACAGTATATCTTATGGACATCTGTACTTACTGCATACTCTGCTAGACTGCTGCTAGATTGCTGCTGTAGCGTCCCTCCATTCATCACAAGGATGAACTGGAAAATTCATATTTTGTTCCTTCTCTTTTCTCACTCTATGCTAAAAAGCAGGTGAAGTGATTTGTCAACAGGTCCAGATAAAGTGTGACTTGTTATATCACTGCAGAATTAATTAATATCCTCAACTTCTATACTGCACCAGTTGCAGGGAAAACAAGACACAGCTATATGAACAGAATTCCGAAACCAAAGTGTTACATTATTTATAATTCAGTAAATATGCAGGGTCAGTGAAAATGAAGCCAAGGTATTTCTCTCCCTGATGGGCCATATGAACCACTCGCTCAGCTTTGACACAATGTATATTCTAATGACTACTGTGCTGCAGACTAGTCAAGTCTCATGAGAAAAGACTTGTTGCTGCTTAGAATATACTTTCTTATATATAACTTCATATGGACCGCCTGCCCGTCCACGGGCCCGTTAGAAGGTTGTGAAGGTGTTGTGATGGGAGTAAACGCTTAAACTCAATATAGACAGGCTGTACCTCGTTAGATCGGTTAGAATCTCTAGAATTCAAATATTCCGTTCATTTTGCGCTACCCATAAGCACATAAATATGATTTATTAATATCTACCAGCATTCTGTTGGAGTAGTGTGTGGTGACTGCTTACCATTTAGAGCATAGAGCTCCGAATCTCTCTCCATTACTCATTTGTCTATATTCCTTTAGTCCGTAAGGTTCCACAGGTCACAAAAATCAAAAGGGTTCCTTATAAAAGTATTCCAGGTTATGAATATCGTCATGAGAAGTCCAAAGCAGACGACTGAGAGATTTGTATCCGCTGCTCTTCCCTCACTTCCCTCTCTCTCAGTGTGGGTGCACGTGCGGCTGTGTTAGGGGGTCTGCTATTATTTGTTAGCTTTCTGGCTACAAAATGTAGGCCTCCCTGTAAATATCCAATCAGAATTCATTTCAGGGGGGATCTGGGGAAGACGGCAAGCTTAAAGGTGTCAATGAGCTTAAGACATAATGACATGTTCTCTCTCCAGAAAAAGTGGGGTTTTTTCCACAGCTTTTCTGAATGACTCTAGCTTGTAGATAGACGTCTCCCCTGACCAATCAGAGCAAACTAGGGGGTGGGCACTTAAGAGGCAAGGTCATTAGGCTAGGGGAGGTGATCTATTATAAGCTTATTACATTTACATATGTTAATGGTGCAAATTAGGTTTAAAACAGGTGGGCTCTAAAGATGAAAACAAGACTGGGATTCTGCAGCCATGCTAACTCTGTGAGGCATTGGTGCTTTGAACTAAAAGTCAGTATGGTAATGTGCTCACAGGGGCAGTTTTAATTTTAGTTTTTGTTTTAATTTTGCACAAGATTTGAGAGTCTACAATCTCATCAGCAGCTTTGTGAGGCTAAGTAACATTAGCATGCCAATATGCTGTCAATGACACTAATATGTTGATGTTTAATTGATATAATGTTTGACATGTTCACCATCTTAGCATACATTTACTTATTAGCATCAAGAGCAAAGTTAAGCCGGTGCTGGTGGGAATGTCATCAGTTTTGTGGTTATTTGGTTGGGAACCAAGCATGTGCTATACATTCAATGGTAAGAGATTACTAAATGTATTTCAGTTCATCCTGAGGGTAACAGGAATGTCTAAAACAAATTTGATGATAATCCATCCAGTAGTTGTTGAGACATCTTCACTAAAAAACCAACTGACAGCCGTACTAGCAGCGTGGCTCCAGGGAATGTTGGTCTAACATCATGCATCCTGTCCTGATCCTATCTCTTTCTTGCCTCATCCGAAATCCAGGCATTTATATGTTGCTCCCACTTCTTTTATACAGACACAGAATTGGCTACCAGTTGGCATGACTAACAGGCTAAGCCTTTTCATAATTCTCTGCATTGAGTCTCTGAGATTTTGCAGATAGAAAAAGGGACAATGCCAGACTGGGACACTTTGGGAGTGATCTGATACGCGGATTGCAACAGATTTTGTAGTTCTATTTTCTTATATATTGCTCACGTTATAAAGAATCATGACATTGCCATGCAATAAGCAATTTGGGGCAGCTTTAGTATACGTAAAAAAAAGCTTAACTGTAGTTGGTTGCAAGCTGTCCTTGGATTAGGAAACACATTACCATATGCTTCACATTACTCCTCAGCTGGAGACGTGAGACATGCAGCCACATTAGAGGACAGTGCAGGAGACTTTCCATCAAAATCAATCCTACTGTACGTCCTCTCGGCCTCCTCTTACCTCAGTTTCTCATTCTGTCATAGGCAGTGTCGTGGAAGGTAGATAATGGATTCCGCAGCAGCTCACAGTGATAAAAGGCGACAGAGCTGAGTCATGTGGTCTTATCAGCTCCCTGTGTTCAATGTGCAGGACAGATCATCCCACCGCAATGAGAGAACCCCATTGTCTCTTTTCTCCCCCCTCTGAAAATGAATTCTGATTTGTAATTCCACAGATACATAATGGGTTACCGAACACGATTTTCGAAACAAAATCCCATTTTTCTCCCCAAATCCTGCTGCAAATGAATCATGCCAGAGTTTCCATTCCAGTCCTCTGTCCCTCCCATGCCTTATTATTATATATTTGTATGTTATGGACGAGTTAAGATTAGGTATGCCTTTTTAAAAAAGAAAAACATTACCAGGTCTGACTCTGGCAAACTGGAATTATAGCAAATCGTTTGTAAAATTAAACACAATTTAATTTTGTGTCAGGGCCACAAATCGTGTCTACCCTACAAGAGCTGGTTTGTTTTTATGTTGTTTGGGCATGTTTCAGGTTCTAAGCACAATTTAATCAACCATTGCAGGTGCATAAAACAGAGATGAGTGTGGTTTGCGAGACAATAGCAAAAACACAAATTGGATTTTCCATTTGTTTCTACAATTAAACAGTTGGGCTGCTGATTAACACTTTTCAATTTCCCCCTTCCCCAGCTGCAGCTGTTCTCTATCCCTCGCTGCCTCTTTCTCTCTCTCTCTCTCTCTATATATATCTATCTTTCTATCCATCTATCTATGTATCTATCTATCTATCTATCTATTTATCTTAATGAGCACATATTGATTATTTTATACTAAAAGCCTCCATCAAAAATCATAAAATCTAATGCACAAAAATTGCAGCCACCTGTGCTCAGTCATGAATAAGCCTCATTCCAATTTCCATAAACTACAGTGTTGTTCCTCTCAGTGCTAAATCCAGTCATTACAGTATCACCACTGGCCCTGCACGGCTGATTTGTGTGACACAGGACAATTTTGCTGCGTCTATTGCTTGTGATTGATGTGTGTAACGAAAATCCATTTTGTTGTTGTCACAGACAGTATGAAAAAGCAGGAGATGTTGCATCGTGTGTTGGACGACAGATAATGTTATTGGAAGCATAATAATTCTTAGTCGGCATGTGTCTAACCGATTAAATTAGTTTTCTGTCAGTTGTTACTTTCTCATTTTAGGTCTCACGCTGCTCTAGAGCACCGTGGCTTATTATTATTTAATAAAAACCAAGTCAATTTAGTTGATCTCTGTATTTTGGTGTTATTGTGTTTTCAAATCCAAGAAGCTTAAAGAAATTGTAACACAGACTCATAACTGCATTGAGAATGAAAGTACCATTGGCATGTGTATACAGCATATAACTTGCTTTTTAATAAATCAAAAATCTAGTGTGACAGTTTTATGAAAGGGATAGTTATACACCTCCAGAGACTATGAATCGCTTAAATGAAATCTGCACCACTTGCTAATAATGCTTGTTATAAAGGCACATAATCCCTGGTAATATTTTCCCAATATCAAATGAGAAACACACATTTTAACTACAAAAACTGTATGTTACAAGTAATGTTAAGTGATCGATTTCATACATTATATATTTGATTGATTTTTGTTTGTTAGTTTAAAGGTCCCATATTGTATAAAGGTAGTTTTCCATGCTTGTTTTGACTATAAAGCAGGTCTAGGTTCTATATTAATACTGTAAAAGTATGAAAAGCGCTCAGTCCACAGAGAAATGCACACAGCCTGTATTCAGAAACTGAGCCTTAAAACCAGCCTTCAGGACTTCTGTAACTTTGTGATGTCACAACAAAACAGTCACAGCTCTCAGCCACACCCAAAGCCCTGCCCACCTGGACCCACCATCCAACTTTGCAAGATTTGGTTTCCCTGAGTGTTATAGCATAAAACTGATTGTGTTGCAGTGAGTCCTGTTTTCAGTCTTTATGCTAAGCTAATCTAACTCCTGGCTCTAGCTTCATATTTACTGCACAGACATGAGAATAGAATCAATCTTCTCATCTAACCTTCTGAAAGAAAATTATTGTTTATTTCCATAAATGTCGTACGATTCCTTTCAGACCTTCAGTGAATAAAACCAACACAATGTGAATTCCAACTCTATCCCTGGCAGTAAAAAATATGAGTTTTCTATGTATTTTTTAGAAGATGCCTCTGGGCCTGCAAGCTTTCTTGTAGTGATAGAGAAGCGGCAATTAGAAAGTAAAGGGCAAATTCAGCATTCACACTTACTATATGCCCCTTCCCCCGACCACACACACACACACACACACACACACATTCATATACACTCAAACGCTTTTGACAGCCTTCCTAACAATCCCCACACAGTTCACACACACAGCCACAACTTTACAGTCACTGGCCAGAAGTCCACACACTCAGACACACACTGAGTTTTTTGTCCAAGCACGATAAGCATCTGGTGAAGGTCGTGAGAGGGATCTCATTCTCAGCAGAGATGAGCCTGCCGATAGCGTCAGTCCTGCGGGCAGATTAGCACAGTCTGATTCCAGTGCTGCCCCAGTCGTCCCAGTGGTGTCATAGCTGCCGCGCTGATGCTATCGGGTCCAGCCAGCCACCGATGACCCTTAAAGTCCATTAAAGATTCCATTTAACTCAGTGTCATGCACGGGAATAGTGTGAAGAGGACAGCGTTGTGTGTGTGCAGATGTCCTAGTGGTTTTGTGTGTGGATGCATTTGTGTATTTCTTTTACTCTTTAAAGGATGAATAACATCTGAACCTGCTACACATTTACACAACTGGGAGCTGCCAAGTACAACCAAAGTTTTCTGAGCAGCTCAAGTGGAGTAATTCCTGCTTTATGTCTTGCTCAAGGCACATCAATGCTACTTGCTGAGGGAGGGGTGACTATTTCTCTTTCAGCCCACTCCCCCCTCCTTCTCACAGTCTCCTGGCCAGACTGGGACGCAAGAATAATAATCTGGAGGTCAGAAGAATGGTTGCGCTGACAGCCTGAAGGTGAAAAGACAGACATAAAAATGGAAGAAACATTGTATTGTCTGCAGTTATTGTAGCCATTACATTGTGGAACTTGGTGTTGAAAGAGAGGCTGTTTTCCTTTGTTGTCATTTCGGAGATTCAAACTTGACAAGCCGATCTATTTTAATCACGAAGATCTTAGGACACACATTGCATCTCGCTACTTTGAATATCAAATTATTCACCGCATAGCACAGGTTGTTGTTGTTTTGCACACCAAAAATGTGCTTTTGTGCGAGACTGACAAAAAGCCAAGTTTAAAAATAAAATAGCGGCTACAAGGTGCTCATTAGAGCTCTTGCCAAAGAAAAGATTTGTTTAAAAAAAAAAAAAAAAAAAACTCAAGATCTTTTCATTCTTTGTCAATAATTAAACTGCTTTTGTTGAGGTGTCACGGTGACACGAATATTTAAAACCATCTTTGGATACAAATACTTGTTTTGGTTGAGGACGCGTCATCAGTCTCAAATATATTTTTGAGTTGTAATTAAGGAAAGATATTATGGGGGATATACCCTAATATCCTTTAAGTATGAAAGGCCTTTAGTTATGGATTACACAGGTTTAAAGAGTGGATTATTAAAAAAGGTTTTCTGGTATTTATGAATTGGCACAGGATTAAACTGGAAGCAAATATTCACAATTATGTTTACATTTTGCAGGACTGCAGTGTCGGATTGTGATAATCCCTTCGGTTCTGGTCTTGTTTGTTGTGCTTTTTTCTTATTAGCACATTCCTGCAGCCTGATGAATATTACACATACTGCATCTCTACAGGTGTATGGTGAATATTTGAGTCATCATTCAAATGATCTAAAACTAGATTTAATAAGACAACCTTTACATATGCTGCTAAGAGTAACCTGAGATGAACCTAAATTTATTCTAATACAATAAAGTAGACTTTTTGTCATCCCTTTTTCAAGGTACTGGCAAACTAAATATTGGATATGTCAATTGTATATGTTTGCATTACTTTTTCTAATACAGAACAGTAAATACTATTAAACAGAAAACAATTAAAGGTTAATTAAAAAAAATATATATTAAAAATGACTCAAACTTAAACTAAGAAAGTATGCAGTATCATTATGTGCTATATTTGAAAATATGTTTATCTCTATGTTGAAACCTAGCTTCGTTCCTGAAGGCTTGGCACCTGAATGTGTTAATGAGAGCGATGGTGCCACCATTCAGCCTTTCAGCCAGTTTGTCCCAGTGGCCACTTGTGGTACTGCAATCAAAATACGCACGCAATTTCCCAATAGACCACCAGACATCTGATGAACATCTGTTTAACATCTGTTAATTAAACTATTGAGAGAACAATTTAAACCGCAAACAACGTTGGTTAATATTCTTTCTCTTAAGGCTTTTTAATGCATGGATTAAACTGAAAAAAGTGAGTTTTATTTTTGTGAAACACTACTGCGCATGTACAGTGGGCTGCAAAACACAGAAGCTAACCTGGAGGATATCCAGTTCCATCCATGGCTTGGCATCAACATTACAAACATACTCATACTCATCCCAGAATGTGGCGCTCTTTTAACGTAACATCCTGACATCCAACATAAGAAATGTTATTAATTGTAATTGTTATTATTCAGAGACACTAATAAGATTTCTGTTATTACTATTATTATTATTATTATTATCATTATCATTATTATTATAGTTTTACTTATTCCAGTGTATGCACAATGAAACTCAATAGAAAATAATATATATTAAAGTTCATGTCTAAGTTCTTTTTACTAAGTTAAAGTGCCATATGTAGCTATTGTTAGACCCTATTATTATCAGTTAATTTAAATAGTACATAGAGGGTAATTTACAGTATATCTAGGCCAGTCAGCATTTTATTTGTAGCGTATATACTCAACATATTTACCCTGTAATTTGCAAGGTGTGATCTAACGCTTTGCTGTATCTTGTTTTCATTGTTGTTTCACTATGTAAATCCCAGATAGACTGTAATGGGCTACTACATATAACAAGAGTGTGCACTACAAGGAAAAATATTCAGGTATGTATACCCAAGACAAATTGTATTGAGTCTAGCTCATGACACATGACCAGTAATAATTCCAGGTTTGAAGAGAAACTAAAATTAAATACGAACACATTGCAAAGCTATATCTGGCAGTACAGCAGCAGAGTTGAGGTATGAGTAATTTTTCAAGTACTTTATAGACTGTATCATCTGGGCAAAGGTTCAAACATGAGCATCTTTTGTGACATTCAAAAGTATGTATCAGTGTTGAATAACATTTTCATTAAAGCCATACTGATTAAGTGAGAACTGAAAGATATCTAGAGAACTTCTCTTCCCTTTCTAAGTTGAAGGTGTTTGGAAGCCTTGCCTCACAACCAAAGCGATCATCAAAGAAAAGGTCATTTCATTGAAAATGTGATATATTCTGTCCTCTGTATTTTCTTCCATTGAATGGAACTTTTTCATTTCAAAAACGAAACACCGTCATATGTTTCTTCCCCGGGGAAGTTTTGCCCTCTGAGTGTATCAAATACAAACTCATATTCACAATGTGTCTGGCCTTCACTGAGAAAACATTCTCAAATAATGCATTCTGTTATGAAACCTCCTTTCATGCACATACTACAGTCTATATGATCCCTGTATACTTCCAACCTCCTCCAGTGGTGAGGTGAGTGGTGGAGAAAAAAAAAAAAACAACTCTCATTTCTGAAGGTTGAAAATACAAAGGGAACATATAATCATGTGTTGTCCATTGCTACCTCCAAAAATGACTCTTGGATAAGGTGAAGAAAACAACCATTTCTGAATCGTGGCTAATTGGTTTGGTGAAATGGAACGTCCGCTGCCTAACAATGCCCACTGAGCATTATTAACAGGTAATCACTTCATGCGCCAACATCTTCATTTATGTCAGCTACAGAGTTGACTGACAAGCAAATCTCTCCCCTGCTGTTTTATTGAGGTAATTTGCTGCTAAAACAAAAATCATCTCAGACGTGCAGAGCTGAGTTGTTCAGCTGTAAATACCCTGGTTTCATTATTCTTGCGCTGATGATGTAAACCCTACCAGCAAGCGACTTGTGAAATGGTAATCAAAACAATATGGGAGTGATCAGTTTCCCAGTGTTATTTATAGGTGTTTCCAGAATACTATATGCTTTAGCAATGCAGATGATTTATTGACTTTTATATGCCAACACAGCACAGATCCCCTGAAGAGCTACAAAAAGACATTTCTAAAACACTTATTCATTCTGTTGCTTTGGTTTTTGTATTGCCTCCCAAAAACCTTATGATAAATTCCTAATCAGTACACGTTCAACCCCAGTATATATCATTTTATGTCTGACATATTTGAAAAGCTGAAGCCAAGAGTTTCTAAATTTTAGAAACTACCTCACCCAACCCCCCCAAACTGTAGTATGTAATCCTATCTGCAGGTTGTGAAAAATTCTCTTCAAATTCTCATAAAAAAAATACAGAGCACATGACCTCATGGTGCTGGCTGTAGCATGCAACCGTCTCCCTTTCAATTTGTATCATGTTAACAAGACGTAATCTTTTCATGGCCTCTACAGTGTGAACATTTTTCTAGAAAATTACATATTTCATAGTATGAAAAATGGTTACGGTGCATTGGTGCAAGCAACTCAAGGTTCTGACTGGGATTTGCAAAGATGCAACGCTAACAAATCTCATTAGCTGTGTCCCAATTCACTGGCTGCATTTAAAGACAGATCGCGTGACAGCGGCGTGACCAGGCACTTCCATTTCGAGGGAAGTGCCTGAACAAAATCCAAAAGAACTATGGGCATGGACGATCCTTTGCGTTCACAGCTTTGCTAGCTAATTCACCGGAAGTTCCATTTTTTTCCTCTGGGGCCAATCTACTTTGTGAGCTGTTTCCAAGTTAATTAAGTGGAACTAGCAGTTGTATTAGCGTAATCAAGTGTCCATTAGTTAGGCTTAGAAAATGTGGCTGTGATGACGTGACACCTACAAATGGATTTAGACTATGGCTCCTTCTAAATTTAGAAATAATTGACAGTACAAAATGCACATTCAAGGACAAACAATATGGCATCCAGCCAAACAGGCTGCACATCTGACTTCAAGCTAACAAACACAGACACAGTGGAAAAGAACAGGAGCTTCTGGATGTGAATATTAATCAGCACTATTATTATTAGCCAAGATTTTAAATAGAAAAGTGCCAAAGAGCATTGCAAGGTAACACAAAGAATAAAAAACAAATCAAGACAATTTCCACAGGCACCTTTTAGGGTAAATATGTAGTATGTAGTACAAGTTTATATTGAAAATACTTTTTAGATCAAATGAAAAACTTGTGACCGCAAGAGAGGATGAAGAATGATGATGATATTTATGCGTAAAACTAATATCCAGTATGTTTGTAGATACACGGGATGAAGTGAAGAGGGGAATTTGTCATGCAGTTATATTGGCAGAAAAAAAAAAAATCACACTCTCCAAAATCTTCCATGCATAAAGCATACTCATATTCTTACTTGCATAAATCATCCTGTCAGAGTTTGGATCAAGTACATTTATCATTAATAAATTAGTCAGTGATGGTGATGAGGTGGGGGAGGGGGGAAGGGCGGGGAGGGTTTGGGTCTATGCATGTGTGGTTTTAGCAATTTGTGCTAATTAGATCCTGGAGAACATGACGGCTGAGATGCGAAACTGTAAAATGTCTGATTCTGTGTCTGAGCCTGTCGCAGGAGCTAAATCCTCAGCAGGACAGTGGTGACATTTGAGAACAGCTGGCTGGCCTTTTCTGAGCTCCGTGCGTCGCTTCATTTCACAGGTGTCACAGAGCAAACATCCAGCGGTCAGCTGTCCAGGAGGAAGTTTGAGGCCATTTCGTGTGATCCTACAGTCTGAAGTTTCGTCTTACATGCCCATGTCCAATCTCCATGTCCAATTCATGCTATTGGCAGAACATCTTGTTGTGCGGGAGGAATGCGATGTTCATGGTTCAGTGTTTGTGCTTATTTTGTGAAATTTAATGAGACTGTTTTGTTTCTTGACTCGAGGCAAGACCACCATTGTTGAGTCCAATTCAATTTCAAGATCAGATCCGGCCTTGTCTTATCAGTTTACAGTTTTTTGTGATGGAGCAGGTAGAGGAAAACATAACTTTGGAAAAATAAATCTCCATTTTGTTTTGCTCTATTTACATACTGAGGGGAATATTGGAAATACCTCAATACGATACAATCAAACAACACCACAATGACCATAGTGTTTAACTCATCTACATCTTGGTGTTCCTAATAAACTGATAACTCTGTATTTATCTTTGTTGTCAATAAGTGTCATTGCCAAAGCCCTGCTCTGCAACAGAAATTGTTTATCACAGATAAAAGAACTGCAAGTGTAGAAAACACAGAACAAATATCAACATTACTACATCTGTTATGCATCTGTAACCGTCTTTGTTTACACTCCACATTTCTATTTCCCATGGGGATTTTCCTTTTGATCAGTGATTGAGATGCATGATCATCGCACTCGGAATATTTACTCTCAGAGCCTCAGCGATGTGTTTGGACAGGATCTTCTCAAAAGGTTTGTGTATTTGGTAACACCTGACTGACAGAGAAGAGCATGCAGGGTTATCCTGGTGTGGCATCACAGGGCAGCGTCACTCCGACTAGTATCTCCCGTGTGGCCACAACAAGAAGCTGAAGCCAATGTGGAAGTACTTTAAAGTGTTAAACCACAGACAGCCAATTGACTCTTATTTAACTTCTCTCCAGAAATGCTCAGTCAGGAACTTTTTCCCACACATCATTATGAACTCAGCCACTAAATTCAGTTCATCTAATAAGTGTGGTGATGCTCATTTTGGACATTATTCCTCTGTTAATCAGATTGTAAGCTCTATAAACAAGGTTAGATGTCTGTTTGCTTGCTGCTCTCCCTGGCCTCTGGACTCACACTGACTCGGACCGTTCGGATTCTCCACACACACAGCTCATCTATGGTTGTGGTATAGGGGTTACACTGCGCACTGTCACAGCACATTGGCATTAGGTTATGGTCAACCAGCTAACTTGCTCTAGACGACCGATTATTTCACTGGTGTTGCATTAGTCGGTAATAAAAAAGTAATACTTGGAACAGTGAAACACCAGCTTTGTATAGTCTAGTAGTAGTTTTTGAAAGATAATGAAGCATAACTTGTTTTATTTCAACTCAGCACATCCTATTAGCATGTCCTGCACTGTTGGTGGTGCACAGCAACGTGTAATCACAAATTCAGGTTGTCCGACTGAAACCAACACACACAGATTCACTTCAACGAAGTATTCCAGCAGCGGCATAGGAAATGAATGTGTAGACAAGAGTTTGGTGTGTCTATTAATAAATGAGTAGTGTTGGGATGTTGCTAAAAGCAAAACGTTCCCTCAAAAGTTGAGTTAAATTCTTTCAATTCAATTACCCACTGTCACAAGATGTTATGTTTTTTCATGGTACACTGTATAATGAATCATTAACAGTACTGCTTTTCAGTTTCATTTGATCTATGACTGTAAAGATCAATGAGATATTACATTGTCTGTGAAATTGCAGTTGTACTAACAATGTGTGTGATACTCTTAAAGTAGGTGAACAGTGAAATATACTTTTTTTCTGTTACCCGATGGCTGTATCATTATGTGCTTAAAAATGTAGACTTGTTTTGTTCATCTGCCGATGACAGGCTATAAATACTGAGATATGAGAGTCGGCTTGGAGCAGCATGCACGAGCTGTGCTGTTGGAAAAATCAAATCCAGAAGACAACATGGATTTGGTTAAAAGTGTAATGTGAAATTGACTTTGGCTAATAATGGTGTTGTTAAGCAGCTCTGTTTTATGATGCAGATGATTGTAGTAACATCAGTATCCCTACTATAAAGATGTCAGGGACAGAAATCTTAAGCGTCCACCTCCTGCTTTTACCTTTTTGCTTTTCCCTGCTTGAATCCTCCTTTTTTTATACTTTTTAAACTCCTGCTGCTGCTCTTACGTTTGTACCTTCACAATCAATACATTTGGCCTCTCTGAAATCACATCCCTTTATTTCAGCAAATGCACTTTTCTAGTTTCACAGCAAAAATAAATGAAGCTGTAACACAAACACAGTATATACCCAGGTAATGGATCTACTTTCCAGCAACTTTTTACAGAGAAGTCACAAACTGGATTTTACGATGTTGCTAGGAAACAACAAGAAACTATGACAACTGTCAGTTTTACAAAGCCACCTCTCAACTTGCTCAGCAGTGTCTTTCGCCAGCTGTCATTCAAAACCAGATAAGCCTACCATCAGATGTCCCTGTCAGAGTCACTGATTTGATGGTTAATACTTTGTGCATGTAATAAATTCAATCCAGCAGTCATTGTGCAGAGGTGTGGGTGTAGCCACCATCATTTTCACTTGTAAATGCAAGTAACCATGAAGTAATTCATTCTGAGAAGCTGCGCAAATGGAGGCATTCATATTACATGGTGTTTGAGATGTCTTTGCTTTACCCTGTCTGTAAGTCCCAGTTATTGCAAATCTGATTTTACGCTGCTACAGGAAAATGATCATGTGCCTAACTAAAATTGTGTCAGTAAAACATGTCGAAGTTAAAGGTGAAATTCATCAATTTTGTGTTGCACTTCCTTAAAGTTGGAGGACTCACATGAGACTGATTAAAAACAAATGGTCCGAAGTGGCCAAAAAGGCCAAAAACATCATACGTTCCTCTCCATTGGTCAGATTACAAATCTGATTGCAGTCTTTCTTGGTTTTCATGAGCTGCATGCAAACCCGGGTCTCTGATCCGCAGAGATCACGCCATGTTTGAGCTGATCAAATAAACGCTACGACAGGACATTATTCTTTCCGTGTGAACATTGTACGAATGTTTGAAATCACTGGAACAGCTTTCTTCCCTTTGCTTTTATCAGACAGAGAGAACTTCAGTCGCCTCCACTATAATCAGCCATTGGCTAGACTGCATCTCAAAAGGTATTCAGTCTCTTGGTTTTATTTCACTTCTCTTATCCTGTGAAATACCTCAACATCTACTGGATGAGTAAAGCAATAATTAAATACTTGTAGTTGCCAAACCCAAGCCAAGATAACTCTGATGACATCATCAAGGGTTTATACTCAGTACTGATGAAGCTCCTCCAGAGCCACAGACGAGGTTGACTTAATTTAAGCACCATCTTATGATGATATATCAATTAACCATCTGTATAGCACGAACTTGTGAATAGTTTGTATGGGAAAATAATATTATCTTAAATAGCAAATAAAGTATTCTTCACATCCGTCATGACAACCTCTATTAGAAGACAGAGAGAGAGAGGGAGAGCTGTGTACGACAGCAGAGGACAGAGGATGCTCACACTCTTCCAGGGGAAGTCATTATTTATGCATTAGCGATGTGAAACTAATTGTATTCAACACCACCTCACATGAGCCCAAAGAGCTGACTTGTCATTTGAATTAAACATACAGAGGCATTTACATATACCTACCAAGAATGCTGCAGAAAACCCCCCAAAAAACAGGGTGAACAGCGTTCGTTCATGCATGAGCGCTCCGATTGAAATTTCAAAACTGACCGCTGTTTTCTCACTGTCATTTCCTGCTATCATAGGGTTTATTGGTGTGATTCGGTCTGCATCGAATTATAGGGCACACTGGGTCGCTTTTGAGTGTCAGAGGATGAAAAAAAAATGTTTACAAGCATTCATGTGTGTAGAAATTGTAATCGATGACCTTATTATAGTGAACAAAGGAAATAAAGCATCACTAACCCTGGAATAGAAAACCGTGAACACCCACGTCTTCCTTCTTTTATCATTTTTCTGGTCTTTTGGCATGTGCAGCAACGAGATATTAATGCAGTGGAGCATTCCAACGTGAAAGTCCTCGTCCTTTTTTTTTTTTTGCTCAAACAACATAAGACCCAAGAAAATAATACAGTGGCAATTTTGGCAAAACAAGTATCACAAACTTGGCAGGCACGCGTGTGCAATAGCATTATATCTTGTCCAAACTAGTGGCCCAAAGCTTCATCTGGGCAACGGACTGTGACTGGCAAAGCTCACTGAAAAGAGAGGAAAAAAAGACAATAGGATGAAATGTACTGGCACCAGAAGGGAGCAAGTTTGGCTCTGTGTTTTCTCCCCTCTGTTCCGCCCCCCCACCCTCCGTCATCCCACTTGTATCTCTGTCCTTGTCTCTTCTTCCTTCCCGATGCAACGCCTCCATTTTGACTCTTTCCCCACATCCCTCCTGCCCCACAATCTAATCTGAGCAGCTTCACTCCCCTTTGAACCACCTCACAATTAGGCTTTGAGATGAGTGTTGCCCTTGATGCATTGTCGTTACAACCACTCTGCTCTGCTGGAGCGGTGACTTTGATCCCTTAAATGCTGGAGCTAAACGCCGGGCCGATGCAGTACAGTGTGCCCCTGCTTCATCAGGCACCCCATGCAGATGCGTTCCATTCAGATCGGCCTGACAGCCCCCCCGCCCGAGGCCTGGTGTCAAGCAGATACGGAGAGGAAATCACTGTATCACTCCTGCACCCGCTCTCTAAGAAAATATGGTAAAAAGTATAAAGGAACAAAGTAAATGGCGGCATCAATATTTTAAGCGCTGTCACTTTGGGGGTAGTTCACTTGACACAGACTGTAATCTAGCACTTTACCTGACACACCCTGGCAGGATGGGCCGGATAAACTCTGCGGATAGAGAGCGATGTAAGCGGTGCAATAACAGCATCCTTTGAAGATTAGAGTGACTGGTGAGCGCAGTAAATTGCTCTCCCCATGTTCCTTGGTGGCAGAGACAGTTGTAGAACATTTGTCGCCGACCTCTTTGACAGGGAAATGTTAGGCTTTCTTTAGAGGAGAGAAGAAAAAGCCTGGACAAGCTTTCCTTTCCAGAAATAGAGTTGCTGAGAAAGTGAGATTCAAATGTACTTTTAAGTTGTACATATTGTCAGAAAACCCAATAAATGTAGTCAGAGTAATACCCAATTCAAAATATAGAATAGTAATGACAATATTCAGTTGCTGCTGAACCAGTTACCAGGGTTCGATGAGGTTGGATGTTCCAAAGCTACTGCCCTGCATACAGTGTATACAACAATGCTGGGTGCAAAAATGTGGAAAAAAAAGAAAATTACAGTGTAACTAGACCAGTGTGGATTAAATACAGTGTTTCAACCTACTAGTTCCATTTTTTCACATATTAAATGTAGCTTTTAATGTTCCAGCATACAAGTAGCTTAGCTGCCATCCATTAGCATATCACTGGTTTAAGTTTAGCGCAGACAATTTGCTTTTTTCAAAAACACTTACATAAAATCACTAATTTACCCTTTTGCTGTTGACTAGTCACAGACATTCTTACTGAAAAAAGGCAATAATGTTTCCCGCCTTTTTTTCCCTCCCTCTCCTGAATCTCTCTGGCTCACGGTGTACATACAGGGGGCGGAGCTACATATAGAAATGTAAAGTTTGAAGATTTAATTTGAGTCGCATTCATTTTTCCCACAGACAGTGTTACTTGACTCACAGTTGGAGCGCTTCTACAGCTTGGATCCGTACGAATCTCTCCTGGCTGAAGACAATACAGAAGAATAATGCTGTGTAATAATATTTTTTAATTTGATAAAGTGTCTAAGGTACAAAGTACAGAAAAAACTTTTGAGGCAGACGTAAACTATGACTTTTGGCTAATAAACATCCCATCTCCGAGCTTAAAATTCTGGTACGTGTGCTGAAGATTATGCTGTTGAGAAAACTGAAAGCAACCTGCAGCTCCAATCAATTCACTTTTGAATTCTCTGTCAGTTGTGGATGAATTCAACAACTATGTTGCCGAATTTTGTTCGACTCCAACAGCAAAGCTTTTTGAATTTGCTTCTGCTCTGATCCTCACCTCTCTCAGGCTTCTTCTCCATGGCAACAGTGGCTGAGGCTTGTGGGTATTTACAGCTGTCTGCCATGCAAAAATAACAAACAGAACATGACTTCTTAGAAACTACTACTAATGATTAAAACAGTGACATAAACCTACAGGATCATTATAGTTCCCAGGAGAGTAACACTGGGGATATCATTTTAAGAAAAAATAGAAATGGGAATACCGAATTGAGGAAAGCTCTAATTTTTGCAGGCTGATATTCACCCCATATAAATTGAATTCAAACACCAGAAAATATTATTTTAAAAATCCCATTGTCAGAAATTCACATTTTCTATAGCAGTTATACAGACTGCAGGGTTACACTTGGCTTTGATTTTAATGAGTTCACTCTGGAAAAATATATTTTCAGAAATGTTTCTGTTCATGTGCAGTAATGAAAAACTCCAGCATTCAATCCTGTAAAACTGGGAGTTTCACGATGCCTTCTGTTCCAGTCGGGCCTCATTATCTCAAAAGCATGTCACGTCTTTTAAATGTCAGGACATGTTGTTATTCTACAATAAAGTTTTCCAAAAGGACTCTGACCTCATCCAACAAATTCAAATAAAAGCCAACAAGTTCACTTTTACACTGATGCTACATTTTGTGCTGATTAGATGTTAATAAAGCTGTCAGACCCAAGCTTGAAATTGCTTTGGATGTATTATTCTGCCCTTTATTATGAGGTTAAATAACACATGTTTTTAAAATCTGTTCCAAACTTAATTTATTACCTCAGTGTTTACTCTGCTATCTGAGAGAGAGAGAGAGAGAGAGAGAGAGAGAGAGAGAGAGAGAGAAACATAACTAAAAAAAAGAAATCATTTTCAAAAATGATTTTGGAAGTGCTAATTTGTGGCATCTTCAGCTTGCATGAGCACTCAATAATCCTTGCTTCAGCCATAAATTAACTGAAAGCAGAGGCAAAAATGATTGAAGCCCCAGTCGGTTCAATAAATCTCCCGGGCTGAATCCAACATGGCCAGCCTGCAAAGAGCAAAATGTTTGCACGGTTAAAAGACCTGGAGCTGAGAGGCAGTTTGCTGAATTCATAAATTTTCTTTGTTTACGCCTTCAACAAAAAATCCTTGATTACAAATAATTACCCTCAAGAGGCTTTTGAGGCTGTGGAGATGATGCAACAACAGCTATATTAACCATTCCTTTTGATTCTGGACTCATTTTTTTGAAACAACCAGATCCTAGATGTTTGGCGCTCCATGACTTATGACTAATGGATGAGCACTAATTTGACCTCTGAAATATTTACAGAAAAAACCCTTCATCCTGCGACACTTTTATCATCTATAAAACATAAGTTAGAAAGGGAGTCACGAAAATTAAGGCAGAACGAATTGAAAATATCAAACAGTTTTTCGTTTCGTATATGGAATAAAACAGAATGTTTACATACAAACAAAAAGGAAAGACTCTATAGGATTACTTGTTTTGTTTTTCGTATCTCGTAAGCCAAATATGGGCATGAATCGAGGACAGAATTTGGAGCTATTCACCCTGGCTGAAAGCATGTTGTTAACCTCTGTGGAAAATGCGGCTTACAGGAGTAAGCTGTAATAATACAGCAATGCTACAGCAGCAATATGTCTGCTATAAAAGGATTTCACAAATCCAGAATTCTATCACTGGTGCAGGAATCTACACTTTTGAATTTATGAAAGTACTCTCATCCAGGGGAGAGAAAAAATCTTTAACTTCCTAAACGCTTTTTTCCAGAAAAGCCGATGGGACACTGCAAATCCTCGTTTTTGAGTGAACTAAAGTTTGTGCCCAGTGTGAAGCCCAGCCCTGGAGAGTCGCAGTTTAGATTACATTACATTTCATCCAGCACCTGTCAGCTGAGCAAGAGTGTTCAAAATAAAGAAATAACACATTAAGATATAATCAATCATATAAATTAATACATAATGAAACATATAAATGAACCAGTGAAACATGAAATAATCTAATAAATTAGTGAACTCATTGTTATGAGATGTTATTTTATCAGCCTTACTTTTATAATAACAAAGACATAAAGGAGTTAATTTTTCATCAAAGAATTTTTTATTTCAAAGTGCAATTTTCAAAAGACAAAAGACATTTGCCCTCCCACAGATGTTTCATCCAGTCATGTGCCCCGCCTGTCATAACAGGCTCTTTTATTTATTATATGAACAAGAGCTCTACGTACTGTATTTACATTGTACATGGGGTAATTTATTAGCAGAGTATTGCCTACAAGCTAGCTTGCAAGCTAGAGGAACCAACGAGTCGCCACAGAGTTGGAATCCCAAAATGCTACTGAGTCAAGTCTAAGTTCAGTCATTGGAAAGTGAATTTTTGAAATGAATTTGTTTATTTGATAGGGATAATGCATGTTAATGAACATCAGTACAAAATCAGTACAACAATGTAAACCGGACCGTAATATTGAACACCTTGGGTTCTACATTTAGCTGAAACATTGAACAATTAGACATGTCTCTACTTGCAGGACAGTTTAATTCCCATGTTCTGCCCCCTCTGTATGCACACTAACAAAAGAAGAAGACAATACCAAAGTAAAGTCAAAGGCAGACATCAGGTACCCGATATGATATCTACTTTTCTTTCTGAGCTGCTGAGAGCTTTTGTTCTTAAGTGATACTTAACTCTTTCATATGGACTCCTCAACACATTGCTTCCCCCCAAAAAATGAAATTTTTTCTCTTTATTCTTGTCCTCTTCTACTTCCCAGAGTCCACACCATCACACTCGCTCTCGTTTCATTAAAGCGATGTGAATGTGCTTGATGGGGTGGAGACATCGAGGGTAATTGATCATCTCCACGTCCTGGGTACAGTCACACATTTGGCGAGTGAAAAGAGAGGAACCACAGCGCCTCATTGTCAGAAAGACTGGAGCGAAAAGGCAATAGAACTGCTGATAAGAGATTGTCTGTCCTCATTTCCCTTGCCAGTTCAATTGTAGGAAGCTCTGTGTGTCGGTCTGCGGCGCACGGGGGAGCTCAGTGGTGACTAAAGGAGGTCTGGATCCCTATCTGTTAAAGAGAAGGGAAGCGTCGAGTTTCCCCAAGTCAGCAGGTTTCCACAGCAGACGGCGGGCGAGGCAGCGCACTGTCGTGGGCTTTAAGCCTGACGGGCTCATGTCCTGTTGTAATGTGCGATAAATAGTTAACATGCTTGATCTTCACCCCGAGCCAGCTTGAGCCAGGCCAGAGTTCAGCCGACATGAATTAAACATGCCAAGTATTCTTTGCCCAAGGAGAGAACTGATGTTATATACAAATCCTAAGATGACACAGAGGGGAACGACTGATAAATGACAGTTTTACTCTCCAGCATTGACTTTTGCTGAAACATGTTGAAATTTGTCTCAGAGGGTAATGTGACACACAATTTAAGTGATAACCATTCAAACTATGCGGGTGCTGAAATACGATGTGTTCTCTTTTCTGGGCTGCTTTGATTTATTCTGCAGAGGAGCTGCTGAATAAAAAGAAAAGCCAGTGATCTAAAAAAAAGAAAAGAAAGAAAAGTACCTTATTAATGACATCTAGAATTTCTAAAACTGGATGCATTGAAAGGACGAACAAAAATATCTGTGCATGTGAGCGTGCCATGAAGTATGAGCAGGCATGCGTGCCCCTGCCTCCTTTATGGCGTATGCAACCAGCAGGGAGGGTAATGGAATAGAAAAAGATGTGCGTTTATTGACATATTGATTTCAAGGCCTTGTGGCAATGGAAATGCTGTGCATTCTCTAAATTGTATGGACTAAAGAGTAATCTTCCAATTTATAATGCTGCAGGGTGCTTTAAATAGATTTGGCTGAGAAAGAAACTGATGATGACTTTGGGCTGGGTATTAAATTTGAGGTATTATTTGGTCTGAGATATGCAGAAAGCACGGTCAGTGACCACATGGATGATTTCTAAAGTGGAAAGCGCAGAGAGCACATCATGTTCAGTTAATTCCCGTTGTGTGCGTCTGAACTCTTTTGTTGTGCCGTCACCGCTGAGCTACAGTGTCAAGCAACTGTTGCCAAAAAAAAAAAAGAAAAAAAAAAAAAAAAGAAAGTCTGGCTGGCTGCTCCGCCAATCTTTGCCCAGGGGGTGGAGGACATACACTAAATCCTTATTTTATTACTTCAAAATATTGCATTTGCATCACACTGAGCAGTGTGCTCATGAAATATTCTGTTACAGTCTATATGTGTAATCAATATAACCTCACACCAAATAAAAAGCTTTATTGGACTCTGCATTGACTTTCAAATAATGATTTAATCTGTAGCTTTGAAAATATATATTTTTTAAAAACAACGCCTCAATTAGGAAACTGTAGATTTAAAAAAAGGGTATTATTTTCTCTGTTTCTGTCCATAAACAGCAAGGCCATTGCAACACCCTGGCTATGCACTCTTTCTTTTCCTGCTTCCCAGTGGCCTTTAGAAAATCTACCTGCAACCACATGAAAGAAGTTACATCTGAAAAGTAGAATAGAACCTCAATAGAGCGCAGACATCCACCGAGGCCAAACAATCCTACACATGTCTGTCAGATCCAGGTTATTATGTGAATCTGCACCAAGTTGTATGAAGTCATAGATCTCAGCAGCAATGTAATATTTATTTACATTATTTTTTGGGCAGATTTTTGCCTTTATTTTGATAGGGACCTCCACCCAAGCCCAAAGCTTTCTGCAAGACAGTCTGAACCCAACATGACACTCAGCCCAGTTCCTGTCAGGTCTGTGTCAGGTTGCTGAATGTAAACTCACTTCAGCCTCTTGTATTTAGTGCATCTTTAATATGTTTTCATCCATTAAATGTGCACAGCTGTGAACAGGTGCGGCGTGTTGGTAAGTTCCAGAGTCCACATGTCACCAAAAATACCAAAGGATACATGTGAACCGGAGACGGACCAGCAGCAATGAAATGCACTACCAGCCCTTGATTATGTCAAATTTAGCATGAAGCTCTTTGCTGAAAACCTTGACAAAAATTGCTGAAACTCCCTTAAAATTTTCAGTTAAAACATGACTATAATGACCTCGCTTCACAGTCGACGCACAAGTGGAGTATAAGAAATTTGAGGCTCAGGAGTGCTGCTAGAAACAGAAAAAGGATGACAGCATAATACTTTTCATTTTCGAGGGCCTCCTTCAGTTAAAGGAAAAGCACCATGAAAGTACTTCCAATTGGACTCAAAATCAAGGAGAAAAGGCAATAGACAGGAGCGAGTAAAAGAGTTGAAATTTTGGCAATCAGTGCACTTAAGAGATAAGACTCACAGGAGAAAATGTAGTGAGCATATATAAGATGTTATCAACCATCTGCAGACCTCTCACCACGTCTCCTCGCCCTTCCTCTCTCACTGCTCTTCCGCTCCCTCTGAGCACTGAGGCTGGCGTGTGATGCTTCGCCAGCTCCATCTGATTGCTCAGATCAGATCCAGGCACCGCCAGATGTGACCCCAACCCTGTGTGCACGGGTGTCATCGCGAAAGATGGTGCCAAGGAGGCCTCGCCTGCGTGTTTTGAGGAGGAGATGGCTGGACTGGTAATGCCGCTCTCAGATCATTTTTCAAGCATTTCTTTTTTTTTCTGTAACTAAACTCTTGTTTTCTAAGCTGTAGCTGTTTTTGAAATACTAGATGTGATTTGAGAGGGTCTTTGTGATGCTGCATTTTAATCGGTGATAAAATGACAAATTTCATATTCAAGTCACAACAAGCCCCATAAATAATGGCGGGATCCCCTGGGTTTATCTGTAGCAAGATGATTCATCCATTCTAAGGTGCATCAAAACCACACTAATGGCCTTTCAAATTTTGAAATTCTGACCTTTAATAAATATCCCCGTGAGCAACATCTGTCTATTGTTTGAACGCTGGTGCAAAGATCCAGCAGCCCTCAGGTTCTATCACAATCATCCTCACGGTGTCTGGTACATCACCTGAGATATCGCTTCTGACAGATGGGCACGATCAGTTTCTGAAGAAAAAAACCCAAAAATCTCTCAGTAACCCAACTCGCTTTTCCCATGGCAGTAGTGATAATGTTGCTCATTTACAAGTTCATAGGCTCATGAATTTGCATCTGAACATCTGTCAGCGTCATTAATATGGAGTTCATCTGCATATTTTAATGGGAAGGTGAGTGTGTCTCGATGTCTCACTGATGGTCATTCACTTGCGGTCATTTGCTCGTAAAATGAATGGCTGAGTTTGTTCTCCATGCTACTTATTTTTCATATTTACTCAGCAGCATTATGACAAATTGGAGATTTAAATAATATTATCATATTCATTTATATTATATTTCCAACCGTCTCTGGTGTGAACATAAGTTTGAGATTGTAAATGTTATTAATAAATGTAAGCATGTTCACATACGGTGTCTGATTTGAACAATAAAGTTAAGCCCAGCCGTACATAGTTACACCAGTCAGGCTTTGCATTTTAGCCCGGCACATACGCAGGTTACAATGCTAAACGTTGCAGATTTACCTCTGGAAGCTCTTGGTTATCTGAGAGAGCCTCTTGATTTCAGACAGAGGTAGACAAAAGTTCCTCATGTGAACCGACCCAAATCAAAAAGGGATAGACAGCAATGTTAGCCTAAACATTGTTCCTACATACGGACTGTTCCACTGCTGAACTGGGCCTTTTTCTTTTTTAAACATAACCTAAACCCACAAAATGACATACCTAGCTAATGACAAGCTAACTTTTGCCAACGTCGTAATGCCAGGTTACTACAGTAGGTAACTAGTGTGCTAGTTAGCTTGGCATGAGTGGCGCCATCTTGCAGTACTATAACCTGTGACGTCACGGGGTTGGTTGTCTTGGCAGTTGAGACAGTGAAATAGTTGAAGATAGTGAAAGGATAGAGACTGAGGAGCCACAGGACAGGAGAAGACAAAAGGGAGGCCACTATTGTATCGCTCCCGAACTGCCGCTGAAACGAAGAGCAGTCCTGCTGCGCTGGTTGGCGACACTGAAGAGAGAGAGCCCACCGATGGGCACTGACTCCAGGGTTTGCAGTGAACATTTTTTGGATAAAGATTACGTAGAGGACAAGATTTTTGAGTCGGGCAAACTAGTTGTTCGCCGGACCAACAGAATAAAGCCTGAAGTTGCTCCGTCTGTTTTCAATTTCACCACCTATAATATTTACGCTACTGACCGGCCTACATACTCTGACAACAGCGGTACAGAGGCATCAGTCCGCCGTAGGGAAAGGGCGCTAAACCGCGCTAGCCAGGCAGGGAAGAGACAGGTAGGGCATTTAGCAACCCACATAAGTCGGCAGGTACTGGTATCTGTTTGAGATGAACATCATCATTGACTGCAATAAAGTTCTTCAAAGTCTCTGTGAGAGTCTCTCTAGCTCTCACTGAACACTTCTTTCACTCCAAACAGCAGCAGTCATGAACACCTGATGTCCCCTCACCCTGACACACAGTCCGACGCACGTCACCTAGCCTAAAGATTTCCATAGCAACTCTGCAGCATGAACTGATGAGAGTTGGGCTGTACAATATAGCAGCCCAAATGACTGTCAGAAATTAAAACCACAACCATTAAAAATACTCGGGCCTGAAAGTATTCACCTAAAACTCACGTCATCCACACCATACATGGTACATCCCTCAGCAAGAGGTCACAGCTGATACAAACTTCGTAAGAAATATTTCTTACCGTGACTCCGTTTCCAACAGTCGGTAACTTCAGACACTCCAGACTTTATACTCCAAACGTTATAATCCACAGACGTTATCCAAAGTTCCGTTATCTTCCTCATCATTATCTTGTTTCTTCTTGCAATGCGTGCATTAAAGTTTTTTTGCTAGCTTTTCCTTCACATGGCCCGACTGCCGAAAAGCCGTCATGTGTAGTGGCAAATATAAATATCGTACCCACCACGAACCAACGTAAACGCACAATAATTAACTTTTGGAGCAATTCTTACTTTTTTCAACCTAAAGTGTCTGACCGTCGATGAAGGAAACCGCTGGAGACCT
Organism: Seriola aureovittata; assembly: GCF_021018895.1. Classification (NCBI taxonomy): domain Eukaryota; kingdom Metazoa; phylum Chordata; class Actinopteri; order Carangiformes; family Carangidae; genus Seriola; species Seriola aureovittata. The sequence continues at coordinate 5,366,667 of NC_079382.1, forward strand.
GACTTGTTTTTTTTTTGTTTGTTTGTTTTTTAACCACACCGGAATTGGCTCACAAAAAAATAAGCATTTTTGATTGGCCGATGTCCGCTCTGCCTGCTCGCTACTGCACTGGTTTTATTCATGACCAACATGACCATAACAATAATAAATCAGCAATATGAACCAATACTAGCGACAGTAGGCAAAATAATATATTTATGCATAAGGAAATGTTTCGCCTTGTACTGAAATTTACGTATTTTAGATACTATGCAAATAGTATAGTCAGAAATGCTTCACTGTCTTCATTGGCCAACGCACCCAACCAACCCCGTTACGTAGGCAATGACGTCACACCAAAATGGCTGCTCGCTAGTTAGCTAGCAATTAGAAATTACTCACTACTAGTGCCAAAAACATTCATGTTGCATTTCCGCTTTAATGTTTGCAGCTAATGTTAGTGCACACAAACACAGTTTAACTTAGTCCTTGTATTGTTGCCCTCTCTCCTGTCTTTCTCTACACTGCCAACTGGCAAAGGAAAAAATGCCTCCCCAAGAATAAAGATATTTTAAGAAATAAACATATAAGCTTTGTACTGCTACAGTTTGGTATATGGAGGGTTACCTATATATCCTAGACTGCTGTTTTATGTGAGGAGTCTGCCTTATTCTCTTTTTGAATAAAGAGCAATTAATCTTGGGATAGTTTGAGCTGTGAAGGATCCATCTGCTGGATCCTTCATTGCCTGGGACTCAAAAGGTGCATTTGAAGGAGCCTACAATTTGACTTCAAATGCAGCTGGATGCAGCCCCTGAATTGAGACACAGCTATAAACTCCTCCCTATATCACAGTTTACTTATACCTCAAACTAATCATCATTCTGCGTCATCACTACCATACCTACAAAGTCAATTTTCTCATCTATCAAATACAGCACTTTTTCTTTGTGTGATTGTTAACAGAAAACGTCATGCCATGAACACCGCTGTTTTTTGTTCCACTGTGAAATTTTAGAGGGCATAATATAAAGGACAAATTTTCAGAGTCAGGACTCAGACACTCAAATAAAATGACAGACAGTAAATATGGGACACTACATAATGAATAGGGAGTGATTTTGGACGCTGCCCAAGAGAAATCCAAAGACTGACAGAACTATTAAGCCTGTTACGGCTGCTAAGCTATGATTGGACAATTACTGTTCGAAGGGAGAGATATAGCGTTTCCACTTTGTGGTTTCTCTAATAGATTACAACAGGAACATTTTATTTAGACTGATTTGAAAAGAGCTTGAGTGTGTATTGACATTTTATATTGCTAACAAAGTGTATTTTATTTCTAATCTACCTCTCTCTCCACTGCTGCAGTGACACAATGGCCCATCGCATAAGAGCTGAGTCGGGGTACATCGGTGATATCCTTGATGATCTATCCCTCTGTCAGCGCATCTGTCCTTTAACTGCTGACAACTCATCAACTGAGACAATGTCCTCAATTCTGGGAGGGGATAATCACTGCAACTATATTAACAATTCAACAATGACCTAATACATGACTGCATTATTAAGTCATCATTCTTACTTGGAAAAGTTGGCCCTGTAAAAACTAATTAAACATCTGAAGCAGGCCATTAGCCTGTCAGCCATTGCCAAAAGCCAAATCTGAAAACTCTCACTGTATGAACCAGTCGCACACTAATCCTAAGGATTCCTCTGTGTTCTCTGCAAGGGGTTTAGGAGGCTCTCCAGTGCCATATGTTGTGTGTCATCACCTTAACCAGAGGCATGTGTCTAATGGTGTGTGTGGATGTGTCTGCATGTGTGCAAGTGCTCAGATGTGTTTGCTTGACTGTTTACATGCTGCATGGGTCTTAGATGTTTTGCTGTGTATATGATGGTAAAAGGCTAAGATAGAGAAGCAGGACAGGTGGTCTTTTAATGGCTCACTTATGGCTTGCTTACTCTACTTACCTCAGTGATGGAAGAAAGAACTCTCACTGCGTTCTTTTTCCTGCCGTCTCTAAATTCCCTCAGAGTGCTGTTGTGGGTTTGAATGCTAACTGGCTAAGGGTAAACTCTCTGCAAGCCGCTGGCTTTAATCTACATGCAGATCTCTTTGATGTGCTGTCTTGGGAGCAACGGAAGGAATTACTCAGTCAACCTCAGAGCTCATTGCTCATGGCCAAGGTGACTGCACCTGGATAAGGTGAAACGTTTTCTCAGCGTCCTATGAACTTGGTCGGTGAGAGAGCGGCTTGTCACAGTCGATCAGCTCGCAATTCAATATGATTGACCCGGACAGGAAATCTTTAAGTTGCTCATGCATGGATGGAGAAGGGGAGACGGCGGCACATCAAAGCGTAAGGGATGCAGATTGCTCATGCATGCTAACATGGCAGCCAAGGTCAGGAGGAGTTGCTAAGTGACTGCTCCCAATCCAGCTGCTGAGAATGAAAGTCGACATTGATTTAATGCTACTGTTAAGTGATTCATTCAGTCTCTGATGTTATAAATGCCAAGCTTTGAAAACTGTTTTGAGAAAAGAACAATCTGCAACTTTTAACTGAGCAATTTGTTTATTCAACATGATTTTACGAGGCCAGACATGATCAAATCCAAACTTCTCCATCTATTTTAGCATTAAAGTTGATCAATCTTGTGTGTGTAAAGTTACAAAACTGTCCTCTTAAAGAAGTGAAAGCAGTGAATCTTTTTGTTTTGGTCCCGTTCCGAAGTTGGAAGTAGTATGATGCTCTTACAGCGCAGTAAAAAGTAGTGCAGCGCAGTGCAGAGGCTGCGGTGGATACATGAGCACACACACTGACACACCATCTCCTGCCAGTAGTCGTGTTTTCTTTAGCCGAGTGATGACATAATATTGTCCGGTAATATTTATTACAAAATCCCATGTAAAGACCAAAACCACCACTGAGTTTAGCAATACATACCACTCTGTGAGCCATAGAGCTCCACTGTCGTCTAAAAACATCAATGAGCCACTCCCATGCACATGTTCCTTAATTACAATGAACATGGTCACAGTTTACTCAGTCCTACATACATCATCCTGCTGCTATACTAAGTAGAGCACCAACTGTGTATTAATCTGCACCTGAAAATAGTCCCTAACAATTTAACAATTTACTCCTCTTTGAGTAACATTTACTTAAAAACAACAGTGGTCAGCTGTTTTATGAAATTACTGAGCCTTTAAAAAAATGAGTCACCAGAGTACACTACAGTAATTATGCTTTAATTATACAGCAAGTAATTTGTGGAATTTTTCTGCCTCGTAGGCTACATAGATGCTTCTCTCTTTTCTGATTGGTGGAAGTTTATATCTATAGCGTGAGAGGAATATCTTAAGCACTTCTCAGGGCTATAAAACCACTGCAAACTAGGAAACTTTTTCCAGTAAAAAAATAACTTAATGTATAATACGTTGTTATTTATAGTCAGTATTCTCCTAAAAGACAATGTTGAAAATAAATTAAAGATGAAGGAAAAAAATACATAAGCAAATATAATATTTATTTATCATATATACACACACACACACACACACACACACACACACACACACACACACACATACACATACATATACATGTTATTCTATATATGTATGTGTGTATATATATATATATACACACATACGTACTCTATATGTAATAACCCCAGTCTTGTTTAGATAAGACGACCGGTTAAAGGTTCAAATTCAAAATATTCATTAATAAACAACATAGATCAACAGCTCTTACTGCAGAGTGATATGTGTTAAATGTTCCCATGCTGTTGGAAATGCACAATTTACAGTTTAGCTATAAGAAAAGCAGAAAATATCCCAGAATATAAAAGAATAAAATTTCCTTAATGGATGAAATCATTTACTAAGAGGCATTCAGATATATATGTACTCAAAATTAGCCCCACATGAATATATTTCTTATTTAAACATTTAGTTTTGAATCTTTATAAACTGATTTAAAGTCAAATCCCACAAACCCAGTCAAGCTTTACAAAAACATGTGCATTGTCTCGGAGAGAACACACAGCAAAACATCAGTCAATTTGGGAAAACATTCAGATTCACTGTTGTATGATGAAGTGGAATGGAAATGTAATAATGAAATCAGAAAAAGGAAAACAAGAAATTAAAAACCAGTTTGAAATAAGACATTTGCAGAAGTATTACTATGATATATAATTATTACATATATTTCTTTTAACATAGCCTGTACTATTTGAATCAATAGTTCATACCCAACATTACCTATGTTGACAGGTAGTTAATAAATAATAGATTGATAAGTGTTTTGGCTTTTTGCTTTAGTGGTCTGAATCACTCAAAATTGATTTTTCACCACTTGGCCCCCATCTAATTATGCTAGGTATGTGTTCCTGGTAAACAGAGTGGTGCATGTGTGTGTGTGTGTGTATTGGAGGGGACTGGTGGGTAGGTTAACAATTTGCATTTTGAATGTTTTCTTTCCCAAAGGGTTTTATTATTAACCATAAATGAAGAGATTGTGGTTTAAGCTTAGGATTGAAAGAGGCCTATATTTGCCATGACCAGACACAAGTGATGTATTCATTACTTTTCAGATATCCATGAGAATAAACATAGTGCTCTGTACATAATAATAGCCTCTATTGCACAGTTTGGGTTTATACTTTTTCAATCAGAGTGCCATCAGAACCAATTCAGTGGGGAAGACAAAGGGGTTTGTGGCTGTAGTGTAATTGCTTTTGAGGGTTTATATTCGCGGGTTTTAATGTGATGGTGGGGTTTGTTCATGTGGAGTTGCGGTTTGAGAAGACGACTGAATGCTGCTGAGCACAAAAGCTCCCTCTGCCACCTCTCCAGGTCCAGCAAAGCCCGCTCTGTGCACTGGTTCGGGATAATCAGCGCTACATGCCTCTGCTTCGGCATCCAGCTTTTTGTTTGTCTGTCCCTTCACTTCTCAACAGATGTGTTCGCAAATTAGCTTTCCCCTTTTCCCAATTTGCCTCAAACGCATCTGCAGAACCCCTCGTCCTTGAACATGGAGCTTCTTGAGTTGAGTGCGAGTTGCGCCACCAATCTTTGTTGGGGGACTGAAAAGGGTTTATTTCATATCATGCTCCATAAACCAGCACTAAACCTGGAAGGGTGAGCAATCAGGAGGTGAACATGTCGTGGGCCGCTGGGATTCTCCAACATGGCTGCACCTCCAACTCCCCCGGTTTAACACTGAATGTTAAATCAAAGATGGAGGAGGCGGCTATATGCAGGGCTTGAGATTAGTGCCGCAGAAATGATTCCATGCTAATTGGAAAAAGAAACCCTACGACACCTTATAAGCACAAAACCTATTATGCGGCATCATGGTGAGAGAGAGTGGGAGAAATTGAAAATGTGATGAATACAAATGACGACTGAGTTTAAAAGCGAGTGGGCTAAACTTTTGATGGACGGATCAGCGTAATAGGGGATGAAAGTATTCAGAGTGAAAATCACAAAGTAACCCCTGAGAAGCCTGATTTGAAAGCAGGGGGCTCTGGGATATTATGTCATTGGGTTGGGTTGTTTGAGTCGAGCCATTAGGTGGGATAAAAAGGTTGGCCCGCTGAAATCGATGGATGTACCCCGCCTGCTCCGCCATTACAACACCTGACACAAAAGGACAGCAGATTTGAACATTTCATGACCATGCCATCAAAGGCTATTCTTTGTGAAAAGGAGTGGATATAATGTACTGGAGGGAGAGTAGGAGCTGAGAGAACCTTGGAAGAGAAATAGAAAACCATGCCGACAGTGTGGCGGCAAGTAATGGGCAGAGGTTCGGGGTTGTACAGTTAATTCAAGCTGACAAGGTAGGGGATAAAAATGGGTTTCTCCTCTACAGCAAAGTAGAGGGCCAACACTGTCCAATCTCTTTGATTGAGAGGGTATGCACCCCTCCCCTCACCGGTAAAGGGTGAGACAGGAGCGTGAGGGAGGCGCTTTATTGAAGGTGAAAAGTTGCAATGTTTTCTGAGTGGACAGCCTCAAGGGCAGCTGGCAAGAGATTAGAGGATGTTATTAGAAAGCAATGGGCTGTACCTTCCACTCATAATCCTCCCACATGGGAATATGTGTGCGTATCTGTGTGTGCGTATGTGTGTGTGTGTTTAATTTGATGCGATCAGTGACATTACATCCCCTGGACTATAAAAAACATTCCTTACTCCTACGCACAGGTAAACGATTTGTTTCTTTTACTCAAACTCACCTCAGTCTAGTCAACAAGCACTGAACACACCATCTTCAAATATCCACACCATGGAGCTCTCTATAGGACGCGCACTTTGTGATGGTGTCATGTTTGGTACTTTTTGATTATGAATCTTACTAGGTTGTACCTGGTGAAGTTTCTGTAACACTTCTATATATATATATATATATATATACACATACATACTGTATATGATAACAGATGGGACATATTTGACAGATTAATAAACGCATGTCAGCAAGTAGATATTAAACAACCTATTGAGTCATGATTAATGCGATTCCTTGGTGAATTATTATAACCTTAGTACTCATTGGGTTATTACTTAAAGAAGCTATTTGTAAGTTTTGCTATCACTACACAGCCAATGTTATCATTCACACCTGTTTACTTACCAGTCTAGAAGAAACGTTGCAAGTTCAGCATAAAACTTTACTCGCCAAGAGCTGTCTTAAGAGGCGGAAAGCAACGCCAATGTGTACTCTCGTTTCTATCAGATCTTTTCTTCTACTGAAGTTAGCATGCTAACCAGCTAGCCCTGGCCCCGTTGGTCCGTCTTGTCAGTTTCTGATAGTGTCACTGTAGCTTCCATTCTGCCCTGAAGAAGTAGCTGCTCAGAGGACGTATTATAACCTCTTGTATTGTGAATACAACGATGGCTAAAGCTCTTGGCAAGGCTGGGAAATAAAAAGCTGTTAATGCTAACACTGGCTATGTAGCAATTGTAAAACTTAGCATACAAATAACAGCTCCTTTAATAGAAGAATTCTGCTAAGAAGTAAAACACTGGTAAATTGATAGACACAGCTCAGAGGGTGTATTATAAGCTCTTGTATTATAAAGACAAGGATGGCTGAAGGTCTTGTCAAACCACAATCATCAACACTAGCTCTTGGAGAGAAACCACATTTAGCGGCACAGAAAACATTCAAATAGCCCCTTTAGCTAGCTTTAACAGGAAACTAACTTCTGCCTTGATGACATTAGTTTGCAACTCTCTGCTATTATATCAAATGTTTAATATCATGAGATTGCAGTTATATTCAAAACGGTCATGTCATGTTTGAATTGTTAAAAATAGTAAAATGGAGACTAACGTTTGAATCCCCAAACCACTGAGTAACAGACAGGTGACGCCAGCAATCTAAAAGATCCTGTGTCTGAACACTTAATGCCAGATGTCTACTTACTCAAATGTGTACGCCTTCATTTGCAGTAACCTGGATTGCTAAAGCCTGGCATCACAAAGGAGTTTTTTTTTTTTTCAGCAAACCTGAAATAATAATGACTTTTTGTCTTCCATTGGAAATTGTCTCCAGGTGCTTTGCCGCTCATCGCCCACCCATGACAATAATTGCTGTTTTCTTCACTGGGATGCTTTGAACAGGTCTCTGAGAACAAGGTCACCCAGGAAGAGAACCTCTCAGTGCACAGTTTAGTGTATTCAGAAGCTTTCATGTCCTTCTTTGAACAGCTGAGGCTCTTTCATTTATAGTTACATTAGGATGTACTTATTACATGCCAATAATATCTCATCATGACTTACCTGCATTACAGAAACCATCTTATCACATTTCTTTTTTCAAACCTTCAAGTAATTTATTCTGTTGTAGCTTTAATTCACTTGTCTAAACTTTTTGCCTGTAAACTTTCCCTCACAAAAACACTCCTTCTGTCCCTTTTGCCTTATTAACATGAGTCAGAGCACAGATAGTTCAGGCAGAAGAGCATAATGAACTCTGCTGAATGTCCTCCGTTTTCTCCAAAATACATTATATATATAAATATATATATAGAAGTGCTGATAATCTTCCAGTCTTTGCGACTGGGGACAGGCTGTGCTGTGTTAAAGTATCTTGTCAACAGGACTTAGAGTTAGTATTATAATATGTCCTTTTCAGTATGCATTAGAAAAGTATCCTTGAATATCTCGTACCTGATGGATAAAGACACAGTGCATTAGTATTGCGAATGAAGCTTTTACATATCTTTAAGTATAACTGTATTTCAGACTCATTTAATCTTCAATACTAAGCCTGTTAAGCAAGAGACATTAGGGTAATCTGTTTTTGAAGCTATGTGTTTATTGAAATAGAAAGTTAATATAGAGATAACTATTCTCCTGGCGAACCACAGAGGAGCTTTAAAATCATGATTGTTTACTGTTATTTGAAGTTATTGTGGCCGCTCACCTGAAACTTGTTTATGCCACATGTAGTGCTCATAGAGGATATGTTTTCATAAAATGTACGGTCTCCAGTTTTAACTGCTCAGTTTACAATACCTGCTCTTTCCTTATGAATGATTTTCTTGAATTTTTGAGTTAATAATTAAAAAGCAATCCCCATAGATATCTATTGAATTTATATCTTACTTACGATATACTGTACAAAATTCTTTCAGGATGCTTATTATTGAACACTGATCAACTGCATATAAGCTCATTATGATGGCGTACAGGTCATGAGTTATTATGGGTTATAAATTGCATCAAAGTCTATGGATGCCTATACTGTCACATTCATAACACAATTTGTATACAGAACAAATTCCATTAACATTTCAAAACATTGACTATTGCACACTGATCAACTGTATATAAACCCCTTATGGTTACATGTACAGTATGATATATGTTCCATTAAAGTCTATGGAAACTTTTTAACTTCCACTAAATTTATAACTCAGCACCTGTTAAAAGAACAAACTGCATTCAGATTTTACTAAGGTCGTTATGATTACATGTGCAGTTTATAAAATATTGAGTTACACGATGCATACAAGTCTATGGAGGCCCTTTGATTCCCATGGTATTGTAACTGTGTACAGAACGAACTCTGTTCAATTTTAAAATGGTGAGTATTTCAGACAGACCTATACATAACCTCACTGTGATGACACTGTCAGTTTGTGTTATGTACTGCCTGGAAGTCTGTCGAGGTCCATTCAGTCCCATTGTATTTCTGACTCAGAACAGTACAAAATGTATGAATTGCAGAATAATAAGTCCAATCAACACTAGATAAGCTCATTATGATGACATTTAGGCTACAATTTTATATTATTATAAATGAGTTTTATAGTACATTAAGGTCTACAGTATTTAGGTCCATTAGGACCGATTATATTTTCACAGTGATCTTTGTACATAAGATCATTACGATGACATAAACTGTTTATGAGTCAAATATTGCATTTAAAATCTTATGATAACATGTCCCATTAATGAATGATTATAAGCTACATATTGCATGAAAATTAATGGAGGCCCATTAGGACCTCTTATATCTGCACAGTGATCTTTGTACATAAGATCATTATATAATGTACTGTTTATGAGTTAAATATTGCATTAAAATCTTATGATGATATGGTTATGATGACATATACTATTAATGATTGCATGATTAAATTAAAAACACAGCACCATTCAAATGTCAAAAATGTTCAGTGTTGCATTATTGACATGCAGTTTATGGGTTACATGTTGCATTAAAATCCATGGAGGCCAATTCAGGTCTCGTATATTTACAGCACAGTATGTGTATTTAGTACGAACTCCTTTCACATTTCACAATTATGACTATTGCACACTGATCTGTTGTGCATAAGCTCACCGTTTTTAATGAGCTTTCATTGATCTTTTTATATTGGCTATTGTGCAAATATGGTCAATTTGAAAATTTCATAAATAAAATCAGCATCAATCCACAGCGATCGCATTTATTTTCGTTCAAGAAAATGCTTCTCAAGTTGATTTCTACAAACCCCTTAAGAAAAACCACCTAACCAGTAAACCTTGATAAGGTTTGGACAACCTAAATATATATATTCATATAAATTACTGTACATTTTGATTTTCTATGTATAAATTTGCACCTGTGGAATTTCCAGCTCAAACTCACATCTTATGTATCTTGCATTCATGTCGAATCAAGTGTGTGTGTGTGTGTGTGTGTGTGTGTTTGTGTGTGTGTGTGCGTGTGTGTGTGTGTGTGTGTGTGTGTGTGTGTGTGTGTGTGTGTGTGTGTGTGTGTGTGTGTGTGTGTGTGTGTGTGTGTGTGTGTGTGTGTGTGTGTGTGTGTAGGCATCAATAAATGTCTAAATCATCTGTCTACCGTGTGTGGACGCATGACAACCACCACGGCTTCCTTCACTGACTGTGATCCACATGCTGCCCATAAACATCTGATCAGTTTTCCATCTCTTCTTCTTCCATCATAACACTGCACTTTGCAGCATTTAAAATTTCAATAAAAACACCACAGCTAATGATCAGCCTTCATCTATAATAAAGCACAAATTTGTCGACATGGTGATAATTATAAGAAATTTAACGGAGGGACTTCACGGGGGAATGACTCGCCATAATTGCAGCAACCATAAATGCATGCTTTATTGCCTTTATAAAGTATTCATGCTCCATGGTTGATGTGCTCAGAATGTTTCACGACAGCAGCACTGATACACAGTGTGACTGATCAGAGTAATAAAACCCCAAAAAAAAGGGCAAATGGAGGATAAATCTAAGGAGTAGCAGGGGTACTGCTTTTTTCAACAGAGCTGAGTTGTTATGTTGTAATTTGAAAGTATTTCAGTTATTCTGTATGTTGAAATGCTTTGAAGAAAACATAATATATCCAATTTTGCAGAAACCTCTCAGCTTTCAGGCAGCCTTTATCCACCCTGAGCTGTCGAGGGAGTGAGCCCAGAGAAAGGAAAAAAGAAAAAAAAGGGCCCTTCAGCTTAGAGACAGGGTTATAAACGTCATTTCTCCAGGTTATTCTCGGACCTCTGTGTAATGACTGTGAAGTCAAACTGACCCACCTTTTCTCCAGTGATTCAAAGCTGGGTGAGGAGTGCATCTCATTTGTATAATTAGTTTACTGAAAAAAAGCCTGCCGTCACATTGCAGCGTAAAATATCCCAAATTAGCATTTAAATTAAGCCACAATTCTTTCAATGTAAAGCGCAAAAAAATTATTCAGCTTCTAATCAAAGTGTTACACGTATTGCTCCATCAAGGAACACCTTGTGTTGGGGACTCATAATTATCCTCAGTTATTATGTGTTATTTCTTGTCTGGGCGAGACGGAGAGGCTGAGTCACTTGGAAATCTGTGACTTTCAGATGGTTTCCGCATTGTCTGATTATTAGTGACAGTAACTGTGAGCAGAGACAGAAATGGAAAGGTTCATCTGACTTGTCTGACTTGGGTCAGAACATGTGCTAAATATTTATCATTTTTCACATCATTAAATTCATACAGGGTATATTTAGATTTTTTCGAATGCAAATACTTCAGCAGTGTTATTTTCAGTTGCGGATTATTCGAGCGTGTAAGTCATTAACAGTGTTTTAATCAGCTGCTCATTTGACAGTGGACATATGGTGAAGTGAACATATTTAATAATTTATTATCTAATCATCAGTTTGAATTGATCAATGTTTAGTTCATGTTAAGTAACTAATGATGATAAGTGGATATAGAGCTTCTGACTTTGAATGTTTATTGTCACTCTTTCCCTTATTCCCACAAAATAATGTGTGGTGAAAACAGTACGGTTTAGGCCCTGACACAATTTTGTCAATCAGCTCCTTAACATTAGCAAAGTCACATCACATCTTTGTGAAATACATCAGACATGCAATGCAAGTATATTTGTATAGCATCTCTCAACAATGAGGCAAATAAGACACAAAAGACATTAAGAAGCGTTTATATTTAGCAAAGTCAACAAAAAACAATTGTGAATGGTCTGTTTCACCTGAGGGATGTTAGGTGAGTAAAGTTGGGTTTTTTTCCTCTTGTGATATCATTCCAAATAAACATGATGATGTATTTCCAGCAACTAATTGTTGGGACGCTGATATCGATTGCATCCACCACATTAGCCGTTGTATTTTTCAATGGAAGGCATAGACGGCTTCTGGTGCACCTAACGACTGAAAGACAAACCCTTTGTATCTGGCAGCGTCCACGTAGTCTGTAATGTATGTGGATGTCATGTGTCTACTCATGTCATGTCACCACGTTTCATTAACCTGTTTTCATAGATCGCAATTTCAAATTGTGCAGTAAGCAGGTGAATGGATACGCGGCAAGTGACTACTCACAGAGCTAGTTTGGAAATTGATGCAGCTGGGAAATATGATAGCACTAGTCATTCTCAAGCTTCTCAGAATTAGGCCATTTATCTCCCTGTGGCAATTTGTTCTCAGGACTGTACATTTCATTTAATAAAGAGAAAATGAGGAAGGAAAAAATGCTCACAGAGCTAAATTGCTTGGGACAATAAGTCCACACACTTTATTCCAGAGGCATATTTATACTATGAGCCCACCTCCTAAAAAGCATGTCTCTTTTATGAAGCAGTTGATATACCAACAGAAGAGGAATACACATACAGTGGCTTCACAAAGTATTCAGACACACACAGTTTGAGAGGCTCTGCCAGAAAGAATGGAATAAATTACCTAAATCCAGGTGTGCAAAGCTTGTACCTCATCCAGGAAGACTCAAAGCTGTAATTGATGCCAAAAGGGGGCTTCTACAAAGTACTGAATTAAGAGTCTGAATACTTTTATAAATGAGAGATTTCAGTTTTAGATTTTCAACCTATTTTTCACTGTGTCATTATTCAGTGTAGATTGATGGGCTAAAATTGCAGTTTTATCCATGTAAAATTAAGGCTGAGTAAAGGTTGAGTCACTGCCGAAGCAGCCTGGGTTTATATCCAGCTTTTGCTGCATGTCATCCCCTCTCCTTCTCCCTGTCTTTCCTGACACTCTCTACTATCTCTGTCAAAAACAAAGTGTCCCTGAGCTCAACGCACTGGAACTTAATGAAACACAAGCAAACAGACAAAATATAAGCAAATTCAGAGAACATCTGCATCAATTTGTTACATATTTGATGAATACACAAATATGCTGTAAGTAGCACAGGTAACAATGGAAGTGTTTCCTGGGGAAATAACAAACTGCTGAACTTGACTGGGACGCACTTGTTCAATGAAGTGATGTTAAAGCATTGAGCAATAAGCGCATCCCAACAAAGTTCATCACTTTTTGTGTCTCTCTGTGAACAATGTCGTCTGTGCTACTTGCAACGTGTTTCTGAATTTGCTCGTGTTTTGTCTATTTGTATGTGTTTTCTTAAGTTGCAGTGCGTTGAGCTCTCAGGGCCACTGTTAGTAAAGGCAGAAATTCGAACAAATAATAATAATTGAAAAAACAAAAAAGCAATTAAATCTAAAACAATAAATTGTTCATAAAGGGAAGGGGTCTGAATATCTTTCGAACTTCTGTTGGAACACAGCCGATAAGCTACGATACCTTCCTTCGTTTTGGACTTCGGGTCTCTGTTCCTTCATAGATCAGCATGATCATGACGAATTAGCTGTTGACTGATGGGCCAAATTTTTAACACAAAGAGGAACGTGAGATTCATTCGTTGCCAGACAAACATAGACCACTGTCGATCAAACCCGACTGAGCCTTTTAGTAAATAACTGAGGTTGTTTTGTCTAAACTTTAACGTTGATTCTTGCTTATTTTGTCACAAGCATTTGAGGACTTAAAACCGAGTTGTTGGGAGCTTTAACAGAACTCCAACCAGGTAGGCAGTGTCACAAGAGAGCACATTATATACCCAACCATCTATCCTCCACACATCCACTTTTTGCTGCTTTATAGGAACATCCCCCTGCCTCCTGTACTGTTCACCCAACACTGCTATTGCATGTAAATTTTAAAGAATCAGGCCCAGAAGACTCATTATTAACTGACTATAACTGATGATATAAAGTTTAATCTTTAATTATTTTTTCCAAATACCTCACTTAGTAATTTACATGCTGTAAACTATTGAATTAAATTTGTCTCATTTAACAATTTGTTCAATCCTAACTGTCACCTATTACATATCATTGTAAATATATAGGCTAAAGGTGTTTCACAGTTGAATGGGCCATTAGTTAATGACTTTTCCACCGTTAGTCAGTAATGATATCACTGTGGCCATGCCTCCATATCTCCTAAAGCTACAGTTAGGCCTGTGTCCCACGCAGTGTTACAACAGTGAAGAAATCTTCAAACAACTTTTTATTTTAATGCCAGCAATGAAGGCAGAAATTTATATGCCTGCAGTGTCTTTAAAGCTGCTGCAGCCTAGTTATCAGTGCAGCCTCCTTTTCCATCAGTGGTACCGTTTTGGCACACATCACTACATCAGATGTTAAATTGGCCGTCTCTCAGTACAAGCAGAGAGTGCTGTGGAAGTGTAGTTTATCCATCAAATAGTACCTTCAAAATGGCTGAGTATTTCTTTTATCTCATGAAATTACATCTTGGTGAGAAAAGAATTCGGAGGATGCTGGTCTTGAGAATGCGTATAAATCTGACATTAATAATAGCAATTCACTTTGAACAAAGAAGCAAATTGGTTTTGCTGTAAAAGAATGCACGTGGCTATACATCTGTACATACTGTTGATACTGCTGCACAGTGTTGTCATGGCGATGTCAGTGAATACGATTTAAAAGTAATCAAACAAATGCTTTCATATTCAAGCTTAATTCAATGCGATTACAAGCAGCTGCCGAGGGTCAGATCTTCTGTAGGATTTAGAGGTTATAAGTCTTGTTTGGTTTCGAATCTTCCTTGAAAATCAGCAGGGGTGAGAAATAATGAGAGATGCCAATCTAGAGGGACACATGAAGGCTATAGAATGGAGGTTGTTATGACAGTTTTTCTTTTATAATGAATACATTCATTGAAAAACCATTGGAGGCCTTTTAAGTGTTACTCGTTGCACTCCACAGAATAACAGCTTGTGAGGAATGTTTGAATTTGTTCAACAGTAACGAGAATTTTGTATGCATTCAATTGGTTTTATTATAGCTTGATCTCACATATAGATGTATACGGAGATCACACAAACAGGAATCTCCCAGCCCTGGCAATCATCGCTCCCCGAGGCCCTCAGTGGGTGTCATGTAGCCTTGGCCCCCCATTGGCAGCGTGCCGCCTCCTGGCAATCAATGCTCATTTTACTCACTCATCCACACCCCTCACATTGATCTGTGTCGCCCTGGACATCCTGCATGCAGGCAGCAACTCAACACCGCTTTTCCATCTTGTCTGGAGCACAGATGGCACACATGGGCTCAGGAGAGAGGACTTGGTGTTCCAGGTCTTTAGTAGAGGGAGCAGGGGACACCGGGAGAGGATACTGGGCAGCACGAGGCCACTGGCAGTGTTAAGCCAGACGGACTAAATGCTAATGCTCCATAACGGTTTGTACTTGGATGGATATGTGGGTGGCTGGGTTAGTAGATGGGTGGGTGAATGGATGGATCCATACACCAGTGCATGGAAAGAGATGATGGATGGAAATCGGGTGCCACAGTGATGAGGGAGGTGTGGCTCCAAAAATCGCTGCCACCATCTGTCTCGCTGAAGAACTGACCGCTACAGTGAAACCACCGCCACCGGTGAACAGAGTAGAAATTAAGCAATTAATTCAAAGATTGTCCATTCACCCCAACAAAGGTCGGGACCTCTGTGTCAAGTCTACAACTAGTGTTACAATCTATTAAAGAAACAATCATGATGAGGATCTGGAGCTAGGAAGGGTGGATTAGCAACTAGACCCAAGGTTCACTGCGTGTTAATTGTTATTTAGTAATTTCATTAGTTGCAAATTTGTTGGAGAAAATTGCAGCGAGGAAAACATCGTCAAACGAGGCGGGTCCCTCATTATTACATAAAAGGCCTTGCTGTCTGTAGGAACTTAACAGCCTGTAGCTTTATGTGTAGCCATTGGTCACAGGTGCTGCTTTTGATACCACTGTTTTCCACCTGCTTAGGGGACGCCGTAATGATAGTAATTCCAAATTGCTCAAACAACACAACATTAATAAAGCAGGAGTTTTTCCTCCCCACTGTCGCCAAGAGCTGCTAGTTGTTTCTGTCTCTAATATTTTGAGGTCTTGATTTTACCCTGTAAAGTGCCTTGAGATATGTTACGTAATTATTTGTGCCTGTGAATTGGAGATTGTTTTCAAAGTGTTGGGGAGGATGCTACTTGTTGAACTGCATTTCCCAATAATGTATTCAAAAAAGAAAAAAACAAACTGCGTAGCTATTTTTCCAGCAGTTAGGTTAACATAGGTTAATGGTTGTTGAGTACCATCAGTGTAAAAGCCTATAATTAAAGAAACAGTCTGACAATTCGTGAAATATACTAATTTGTTTTTTTGCTGAACGTTAGATGACAAGATTGATCATTCTCATGTACAGTAAATATAAAGCTGCAAACAGCAGCCAGTTAACTTAGCTTAGCAAAAAGACTGGGGGAACCGGCTAACCCAACTGTATCCAAGGTTGAGAAAATACCAGCAGCTCAGGTTCTGCTGGCAGTAGCTTAATATTTGGGGTACAGACATGAGAGAAATGTTTATTTTCTCATCTAAATCTGCGCAATAACATAAATAAGCTGATATCCTAAAGTGTAGAACTATTCCTTTCATAGCAAACCTAGTTTTTAAACCATCACTATGTTGGTCTAGTTCACATGGTGCATGTTTATGAATGAAATTGTGTTCAATCAAATTACCGTAACCTATCTTACACGCTCTCCGTATTGTCTGTTGTGTGCACTGTACTTAATGAGAACCTGAAGGTGACACACAATACAAGAACATACACGAACAGAGCAGTGGCTGGGCGGGAGGTCAGCAGGGGTGGACTGCAACAATAATTCAGGCTGGGAATTTGGCTCCATCCCAGACCACCCTCACAAACCATCAGACTGCTGATGTTGTAGGCTAACCCTATTTGTTGATTTAATGAGTAACAGACGAGTAATAAATGTGGCCACTACGTTCATCTGGGAGTAAAGTTTACCATTCCTGCTCGTTATATAATCACTGGCCAAGTTGACGGTTCATTTCGACAGTTGGAAACGACCTCCAGGTCACCAGGAAACGCCCCCGGTTCTCCTTACAGGCCGTCCACCACTGTCCAACGGTGACCCTTTGACCCGAGGCTCACTTACAGGTTGAGATGTAAGTTCATTACAAGAAATAAGCTCAAATTTGGGGCACACAAGTTCCCACTCTAGTAATGAAATCCACCTCATTTCCCATGTTCATCCCACACTATCTCTGTGCTTTGGCTCATCTTTCCCAATTACCCTCAGAGGCAAGTGCTGTGCTGCAAAAATAAATAATAACAACTCATCAGGGTTTTAAAACCTTCAGTCTTCTAAGGTAACACGTCAGATTTACAGTTGCCGTCTTCTCTAACAAAGTCTTTCCGCGACAGGAACAAAACCATCTTAATATGACGCAGCAGATTCTACACAACAGACCATTGATCTGACTGACTGGTGAGATTGTTGGATTCCATAAACCCTTGGAAATAATGAGCTGCTTCAAACACACAAAAAAATAGCACCGTGTTCCGCATGACAATGTGTATGCAAGAGAAACCTCAGGTACCTCCAATTCTATTTGTTTGTGTTTTTTCATACTGTCAATTTGCCCTGCTTCACTTTTTGAAGTATGTCTATGAGGGAGAAAGGAGAACAAAAAGAAAAAAAAGAAAAAAAAGATTCAATATTAGCAGAGGCACGGTTCAGTCCCTGGGCAAACTCCGAGTTGCCATTTCAAATGAGGTCACTTACTTCCCTTTGGATTCTAATGACGTTTATTGATGTCTTTAATAAGTTTTGCCTCTCTGTTGGGTATTAATGGACAGTGTGATTCCGGGCGGGGCTGCCGGTGCCAGGAGAAACAGACGAGCAGACGAGGCAGGGAGACAGATGGGGAGAGCGCGAGACGGACAGAGATTGAGAGAGAGAAAGTGGAAGAGATCCCAAGAGTTCAGTCATACTAATCCCTTTGGCCGAGAGCTGTGAGTCAATTATTCTTCATTTGTCTTTTATCTTGCCACTACTGTCTGGGAACGGGGCTCCTCCAAGGCTTGTCAGGCGCTTATTGATGCTGTCTGGCCTGAAGGGTTCACACAATTCTGAAGGCGGGACCAGAGACGTGCGGGGTCCGAGGGGGTAATTGTGTCAGGAATTGAGGTTGGTTGCTGAAAAGGTACATGGTATAAGGTTGTTAAAAAAATGACATGAGATGGAGCTATATCTTAAAACTAAAATAGAAGGGTCATACAGGGCGCCTGGCAGTGTTGCAGTTTTGATAATGTTGGAATTTATGGGAGTGAGCTGTTTTTTGTTTGGACAGGACACAGTGGTAATATTGAACACAGCTGCTCCTGCTGGACTGTTTAGCGTCAGTATATGATCTAATAGCAGGAGAAATGTACAATATATTATATATCAGTCATGGTTCGGATCAGATTTGACTTCCTGCTGAAAAAAAAAATACTAAGAAAAACTGATATACTGTCTGTCTGTGAAGTATAAAGCTACGGCCAGGAACAAAGTAGCTTAGCTTAGCATAAAAACTGAAGCAGGTGGAAACAGCTAATCTGGCTCACTATGTAAAGTTGCGGTTTTGCAGAGAGTTACACATGCTGGAACTATTTCTTCCTGGGCGTAGTGATTTCTGGAGTCTTTGTTGGTTACCTCATTGTTACAGCGAGACTACAGAAAAAGGAACCACATCTGAAAGAGTCAAAGCACGAATCTTCCTGTAAAAACAACTTGTCATTTTTACATTTTTGTTTGATGTGTGGATGAAACCAACAACTCAGAACGTGTTTGTTATCTTAAGCGGTGCTGGGCTTTGGGCGGACCCTGGCTTTCTGTTTCCCTCTGCTTCCAGTCTTTCCACATGGGGAGGGGATGGTGGTAGATGGATGGGTCAACAAAACGTCAAATTTTAACAGCAAGACAGCTGTTTGTCTCTGGCCTCCAACCAACAGTGTTTCCAAAGCATGGCCACGAACGCTCCATAACCTTAGCCACGTGTTTATTATTGTCACCGCAGCATTGACAGAAAACGCCTCTGTGTGTTGTTCTTGAGGACAACAGTATATGTTGTCATTTAATCCGGAGCACTGTTTTTCCTCTGCATGGCTTCAAGTAGCATTTACATCATAATATACTGGAAAACCTTTAAAACCTGAACCAACATCAAACATCGTTTCCATCACAGATTCTTTTTAATGTGATGTATTTCTCTCGTATTTCTCTCCCTCTGTTGAATCTTCTCGTCTCCATCTGTCTCTCTGTCGTCATGAGTGTGAAGGTTCACACACACACACACACACACGCACACACACAGACACACATACATGTCCCTGGTCTGTCACTCTAAGAAAACACCTCTTCATAATTTGCCCCGCTGGCCGCGAGCGTGACAGGTGAAACAGATGTCAGAGCTGTCAGAGATTCAGAGACACGGACTTTATGCTCAGTGTGTGCCACTGGAAATGTGTTGATCAAAGCATTGGTCTTAAAAAAATCCTCCACAAGGGACTTGTGTCAGTTCGCTCTACAGCAGTATGTGCTGTGGTCATTTATGGTGGACTGTACGATGTCACTGAAGAAGTCAAATTGCTGTTGTGTTGCAGTTTTATAGGAGAATAAACTAACTTGTGCTCGTAGTGCAATGCATTAGTTCCAGCCGGATCATATCATGTTGACATTGGCTGCTTAAAAATGTATTTGTTGTCTGGCTGTGGACATGAGAATGGCACTGGTCTCAGTGGGTGAGCAACACAATGACGAAAGTCTGTCACTGTGGCCTTGGGCTGATAATGAGGCTTTAAATGATGCAGTGTTGGTTTGTATCAAACCTGCCCTAGTTAACCTTTAAATGCTGCTTCATATGCAGCTATAAAGGACATAACAAACCAGCGTGTCAGTAACAAATGTGCTGATTTCCTCCAGGTCAGCATGTCAGATCTATAGTCTGGATGTTGCACATTTCATCCATAGCCTTTTTGCTTTCTTTTATTCTAAAAACCCATATGACAACACGGGACTAGAAAGGCTAGTTAAAACGGTGGAAATGCTGGCTGACAGACAGCCAACAGTGTGATGGTGGGAGAGAAAGGAAAGACAGAGAGAGAGAGGGAGAGAGAGAGAGATGCTGCTATAAAATACCTCTTTGATGCTTCAGTACAACCTGAGATGAAAAGTCTGGTCTTTCATCTCCAGTTTTTGAGAGAAATACAGATGAAAAGTCTCCATCTTTGACATCACTGCAATTATGACTGTTGACAAATCTCGGTTTGTGTTTGTTTTTTTCTTTTTTATGCACAATTAATTAATCTGCTGCATTTCAGACTTATTATCCTTGACAGACCTGATTTTGACAGAATACACACACTCCCATCACACCTCCTTCCTCCTGGTGCCTTAACAGAGATGACAGTATATTCTGGGCGAGGTGTTAAACATCAGATCGGATGTTACAACTAAGTAGTCATCAAGAAGTCATTCGAAACACAAATTACTTGCGTTCATTCGGCTATGTTTCTTAATACCGCTAATTACAAGGTTTCTGTCTTATATTACACGGCCATGTTCACACATCTACATCGTTCCTGACAAAAAAGAAAAGAATTTGGCTTTACAGGCTCAGTTACTTCACATTCTTGTTCCACAGAGTGTGTTCGCTTTCTTCTGAGCCATGACGACTAAGTCTAACCTGAAGACCTGATGGAGGCAGAAACAAGGACTGAACTCAGATGTTCAGACCGTGATAGACAGATCCCGCCCCAACATCCAGAGAGCTCCTCTCCCACACTGAGAGGAACCAGAACTCTCTGTGTTCAGGGAAACTTAAAACACAAAGTGATGGGGGTGGACTTAGAGCAGAGCTCAGGAAGGTACCGCAACCTGTTTCTGTTAATTACATTACACACATAATCTCAAAGTTAGCTAAGTGAAGTGGTGAGAAACAAGAAGGAGGGTGTCATCACTGTGCTGCCTCAGGGATTCCTTTGCTCCTTCAAAATAAAACTAGTGAATTTACATGAATTGTTCTTTAAGTTTCTCTTGAACCTCAGTTAAAGAGCTTAATTGTTGAGCAAACGACTGTACGATAGTGAAACAGTAGACAATGATAACTTTATAATTCTAATATTATAGTTATCTATAGTTGTAGTGTCTTGTCTTGTTTGTTTTGACAATCTAGAAGGAAGAGAAAAGGCCGCTCAGCCAGGAAGACGATCCGCGAGATTCTGCCAAAAGTCCACCACAAAAAAATAATCTGCAACCAGACGGTTCATATTGGAGACTGACGTCTTTGGAGCAGACACTCAGTGGCCGAGCCCAGACACTGTTGTAAAAATTGTGAGCACACTTGTGGTGAAATTATGGGAACTAGCAGCTCATTTTTACATCTTTAAATGTCCTGAACTACAACAACAAAAAACAAACTAGCTGAATGACATCATATGACATTTGATGAAGACAAGACATGGAGCCCAAAAAATCTATAAAATCCAGTCTGGTGACTGACCATTTAACACATACTGTGAGTTTCTAGTTATTATGTAACGAGAGTCATTTACAAATTTACTGGTAAAGAAAGTGGAGCTACAGAACTTTGTATGTTTCTCCAAACCTCCACACAGTAAATAACATAAGGAACCATTAAAGAACAAAACAGTATGTAGTAAGTAATTAATTATTGCATTGAGAATTAGTGCAATATCATAAAACAAAATAAATAATTCTATTTTTTAACTGCTTGTATAATATTTAAACATTTCCAGAGCCATTTTCTAGTCCTCTTTTGATCAAGGGCCTGCCTTAATATTTGTGCTTCCTTTGTGTTTGTATAGGATAGTGATTGATACAAGGTGGTAAACATGGGCAGGAATTCATAATATGCTTTTCTTGGATCATTATTTAATTAAATAAAACTCTTAGTATTTTCTTTATTTGTCATTTTTTAATTGAATAGCTCTTTCTCGCACTTATTTCTTATTAGATAAATGTCTGTAAATGTGAATCAGAAAGATTACATCAAGATGTGATACCAGCTATCACTTTTATTTCCATTCTATTTACTTTGTGTTTCTTTCTGAGGTAAAGTGGCCTTGGGTACCTTGAAATGCGCTATGAAAATCTAAGTTATTTTTATTTTTTAAAATTATTATTATTATTATTATTATTATTATTATTTATTAGCTATATCACAGAAGATGGAGTAGCCTGTGGTGATGTTTGACTCTCATCTGTATCTCCCAAAATCAATAATTCATGCTACAAACATTTAACATTTCAAACATCAATCATTTATTTACAATACACTGAGTTAGGCAGTACGAGTCATTAGAAGATGGTTTTCCCTAAGGAAAACAATGGATCTGAAGCATCCACTTGGACGTGGTGTTTTTGAGCCTCGTTGTCGTAACTCTCTCATCTTCCAGGCTCTGGCTGAACCGAACTTTCTAAGCAGACACATACAGGCTATTTTTTATTTATCATTATTCATTTTAGTGGATAAAAACACCTGTGTTGACATCACATGCTCACACACGAATCAGTATGTGCACACTGAAAAAATTGTGTGTGCCGACTTTTTAACTTTCATCGTATATAAGTTCATACTTTTTTTTCTGTAAAGAACATTGTAACCGTGATAAGGTTTTCGCAAATACCTCAAAACTGCTCTTAAATGTCCTTGTTGTGTAAATCTACTCAGATACTTTTCACTAGTGGTTTGAGGTCAGATAACATCAGAGGGGGCAAATCAAAGGCCACAGCTCCTGG
Source organism: Seriola aureovittata (assembly GCF_021018895.1). NCBI lineage: Eukaryota > Metazoa > Chordata > Actinopteri > Carangiformes > Carangidae > Seriola > Seriola aureovittata. The sequence goes on from NC_079382.1 coordinate 5,389,617, forward strand.
ATTCATACAGTAAGTCTCTAAAGTTGAAAGTTGGCGACTGTAATTTTTTTTTGTCCAATCACAGCAGATTTATTTATAAAGTGTTTTTCAAAAAGCACCAACGTGTCTCATGTTGCCATGCCTACAATGCACAAATCCTCCATAAAAAATACAGTATAGATCTATTTTCAAAGACCCGCTGTGCAGCTTCAAAGGGAAGATGCTATATGAGAGCAATGATGTGTTTAAATGAGTCATGAATGGGACAGACCCGACGTAACATGTCATCATGACCGATGTCATTCTAAATTTGGTTCTTATTAGTTGTGTTCTTCAAGGCACAGACTGGGATCCAGATGGAAAAGGGGTCACACAAGAACCATCCAACCAGCAGAACTTTAAATAGAATCAGAATCTGGGAGCTCTATCTGAGAGTATTTTAATGAACAAGAACAAGACGACGACTAAACATGACTTCAATGTTTTTTGATCCTGATGAAGGCGATTTTTTTTTTTCCCATCAGTGAACATGACGATAAAACAGGCCTTGATTCTGCAACATGAAAAGTTGAGAAACATATATCTACACTGCAGCTCACACAGTGTGATTATATATTGAGTTAACATGGGAAACAATTAAGATCATTTGAATGAAGATGTGTGACGCCCTTCCCACTGTCTTGGAGGTTGTCCTGGCCAATCACAGGAGGCGATCAGCTGCCATCAGAGGGTCGTCAGCTGATGTAGATCACCTGGGCCTTCCACACTATAAAAGTATAAAAGCTCTCTTTCCAACTGCTGAAACCTATTAGAAATTGGAGTAGTGTCATATATTGACATATATGTCTAGCCCATAAATATGTATGCTTAAATTGTTGACACGTCTTGCATAAATATATATCCATCCCATAACAACTATTAACAAATACGGTTGCAACATGTCATATATGATAAATATTCATAATTTTTTAACACAAATTTTACTATGGGTATTTCATTTATGTTATAAATGTATATCTTCATATATCCAGAGGATGTGTCATAGTAATATACACCCCCTTACAGGTGACATATATGGCATCACTCTTGATATAGGGACATACAGTATATGTCATATAGTGCTTTTCTATTGCCACAGCCCATTGCTAATATCTCTTATTTTTTATTATAATAAATTGTTTCTTTAGGGTAACCTTTGCGTGAACTCCCTTCTTCAGCCAGTCTGTGACAGGATGTTACTATTACCTTTGTCTATATATTAATTTTTGGATCTCGAGTTCCTGTCTCTTTTCCATTTAATTACCAGGCAGCTCACACACTGTGTGTTTTGTTATGCTATTTTGAGAACAATATCTTTCTAGTATTCTTTTTTTTTTTGCGAGACTGGTTTCCCTCCTTTATTGTATCCCACAATGAAGTATTGATTTCTCCACTCAAACAAAGCAGAGAGTTAGAAATGGGTATGAGCCAGTCACTGTAGGAGTTAGCTCATGAGGTTAACCTTTCTGTATGTTGGTCTTTTCTAACCCCCTTTTCTCTGTGTTAAAAAAAATGCCTAATTGTTGAAGACACATAGAAGGCTGCCAATTATCAGGTATGACTTATGACTTTCAGATTTCTTGATTTGCATGAATAAGCTTCAGGCTTCTCCCCTTTGAAAGTCACAGCTCACAGCCTTTTGTGTTGTGCAAGCCCGGCAGCGGTCGAGTATGCAGCTATCTGGACATGGCAAACTCAGTCAGAAGTGTGTCCAAAATCTGAGTGTTGTGCACCACAACTTTCCATTTGCTGCGCCCATTATGGTCAGTGAGAAAAAGAAATATGAGCGTGTTATGACTTTCAATGGGGGAAATACAAATATATTCCAAATGCCAGTGGAGAACCAACAAAACAATGAGTGATAACTCAGTATCATCAGTGTTGCTGTTAATGATGATCCTCTCATCAATTAAAGTACATTTCCCATAAACCCCGTTGATTCCTGCCACACAGAGGATGCTGCTAATTGTGCTTCCTCTCCCCTACTGTACCTGGCAGCGCTCCACGTGTTTGTTTTGCATTTCGCTTAAGAGGATAAGCAGGTTGGAAGCGCTTTTTCTCACAAAGTGAAATGGTGTGAGGCAAGCCGGTCCTCTCGTCAGTGGCCTCCTCTGCTGTAATAACACTAATGTCTCAAAATTAATGTTGCAATGATTTATTGATGCTGGTATATGCAGGTCTATGTATGTACAGTAGCCCATTTAATGTAAATCAATCAATTAGCCGGTCAATTAAACATTCAGTCAGTGACATTTATATTCTTTTTTAACTTTAAGTGTTCCTGCTTAAAAAACAAAATATTTACATGTGTAATCTCCAAAAATTAACATGATACTGATAAAGACAGAGGCTGTGTTTGTTGCGTGTGTGTGTGTGTGTGTGTGTGTGTGTGTGTGTGTATGCGCGTTTGCATGGTAATGTCAGCAAAAAGTCCATCATCTGTTGAAGAAAGGTGGTATAAATACTTTTAATCCTGACATTCAGATATGTTTATCATCAGTAAAGCTTGACTGATGTTGCACAGGTATCACTTTTATCAAAGCCTCGCACCTTCGAAATCATGTGTGACTTGACAGCAGCTGACGCGAGGGGCCGTTTCAAAAGTGCGCGGCCAACAGAGCTTTCCAAACAGACACTGAACAGACATTTCAAACAAACCTTATTTTTCATCTGTACCTGCTCCCACTGCTCGTGTATGGAAGCAAATGACGACCATAAAGCTTCTTTTTCTCATGAGAAACTGAATATGAAATTTTTTTTATCACAACTGAATTCTGAAATACCTAACAAAAACTAATCAAAAACTACAGTGTTCAAATTCATTAAGTTAAATTGAGATATAAATTTTCACGTCAAGTCAAAAAATTGGAAGTACAGACATTGAAATCTACATCCAAAAGAACCTGAATTGGGCCTGAATATAATCTAATATGCTTTTACACCAGATCCTGAGGTGAAACTAAGTGATGTGCAACATCAGTCAAGCTTTATGACTGTTATTTGCTTCCATATACGCACAGTAGCAAAGTATGCAGTATGGCCCATTGAGCTGTAATGGCCCACTTGTCAGAAGCTTTTCTCATTTGTGATGATAGATATACGCAATATGGCTGAATGCGATTCTGACTAGTGTTTTCCTAATTTTAAACCTCCACGTTCACAGGCCATTAACACTTACACAGCTTAGACCTACTTTTTTTCCTTTTCCATGCTTTATTATTTGATTGTTTTGCATATATTATTGCATAATGTTGTATATTTTGAGGGCAGATAAAATTGGATATATTGTTTATGGTCATAAGGTCTCATCGGCTTCGAAAGGGCCACACCTTCATAGGCCACGTCTTCAGGAGGATGCGGCCCCTGGATTGTGACACAGCTATATTTTTAGATTCATTGTGACTTCCACTTCCTGGAGATGCTATTATCGCTGATGTCCTTTGCAAATAAACATCCACAGATGCCTGACAATCAAATTCTTTAATTTAATAATACAGTAGTAGTAATATAGTTGTCTGTAAATTCATGGGGTGGGTACTTTGCAAACAGGAACTATTAATATCTAATTTGCCATACTTTTGATGGTGTATATTAACCAAAATGTAAACAAAAATAAAGGGGTCACAGTTGTCTTCATTTTGTCTGAGGGGGGTTCACAGTGGGGTCCAAATACAGCTAGATAGATACACACCTAGTATGTGTCAATAGCTGGACAGAGAATTCAATATTGGCTGAGTCTGTGTGTGTTTACCTGATGCACACCATTTCCTGCTGGTTGGAAAGACATGAGGATGGCAGCATCTGCTTTCTGGCCTTGGTCTCATTTTCACACACACACACACACACACACACACACACACACACACACACACACACACACACACACACACACACACACACACACACACACACACACACACACACACGCACACCTCAAGCACTGTACCATAATTCATAATGAGAAAAAGATTAAATTGGACTTATGAGGAAGGCAGCGCTGGTGTTTCCGGCCAAGTGTGTCTCTTAAAAGTGCATCAGCACTCATTTGATTGTGCTTAATGGCCTTCGAGGAAATTTGTCCCCTCGCCATTTTGGTCACAGCTTCGGAAAAGTGGTCATAATAGACACAATTAAGACATGAGTGAAGCTGGACACACAAACTAACATGCACACAGATGTTCTGTGTCTGCCTGTGACGCTGTTCTTGGAATACCATACAATATATCGTTCACGGTTTGACTGAAATTGGCTACAAATATGATTCACGGGAAATAGCAATAAGTTATGATTAAAAAATGATGGAGAACCCATCCCCCAATTAGGACAGAGATTGTTTCCAACATCTGAAAAGATTGGCTGAAAGTACTCACCCGCTGATGTTCCAGACATATGTGAGCGCTGCTCTAAGCCAAGGCCTGCACAGACTGAGGCCTTGCATTACTGTTGGCTAAAAACTTTTATCAGAGTAGTCAACTTTTAATGACTTGAAAAAAAAAAAAAACTCTTTATTTTACACTGGCAGCCACATAAAGTTGCACAGATTCCAGTTGCTTTTTGTGTTATCTTTTCTACCTTATTTAGCATATAAAATGGCTGTATAAGTTTTAAAATCAATTCAAAACAAGTACAATGAGGCCAACACTGACTTGAAGTGGTCAGTGGTCCCATTGAACAGAACTATAATTATCTACTTCTCCATCTGGTCGTGTGGCCTCCTGTGCCAGGAGTGGACCTCCTGCTGTCTGCTGTCTGAGCTCGGCCAAACACAGCTAAGCTTCTCAAATGAGGTCAAAGGAGCGGTCTTGGCACAACTTAAGATACAGCTTGGACATTGTAGTTTTCAGCAGCGTCCGTGTTGGCCAAATAACTCCGGTCCCATAGCTCGGGCTGTAATTTATCATAATTTGTTGTGATTATTTTATTTATTTTCTTTTTTTCCGGCGTGTGCTGATTACACACATGCATTGTGTTGTTGACAGCGCTGATGTTCTCCAGCACGAAAGGTCCAAAAGCAGACTGCCTTTGGCGGAAATGTACAAACCTGTGGATAAAAGGAAGTTATGTTTTCATAGGTCGATGTGTTCATGGACAAGGGGTGCACAGATGCGTGCATGCTCAGCTGGTATCAGTTAAAAGTACTCCACTCCACTGGTTTAGCACTTTATTCCACATATTCTTCTTCCTTGTCAAAACGTAGTGCCGACATTACCCACAATGCAACCTGACCACCAACACGGCAGTCAGAGATTTAGGTGTGTTATGCTAGTAGTTTAGCCGGGAGTCCTTAGCGTCAACAAGAGGAGAGGGCTACAGAGGTCTGGTGAGATCATTTCTTTCTAAATCCACACCTTCAGATTTTTTTTTAACTTTCAAACTTGTCTTCCTACCCAACTAGCCCCGACTCAAGTGACATCACCTGAGGCAATTTATTAGCCATCTCCCTCTGAAGCCACAAAAGGCTTTATAGAACTTTTTCACATCTTCAGTAGCACAGACTTTAATGTGTAAAATCGGTGGAGTTGTCCTTTAATAATTTGCTCCATGTTTATCAAAATTAAAATTTGTACAACTCAAGTTAAAAGAGCTCCAGCAGTTTAAGTTGAGAACATCCCAGATGACTACAGTACAGAAACAAAGTTAAGGAAAAATATCATTATCATATTAAAATATCATTGATAAATAATTTGTTAGCTAAAGCAATATACATAATATAATAGTCAATATTTATAATTCATTGTTGCTTTAGCTCACACAATCTTACAGCAATCAAAAAGCAATCATATGTATTTGAAATCGGTAAATAGGAATTAATAAATATGGATTCATTAATAGGAAATTGGCTCAAATGGAAACAAAAAGAAAACCAAACGAGGGCAGGAGAGAAATGTTGCGGCTAGGTGCATCACAGAAAACATTCAATAAAGAGAATATAGCAACACAAAATGTAAATCAATGCCAGTTTTATTCTTGTTGTTTCCTACAGATTGCAAAAAAAAAGAAAGTGGTGTAGCATCTGTTCAAATGTTCAAATCAAATGCAGGTAATAGGCTAAAACAACCATATTCTGAATTATGCATATTGCCTCAGGGAATGTATTATTTATCATGATCAATGACTGTACAGTCAAACCAAAACATGTCTCAGAAGGTGTTTCTTCTACTGCTGCCATCTTGGATCTACTCGTAACCAACCGATGTACGGAAGATTCAAAAAGCATGAATTGAAATAAGAAAAAAAAAAGAAATACAACACAAACTGATATATATATTTGCCATTTTCCATTTACTTTGTCATAATTTGATGTGAATTTTAATACCACGTTAAAATTGATCACAAAATGTATTGCATTTTATTCTTTTCATTTTCATTGTCCAGCAGTAAATAGTAGACCTGTCAATATTAAATGCAAAGCACTGTCATCAATTATCATGAGCTTTTTCCTTAGATGTATTGTCTGTGCTAAAATTGGCTGAACTTAGTGTCACTAAAAGCATATCTCACCTTTATTTCTTTGCTTGATTTGTTTTTATTTAGACATTTAAAATCTCAAAATACATCTCTTAAATTTAAGTGCATATTAAGTTGTATGAAAGATTAGATTTTATTCTTTAGTTTCTGAGTAGGAGTAGAAGTGGGAGGCTTTTATTTTTACTTTTACTTTTCTTTTCTTTCCAAATCCAAAGTCTCGCTCGTAGCAGTTTGATGAATGCAGACCCTGACTGAATTTTTTGTCCATTGGAATTTCAAAAAAAGTTTATCCCTGCGTGCACCTACAGCCTGCAGCCTTTCCCAACCCTACTACTGATACACTCAGCCTGTAATTGCTGTTTACATGTAATGTAATATATTGAGACTACAAGGAAGATTTGTTTGTATTGTTTAAGCTGCTCGCATCAAAAGACAAAACCACTACATCTTACAAACTAAAGCTGTGTAATATTCCCGCTGTTTAAATGGTAGCCCTGTGGTGCCATGTTTCATTTATACGTAGCTGCGAGCGCTTCAAGCTGTTTCACTGCATGATGCAACTGGACGTGCTCACAAACAGTTTCAGATAAGTGAGTGTTATGCCGTCCACTCTAGAGACTCAGGATTTTACACAAGTTTGGATGCAACCAAACACACGCGCACACGCATACGCACATGCACACGCACGCACACACAAACACACACACACACACACACTTTTGAGACTAGAGCTCAGGGCAATCTCTCTCACTCTACATAAGAGTCAATGTTGTTCTTCAGTCAGTCAGTCATTCACTCAGCAACACTGTTCAAACAATCAGCCTCCCTGTCCAAACATGTTAATCCACCTACTTCATCTTTATTCCCATGGACACTGGCTGCTGTCTGCCACGGCACACCCACTTTCTCTTAGACCCACACACACACACACAAACACACACACACACACACACACACACACACGTACAGATAGGAGTGTCAGCAGCATTAGTGAGCCTCTTCAAACAAATACCCTCTTTTTGCATATTCAAGTGAGACGCAGATCAGATAACCCTGCAGGGACTGCACATGATGTGGGGAAAAACGGGTGGATTTTCTCATTGGAAGTAAAAATAAACAAGGTTGTGGGGAGACTGTCGAGCTCTGGGGTTTTTGTTCCATGTGTTCTTGTGTTTGTCTGGAACCAGTGAGAAGACATATTGGAGCAAAAGTGTATCTTTTACATGAATTAATACTTTGGCATTTATTTCTGTCACTACCCACACTGATGTCACGTGTGCACAGCTCGTTGTTACTTTTACTTTTGTGCACAGACTGCTAACATCTGTTGTGCTAATGCTGCTGTTTGTATATAGGCAGCCAGATGTATTGTAAGTCATTGGAAAGGGCTGGCGGGAGAGGCCGTTATCGGCCACTGGTTGTAAAAGAGACAGCTTTCTTTTGATACCACATTCTGCTTGAGTGATCAATAAATTTTATGCACATTTCATATTGATTGTCGGTGCGTGTAATTTGTACTGTAGTTGAGGAGAAGCACATTCAGGAGATGAATGGGGTCAGTTATTTTTCATATGTGAAAGACACTCACTTGCATTTCATGTAGGGAGATTTACAGACAGTAAAGCACTTCGCAGTCCACATACCGACATTTAAAAAACAGAGGGATTGATTTCTAAGTGCCTGGCTTGAGTCCATAAATCTGTTTAGAAATCACATTGAAAAAGACGCTCTGTTCAGATGTTTCTTCAGTGTCAACAGTATCCAGGTGGTTGTTGTCTGTGCAGTGTGAACAGGACCGTTAGTAGCCAAAGCTGCTAATGTAGATTAGCAAAAGCATAAACAAACAGCTAAAAGAAAAAGGGGTGTAGATGATTTTGAGCTCGATATTTAGACATTTCGCAAGATTCATCCTCGATAACTTTTCATTAGTTTACACGATTAGTTGAGCAGTGGATATGGTATAGCTTTACTCATTGCGGAATACTTGGTTTTAATTTTGGCGCCCATGTTAACTCCTATTTTTCATGCATGACGCGCACGGTTCACAGCAAAAAGAGACACAGAAAAGACCTGTTGTTCATTATATTGATAAAATACCAGCAACATTACATTAACATACATTTTCACTATAGTTCCTAATGTTTAGGCTGAATTTTTTTTTATTTGCCATTTTAGCAGCTGCATGTGGAGACAGAGGCATTTTAGAGATGTTTTCTGTCAAAATAAATCAGAAATTAATTTATAAAGGAAAGAAATCCAACTTTCAAGTAGCCTGTAACCTCAAATGGGAGCGTGTCTATGTTCCCACAGCTCTATATTCCTACATCCCTAACCCTAACCCTAATTTTTTTTTAATTTCTGTGAAAAAAAAGTTCTAAGAAATGTGGGAACATAGGGCTGACCCCCCTCAAACTAAGATAAAGATGTCAGGAGCAGCGACACAGCAGACACGCAGCCAGTGTAAACACGTGGGAGCCGCAGCAGTCCACTGACGCATCTGTCACGCACACGCAACACAAGCAGTGTGGTCATGGCGCAGGTTAGGGATTGTCTCAAAATTGCATGTAAATGGGCCGAGGGATCTTCTCAGATTCTGTGACTAGCATTCTCTTCTTTTCATCGACGCTTTATACCAAAATATATGAATCTGGTTATCAACATTTTCTTGTTTTTGAAAAACTGTAACATGACCCAATGAGATTTCTGGCCCATTTCCTTTCAATAGCTTTCTCATTTATTCTCATGGACACTTTAAACTAAATTTATTTTCACCTGGAAATCTGTGTGTTTTTCCACTAAACTCCTTGTTTTATTTTCACAATTGATTTCAACCCTGAACATTATCCGTTAAACAGCTTTTATTTGGACTTAGTTTAGACTTTATCCTTATTATCTGATAAACTCAGCTACTTGGTTAAAATATTACATTACACTGCAGGCAGCTGAGATCATAGATATATGTATGAGGAGTACAAAACAATTTACTACACAAAATAAAGCAGACAAGACCATTTCTAACAACTTCTATTTACATTCCACTGTATTACACCATGGCTAGAATCTCATTTGATCCATTACAAGGTTTCAGGCTTTCTCGTCTTTATTTACCTCAACTACAGGGAGATGTTTACACAGCAAGGCCTAAAGTATGCTTTACTATGTTGTAAGTAGTATGAAGTCCTCCTGTTTTCTGATCTGCTCCTGTTTCAACTTGCTGTTAATGCAAACTCTGAACTTCCTCCATGTTTACATGTTGTCTTGGTGAAATCAGGATGCTTATTTCCACAGCACAACAGTCATGTGGCATCATTCTTACCGCTGTGCTGTTCTGAGTTTGCTTTCTCTGACAAATATGATCACTGTTCAGCCGAACGTTTTAATTTGAAACATCTGCGAGGAGAGCTCGGAAAAACAGACAAAATTAGTGGAATTAATTAGTGAATGAAAACAGTGTTTGTGGTAAAAAGAGAAAACAGAAAGCAGGAGACTGGTGAGTATAACATGACTCTTGTTTGATGGAATTGGAGCTGTGGAAATGCACATGATGCTTTTATTTACTATGACATCAATCATAGCACAGGTATTAGACTTTTTATTTGACTAACTGGTTTTTATTTGTTTTTGCTTGAGATGTGGCCAGTATTTGGATACCAGCTTTGACTTGAGAATATACGGATTACTGACTTGGCTCTGCTGTGAGCTATGATGGCACATACAGTAAAAGACTGCCTGTTATGCCAAACACTGGAGGGATGCAGGATAAATCCACCGGGACTCTGCAGGGCCGACTGCTTCGTATTATGCACATCTGCTGCTGCTGCTGCTGCTGCTGCTGGAAAGAAAACGTCTCAAGCAGACATCCATAAATTTATCAACACAATTCATGAATCATAGATCGCATGTGATTGTAATCCCCCCCAAATTCTTCCAAGCAAACACAGTGCATTCTTCCAGTGGAGTTGAGCTGTTAAAGCGCCTTTGTTTAGACTGGTGACTCTTTGTTTGAAAACCCACTGTGGCAATTCAGCGACGTCCCGCAAGACGTCTTGAAAGGAAGAGCCACGGGGCTGTCAAGGAAGACTGTGACATTACCACTCATATCCGTTTCCACAAAGTGGCGCGTGTGTACATGTGTAGCGACATGTGTATGTGTGTGTGCATGTGTGTGTGTGCGGATAATTTCCATACCACAAAGCCTTAGAGCAGGGGTCCCCAAACTTTTTCCTGTGAGGGCCACATAACTTTTCCCTTCTCTGATGGGGGGCCGGGTTCAGTTTGTAACAGAAAAAGTGTGACGATCGCAGGGGTGCCTAAACGTAAAAATTTATTGTTTTCTAGAAAGCCACACATAACCAAATAACCCTTTCCGGGTTCTTCACAGAAAAAAAAGTCAGGAAATAAATAATAACACTATTAATGAAATAAATAATAATAGTTCAGGGGGCCGGGCCAAATGTGGGGGCGGGCCGTTTCCGGCCCGCGGGCCTTAGTTTGGGGACCACAAAGCTTTAGAGTATTGGGGTTTGCAGTGACACTGACATGAAACACCTCGCAGTGGATGATACATGGATTCAACCAGCTGCATGCACGTCCACGTGGAAGTGAGGGAATTGGAATCATTGTATGGAGGAGTATTTTTGTGGCAGACTGTGATCTTTGAGCTTCTGCTGTGGGTGGTGACGCTTTGAGGCTACATTTCCGACCAGTGCGTGGGAAGGGCACAGGGCAAAGGATGGATTGAGGAGAGAAAGGGAAAAAGGAAAAAAAAAGAAAAAAAAGAAAGAGCAAGTGAGTGATGGAAATTACACAGTCCTCTGCTTCACAATGTAGCTGTGTGGGCTTCCATCTTTGTCTCCCTCGGCACAAAGAAAACACCTTTGGTCAGACATCAGCTGCCCCCACGCAACTCTAAAGCCAAGGCTTTCACACCCTCTGAAAGGGAACAGAAAGAAAAAAAAAATAGGTGAGGGAAAGAAAATGGAATCACGAGTGAGCGAGGAAAACAGAGCCGAGGAATGAAGGCAATATTTATCAATAAACAACAGTGATATTCCTCGCTGCGTGACCTTGTGGGTCTAAACTGATTTTTGCTGTGCTTTGGTTTTTCTGCAGCGCCTGCCACCTAAGAGAATCATTAAAGTGACTGTGCAGAAGGCTGGCAGCTCTCCCTGACACATATATCAAGAACACCAGTCTTATTAACATTAAAAGAAGGAGGAAGCTTCTATTGATCCTCTCAGGTGCAATTAAAAACTAATTGCTGAGGCTGTTTTGATGGGAAATACCAAATGTGTAAAGTAGGAAATTATGAGGCGTTTAAAAAAGTTGTGTTGCTCTTTAATTAGCCGTCAGTGGGAAGGTGGGTGATTTATTGTGGAAAGCACATGGGGGGAATTTTGATGCGTGTCATAAAAATATCAGCTCCTCCCGCGAGTAACGTTGTTGTGAAACTGCGACGCTCGATGGAGCGGACGATCATGTCGAGCTGAAGCGGTTACACTCGCTGACGTGAGCTGCGTACGTTTGACCTTTCAACAGGAAGCATCTGGATTTCTGTCTCATTACATGTTACGCCGTGCCTTGGCTTTGTGTCCTTTGCTTATAAAGCAAAACACTGACCATGAGCTAATCCCCGCCGCACCTTTCGTTGATGTTACGTCTCTCAGGCTCTCCACTCGAGCGGCGGCGCGAATGCTGAGCGCCTGGCCTTCTCTCCATACTCATCTTTCATAAAGAGACACAAGTACTTTCTCTGCTGTAGGGCTGTGAGGATCCATCAGTAGTTTAACACTGCCTTTCAGAAAGATGTGTAGGATATCTGAACATGCACGATGTCAGCTTTTATTTATTGACGTTCCGGTTAAAGCCGAGAGCGCTGGTGCACAGTCCCCGCTCAGCAGCCTTCAAAACAAATACACAATTTTACAAACCTTCAAAACCCAAAGACGACAAATGTCACTAATAGGCCATCTGATGAGTAGAAGTGTAATTGAACACATAAATAATTTATATTAGTGAGTAGAGTCATTTACATGGACTGGAAGAACAGAATTTAATTAATCCCTAAGCCTCCAGTTCTTGGCCGTAAAAAAATTAGAAATATGATTTATTTTTTTTTTTTTTCCCAGAAAAATTGGGTTTTTTTTCACAGGCTTTTATTTCAACTCCCCACTTGTGGTCTTAACTCTCAGTTCAGTTGTCTCCGCGCTCTTCTCCCCATCGCTTAGGATAAAGAGGAGGGTGTGTCTAAACTGTCTGAGTGCTGTTAGCTCCTACATAACATAGGAGGTGCTGCCATTTACATTCCCACTGTACTGTTCATCTATCAGACACAGCATAGGTGCATCACTGTTTTACAATCCACTTGGGTCGGCTGTGCTTTGTCGGGGCTGTAATGAAGTCCATTCATCCCTCCCACCATATGTCTTGATTTAGAATACCTGTCGTCTTAAGAAACACGTCAGCTCTTCGTTGGTTGATCTCGGCGATGGAGCTCATTTCCTGCAGCTGCTTCACAGTAAAAGCCTTATCGTGCCACAGTAAATTTAAATGCCAATATTTTACAGTTGATAAAAGACACAAGAGTATTTATGTATTATATTTTGTGATTCACTATATTGATGTCTACTCAGACACCAGCTAAAAACGATTCAGTGTGGGGGGTAAAATTGGAAAAAAGTTCTAAAAAGAATCAGTAAGCGGTGAAAAATGATGTGGTTACAGCATCTAGTGTGGCTGTGTGAGCTCTGACACGTTGATCTGAATATTAAAGTAAAACATTCTGAATATGATTAAGTCTTTGCAGACAGTCCTGCTGTGCCTGCTTCGTGTCATTCATGAACTAATGATGCATTCTTGTTAAACTCACCGGTGTCTTGTCAGTGGGTATGATGATGTTCTACCATGTGCTTTAATGAAGCATTGGTTGTGACCAGTATGAATTACCTGGGACTGGTACATGAACATAGCATCTAGAAGTCATTTCTTATGTATGTTAGCATTATTGAACTTACTCAGTTCAGTTCAGACAGTCTGTGTTACCACAGCAGAACATTAATGCAGCCGAGAAACATTTGATGCACATCTCAGGATCAGGTCTTGTACCAGAACATTTGTCTCCCAGCAGTAACACTTTGTCACCACGGACAGCAGGTAGTAGGACAGTATGGATCACTGTTGTCTTTTCCTTCATTATTTATCACAACAAAAAAGAAGTGTGCTTCTCATCTCAATGCTTCTATTAAATGTTAGATTGGTCATTTTATTCTGAAAGTTTGAGGTGTTTTTTTATGTCACAGAAATTATTCAGAAATTCTGTAGTATGCTTCAATAGGCTTTACTTTAATTTTTTATTTTGAGTAATTTAAGGTATTTGGATTTATTATTTTTAATTGAGCTTAATTTTGTTGTGTTTTATGCAATTTAAGGTAATTTAATTTAATTCATCTTTTTTATTTTATTTTATTCAATCAGTTTTTCTGTGTTGAATAATTTAAAGGTCACAAAATAAAACTTGATTAATTCCAGTAATGCAATACAAAGCTATATAGTGAGTACACCCCTGGTTTATATCATTTATGTTGACTAATTACAAATCCTGTCCATTTAACATAATTTAATTTGTTTTTTGCTAAAGTCCCAAAATAATTAAGCTAATTAATTTCAAAAAGAGAAATGCTGACATAATCAAAAAAGGTACAATACATCAGAAAGTATCCACCCCTTCTCTTGTTCATATTGTTTTTGTTAGGTTGCAGCCTTATGCTAAAATCATTTCAATTCATTCCCCCCTCGTCAATCTACACTCATTATCCATTAATGACGAAGCAAAAAGAGAATTTTAGACTTTTTCGCAAACTTATAAAAAAAAAAAGAGGGAAACTCACGTTGACATAAGTATTCAGACGCTTTACTCAGTACTTAGTTAAAGCGCCTTTGGCAGCGATTACAGCCTCCAGTCTTCTTGGGTATGACGCAACAAGCTTTGCACATGTGGATTTGAGGATTTTCTGCCACTCTTCTCTGCAGATCCTCTGAAGCTCCGTCAGGTTGGATGGGGATGTCTATGGACAGACACTTTCAGGTCTCTCAGAGATGTCTGATTGGGTTCAAGGAGGGGTCAAGGGTCAGGGACGTTCACAGAGTTGTCCTGAAGCCACTCCTGTGTTGTCTTGGCAGTGACGCCCTGAGCGCTCTGGACCAGGCTTTCATGAATTACTTCAAATGTCTGCCTTCATTCTTCACATTACATTCACATTAATTCTCCTGATGATGCCAGTATCGAATGGAGAGATGTTCTGATGATTCTTTTCAGCTGCTCTGTGCTGGAGGTTTTTTTCTTTTCTTTTTATTTTCCACTTTAAAATACATAAAAAGGTGTTTTAATGGATTCAGATCATAGTAGTCACATTTATTCTCCTTTACAAACCCAAATACCAATTTTTGCTGTGCGTTCAGGGTCATTGTCATGTTGAAAAATTCCTCTCCTGTCAAGCTTCTTTTGACTGAGAGTCATCTTTTCATTCATTATTTGGGTTTACAAACTTGCATTCAACGTGCCAAATAAACATCCTTTTGCACTCATGCAGCCCCATATCTGCACACGCCCACCTCCATGTTTAACTGCCAGCAATATGCAGTCACTGTGGTAGTCCTGGCCTCGTCCACACAAGGCATGCTGGTCCCCATCTGACCAAACACAATTATTTTTGTTTCATCTGAGCAAACAAAGTGCTGCCAGCATTCATCAGGCCTCTTTTCATGCTCTCTGGTAAAGTTTATTCTTGAAGTTCTGTTCTGTGAGCAATGGTTTTCTTCTTGGACGCCGTCCACAGAGGTTGATTTCATACAATGTCCTTTGCACTTGTCGGATGCCAAGTCAGAAGCTCTTACTCATCTGTTTTTCAATGCAAGGTTGAGTAAATACCAAATTGTGCGTGGCATCATTTTTCGAGGACGGTCACTGTGCCTCCTGTTATTGGTAGAGACTCTTCCTGTACCTGCCTATAACCACTGCTGCGACTGTGTTTCAGCTTATGTTCAGTAACCTGCTGATGTTACTTTCATCCACCTTTGTGAAGTCTAACAATCTGGTCTCTCACTTGTTCAGGCATTTCCTGACCACATGGAGCCCTGTTGTTATGTTAGTTCATTTTAATGACCTTGTTCATGCTATTAGCCTTAACTCAGGATCACAGGTGTTTTGTTCCATAGAGGTTTTACTATGGAACCTGTTCTTAATGATACATAAGATCAAATACCCTACACTTCAACTTCCTCTCCAGACATGTTTTAAACTCTGTTAAAATACTCTGCGATGACTAATATTTTGTTTAACATGATTTTTCTACATAAAAAGTGAAAAATAAAGAAAAAAGTGGGGCTGGAAGCACGTCTACTCTTACTTCCTCATTCAGAAATTCTGGATCAGGGTTTGTGCTCCGCTCACCACAACTGCTTGCTCTAGGTGGACAGGTGAAAGAGCAGTGTGTATCAAAATGGTTGGAGGAGGAGACATCCAGGAGCCTCAGTCAGACCCAGACTCAGGAGTTTGTTGTGCACCAAAATTGCTGACTAAAAGACGTATCAGAACGGTTAACGTCGTTATTTAGTAATGTTGTTTGTTAGCTTGTAACTGGCGGTGGCTGACATGGTGGTAGTGGCTGTGTTAATACAAACTCTCGCTCTCTGCACTGACAAGGTTTTAGGTTTATTTTGCCCCGCCCCTTCCCCACA
The DNA here is from genome assembly GCF_021018895.1 of Seriola aureovittata. NCBI lineage: Eukaryota > Metazoa > Chordata > Actinopteri > Carangiformes > Carangidae > Seriola > Seriola aureovittata. Next base: position 5,405,838 of record NC_079382.1, read on the forward strand.
AGTTAACAGGATTAGTTCCTGAGGTTATGTGATGTATGAATCCCTAACTGTCTGAATCCGTTTTTATGAGACTGTCATTGGTTCACTGCAGTTACAAGGTGGAAAAACTATTTGGCTCATGATGTGTGTTGTATTATATAAAACACACCATATGGACATGTTAACAAGGTTCAAATCTTTATTTTCATCAGAGGGGGTTTTCAAAGATGATACAGTTATTGTCAGATTATTTTAGTGATATTGCAAAGAGCTGTTCTCAGTTTTGTTGTGTAATGCACAATTACACAGCTACAGATATCGAACCACAAGTTCGACACTGTAACTGTATCCCACTTCTGCAGTACACCTCGGTAAGAATCTCTCTGCAGCACTGATCCGTCCCCGGCAAGCGTCTGAAGATACGTCCAGACATCCAGCGTTTGCTGTGTCTAAGAGGGGCATCTGATCCTGAACTTTCCACCTCCACGAAGAGAAGAGCCGCTCTGTGAGTTTGACGAGTGGAGAGTGAGGTGAAAGGAAAAGTGACACCATGCTGTGCTGTGCTGTGAACCGCTCTGTGACTGAAAGAGAACGGTAAAACTCCAAATCATCCGATACAGTTATACAAGGATCTTGACTTCACCTCACCTGCCCCCTTCCGTCAGCCGGCACCACTCCTTCTTACAGGTCGTCAAGGAAAATGAGGCGCTCAGTGTTATTCATTTATCTATTTGTTTGTTTGTTTTCAATGAAGCTGAATGAAATACCACTCTAAATTTTATGTTATGTTTTCAGTCGTGAACGTAACTTTAACTCTTTTTACAAAAATATGCAAAGGTGTAGAACGGACTGTGAAAGCGATGAGTTTAGTCCACAGAGCGAGCTGTTGTGTCGACTGTGTGGACTCAGAGTTTAGAAATGTTTTACCTATTTTGTGAAAATGCTGTTCACCTTTTATGGACAACAGGATTAATTGATGTCACAAAACAATCATTCACACAAAAAAATGTCTCTAGGCATATTCCATTCCTTTAATGCAGAAACTCCTGTGTTAAAAACTATAAATTCTGACATCATTCCGGTCTATTTACATCTATATTCTACATCTATTTTACAAGATATATGTGTAGTTTGTTATTCATTTGTCAAACTGCATATGTATTGATAAATATTGTAGGAAAATGTTTATTTCTTAATAAATAAATCTATTGTTGTGGTGACACACACATCCCAGCATCTGACGCTCTAAAGCGTTTGCAGTCCGACGTGTTTTATGTCGGTGGACTTGTTTTTCCAAGAGCGAGGCATTGACTAACTGGGAGACTAAATCTCTGTGAATACAAATAAAACAACATTTCAGCAATGTATTTCAAATGCTTTTTATTATCCTCAGATCCTCGATTCGGGCCGAGGAGAAATTCCATCAAAAAACAAAAACAAAAACAAAACAAACAAACAAACAAACAAGAAAACCTTTAAAGGGGGAAATGAAAGGAGACGCTTCAGGAAGAGCAACGGAGTCGAGATCCCTTCTCAGGAGAGACAGACATAAAGTAAATGTTATATTTACAGAGCAGTACATATTGAGTACAAGTTTCAAGATGTGCAAATGTTTGGACTGTGGATCAGAAGAGACACCGATCAGTGGAAGTGACTCTGTGCCACTGAGACCGAGAGTGGGACGGACGGAGAGGGCAGGCGACACATCCACACAGGAAGTTACAGTCGGGGGGGGGGGGGCAGTCACACACAGGGAGGAGGCACAGATTCTGAAACGCACTTGATGTAAGAGTTGTTATGATCATTTAACACAGTTTATAGTCATGACGTGATGAGTGAGATGAGATGTTGAGTCCTGTTGTTGATTGACCGCTGAATGTCAAACTGCAGCGTAACGTTAAGTAATCAGCTCATGTCTGTCTCTTCAGTTCTCTTTAAGTTCTTCAACTGAGGTTTTCAGAGAAATCAAAGAAACATTCACGTATTTTCACAATTATTGTCTGTATCAGTGATAAAGTAGAGAGAAAATCAACTGAAGCATCCAGTGATGACTTGAATGCAGCCATTATGACCAACGTTGAGAGTGGTTTTACCCAGAAACCCACTGTAATGGGGTGGGGGGTGGGGTGGGGGGGTTAAACCTGTCCAAAAAGGTTTAAAAGTCTTCCCAAAAAATGTCACACTACTTATTTGAACTGTATCTGTATTTATATTAGCAGTTTTAATATTGACCTTCATGAATTATTTTGGTGAGCATTAATACTGGACAGATGGCCTGCATATTGCCTGAAATGAAGTGTAACGAATTCAGATTTTTAATCACACACCAAGTTGCGAAACAGCTTACACAATAACCCTAACCCCAATTTAAATCTGCTACTGATATGTCTTTTATACGATTCTGTTAATCAAGAGTGTAACAGATGGCTTTGAAACCATCTGTTACTTCAATTTTTTTTTTAAAAAACAATTTTTAATCAATATTCAAATATTATTTTGCATCAACTTCTGCAGCCTTCCTTATCTACCACATTCTTTTTTTATTTTTATTTTGGTGCTAAAGGTGTATTTGCACTGATCACTCATAACTAACAATTTATCATTTATTCACTTCATTGTGGTGAATAATGGGGTAAAAGCAAACCACCAGTTCTGGCTAAAAGAGGCTGATGGTTCATCAAGATGTAAAGCCAATATGGAAATTATTTCATCCACCACCAGCACCTCCAAACCCTGCTGGTTTTTTTTTTTCGCATAAATGAAGCCCTGAATATATTCAGTCGTGTGCTTGTCTGGGCTTGTTTGAAGAGAGTGGTTTCGAGTTTGGACATGAGGCAGCCATCAGTAACGTAGAGGCAATAACTGTTGGGGAAGAGGAAGAAGTGCTGACTAATGCCAGGCGGCAACGACCCAGGACAAGGTCGCGCTGATCATTACGAGAGACAGAAGTCTGGGTGAGGACAAAGGAACCTCTGTCGGCCTTACAATTAGATACCTGTGGTGATTATGTGGTGAGTCCTTTTCTCTTATAATAATCTCCATTTCGCCCTTTCTCGTTTTAATTTATCTCATTCTCTCTGTGCTCTCCTTTCCCTCACAGTGTCTCTTTTTTCTCCTCTGCCTTGACTTTTCTCCTGCACTCTCTCTCTCTCTCTCTCTCTCTCTCTCTCTCTCTCTCTCTCTCTCTCTCTCTCTCTCTCACTCTCTAACGCCTGAAAATAAAAAAGCTAACATCATCAACATCCACGGAAAGATCATTCCTATCTTAGAAAAGGTCCCGCTCACAAGAACATTTGAATTATGTGCTCAATTCAATTCAATTAGAATTTTAGATCCTTTGTGATTACCGATTAAGGAATAAACACTTTCAAAATGTTTATATCCCGTGTAAAAACAGCGTACAGTATTTTAAATGCCTGTTAATGAAGAAAAACAACTTAAAGATCTCAAATTCAAGGTTCTCCTGAAGCTATTTTCATCATCTCAGGATGTCATGACACACACAAGCAGACCAGTGTGGTCAGTTTTTTTTTTTTTTCATTACTGGTCTGGATTAGATCTTTTAATGAACTCAAGCATGACGCACTTTTACTGGATGGAAAGACCGGGGAGTCAGGATTGGAAAAAAAAAAAAAGAAAGAAAGAAATCTGTGATGACTTTATAGTTTGAGATTTTTATGTACCTGTCAGGGAAGGACAATGAAGTGATTGCAGACGATAATAGAACATGTGCAACAATTGATTTTCTGTGTTTCCTGGAAATACGAGTGATGAGATCTTAAAATAAAATAAAAAAAACAACAACAAAATAAATTGTCAAAAAGCCTGTGGCTTGACAGAATGAACTGGGTGTTCGGGGAAAAGATAACGATATTCATTTGATACATACTACGTCATTGAATTTTAACCATCGATGCATTTAAAGATAAATGTTCATTATCAGGATAATGATGATAAACTCTAACTACATTTCCTCAAGATTATACAGATATCAAAGAGCGAGAAAAGTGTGACTGACAAAAGTCAGTGTTTGAAATAATACAGCAGTCAGAATGATGTCAAAAAATGTAATTTAGTAATTGTCTATGCTGTTTGTTTGGTTTTTTTGTTTGTTTTCACACATATAGATAATGTAGTCCTCCATAGTTACTACTGCTACTGACTTTACATGTTATAATTTTGCATAGAAGACATGATAAACTTAAATAATATTATACACTGGATTTGCCACTCATGCTCAGTGACGGATCTGAATCACACACAAAAATAACTGACAGACATATTATTATTATTATTATTCATTGTCATTATTCTTCTGACCCATGTTTTTCAAAATAAAGAGAATAAATAAACATGGTGAATATATATAAGAGAGAAGAGTCAGTTTATTAGCTGAAGTGAAGCGATGCTTGAAAATGAAATGCAGAGCAGTTGCCAAGAAAGTTTACTAACGAGCTAGTATTTCTACATGTGACATAACTGCATTTGAATATAGCTTCATGAAGCTGTATCGCTATATATGATTTCCATTGGAGCTTGTCCTGTTTCTAATTTCTTTTGCAGCCTTGGACTCCATAAATCTGAATGTTGGAACTAAAATGTCCTCCAGAAGCCAACCAGCGCAACAGGACACCATTAGTCCTTTTGTATGCTTTCTTTAGTGTAGTATCCCTGGCAACTGCAGTACCTGTGAGACACTGATTAAAGTTCTTTTCGTCATTGCCAAGCCTATGAGAGCTCACCATTAAGAGGCCATAGGGCTGCATTGTCAGCACACTAATGAAGCCAGTGTGTTCTTTTTAAAGTGTCATTCTGGATTATGGCCATAATATGAGGGTGAGAGTGGATCTGTATAAGTGTCTCTGCGAGACCTAACAGCATTAGTCCCCCCCCCCCCCCGACGTTCCCGCAACACACTGTGGGCACTTGTGGGGCCTCGGCGCCTGCATGGCCCAGGATCCCTGCCGTCACCACACCGGGCAACTGACACTGGAGTAATTTCATCTGACAGGTGACTTAACAAAGCTTTGGTCCGTGGCAGGCAGCAGACCAAAGGCTGGAGGATATATGTTGGGCCTCTCTGCCTTGTTTTCAGTTGGGAGATACGTGTCCTGTCAATATTTAGCTTTGCAGCCAGATACTGATGGCGTGCACCATCAGAACAAAGAGAATGAGATATTGCAGGTTTGTCTGCAAACTGGTAACGTACTGAGAATTATGTAAATACAGCCTGATGTCAGATATTTAGGATCATAGTGTTACTGCAATACACTGAATGCTTTACATACCTTTTAAATATTCTCTTTTGAAAACGTTCAAAGACACAGTGCCCTCACTCTGGGCTACACCAGACATGAGTAATGTCATAGCACAGCCTCGGTGTTCTGAATGGACGCGACAGGACGGACAAATGAGATGCTGTGGGCGCTGTTCATGACAGCAGATAGGGGTCACGGACGGCAACCATTCAGCCACTGAATGTGTGACACATTTATTGGACATGAAAAATGGAAATATCGACGGCTCTCAATCCAGGGTTAGAGTTAACAGAAGAGGCAGGTTAACTTAAATGACCGGGACACCGCAGAACACAGAGAGTCCACGTGATCATAATCGATGTTGTCATTATACAACCTTCTCATTAGGCAAGCATCAGGTGTGAGCAATCAAAAGGCAGGTGTTGGTAATTATACGACAGCAACACGGCCAGTTTGCACTGTTACTGACTGTGTATCATCCTGGTGAGAAAATGCAATGGAGTGTCATGAAATGTAATGAATGGAAATTAATTGTCCCAGCAGTGTATTTTCCACAATGCCGTGGACATCAGCTGACAAATGCAGGCCAGTCAGGGATGAGACGCTTCACTCGTTCAGACCTGCGCTCCATCAAACTCAATCATGTTTTTCCAGCGTCTCCAGCAGTGGCTTTCAGGAAACCGTGGACACTGTGTTTTCAGCCTTGCTTTTATTTTATATTTATTTTTTTATTTTTTTATTTGTGTTAATTAGTTCGCAGGATATCTCGGAAATGTGTGAATACATTTGTATGAAATTTGATAGAAAGTAAAGCCACAGGCCAAGGATTCATTTGAGGTGTTTGCAAAATACATTTTCTTTTAGATATTTTCTAGTTTTCATTTGACAGCAGAGGCTGAGAGGAAAAAATGGAGAAAGAGGAAGAGGGATGACGTGGAACAAGCCACAATCAAACCAAGGACATTGTGATTACATGGTGCAGCTTAGGCCATGGCCGTGGGGAGGATCTCCACGGCCATGGCTTATTACTGTAACAAAACATACAATATACAGAAATAATTGCATTTGGGGCCATAGAATGATGATTAAAAGTCAGGGCTAAAGAGCACAAAGCGGCAGCAATCTTGGCGAAGTCATGGTCTCAGACCTAAACTTAAATGTCCACATGAAGACAAATCAGCCTATTATCACCTTATGAACATGCCAAGGAATAAAGGAATCATGTCTCATTGGGATTTAGAAAAACTTGCATTTATCTTCTGTACGGAGAAGCAGCTTGTGGACTGCTTGGGGTCCCAGGCTGTGAGGGGGCTCCTGAGGGCCGACAAACTTTACTCCGCAGCAATGTCTCAAAATGTGGTTCCCTCACCCTAAAATAACCAACGGACGATTTGCAATGACATCTCAGAAACAGTGTTGTCAACAATTTTTTTCAGCAAAGCCTGTGCATGCACACAAGAATAATAAAAAAAAATCTAAAGATAATTAAATTAGAATAATGGATGTAACTGGAAGTGAAGTTATTTTGGTAATATAATTACTCTTTTATTCTTTACATCTGTAGTTTGAAAATTATGAGATTTTCTTTCAATCTATATTTTGAAGATTCTACTAACATGAACATTTGGAATTATAAAAAAAAAAAAACCTTTAGATTTTGTACATTTTTCTATGGTGTCAGATTATTTATTACATAATTGCGATAAATGCTGAGTGGAGGGGCCCCTACCACGTTTTGCTACAGGGCCCCGACAGACTCTATAGAAGCGCCACTGCTCCTGTTGGCTCGATGACTGTGACTCTGTCTTCACTGGTCGCTCTAAAAAGACAATCAATCTGCTGCTAGAGTCCTCACTACAGACCAGGACTGTGGCTGACATTAGTCCAGCTCTCAGATCTTTACACTCGCTTCCTGTGTGTCAAAGAATAGGTTTTAAAATACTGCTGTTGGGTCACAGAGCACTGAATGACTAAAGGGCCAAAACATATTTCTGATGTGCTGCTCTGCTCTCTGATGGCCTGGAACCGGTCTGCTTATTGTGAACTGAACATGGCGAAACAGCGTTCGGTTTCCAGGCTCTTCTACATATCTGCACCGACTATCAGTTCTTTGAGATCAGAGACTTTTCTGTTTGCCACTGCCTTTTATTAAATTTACTGACATCTTACTCTGGCCTGTAGCTGCACTGTAATTTTATTCTCCTTTGTCTTATTGCATTTCAGCTTATTTATATCTTTTATCTTATTCTTATCTTCTCTTTTTATTCTGCCTTACGTTTCTTTTATATTTTTTCATAATGCCTTTTTATGTCTGAAGCACTTTGAATTTCCTGGTTGTTAAAAGGTGCTATACTGTACATACTGCTGTAAAATCCTTTTATCAGTCATTCTGTTAATGACTTCATTAATATATTATTCTTTATAACTTCAGTTTTGAAACCCATATCAACCAAATGTTATGAACTGATCTATAAAGCATTAGTTAACTCTTTGTACACGGTGCATTATTAGAAAATGGTTCACAGATTTTTATAGCTGCAGAGGAAGATGTGAGAACCGTGCAGCCTTGGAGGAGGTGTGCAATGTGTAAATACTTTATAATAAAACACATTTTCTATCTGACTTTTCTACAGCCTTGTGTTTTCTTCATGTGCGGAGGTTTTCCAGTAGTTTATCTTTTCTCAGAGTTGATCCTTGGCTGAGTTAACAACTGAAGAGAGCCACTGAGACACTGCCAGTGACACTGGGCTATACAAATACAGTCGGTTTGACTTACTGTGAAAAATTCAAAAGTAGACTTTCTCAAGCTCAGCAAAAATCCCACAATGGTCTTTTTGTGTTAAGGAAGAAACTATAGGTCATTGCTACTAATACACCATGGGACTGTACACAATCTGTACTTGTTATTACAGAGCAATCAATGTTTTACAACAAGGGAGGGTTATGGTGTATCAGCCAAAGGGATTAGAAGCTCTTATGGAGCCGATACCACTCAGAGGAATCAAGCACACAGAGGCCACAGGCTCAGGAGGGGAGAGGGGAGGGGGGTAACAGACCCGCGCTCAGGTATAAATCAATACCCAGCATGCAGTGATAAATCCTCCCAGCTCCAATGACCGACTGGCTCTCACACCCTCGCACACAAAACAATCTTGGTCCCCCATGTCAAAACAGCCAAAAGCTATCACTGCCATGGATCACCGGCACCCTGATGTGTCAGCTGAAAGTCAGGTTAAAGAAAGAGATAGCACGTCCTTGGCTTTGGTGGATTAGACTATGTGTAGTGGATACTTAAGGAAAGTAGAAAGGAGCTTTAGGTTAATCACAGACGTCAGGCAGTAACATTGAAACAAGTAGGCCAATCTCATCTCAAAACGTTTTTGGTAAATTAAGATTCAATTTTCAGGTTTATTTATCTCAAATGCCAATAAACGGCAATTATTTAGTAATGCTAATGACAAAAACTGTCATGGACTTTGAAACAATGGGACCATAGAAATCTGTTGCTTCTGGTCACATCATAACTATTTCTAACAGCTTGAGTGTGTAACACTGACTGTCTGTGACGGGACTGGAGAGGCTGTGTAATGGGAGCAGAGTCTGGGTCAGGCGACAGTGACGGGTTGATCTGTCCAAACACATCGACTTGTCCCTGACTTCAGCCAAACCAGAGACACAGTCATGAAATGGAGACAAGTATCTTTGTGATTCAACACAGGAGCGTTTGACATCATCCCCTTCTGCATGCGTCAGTGACCAGTCTGCCATGTTTAGACTAAAACACAAAAGGCGTCATTACACGGCTGAGCGGGTCCACTATTGCTGGTATCAGGCCGGTTGACTTGGGCATGTTGATGTATTAAGGTGGTCATCATTCAAACAGTGTGTGGGCTTCGGTGCAAGGCCACAGCACAGGTTGCTATTTGAAAAATCAATAGGAGCCAAGCAGTTTATATCTGTGAAAAGGATGAAATCTGCTGCAGAGGGATACAACACAGGGCCAGAGCACAGGTATCTTCTTTTATATTGCAAATTGCAAGGTAACTGACATCATAAACTACCAGGAAATACACTGCTATTTTTCTTTTATATATGCAAAATCTCTCAATCATAAATTTGATGCACTATCAAAACAGACTGGACCTGGTTTACTGCATCCCCACAACTGGTGAGCAGTGTAGCGGCAGCTGTAATGGAAGCTGCAGTGTTTTTCAGGAGTGATATACTGTTCTACATTCGCACGGCTGATGCATTTTTTATGTTCAAAACCAGAGGGGCTTTCTCACCTTCAATTTTAAAAGTGTTTACTCAGCAGCAGTCTTGAGAGCTGATAAAATAAGTTAGAGCACCTGAATTAAAAATGATTCTTCGGTGGAGAAACTGTCCTGAAAAACGCTCCCCTGCGATGTCTCCTTCCTCCTCGTAATGCGATTGGAAAAAGGTCCTGCCTCATCAATTAAGGCCGACCCTAGAGTGCATTCACTCTGCCTTTGTCTTTTACTCTTTCTCTACATTCCTAATGTGTACTTTTTTTTGTTGTTGTGCATGTGTAGGTGCCGTAAGCAGGGCGGCCCTGAGGTGCAAAACAAAACAGCATTGAATGTAACACATCGACAGAACAGAAATCGCAAGAGGAGAAAACACAGCATGTGTCAGTTGGTTTATATTTTCTGATGTGTTTTCTAAAATTTCTAAAAGCCTCAAGGAGTTCATTATTAAATAAATCAATAGATAAGACATTAGGAAACAGATAATGACATGAATAATTTACATTATGTGCATAAATGAATAAACTAAAATAATTTAGGAAAGTTAATGAAATGTGATGATTTTAATGATATGATTTTATCTTTTTTTATTTTTACAAAGATCAACTTTTATTTTTTTCATTATGTTATGTAATTTCATTATGTAACTTTTTTTAACATGCCTTTTTTTTCTTTTTTTCAAAATGGCTTTTTTCCCAATTGCATTTTTATTTCATGCCACATCTGATTTCATAATCCTCATGACAGTAATAGAATAGAATAATACAATATAATTGCATAAAAACATAAAAATTAGTTCAGTTTAATATGTTTGATAATTTCATGAATTATTTCACAATGTATTGCTTAAATTATATATTTGACTACATTTGTTAATGTGACATTTTATTTCAGGTCATTTATTTAATTTTGAACACTGTATTTTCTAAATAAATTGGTTATGCTTAATATTGTGTTTGCTTTCACAAAGTTTTTTCTGTTTTTTTGTTTTGTTTTTTTTTTTACTTCGATTATTGGGTTTTGCATTTACAAAACGTACTAGTTTGTGGTTTGTTTATTTGTTTTCCCAAATGCTGTATTTTCTAAATGTCTAAATGTGCTTTCTGTAATGTTGTTGTTGTTTTGGATTTAGTCAATGTGTTCCGTTCAGTATTGTTGAGTTTTGCCCTCAGGGCCTCCGTACCTACACATACACAGGTTGCACAGGTTACTTACTTTAGCCTTAGGCCTGTCAGCAGAATATGTGATTTCACAGATGTGGTGTACAGGTGATGAAGTGTAACATTTATTCCACTCATTCATTTCCAGCATAATGTAAAGCTACAACTCTGTCTAAGCCAATGGTGATATTGTACAGGTTTTAGATTTATTTTGACTTGGACACTAAAGTCATCCAAACTTCTCAATGAGATGACACTTTTAAATTTACACCAGGTAAAGTACAAAAATCCAATTTTGCTGTCACTTTTGGCACCTAATAAAAACTACATTTGTAGGATGAGGAGTAATACTCTCCTGTTCAAACATGTCCCCAAGATGGCTGCCCCAGGTCAATGTTGTGCCTTTGGGGAATTTCACAGTGAGCAAGATGAAGTACATGTTGGCCTGGGCGTGTGCTGGCCCCAGGAAGCTAGCTTTACTTCTGTGAATTATTTACAATGATGTATAGGTCCTGCTGCTGGGAAGCCATTCTGTTTTTGGCTACAACCTCATATCTGTTTTCCAAGACATATCCGTCACCAGGAGAAATTGAGAAGAAGAAATAGTGGACCTGATGTATGTTTTTGGCTCCTTTCTAATGAAGGACGCTCTGACACCTGAGAGAAGAGAAGAGCCCAGGAAGGCTTTTATAACACATGTTTGAGGATTGGAGAAACAATACATTAACTCCTGAACAGGAAAACTGAGAAGGAACGCGGAAAAATGAAAGCAAGCTTCCTTCTGTGTGTCTGTGTATGGTGCGTTTGTGTGCGACTGGAAAGCTTTAGACATCAGTAACATGAAGTTTTAACTGCTGTGTTTTCAGATAATCAAACCAAAAACTTTTATTCACCTTCAAAAGTAAATTTTGGTAGATAATTTGTAGATAATCATTATCTATTCTTATAGACAGTGACACGCTTAAAGGTCTCGATCATCACTTCCTTAATGTGAGACTTTTCCTTATGTAATAGGATGGTGACATACTGGACATCAGACTGTTAGGAAATAAGGTAAACTAAGGGCAACAGCTGTACTACTGTGGTTAGGTAGTCAAACATGAGTGAACCCTATCACAAAAATTACCATTACTTGAGTCAAAGTATAGATACTCCTGGTCAAATATTACTCCAATACAAGTGAAAGTTGTTCAGTCAATTTTTTATTTGAGTTAAAGTACTGGAGTTCTTGATTTAAAAAAATATGTAGAAGTACAGAAGTACAGTTTTTTGTCACTTACTGTAGAAGCTGTACAATAAAAAGCCTGTAGGGTATGATACAAAGCTGATGGATATGGATATAAAAACAGAACTGAATCAACAGAAGGAGCCGACTACTACAAGCTGTGTGTTCAAAGGTTTATGTGAGATTAAACAAACGTCACCTTGACATGCTTTCTCAAGTTGGACAGCGAATTTTTGTAGGCAGTAATGAAGTCTGGTCGTGGTGAACACAGCAAACATTAAAATTAAAGGAATCTTTCTTTATATCTGAATTTTCAAACATGGACTTAAGATAAGATAAGTCCTCCTCATCCATCTCTCTCCCCATTTCATCACTCCGACTAAATAAATTAAAGTTTTTACCCGTTTTCATACGTTTACGGAAACAGGATTGGCTTTAACCAGGAAGAAAACAGAATAGCAGTAGAAATTAGAAGTGCATTTTCACAAAGAATATTAATTTTTGTGGGACAGTTGCTAAAAAAAGAGAACAATCCTGGGAAAACCACAATGGGCGGCAACCCTACTGTGATTGGTTTTACTCCTGTTCAAAACGCAGCGTATGGTCTATCACATTTTCAAAATAAAAGAAAATCATTCCGCTGACTAAAAGCTGCAGAGAAATGCAGTGGAGTCAAAAGTACAATATTTGTCTTTTAAGTGTAGTGTAGTAAAAGTCTTAAGTTTCCACACACAAAAAAAAACTCAAGTAAATCTACTTAGTTACTGTCCAGCGCTGGAAATACTTTATTAGTTATGCTCATATAGTGTCCTGAAGCAAAGTGTGCTGTTATGTGCAGGTGTTATGGAAAAATTATGAAACCTCCCTGAACCTGATTCAGATTTTTTTGCACCTGCAACGGACAATTGGACCTGCCAGTGAAGCTATTCATGCACAGAGCTGTTTCTCTTCCCTCATTTGCTTTCAAATATTCATATCAGCATATGCAGCACTTCCAAAACTAGAGGAGGATTTTACTCTCATAGTCATTAAGGCATTTCTGTTCTTTTTAACGCAGTAGCACAATTTAGTTATTGACAGTGTGAAAAGGGAAATTAGGTCACAGAAATGTGGAGCAGGAGGCGTTCTCAGGACACACAAAGACAGTCTTTAGCTTTATAGGTTTATCTTCCAGCCCCTTTGAAGTCAGTGATTTCAGGTCATTGGCATTCAACTGATAAGCAACAGAGATGGTTACTTAGTGTCTTAAGGTGACTGACGGTTTCGATTAAAGTAAATTTTGTGAGTTAACTTTAAGAGGTGGATATTGATTGATCTTGTTTTTTAAAAGTCTTCATGCATGTGATTGAAACTGCTCAATCGCTCCTGGTTTCCTGGCTTGAATGTGAGTCATTGTAAGCTCCCCGAGGAGGAATGTGCTGGTTTGAAGCTGAGATCAAGAAGACTCGACTGAATAAAAATAACACCAAATACATTTAGCATTGAACACTTTCCAGCCTTTTCAATGGCAATTGATTGCAGTTTAAAAGAATGGACAGACCATTTCAGTTCTTGGTGAGCCTACAGTACAAAGACGTGTCTGTAAAGATGTCTTTTTGTATCTGGAGGTTTTTCATTTGAGGCTCTGGCCCCCCATATTGAATATGTCAAATCTGTCGGATGCGCATACACACCGACATAAACTACACAGTGACTAAGGCACGCGCATACACAGTAGGCATTCATAGCATCTCTCAGTTTCACTCTAGCTTTGTGAGTAAGATGTTAATGCACCATTAGGTCTTGGTCATAGGGTTACCTGCATCTTTTAATAACCTTTTCACTTCTTATAAAACTCTGGAAACTTTACAACACTTGTATCTTTATTCGCATAACAACTCTAAATACATCATACCAGCCCATAGCAACTGGAAGAGCTTGACATTTATATTATTGCAACACAAACTTTAGCTTAGCCAGATTTTCATAAAGCTAGCAATGGTATAGTCACTAAACAAAGCTTGTAAAGCTAATATACCTAATGTGTTAGCAAACAGTTGCGTATTTACAGCCAGCAGAAACATAGCGACATCAGGAATTATCTGGAGTCGTGTTTCTGGCTTCCTGGTAAATCGAGTCCAATATTCTCTCTCCTTTAAGTTAGTCTCCACTAACTCTTCAGAGGAACAGTTGTGTCTTTAGCTGCTAAAATGCTAAACTATGTCCACCAGCTGATTGCTGACTCTGTCTGTCTACTGCTTAGTGTTGGACTGGTAGCACACAGTGAGTTTATCAGCACTTCTTTTTCTGCAGAAAGCAGCTGCCTGCTGGAAATTAGTTTAATAGAAGTGGTGAGACTGAATGAAAATATCAAAGTTGCAGGTTGTAAAACCCAAACAATGAAAATGCTAAAATGTTCCGGTAGGAGTAATAACTCTTTGGGGGTTTGTCACTATGAATGACTCCTTTAATATCACACAGTCATTTTTCTTTCATTGGTAATATAAAAATATTGATTACTGCAGCTTCAAAATCATAAAATCATGATGCAGAAAACGTATCTTCACCCAGCTAAGACTTTATAAGAAGAGCTGTTTTCAAATTCAGAGCTATTTAAATTGATGTCTCAACACTTTCAACAATCTTGCCAATTAAAAATTAAAGAAAAGTTCTTGGCCATTTGTCCTCAAACATATTTGTCACATAAAGATTAAATTTTTGATGGACAAGATTTGACATGGAGATTCCTCCTACAGTCTTTTCCCAGCATCCTCCCTTGTGTGCGTTGCAAAGCACTGACTCTCCAAGCGGAGCGGTGGAGCTGCGTTATGAGAAGATAATGTGAGGCGATTGAGCAATCCAGCGAGCATGACACTGCCTCTGGCTGTACTTCTTGATTACCAGCCGTTCGCTGCTTCTGTAACCTCAGCAGGGCCTTTCGCCATGGAAACTCCTCATCACTCGCTTCCCACTGCGGCTCATTACAGAGCCACCGCCGCAAGCGCTGGTCCTGGATCAGCTCACCTGAGCCTCGGCACTTCAAAACTCACATATTGTCTGTTATTAAAGCCGATCCAGGGTCAGAGCCCAGAGACAGTGGCAATTGAATGTGTGCCTCTGTGCCTGAAGGTCTGATTCTGCTTTCACGATAATCAAATAAGCCTCATGGTGTGATGATGTTATTGGCTCACCTATGCAGATGGATCATCTAAGATCATGTAACCATGAGTGAACAGATGATGAGAAGGTCGATGTGACTTCTATATTAGACTTTTATGATGGCATGTTCCACACTGCATCATACTGATACTACTGCACCAGCAGACTCATTTGACAGATAAAGGATAGTATTTTTGTTTAGTCGAATTCAAATCCAGTGATTTATTGATTATGGAGAAGTTCCTAAAGGTCTAGCCTACTTTATGCATTCAGCATGTAAAATGATCATACAGCACAGGTAACGTCCCAGTTGTAAAGATAAACATCGCAAGATAGGTATCCAAGTGTCATTTTTTAGAAACAAAGCTCAGTCTTAATAATTGTGTTACAAAGTGTTTTACAAAGTTGCTTAAACATCTGCTCACGTCTGCTGTGCAAATACAGTGACAGAAGCTTCTCAGGTCTCAGAGGAAAATGGATTTTCTGTTGTTGTTGTTGTTCTCTTTGCATATGTCACTTTTAAGTAAGTCCCCCAAAATAAACTTGGCACTAAAAGCTGAAGTATATACTTCAAATTAGATTAGATAGTAGCAAATT
Organism: Seriola aureovittata; assembly: GCF_021018895.1. Classification (NCBI taxonomy): domain Eukaryota; kingdom Metazoa; phylum Chordata; class Actinopteri; order Carangiformes; family Carangidae; genus Seriola; species Seriola aureovittata. Next base: position 5,421,463 of record NC_079382.1, read on the forward strand.
ATAAGGAAAGCTACTGCGTTTGTATCTACATTATCACAATACAGAATCTCTTGTAAAATCTGCTTTCTTTACGGACTGGTCACACGAAGTCAAGTCAAGTCAAGCAGTGTTGAGGCTGTGTGAAAGCAAACATCTTTCAGGTTTTTGACATGCAACAGACTGTGAGAACATGCTTCAGTGGTGTCTCTGCTTCATGTGAGACTCAGTAATTGCACACTGCTCTTTGAGGTAGTGTGCTGGGATGGCAGCGCTGAGGGGTTTGTCAGGCAGGGTTCTAAAACTAACGGAAGAAAAAAAAAATTGGCTCCACTGCTGTTCTGCTGTTAGGAGCCAGGATAGCCTGCAGGTATCAGCAAAGAGAATGAGGATGAAGAGGACATCTGTATCCCAAACAACGGGCTCTTATTGTCTCTGTGGTCACCTGAGCTGTAGCTACACCTCGGAAATGCACCACAAATTGCTTTTAGGTGCTGTTTTGTGCCAGCAGCTATCACACTTAACGCTGGTTTCTTTCTGTCCAAAGGGCTGCAGACTCAGCCAGCAGAGGCAAGAGGTCTTCACTGCCTAGATTGGTTTTTGCTTATGTTTTAAGAGTAATCCAGCCACAATTTGTGAAAGGTTTCTGATGTGTAGTGATCGGAGGCATTTTGTAACAAAAATTCTGTAATCTGTATATTTATTGTGACACGTTCTACAGCAGCATATGTATTTTTCAATTTTTAAAAATGAATGAATGTAATGGACCTGAGATTTGACACTGCACTCATAGACAGAATATTGAGTAAATAAAATCATTGAAATCACTAATTTTGGCAATTGTTCAATTTAAAGTACTAAAAAACTAATTATTAAAGGTTTAAATTGGATTACATCACCTTATATTATGTGTACACTTGTGGTTATTAATGGAAAAATGAATTATGCTAATTCAACAGTGTTGGAAGGGCATTGATTTTGAAAAAAGGTAAAATATTCACAAATACTCACACACCATCCAAATAATAATTTGTGTTTGGCCCCTAATAGTTCATGATTATCTTAGTAGTCAAGGCCCAATAGGATATTTTAACACCTCAGATAGAACATGTTATGTAACCATAATAGTAAAAAATATTCAGTCAATAACAATGCAGCATTTTGAAGAATGAATGTTTAACTTAAAGGCTAATTAGGTCCCACTTCTTTAAATAATAGAAAAGAGACTTTTCCTGTGTCAGAAGCAGATACAGGTTGTGATGCAAGAGTGAGTTCATTGCAAGGACTAAAAATCCATTACTGCCCCATAATGACTGTTATTAATTTTCACCCTTGCTGAATTGTTTCAAATTGTCATGAATCCGGGATTCAATAGGGCCCTGAAATGCATTTGTACTTGTGATGAATTCCAATTAGTTACAATTAGACCCTTTGGTGCAGTATGGCACAGTTTTTCACTCTGCTGAATGTTTTGCTGAGGTTGCCCTGTGTGTCTCTCAGGGAGCCTGCGGTTCCTGCTCAAGTAAACTGGTGCGCCCTCACAAGCATATTCCCATTTTCTGCTTCACTGAACTGGTGGTCCCCAATAATCCTAACACCATCATTTAGTCAGGCAGGCTGTGGAGTGTTTTCATTTTTTTTTTTTTCTCTATTTTCTCCATCCCACACAGTAGGCTTGGATTCCCTGAGCCTAGCAGAGTAGAATTAATGTGTATAGTTTGTTGGCCTCCTTTTTCATGCACCTTGAAAGAGAGTAGAGTGAAATTGCCTCAAGAAAAGGTGTTTAAATTCACACAGTCGTTTTTTGGAAGCTGAATACTTTCTCCTGTTCTGATTTCGTCTGATTGTGCAGCCTGCACCTTACAGAAGGAGCAGAGTTTTTGGGGGACTGTTCCCTCGACTCAAAAAGGCTTTCAATACAGGAGCCCCGGCGAAGTGATTTTCCATCATCTCTCCCATGCTCTGTCATGCGGACAGCAGGTTGGAACAGAATGGCTGCTGCGCTTTTATACTGAGAGAAAAGGGAGTGCAAGAGAGAGAAAGAATGAGGCCTGGTAATGGAGAAAAGGAGTGAGAAAGGGAGGGATAGGGAAAGTAAAGCCTTGCTGTGATGCTGGCACTCGGTCAGGTGCTTTTAACTGTCTCCCATCTAAAGCAGAGAGATGAAAAAATAGACAGAACTTATCTATAATAACCCGAACTGGAAGGGACGAAACCAAAAAAAAAAAACCTCACGTGAAAATGCTCAGCCAGATAATGCAGAGGCAAGGGAAATAAAAAGTTAAGCTTCCTTTCCTGTCCTTTGCACCATGTCCTTTTAGACTGCAGCATTTTTTTTCCTCAGATAAGGATTTGATTATCCAGGACAAGCTCTTCTTAAGCTTAGCCCTCTTAGTTCCACATGCGGGAAAGACATCATAGATGAAACAATACGCTGTGGATATGAATCAAATGGGAACGTTACACGCTGGAAGAGCAAAATGGCTGTGTTTACAGAGGTCTACGGAGAACAAAGGCAGCCGAGGCTTACGTTGATGGACGCAAATCCTGAGTCTTGGTAACTACCCGCTTCGGCTTCCATTCCGCGCACGCCTGACGGGAACTTTGATCTCTCACATCCAGTCACCTGGCTCTTTTCCACTGGCTGGGATAAGTCTAGACAGATAACGCACACATAACTTTGTTCCCTGAATTTCAACTGTTTACACTGTGGAACAGGTTCTTTCTCTCACGCCCTGCTTTGCCTCCAACACGAATTTACAGGATCAGAGATGAAAATATACAGTAATATTGTTCTTTTTCTTTAGGTTTCACACCACAATCCACCTTTAAATGTCAACGCTGACTTCTCAGGGTTAAGGAACGTCTGCATTTACTCATTTAGAGATTCCTCTTGTATTTGATGTTGTATCTGATGTTGGCAAAACTGAACTTACAGAAATAAATGTGACAACCAGTGATACTGACAATAAATTCACCAATATTTTATGTGCGTTCATGCTCAGACTGAATCTCTCCCAAAAGTACCAGGTTTGACTGTAGATTCATAAAAGTAAAACAGGTCTACAAACACATACAGTACTATACACCATGCATCAAAGCCAAGAACTTGTGTAAATTGTGTGTGTGTGTGTGTGTGTGTGTGTGTGTGTGTGTGTGTGTGTGTGTGTGTGTGCATGCGTGCATGTGTGTGTGTGTGTGTGTGTGTGTGGTGTTATGTTGGCTGGATGATATCGATTGAGTGTTTCACATCCACCTCCTCTCACCTCCTGCACTTTACCTCCTTTAATTTCATGTCATGTCTGTTGTCAAGAGAGCAGGCTGCTAGCAGGCCGAAGCATGAGAGTACACTGACACAACACTCCACAATACAGGAGCCTTAAGTGGGCATGGTGCATTTTATATTAAAGAGCATAGCATTAAAAAACATACATTACAGAAGTGTCACTTCTCTTTAATTGCAGAGTGGTATAATGATTTGTAATTTAAAATTAAGTAATAATTTGAAGACTGTTCTCTGTCTAACCAGGACTGTAATGGAGGGTTGGTTTTGGTGTAATACTGGTCTGGTAACCGCTCCCAGTAACACCAAAGTTTTTTTTATTTTGCTTTTTATTTAGCTGGCTAGTTAATGTTAACCAGTGGCTTGATTGCATTCAGCAATCAGAGGATTTCTGGAGTGCTGCTTGAAGCCTCCAAACTTAAATAGGCCTATAGAAGATGTGAAGGATGAGTGTGGAGGGTTGCAAAGGGAAATAATGAAAAGAGTTTTGTACCTAATTACTTTTGCTGATGAGTTAAAGGATCTATTTGTATGTTTTTTTCTGCTGCTAAATGTGATTTCTTTCCAGGAGAGGTGACGGTCACTTCACAAGAGCTTCGACCATACTTATGAAAAATAATACGACTTCTGAGCAGCGCTTTGTCTTCAGGGCAGATTGGAGGCTGCAGTGAGTCGCTATCAGAAAGTGACCAGACGGGCCGGAGCTAGCTGGTAAGAGTGCTAACTTCAGTAGAAGAAAAGACTCTTGGTGAGTAAAGGAATGAGGTTTGGTGCTGAACTTGCAACATTTCCTCTAGACGGGTAAGTAAACAGCTGTTAATGCTAATGCTGACTATGTAGCAATAGTAAAACTTAAAATAGTGTATTTAATAGTGAATTTAACACTTTAGAATGAAGTTATGATGGTTATGTTGTTGCATTAATAAGGTTTGGAAAAGGCATCTTTGTTTCAGAATATACAGTAGAGTTCAGTCCATGAAGACACATGCTAACAGAATTCCATTGCCAGTGACCCTGTATAGGCAATGTGTTGCTTTAGCTAAATTTTAATGTCAGCATGCTAACATGCTCAAAATAACAATGCTAACATGCTATTGCTAAGCAGGTATATAATGTCAACTATGTTCCCCATCTTAGCATAGCGTCTTAGTGTGCTAACACTTTCTAATTACCACTGAAAATTAGTACAGCTGAAGCTGATGGGACTGTCATTTCTTTTGCAGGTATTTAGTCGTTAATCAAAATATTGGACAATAAAAATTTTGACCTGATCACAGCGCTACATATGTACAAAATTTCAAGAGAAACCATCCCATAGCCCTCAAGACATTTCACTAAAAATCTAAATTGTCATCCTCAGGTCATTTTTTTGGCAAACATTTCTGGAAAAAATCCCTGTGTTTTCAACCATAGCATTAATACAACCCAACTCTTAAATAAAGTTATAATTTGGCAAAAAGAACAAAAGAACAAAAAATAAATGCTCATGCACAGTTTAAATGAATCACTGTATGACATATGTCAATAACATATTGTTAGTTTTTATTTTTATTTGGCACTTGAACAACTTTGATGGATTACAGGTTTTTCTTTATTCGCCTTGCCACCGAGATGCAGGCGTGGGTTTGATGAGCTGGGCAGATAGCCTACAGCCGGGACAGGCTGCTAACTGGTGCTCTGTCAGTAGATTTTTTTTTTCTTGATATAAAGAAAAAAAGAAAGAAAAAAAGATGGCCCAACTTAAACTGCCAATGGGTTGGTTCGTCCTTCAAAACCAGTATTTCTCTCTGTGTCCCACTCCCTCTCGAACAGCTCTCATGTTCAGCATCTAAATGTAAATGTCAGAAGTAATTGAGAGGCAGAGATTTGAGCTGGAGAACTGGAATAAGGTGAGGCAACTTTGCTGTCAGGCCTGTGTATTAGTTCATACCTGTCATTCTCTTGGCCTTTCAAAGAGGAATCTTCCAGGTCACGTGCGCTCTCAAAGTTTAAAGGGCTCGATTTTCTCTATATCTCCAGTGTTTCATTCCAAGAGGCTCAGGTGAAGCCATTATTGAACCCTCTGATCTGAGGCTTGATATGGTGTCCCTGCCTGTATAAGCTGGCCTGAAATATTGTAGTTTGATCTCTGTCCTTTGGAGAACATTAAGCCCTGCTGATCGCACCATATATTTTGCCGTGCAGCAGCCAGTCAGTGCCTCTAACGCTGGGGTTTGTTGTAAAAGAAAACCTGCTATTATTCAAACAGGAACCCAAGTGAGAAATTTACTCTCTCCTCAGACTTTTTCTCTCCCTCAACACCTGCTGTCAAGGTGCCCTTGTGAAACGCTCTTCTAAGTGCTTCAATGGAGCCATCAGTGGAGGGATGAGGATGCACTGCGTGGATGTTGTTTCAACTGTAAGTGCAAAGGCTTAGAAATAACTATATCTTTTTTTTTCTTCTTTTTTTTTCAAGCCAATCGAGCAGCAGCAGACCCACAAAGAATCCGTGACCTGACCCTATGTTTAAGAAATCCTTATTAAATAATCCCAAAATGTTTCAGTCCTATAATCATCAAAACCCAATGAGAGGCCCTTTCATCAAACGAATCCAAGTGAGAAAGATGTATGACTAGTGATAAGATGAAAAGAAGAATTAGAACCAATCCTGCACCTTTTTAATCACTCCTTCTGTTGCGGCATCAGACATCTTTTAGGTTTGCAAGATCCAAGGATGTTTTATGTCCCTTTGACTGTCGCTGATGCCAACTAAAGGGAATGAGGGATTCACCCAATTAATTTATTGAAGCCTGTAATAAAAAAGGCTGAAAAGCAAGTGTCCAAGTGGACAGCCATGCAATTCAATTAATTAAGTAGAGTGCGTACACACGAAACAGTGTGGTCATAAGATGATGTCATGGTGCCAATAGAGGGAGAAGTTGAGACTTTTGTTAGCACTGCAAAAGTACGGGCGTCTCAGACTTACGAGATGCCACACTCCTGTTAGTTTAGACTTTATATGCAAACTTGAGAGTTGAGTTGATGAGGCTGCAATAAGCAGTGTGTGCAGTGCTGTGTGTCAGTCAGTATACTTCGTTGTGTAAATGGTAGTCAACCAAACGAATGTCCCACTGAGATATTAAAGTTTTATGTTACTGTATAACAGACTTGTAGGCCCACGGGAAAGTGTACCAGACAGGGTTTGTTGATACTGGTCCACTTTGCTTTTCTGGCAGTTCTCTACAACAGCTACAGGGATTTCCAGAGGATGATTTTCTGTGTTTACTGTACTGCAAGACAAGTGTCTGACATGATTCTGCTGAAGCAAAGTTTTCTGGAAACTTGTAGGAGGCCTTTGCTCCTTGCTCCGATCGATGTCACTCAGAGTGTGCATTTCCCAAATCTCTACAATGGTGTTGACTAAAATGAGAGAAAAAAAAAAAACATGACTGAACTGGAGAGAGGAGGATTGAACCACAATGGTTGAGAAATACCTCTGCACCCACGAAATGTTTGATCTTGTACCTGTAAAATAAAAATTTGTCCGATGCACCACTGTTTTGTCGGTTTCTCTAAATGTTTGAAGGAAAGAACATTGCAGTGCGGGCCGCTCCTGGACCGATGCGCATAAATTCTTACTGAGGTTTGTGGCAAGTTCTAAAATAAAAATATTCAGACAGAGTTACTGCTTAAGGGTTTTGGGGCTTTTTGTGCCCTGTGGAAAGATCACAACATAAGAGAGAGAAAGCGCGTTTCCATTCACTTGTGCATCTTCTGGGTGAAAATGTTGGTTTATCGACAAAATCAAAATGCAACAAAGTGCAAAGAAAACAGATTAATCAAAATTCTCAAATGAATACATGGGAGCAAACATAAATGGCATATTCCCATCACATTTTCCACATCATTTTCATTTGTCATGTTTTGCCATGGCAGACACTTTTTGTTAGTTTTATTTTGGACTTTTTGCACTTCCTGTTTTTTTTTTGTATTGGTTTCCTTGTGTGTCTGTGTGTTGCTTCTTGTCATGGTCCTGTTTCTGTGTGGTGATTGTCTGCCCCGCCCTAATGTGTTTCACCTGTGTTCAATCACCCTTGCCTCCCTTGTCTATAAAGTCCTTGTGCTCCCCTTTGTCTGTGTCGGTTCGTCTGTTTAGTTCTGGGTTTGTTCACGTCCTGTTGTCTTCACGTTTTGTTCATGTCTGTTCATATCACGTTCACGTTTGGATAAATAAACCTGCCTGCACCGTCTCCCAAGAGTTGACTGCATTTGGGTCCAACTTACCTCAACAACCATGACATCATTTGTTTAAACTTTGACTGGAGCGTCATCTCGTTGTACCGTCTTCTTCTGCAGTAGTTTAAAGAATTGGTTTTCTGACATGCCCCCTATTATTACTATTATGATATATAAAATTAGTAACTCAACATTGTAATTGTTATGATCTGCCCCTAAAATGACTATGTTTGGACTTTTTATTCATAATTTGTTGTTTTATTTTGAAATAATTTTCCTTGTGTCTATTTACCCTTGCCTTCCGTATGTATTTAATACAATGCTGGCCTTACACCAAACGACTCACGTTCCTGTGCCTCCCCGGAGTCGCCTCCATGCTCACTATCAACTCGGTTTGTTGCCTCCTGTTTGGTGCTGGAGAAGTTGTCATCGTTCACATCACTGAACACACTATTTGCATGACCCATGACTAAAAACTTGATAATATTACACATGTTGCATTTTATTGGAATGTCAAGACAAAACAAAAAAAAAGAGAGTGATTTAAAACACCTTACACCAAAAATTTGATCTGAGTTTGGATGGAAACTTGAGCGATCCAACTAAAGTCCCCGAATATTTCAATAGGTTTTTTTCTCATTATTATTCCCCTCATTTGCTCAGGTAGATGGCTTCCACAGGACACTAAGAATTGCTGTCCTTATAGAGCCATTCTGTTGTTTCCTGACTGATTGCCTGGAATGTGCATCCAATTTAAGAACAGACCTAATTTACCAATGTTTGCAGGCAGGTAGGAACTAATCAGTGGTCTGTTTGTGTTTCACCAATCAGACGTTTCTTATTTTTAGTCTCTTTAACAAAAAAATATATAAAGAAACAATTGTGAGTAAGGCTGAATGTCACTAAATCATTCATTTTTTAAAAATGTCTCAGAAAAGACAAACTGTGTTCTGTTTCCTTTAAAATTCGAAAACTAGTTTGTTCCTCATCAAGTATGTGCTGAAAGTACAAAATGCCATGACACTAATGTACAAATGTGCCTTGGAATTAAACAGGGAGATTTTAATATTTCTCACATGCTGTATTTACTGTTCCCCCGATGCCAACATTGACAGTGCAGTGTTTAATAATCATTACATATCATGCCAGCAAACTGTAAACCTCAGACAAATGAGCGCTGTGTCTTTTGTACGCATCGTGTCATGTTCTGTGCTGAAGAAAATGCCCATGAGCCAAAAGTTCCTCATTCACGGCGTATCAGAGGGAACACCTTGTCCGTCTGGAAGCTGCAGCATACACGTACGGATTACCTTCACAGCCAGCATCTTTCAAAGAACATTGACAGAATGGGAAATAAGGCGAGGTAAAGAGGCAAAGTCACATTTTCACTCTCTGTTAGAAGCATCACTCTTGTAAAACCCAGGAAATAATCAATTACTTTTCACTGTCATGTTTGTCCAATTCAAGCTGACATCAAAGCCCCAGTGCAGTAAAGGAAGATGAATTTGTGTATGAATAACAACTTTGATTTTTTCTTTTTTTTTTTTTTTTGCATGATTTTTGCTGGTTCGGACTGCAGGCATTATCTGAGGACGCATGTGTGTATGGAAATTCAAGTGGTTCAGCAGCTTCTTAAAGAGCAACTTTGTTAACGTCATCACCAGCTTCGACTTTGCTGATGTTTTCTTTTCCTCCCCTCAGCCGTTTGGCGTGCTCATTCTATCAAACACCCTCAAAAAACTGTCAAATGGTATTTCATACTGTCAAACTCTGATGGCTTTAAACTCTCTACCTTGCAAGTCAACCATGCATTCTGGATCAAGTCTCAATTGTTGAGTATATTAGGTTGATACAGTATAGACTCCTTGTGTTCAAATAATCATCTGAAATTAATTATAAAGATACTCCAAACCATTTTATTTTATCAGTCACGCTCACACACTCAAACAGTTTCCAGGGTCATCTTTTCAAATAAAACCACAATACACACATTTTTTTATATAAATACAACGGCATTATTAACTATCAAAACTTTTTAATTACTTTTGAAATATTCGAAATCTTCCTGTCACTTACAAAGCACATTGTTAAGTAAATGACTCAGCCCTGCACTTACCTATTGTTTACAACATTTTAATAGCAAAATAATGCTACCGCTACTCAACAGCCTTATAACGACCAGTCACAACATTAAAACTGATGATTGGTTGTGGTTTAAAGGTGGTTACTTATCAGAAGGAATAGTACTATTTGTCAGTGTCATGGTTTGGTTTAAATTAACTGCTTGGTTAAAGATTAAAGGTCAAGATCAGGAAACGATTGTCATGGTTACAAGAAACTAATGTTGACTATAGGCTAACCCGGTAGTTAGCATCACCTTGGTTCCGTTGACCGTTGAAAAGCCAATGGGACATTTACATTGGCTTTTGGATTACTGCAGAAAATAAGCTCAGTGACAAAGTTTGTGATACTTAAACATTTTGTTCAGCAAGATAATCTTCACAAATAAGAACCACTTTTATGATTTTTGAAGCCTAAATACAGTTGCCAGAAGTAAAAGCTAATGTTATGTAATATCCACGGTCACGTGACTTCAACATCGCCACTAAACTTCCAACTTGAAGCTTTGTTTCCCTCTTACCTCTTCTACAAAGTTAGTAATACTTAAGAATAGAACCGTATCCTTAACCCATAAGAGTAGAAACACAACAAGGCTGTAAAGGTGGACTGGTGAGTAGATCGGTTTTCATGTTTGGCGTGATGACGTTTAACGTCCCCGACAACCTCTGTAGTCTCAATTAGTCACTTGTTAGCAACCGGCCTTTTTGAAGAGACAGAAATGCTTAAAGAAATCACGACTGAGGTATTTACTGACATATGTCATGTTGTAGAACAAAACGTTAAAGTATCTTGAGCTTTGGTTAACCACAGACCTTATATAGACTTCTTCTTTCTGATGACATTGTTGGGATGAGAGTCACTTCAGTGTTAACATGTTGTTTTGGGGCATTTAGTGTATGATGTCATCATCTTTCTTAGGAGGACAGTCATAATAGGGCTGGGTTGATTGTGATTGCAGTCTTGCACAAAGCACAAGACAGAACATGTTTACTTCGTAGATATCCCTCTAATCTCTAGTGTTTTACTGACTTTTACTTGATAAAACAATTTAGTATAAACATAATCTGTAAGACATGAACCATCTGAGTACAATATGTTGTCAGACATTATTTAGGTCCTTGATTGCATTCCTGTGTTCCTACCATGCTCAGTGACATCTGCTTCATTCTAGAAGAGCATATTTTCATTGAGAATATTAATACTTCATGTGTAGCCCTTGGGCTTTGTTTTTGGAGGACAGACTGACTTGAAAAGCAACCATCAACGCCTGCGCTATCCCCATCAGACGTTAATCGCATACTAATCGTAGCCTGGCCCCAGATCTGCAAATCAATCCTCAGAGGGGTAATGAAATGGTCATTTCAGTCTGAATATGAGGGCAAACTAATTATGCATGTATGTGACAAATGAAGTATAATTTCGATGGATACAAAAAGGGATGATGGCTTACAGTATTGATTCACAGAGTTTGTTTTTTTTGTTTTTTTTCAGACTGAAACACGAGGCGTGGGTGTTTTCCTATCACATGAAAGATCGAACACAAGCTGAGAGGCGCAAAAATGCAGGCAGAGGCAGAGTCTAAAGAAAAAGGATGTGGAGCTGCATTGTAAACAACTCTTACCCTAGGCACTGCAAATGGTTTATATGAGAAACACAGCTGAAAAAAAAAAAGCTCATCACATTCACAGATGGCTACCCAATCCAAGGCAAATGTCAAAAGGACTCACATGACAGCCAGAGCACCTGTGAGAAAGAGCACAGCACAGAAAACACGATGGATTTACAGATGGTTATATGTGCATGGAGATGATGGAAAGACCATCACAAATGTCTCTGTACTGCATTAAGGCTAACAGCACAAAAACAACACTGTGTTATGGAAATATAAGCAGTAACACTCACATTCTTACTGTTTCACCCAAAGGTCACTTCTAACTAAATATAAATTAGCAACTATTTCCTCTCCCTCTTTCTGATTATTTCACATTTTTCTTCCCTCGGGATGATTTGAATGACAAAGCTGTGCGGAGCTTTGGGGCTAAAGGCATAAGGGTCCGCACAAAGCTGCATTCTCTCCCAGCCTATTCCCAACCAATACATATGCTAATACTTTAAGTCACAGTCGGTCAAAGAACTTACAGTATGAAACATTTCACTGTTAAATTTATTCAAGCTAGCAATTCAGAAATGTATTTGGATGGTGTTGTGGGGCGAAATAGAACAAATATCCAAGACAGTCGCCTTGTTTGTGAAGCTCCAGTTCACCATGAAAGCCGGGGATCAAAGATCACCTTATTCTCAAGGAAAGAAAAGCGACCTAAGAGCAGGTTAGAACATGATCAGTCATTTTGCAGTAAGCACACTTGAGACTGACCCCTATGGAGGATTTAAGATGCGATTGTATGTGTAGAAATGGCTGCGGCCATGTTTCCTTGTTCCTTTAAAAAGACAGAGAACACTAGCTAATTTCAGTGTCATTTAAGTGTAACTTCAGTTATCACAAGGACAGAGGAGCTACAACATGGATGTGTTAGAAAACCAGACAGAGAGTGGTTATTTCCACAGACTGCTTGTCGACATAATTCCACCATTGGAGAGATAAAGATGATGGTTTGAGCAATCAGGTTTCAATCCATCTTGACTGGTTCTAATATGCATTTACACTTACCTCTTTTGAGATCAGATATCTAGACACATGATGTGTCTAAGTGTGAACTGGTAGAAAAAAACACCCTGTCCTTTAAAAAAGCTATTTGTAAGTTTTGCTATTGCTACATAGCCAACATTAGCATTAACAGCTGCTTACTTACTAGTTTTGCCGAGAGACACAGCCATGTTTTTTCATTTAATTATGACACATTAAATTTATACATAAAAAGGAAATATATAGCAATGTATGTTGCATTTTACTTTCTTTGTTTCATTTGCTTTTATTTTGAATCTTACATACGCTGCAGGCGGCACATCAAAACATGCAATAAAACCTGTTTGCCCATGAGCCCATGCCCATGTGTTGAAGCAGCTCTAACTGCTTCAAATTGGATATTATCCCTTATGATAATGTAAGGCAAAGTGTGTGTGTGTGTGTGTGTGTGTGTGTGTGTGTGTGTGTGTGTGTGTGTGTGTGTGTGTGTGCGCGTGTGCATGTGTGCATAAAGGAGAGAGAGAGAGCGTGTGCTTTGAACATAGATGAACAATAAAAATTAAGGACGCTCAGAGGACGTCAGAAGTGATTTATAATTGAAAACATTTACACATCAAAGAGCTTAAATTTGATCGCTCAGAGCAATTCAGTAAACACCTTTGGCATAATTATGTTGATATGTGCTATTATAGGTTAACAGGCAGCTAAAATACGATTAGCTTGTGGTTGATAGTGAAGTTCTAAGCATCAGATGACAGGAAAGGCTTTGATGAACTAAAGTTATCTCTCCTGTCTCCTCTTTGTTTGTCTGCTTTTGTGTTACTTTAGCATCTGTTTCCCCACCTGCTAAAGAAAAAGCATATTGTGTTTGCTTTCTTCCCTCCCCTGCTTGCTTGTATCACATCCACTTTATAAGGTGTCTGTTACATTTGAAGTAAAGACAATGATTCAATTCTGACTTTATATCTTTGAATTTATCTTTATATCTTTGGAAGCAACAGCATGCCCTGAGGATGTAACAATAATCTGGATCAAATAGAGGGGACCAGAACAGCAGTGCAAGATGAGGCTGCATCAGTTCAAACATATGGGACAGGAGAAAGCTGACAGATTGGAGTCTTAATTATACAAACATTTCAAAGAGGCAGAGCTGCTCTGGAAGGAAAAACAACCTCATTGGTGCAATTAAACCTCAATGCACGGAGTGAAGGAGCATTTAAATTATTTATCTATTCATGTGAGGAGGCAAGTAAGAAAGAAATATTACAATTCAATACAGTTCTGAACAGAGAACATGTAGTGCATTCGAAGTTTATGCAGCATTTATTTTAATAGTGAAGTTCATTTTTGACCTTGGAAACAGAAGCTGAGAAAACAATCTCACCACAAGGCCCAGTCAAGAGCTGCTCTGGAGCTTTCAATCATATCACATGATCTTCATCGGAAGATGGAGTTTAGAGGAATCTTCGAGTGATTGAGTATTTAGCCCAAATAAAGTTGGATTAAAAAGATTAAAAAAGGAAATCGAAGCTGCAGAGGTCAAGATATCCTGAATTTTAAGTCCTGGTGTGAGTCAAAACCCCAGGATCCTATAATGTCACCTGATAGCATCTTTCATGAAACCCCTCCATGCCTGGTAAACACCCACACTTTTCAAATTCCACATCTCTTATAACGCAGGCTCTCTCTTTTTTGTCTCCAAGCCCAAGCTGAGATAACCCTGATGACATCACCATGACAGGGTTATCAGTCATCAGTATCAGGGTTATTTTCACAGACTTGACGACAAAAGACGTTTTCACAGGGTGTGTACAACGAACCATGATGAGTAAACCTGATAATGTGTAAAATCAGTGGAATGCACTTTTAATATGACTATTATCAGGCCTGCTATGCAACTCTAAGCCTTAAAACGAGAATCTGACAAATGAACCAATTTCATAATCATGATCGTTTTGTGCTACATTTTCTTTTTCTGGTCACGTGCTTTAAAAACAAAGGTGCTGTTACTTTCTACTTGGTCGAATCTAGAATCTCCTAGATTAGTTTGCATGGACTTCCACACTACTGCAAAGAACCTCAAGAAAGTCAGTTTTACTGTTTCTTTCCCTGAGTGCTTTTGAGCCACCTCACTTTGTTGTTACGACCTTGTTACCTTCCTCTCTTTCAAAATCAGACCTGGTTTTGTGTGTCTGTGATATCAGTAACACTAAGACAGTTTTCCTGCTGTGCACAGCCTTTACAGGTGGGAGTTTGTTTGCAGTTGTAGATAAGAACTAAACAGGGAAACCGAAGGGAGGAGCTGAGTGCTGAGGTGGTATTACATTACATCAAATAGAAAATGACAGCAGTTTTATTAAAACACTGAGTGCTTAATTGATATCTTTTCTGCAGCAAACCTCTCACTGACAATAACGCTGTGCATTAACAATCTAAACACCTGTAGTGTACAGTGTTACTTGAGCATTGATAAGTTTTGGTTTATTGAAATTAGCCCAGCATATTTCACTAGAACATAAGGTGGCACTTACTCTTTAGAAACATCAACAACAACCTCTTCCAACTCATGGCCCAGTTGAAAATCTCCAAAATGTTGACGACCCTGTAGAGGCCAAATAATATGTTCTCAGAGGACTTTCTATTTTAATGACAATGATCGAACATTCAGGACAGACCTGAAAGCAAGCTAGGCTCAATTTTTCTTTTCTGTTTGACATGTCTATTCACCATCTGTCTCTGGATTTTCTTTCCTTCCCTGTTGCTAACCAACTATCCATTATGATACACAGTTTTTTGTTGCCATGGATGTAATCTTTTAGCACGCAATCAGACTGAGATAGCAAACAATTATACGACGTGGTTCAGCGGCGACAACAAAAAGTGCGATCAATGGCTTATCACAGTGACAGGTCTTAATACAAGAAAAGGTTTTCAACATTTCTATTGTTTTTATAGATCGTTTCATTTTAAAACATTTAAAAACATTATGTTTTTCGTAAATACGTCTTTTTTTCCAAAATTGTGCTGTTCTGTAAATGATCGGTGCAATTGTCGGTCCACTTTCAATATCTTTGTGGACCAGCTGAACCACTGATCTACAGTCATTCTATTTATTAGTAAAAATATGACGGCTGTGCATGGCTTTCATCAGCTGACAGATGACAAAACACAAGCACTTAAGACAGCATATTTCTAGGTTAGCTTCGATTTCTCATCCACTTACCTCTCATCTCACTCAGCTTCCCCTAAATGAGTTTCTTTGTTGCCAGTATAAGGTTTTTCTTAAGATTGTGCCATTTGAACACCTGCAAAATCCTCAGATTACACAGCAGTGTTAGAAAATCGGTTAACTGCTCTTGAAAGGAGCTAGTAACAAGACAGCCACCTGCGACAGTGATATGAATAAGAGTTATTATCTCAGCCTTTCTGTGAATCAATACAAAAACCTGGTAGCCGTCATCACAGATGTTCTTTCCGTTGTGCATTAACAGAACCACTTATTCTGAACTTTGTTTCATAGTGAAACCATCATGCTGATATTCAGAAGACGCTCAGCAGATGAGCTTCACTTTAGTCAATGTGCACGTTTACATTTTGTTGGATTCAACAAGGAGGAGCCGTATCTGAGCTGAAATGAGAGTGGTTACCATGGAGAGTCCTGATGGGCTTTGGGTATTCCCACCTTCGCTCTGTCACAGTGGCTAGCCGAGGCCAAAGGAGGAAAAGGGTTATCTCGCTCCCTTTCAGCTTTATCTCTTCAACCATATTGTGCCTCCAATCCAATCCCCTGCCTTTTCAAGTCTGTGGCCTCACTTTTTCTTCCTTTTTATGACAGATAGAAAGAGATATTACCCTCTGTTCTCCACCTGGGGGAATGCTGAAGAGGAGTCATCTCATTTTCAGCAGACGACTCTGCCTCTGCCTTGCTTAGGCACAATGAATACCAAAA
The DNA here is from genome assembly GCF_021018895.1 of Seriola aureovittata. Taxonomy (NCBI): domain Eukaryota; kingdom Metazoa; phylum Chordata; class Actinopteri; order Carangiformes; family Carangidae; genus Seriola; species Seriola aureovittata. The sequence continues at coordinate 5,437,651 of NC_079382.1, forward strand.
TCTGACAGTAGACGATAAATTAAAGAAGAAGGAAATGTAAACATAATTAAACTTGTCCTGTGGACAGCAAAGGCTCATGCACTCCAGCATTCATGGACAGGAATGCATCTTGCGTTCTTGGTTTGGGCCCAAATTGTTCATTTTCTGCACAAATGTGTGCTATTAAAGCATCCCTGAGGGAGAGAGTTATCGCTGAACGTCCACCCTGCATTCACATCCAAGTACAGGCAGAAACTTGGAAACCATGAATGATTTGAAAGGAAGAAGAGGAGGTGGGAAAAAATGAAAGAGGAAGACAGCAACGTTGTTAATAATTAATTCGACAGAGTTTTGGTCCTGGGAGGCCAGAGGAAAATATATTGATGTTTGAAAAATGCTAATTAAAGAAAGGAGCACACTTTGGTTTGGAAGGCATCCGTCTGCCCAGGCAGTTTGAAATCTCACTGCTGCCTGGGCTAATGGTGCTAGTAATGCCTTTGGGGAAACACGGCATGAAACACAGAGGCGGGCGCTAATGAGTCTTGCGGACCTCTCTGGCACACAGGATGAATGAGAACGATGGAGAGAAGACGCTGAAAGGGAAGGAGCCACACTTGGTGGAAGATGTCTTGTATTCTTTTTAAATTTCAAGGCAAATGAGGGGAAAGGAATCCTTCGGTGGGTAAAACTGAATTCACACGCGCCCCACCGATTCTCTGCTGGCAGCCAGCGTTGAGTCACACTGCAAATAGGATCAACACAGAACAGAAAGCAAGCAACACAATTACACTATTGGTTTCACACAGCACACACGATGTGAATGAAACAATCTCGCTTGTACACACGCTTTCATTTCTTCTGCTGTTTTTCAAAAGAGTTTGGTCAAATTATAAGCCATGATTAGCGAATTTCATCAGATCTACAGAAGAAAGAGAAAGACAGAGAGCGGCAGTGTGGAAACAAGAGTCTACAGCCACGCTATCAGATCTGTGAAGCTGTGCTTTGACCTACACGCTGACGTGGCAACATGCTCGCAATGACAATGCTAACTTGTTTTTGCCAGGTATAATGTTTACGGTATTTGGTCATAAACCAAAGCACTGAACAAACAAAAAGGTGTTTCCTCCTCTAAATGTCTTGATTCTCTGCTCTTTCACCTGTCAACGTACTGCAAGCAGCTGTGGTGCTGGGGCAAAAGGCTTTTTTCACTTTTTATGTGTAATTATAGCAGTTTGAAACATGTCTGCAGAGGAACTTTAAGGGATCACCAAAGTTATATCAGTTCATCCCAAAGGGGATGTTGGTATCAAGTTACATGGCAATCCATCCAGTGGTTGTTGAGACGTTTCATTCAAAACCACAAATGTCGACTTCACGGTGTCACTGGAGGGAAAGTCAGAAGATCGCTGAAGTCCACTCCTCTGGAGACCACGAATTTCATTTTAATCCATTTAATAATTGATGAGTTTTTTCAGTTTGGACCACATCAAAGTTGTACAGAAACAATCATCTTGCACACACGCTTTCATTTCTGCCCGTTTGTCATAAGTGCTTGGTCAAATTACACTGCGCATTCCCCATGGCAATAGAAAAATAGCTAATAAATGACAGTCATTAAGTATTAATTTCCAGGCTTGTACAATTTCATGACATTTGCCTCCAGCAAATGAGGTGCAGTGAACAAAGAGAAACAAATTAACCATGTCTGTATGTATTGGTTTCTTCAGTGCCATTTACACATGAGGTGTAAACAGTACAGTATGTACTTTCTTCTTCAACATGAAAAGAATCTATTCCTGTAGGTTGTGTTTACTCAGTGCTCCCAAAGGAGTTTATTCAAATGATTTTCATGTGTAGGTTTGTTTGATCTTTTGAAGTGAAGTGGATTTTGTTGCTTCTCCACATCATATCCTCCACAATCAAAGCCACTCTTAGACTCGAGGTAATGGCATTTACATTGATCATTCTCTTATTTAATGGGGAAATCTACATTTAATGTGATTTCAAGAGCGTGTTTTCTGCTAAAACAATCTTTATTGCATGTTACTTCATTAGATGTCCCCCCACAGCTTGATAAAATACAAGTGTCTTATATCTCGTACAGTATTCTATTTCTGTCCCAATAAGAGATAGCAATCTGAGGACGTTGGAGAGATATCGCTTTTGTAGTGGCAGATCGTCAGAAAGACGAGATCCAATCTCTCGCTTTCTCTCTCCCGCTCTCTCTCACTCGGCTGGGGACAGATAAGCCTGATACATTGCACATGCAAGGTCTCACCAAGTTCCTTTTCAGAATATGCGATGCACGTAGATGATAAGGTTGAAAGCAAGCGTATCAGAGCAGATATCTCATAACCAGGAGATAACTCACATAACTTATGACAAAGATTAGAGTCTGATTAGACACAGAGATTGTTTTATTGATCTCCTTGCCTCCATCAGATCTGATAAGATCATTAATTCAAAGCGTCCCATTAAACCACGTAACCTTGGCGCCTCACGTGAAAATCCACACTAATGCCTCAATATGTAACCACTCGAGCTCAGTCCATTAAGCTCAGAGCTACTACCATGGGTGAAATGTAATTAAGTGCATTTAATCCAGTTACTACAGTTTTCATGTACTTTTTCTTGGTTTATATTTTTGCTTTTTAATAATCCCTTTTTTACTAATAATAAAACATGACACAAATAAAACATGACACGCTGGAGAACATTTTAGTTAGCCCTTAAGGAGGATGAGTTTTTTACTAAAACGAAATGTTATTAGCTGCTAACGTTAGCGCTGACTTGCCTCATGTCGACTGTCTTTAACTTCATTATCAGCACACAGGTCGACTTGTTGAATGAGTAGCAAGGTTTGAAGAGCCTGTCTTATGACAACGTCGCACATTTTGAAGACTGATAACGCAGTGTAAAGATTTCAACCAGTGCTGTACAAGTAGATCCTGAGTCCCGAGTATTTCTTTCATTGTGAGTAAGTTGTGGTTTACTTTAAACAGGTACTGTATGTGACTGGGAAATAAAGCTAACAAGAGAGCTGTCATAAACCAAAGCTACTTTTTTGCACCAGTGAGATCCCTGTTTTCCATAAAAACCAAAGGAGAAGAAAAAAGAGCCTAGCAACAACTTTTTGAGCAGATCTTTAATATATAATCTTAACTTAAAAAATTAGTAAAGCTATGAGGTCACAAATATGCAAATTAGAGAATGATGTATTCTTCAAGCAGACTAGCAACTTTCCATTGAAAGTAGTTTGCAACACTGAAAAAAAAGTTTTTGACATTTCTGTCAGTTTCTCACGAAATAATTTTAAAAAATCAGACATATTGATGGTGTTCTGCGTGTTTGTTCAATTTTGGTGCACAATCAGATACTAATCTGGCTCTAACAGATGTGTAGGATTGTTTGACCTTGGTGGAGATATGTGCTTGAGTCTTATTCTAATTTGACCTGTTTTTAATGCAAATCAACCTTTTCTAAAACCCACATTATTCTACTGCCACAGCCTGCTCTCATATTTCTTGTTTAAATATACAGACACTCATCTCTAGAGCTTTTTTAAAATTATATATTCGATTTAAATTTAAAAAAGGTTGAAACCCTTTGAATGCACAGCATAAATATGGTTTTTCAGACTCAAGTTTTTAGTACGATTGAGTTTTTAGCAGATTTATCACATAAACTGCAAAATGCTGCTCACACATTAATCTATCAGTGATAATATTCCTTTGAAATATAACGACATCAATGTCTTTTTACTTTTTTATGTCTAAGTACATTTTACTGGTAATACTTCTGTACTTTTACTTATTATAAGGATTTGAATACATTATCCATACCTGGGTAAATCCTGAAATGCAATGTGATCATACACATCACAGTCACAGCTCACTTCAAGCTGAGGAGGCAGGCAGTTAATGTTCCCTGGTGCTCACCTAACAGTCAACGAAAGAGGTCATTAGCATTCACGGCGACTCCCGGCTTCCCCTTGCCATTGGTCCCACTTCATCAGTTAAACAGCGAGCTTCTAACCCTGGCTTTGTTTGGTGGGAGCGTCCATGTCTGATAACGGTCCCCCTGATATGGCTGACATCATTAATCACCAGCACTGTGGGAGGACTCGGTGGGCAGGTTGAGAGCAGCAAGTACCACCATCTCTCCCTGTGGATCCTTTTTAACGGTGCCGTGCTCCTAATTAATAGAGCTGGCCCTCTCTCTTCACAGATATACATCAAAATGCATGTAGGGAGAGAGGTAAATAATGGTTTAGGATTACTGTTCTCTGTCAGAGATGTACACAAAGCAAGAGAGACAGAGTGAATCACACTGGAGGCTCTGTGCTTATTCTGTATGTGAGAGATAAAGATAGAGGGACAGTGAGAAGAGAGGGAGCAGAGCCTCAGTGGACAGAAAACTGATATCCCCAAGTACTTGAAAGGTGTTACCCGCAAATGTCAGCAACATCGATAACACTACTTTGTTGGTGACCATTTTTCGCCTTCACTTTATGCGCCCAGGAGGGCAGTAAAAATAGTCGAACTGGGGAGAGATGAATCATGGGGTCAAAGCACTAATTTTACTGCTCATGCATCCTTCTGGAACCAAACTTTAATTCCTGGATACCAATGATGGATTGAAAACATGGGGCAGGGCGTGTCTACACACAGGTTTGTCAGTCAACCTGCTTCACCTTAAAGTTCCTCTCTAGAAATGTTTTGAACTGTATGAAAATACCCTGCAGTAGATAATATTTAGTTTTACATGGTTTTCCAGCATAAAAAGTGAAAAAAAAAAAACATGGAAAACTGGGGCTGGAAGCACATACACTCTTACTTACTCATTGAGAAATCAGGATCAGGCCTTGTGCCCTGCCCACCACCGCTGCTTGTGTCGGGCTGACAGGTGAAAGAGCAGAGTGTATCAAGATGGTTAGCAGAGGAACCATCGTAGAGACTCAGCCGCATGTTTGAGCCTCAGTCAGACCCAGAATCAGGAGTTTTTTGAGGAATTTCTTGCGCACCAAAATCGAGGACTAGAGGACATATCAAAATGTTAAGTGTAGTTACTTGTTTGTGTCGTTTGTTATCTGGCAGTAGCTTACACAGTGTTAGTGGCTGTGCTAATGTAAACCCTTGCTGTGTGTAGTGACAAGGTTTTGGTGACCAGTGAAAGAGCAGTGAATATCAAAATGATTGGTGTTAGAGGAAACATCAGAGAGACTAAACCACACGTTTTGTGCCTCAGTCAGACCCAGACTCAGATGAGGAATCAAAATCGACAACTACGAGATGGTATTGGAACACTGAGCATAATTAGCATCTTTTAATTGTTTATGTTTATTTGTTAGCTAGTAACTGGCAGTGGCTGACACAGAGTTAGTGGGTGTGCTAATACAAACTTTTGCTCTCTGTACTGACAAGGTTTCAGGGTTATTTTACCCCCCCTCACCCCCACCCCCCCACCCCCATCCCTACAAGTTGACAGGATTGGTAGTTTATGTGTATGAATCCCTGGCTGTCTGAATCAATTTTTTGGAGACTGTCATAGGGTTACAAACTTGATTTTAATTGCTTGACACTGATGATGGATTGAAAAAGTAGGGCAGAACGTGTCTATACACATGTTTGTCAGTCAACCAGCTTCACATTAAACTGCTGTCACGGTGTGAGCAAGTGTTATTAGACTCCAGAGACAAGCTTCAAAGAAAAACAGGATATACAATGATAAAAATAGTGATTATGGTTATTTTTCTGCTCTTCGTTGCAATAGTAATTGTACTACTTTTCTTGGTCTGAATCAGTGCATTTGCATAGTGATAAAACACAGGGGAGGAGATAAAATACTCAAAACACAAAGATAAAGATGCAAATTGGCTGTGTGTGCAGGTGATATTCTAAAAAAGGTGTAATACAACATATCTCACCACTAAGCAAATATAAACAAAGCACCTACTAGAAAATGTGTGTATGAACGTGTGACCGAATGCAGGAAACATTTTGCTATTAAGAGTTAAGGCTTCTTATTTCCATACTAATGTTCCTACCACACTCATAACCGCTGCTGTCACTGCTCAAATTAAGGGCACTTAGTCATTACCCACACCTGAAGAAAAAAATAATAAAGCTTATTCTAGAAAGATGCTCCAGCCAGAACAAGATGAATCTCCTCATTAATTACTTCAAGTTTCCAGGATTTTTTCTATTTTGTTCTATTGAGTAAGGTACCTTTCCACCCTGAATATTATTGGCAGCAAACAGGAGAATTTGAATCTAATTTAAAAAAAGAGTCAACGTCATTCATACAATAATACTTAGTCCCTCAGGCATCTGCAATTGTACACAATTCTGACACAATAATCAGAATTCAATGAGTCACTGGCAGCAACTGAACAAAATTACAGCAATTTTTCTGCAGAGAAAGTAGCCAACAGGGTGGCCAGAATCAAAGTAGAAGCAACATACACTGGTGTTAATTGGGTGCCAGGCTAAATAGCTTTGTTTTCATAATTGTGGCCAATCATAGTCTGTTTTTGAATAAAATGGTCCAATCAAATTATAACAACTATATGTCTTGTATTGGTTTTCATAGGCCTTTGAGAGGACAACAGGAAAATGGAGGTGGATTCAAAGGAAATTGAGTCTGATTGACTTTTTTTTTTTAAGAAAAGCTGCACTATTGTGCTTTCGATATATCCAGCGTCTTTGTCAGCCTGAGGAACACAAGGTCTACTACAAACATCAAAAGAAATCTTTTGAACAGTACTGTAAGTTGTAACCAGTCATTTTGATTTTTATCAAAGCACAATTTTTTTCTTTAGATTGCCCTTCATTTTCAGTAACAGCTGAATATGAGGTTGCTGTTTCTATAACACAACTCAGTAGGAAGGGTGGACTGTCTGGACTGTTGTGATGAGGCAAATTTGAATCAGAACAACTCATCGCCACAGCTTTAAAGGAGCTATTTGTAAGTTTTGCTAATTGCTTCATAGCCAATTTTAGCATTAATAGCTGTTAATTTAGCAGGAAATGTTGCGAGTTCAGCATCAAACCTCATTCCTTTACACACCAAGAGCTGTCTCCTGAGGTGGAAACTAACGCCAATGATAACTCTTGTCTCTATCATGTTTTTTCTTCTCCTGAAGTTAGCATGCTAACCAGCTTGCCCAAGCCCGTCACGTCACTTTCCAATAGCAACTCACTGTAGCCTCCAATCTGCCCTGAAGACGTAGCGGTATGAAGACGAATTATAACCTCCTCTCTTGTAAATACAACAATGACCGAAGCTCATGCAACAATCATCACAACCTACTTCCAGCAAGACACCATGTTCAACGGCAGAGAAAACTTAAAACGACCAAGTATTAATGTGCTAACCAGGCTAGTTAGTCAAAACGCTGAGTTTTATTGATTATTGATTATTTATTCTCAGTTCATCTGAAAGATGTATTTGTTTCCTTTGCAAAGTTTATTTTATTGTGTGCAACCAGAATGGGGCAGATGTAGGTATATTCTGTTGTCAGAATCAGACCACTTACAAGGGACTTTTTAAAACTGTGAAAGATGCGTTTGAATGTCTGAACTCCTAGATCATTTACAGAAAGCCACAGCATCTGCATCCTGCGAGTGCTGGATATAGAGCTCATAAATTCTATATCTGTACATTAACAAAATAATGCATTGTCATTGCATTGTAGTAATAAAATTTATTTGTAGATTGGCATGTTCTTTTGTGTCACATTATATAAAAATAGTCTGCCATATCTAAACTTAAAGAAATCTCATTTTCATTTTGAAAGCATTTCAGGTAATGTAATACCAAATTAGCACACTTTCATTTTTAGGCTTTGTCACCCAACCTTGAGAATCTGTTGCGGTTTGTTCACTCATGGACACAAACTCTAAACAGATAAAAATAGCTATTTTATTCTCCTAACTGCTTTCATTAGCCACTGTTGAAAGTTCACCTTCTGTCACCTCGCTATTAAGAGAAACCTGCACTCTGGAGGGTTAGAAAAGGGAAGGACTGGTGAGTAAAGTGGTCAACTTCTGTGCATATGTGTGTGTATGTGTGAGATTAAAGAAGACAGTGATGAAACGATTCCTTTCTGTTGGTAAGCGCGCAGAGAGAAAACAGGCAGCGGGATGCTTGACACCCAAAACCCCAGCGCTGGATCTCGCCATGGGAGGGCCCCTACGTCGAGTATGAGTAATTACATGTGCGTACTTTCCTTTGCCCTGTAGCTTCTAAGAACCCCCGTCATAATAATCTCCACAGACAGAGTCACACACATGCTCAGACACACACTCCAAAACCACATTCATATTGTTTCAATCTCTCTCTCAGGCGTGCTAATTATGGGAATCATGAATCGATTTTTGTCTGCTGTAACATCTACATAAGTTGGTCTCATGTTTTAACAAAAGGGATGAGTTTCTGTGGGTTTAATGGCGAGTTGTCACAATATACACAGTCATGTTATTAGGCCATTAATCTTGTGTAACCATGAACGGACAGTCTTGTACACAACCATGTCTATTTCTGCCTCCTTCTGCAAATAAAGACAGGATGTGGTGTGAGTCTGTCTTCTCTTATTGGATGATCAGGTTTACTGGAGACAACTGCAGCCTATTGGTTTACAGTACAACACATTCCCAGTTTGATTATGTGTAAAAAAAAAAATAAATAAATAAAAAATTGAAACGAGCTTTCCCTCCTAATCCATAATAAGATTCCTGGTGGTTTTACAATTGATGCTCCATGATGAACTTTGATGATGAGAGCACTTTTGCTTGGATTACAGGCGGCGGCATAGAGGCAGGAGAAGGGAGAAAAAAAATCTTTTGCCAAGTGAAGGGAAAGCAGTATTGATCCATATGCATTGTCTCGTTAATTTTGCCAGAGGTGTGGATTCCTCATGATCGATATCCAGCGACTGCATCTTTATTCTTCTGTGTAACCTATTACTGTCGGTGAAATGCGAGGCCCGCACCACAATTAAAGCTGTGGGGCAGGCAAGGCCAATCAATAGCATAGATGTATGATCTGTATAGCAGGAAGCAATAACTAGTCAAAGGTACAGGATGTATTCTTCCAAGGCTAAAGGCTAATCTGTATGAGTGACTCCACCTTAGTCAATGGCCACCATAGTTCCCCAAAGCCCAGCTTTAATAAGTAGAGGGGGCCTCAAGGCTGTTCACAACAGGACTTTAGACTCCAGGGTCATTTCCATCTATGTGCTGCTGTTATGGAAGTAATGATCGCTTAACTTCTTTGCCTTTTGCATGCTGTACCATCCTGCTAGAGAGGTTATACAAACACCCAGAGAAAACATGGCAGGGGAAATACATAAAGAGCCCTTGAATGACAATTAAGAGATATGAACTCCAAATACAAGAGATATGCACTCCAAATACAAAAACACACCAGGACAGAAATGTAAAGATGAAACAACGGTGAAAAAATAAAGTGATAGAAACTGGAGGGGCTGGTGCACTTCTGATATAAATGAAAGCATATTATTAAGTGTAGACTACATATTAGCCATGTAACATCTCTGAGTGGTATTTGTTTCTTTATAGTTTTTCCTTTCTTTTTTCAGTTAAAAACTATTTCCACTGGCAAAAAAGATGAAAGATAATTTATAGAGAAACAGGTGACCTAAAGCTCAGTGCATACGTTACTGTGATGCAGTCCATAGAGTACTAGAAAAACTTTTTTAAGCGTTACCCAGCAGCAGGTTGTATCTTCAAAGATATTTCCACTGTCTACTGTTTATTTAAATGTTAGATTGAAGCACTGAAGGTGATGTATACTTGACTACCACTGACTAGGTTGCTGTACTACTGGAAAGGGATATGTCTGCTATGAAGGACTGTTCAACCAGTAAATATACACAATAAGGCAAAGATATAAAACTAAGAAATAGATACCCGAGCAAAATAAAATTGAGTTAGAAATACACAGAAGCACATGAAATCTACTTCATATTGCCCTTTGTAAACTTTTTATCCTCAAGGATAGACTGTGAACATGAAGAAAATACTGTTGAGGATCACTGTTGTACAACAGTCCAAAAAATTAAAGTTTTAATTTTTCACCAAAGATTCTGAAAAGTTCAGAGGTCACAATTGATCCAATGCTATCAATGCTAATTTGTATGCTAACATAACACCCTAATTGCCAATTCAAACTTTACAGATACAGAAGCTAGCAGAGTCTGTGTAAATCGATGGTAGCTGACTGGCGAACATTACTGAAACATTGCAAACATTATTTTGCTTACTGCTATTTTGTTATTATTGTAGCTACTACCAATTAGATGTTTTCACCAGTCCACCAGGGTCTTAATGGAGACCCAACAAAGGACCTGCCTTCGATCCAATACAGCCTGTCTAATTTGGTCAGAGAAGGTTCTGTTGTATTGCCATAGACCTCGGGTCTGTGTATGTAACCGGATCCATGCGGACTTGCTTTCATGTGTTGCTTGTCTTTCGACTGCAGCTGCTTGTCAGTTTGTGCTGTGTAATGCTTCCCTCTATACATGTGTCCGTTGAGGTTGACTGCATTTTGGATTAGCTCTTATTATCCTCTATTTCGGACCAATTCTGACTGTCCTCGCGTTCCTTTCAGACCGGGTCTCTTCTATTTGAGAATTAATTTACGCACGTAAATTTTCCACAGGTCGTATATGGGAAACATGTCCTGATGATGTTGATAAAGATGAGCGGACCAATTATAATTTCAAAAATGCTAATGATACTATGAATAATGATGACATGATAGGGATGATTAAGCCAGTGGCATCATCCTGGTTTTCTATGGGATGATGTAAATGTTTCCATGTAATCAGCGTTGTGGAGCTCAGCGCTGATGACGGCTGCAGCTGCAGAGTGAGATGACTTCGTTGCATAGCTCAAAGCTTCCTCGCCCCGCTGTATTTTCATATCAGCAATACACTGGCTGTTAGCATATTAGGCTGTCCTTTTCTGCCAGTCCCTGCTGCGGTTTACAAGTAAATGGAATGACTATAAATCACCACTAAATCACACAGCAGAACTAAGATTATGTTTAGAATAATGACATCGCTATAAATCTTCCATGCTGATGACTGGACTAGACAAAAACACAAGTTTATTCTGGGAGTTTTGTAATATAATTTCCAATTCAGATTAGCCTGACATTGATGGATTGTATCATCATTCTCTGAAAATGCAAACTGACTTTCTTTTTTTTTTTTTTTGTTGACAGGCTGACAATTTGACATTAGTTTATTGTGTGGGTGGGCTGCTCTGTCAATATTTTGGGGAGAAAAAAAAATCAAATCAAACAGATTGTCAAATTTAGAAGTTTTCATAAACTTTGATAAAAAGTTTGGAGGACAAGTTTTGCCGCATGTCATTTTAACATGTCACCACCATAGTGTAATGCATCCCGTTTGCCCGTGTAGTAACAAAAAAGCAGCTTATAGATATTATTGAACTGAGTGTCTAACAGCCTCCTGGCTTTCTCTTTGAGAGTGCAGAGGCACTTACTGGAGAACAGTGATGGCTGTTGGTCATTTGTATATGGATTTCACTGCCACGTTTGAGAAGTTGCGGCTCTCAGGTATTCACTGCAGCATGAAAAGCAATAAATAGCAGAGCTATCTCACTGTTAAAGTCCACTTACCTCCTGAGGGCCCAGTGCTCTATATGTAAATGAGAGTGCCTTGTAACAAGTACGCAGACACACACACATATATACATATACACACAGATATTCCCCCTCTCACACACAAGATTTCATGTGCACACATACACACGTTCGCCAAGTGTTTCTTACGGTGTTCAGCCTTAGATGAAAACAAAATACTCAATGAAGTCCTTTCCTCCAGCAGGTTGGACACGAGGTGACTGCGTCCTCCACCATTCAAGTGTGATGCCTCTGTTTTTCTCTTGTTTTCCTTTTCTTCTCCTCCACTTCACACTGGCTCAGCAACAATTGAATTAGACAATGTTTGCCAAGTTGTTAATATCCTGAAAATCACTGGGTGGTTTGGAAGTACAGGGAGGCCTTTCTTTGTTTCAAGTTCAGTGTGCTCGTTCAAAGCAGGCCCTTTCAGCTCTCAATCACGATGTTCGGACCAGAGATGAAAGCCAGAAGTTTTTGTTTTCAACCCCACCCCTCTGTGGGTTCGGACGGACCTGAGAAAGGCTGAAGGTAATGCCAGTTAATCACACTCATCAGGGAGAGGCGGCAATGATCCATGCATGTCCACCGCTCATTTCCATGGCGTCTTCATGACAGAGAGGTCAGACAGGGAGCAGCGAAGAAAAACAAACTTCAAATATGGAGTGGATATTTAATTAACCATGACAACATAGTTCAGCTTAACGAGCATTTCTTCCCTGCCAGCCATTCTCTGTAGCTTCTCACAGTTGCTCAGGGCAACTCCACATCTTCGCCAGTTAGCCACAGAAATGAGTGGGATGCTTGCCAAAGCTTTGTAAATATACATGAAGATGAAACAGCTCTGCCAGCATCCTCCTGGTACACTGGGAATGGTGCTTTAATGAAGAATATTTCATGCTAACTGTTTTTAATAGAGGCCTTACTTTCCTGAATGACAATGCACAGCTGCCCAACATCTGCTTTCCTTTCCTTCTGATTCTGACTCAAGGGCTGGTACTGATCTCCAAAAAGGCTTTGCCTCTAAACAAATAATGATGTCTGGTAAGAATAACTGCAGGTTACAGAGAGGCTTGTAATGAACAACACTGGCGCTACACATTTAATAACAGGGGTAACTTCTCATGAAAATGGTCAACAACAGTCAGCAACACTATTCATACCATTGTTTGGCTTTAACATGCATCAGACCCCCCCCCCCCCCCTGTAATGTCTAGACCTGCTTAAAACTTCTCATGAGATTTCATTTTGAAATCCGTACACAACAACAGAAAACATTCATGTGAACACTGCATGTAAACAAAATACCACAAAACATATAAAGCAGCAAACAAACTGTACTTTCACTCCTATTTGAATAAAACTCCTGTGCTCCTCACAATTTTCTCAATTACTGCTGAACATTCAAGGTCACTACTACGGTTGCCGTCCGTGTCACATGACATCGGCGTCAGTGGTTGCCTTGTGCAGGTATGAATAGCAGTACCCTCAGTTGCTTTTGTTAGTGATGACATAGGGATATAATGGGAGTTTGAATGTCAGTGTTTCAGCCCTGTCCTTGGTTACGAATACAAGGCAAACTGTGCAGCCATGTAGCTAAAGAGCAGACTAAACAGAGTGAAATGTCCTTATACCTCAGACTTCCCCAAAGGCAGACATGGTATATTAACAACTGTAGCCTATATTATAGTCTATGCTACTGTGAAAACAAATGTGAATATGCTGGACACAAGTGCAGAAAACAGAGTCTCACTGAGAGTGTATTGCAAATACTGGTAGGTGGTGAGGAAATCCAAAAGGTCCAGTTGGTCCGGAGGCAGAGGTGAGTTGAGAGGGAAGAAGCCCAGGTGGTTGACAGCAGGAGACCAGAGGAGGGCTTCTCAGGACAGAGCGCACGGCAGACCAGGAAACAGCAAGGTGTGTGAGAATGGATGTGAGGCGAACGGAGAGTCGAGTTATGATAGGTAATAATCACACAACAGAAGCAAAACACTACAACACTTCTCAAAGGGGCCGAGTTGTGGTTCTACCGACGTAGCTGAAACAACAATCTGACGACGAACGGGGCGTAGCTCTGGGGGTTTATACAGGAAGGCTTGATGGGTGATGACCGGCAGGTGCATGATGTAATCAGGGTGGAGTCATTACTTCTGCATGCATTTCACACTAATTCCATCACACACACACACACACACACACACACACACACACACACACAGACAAACAAGGGGAGGGGAAACAAAGGAGGAGAGGGAAACTAAAGGCACAGGCTGGACTGTGACAGCTACATTATACAATAAGCAATATATTCCTTTAGATTTGGGCTGGAACAAATATGATTACTGTACATAATGAAAATGACATTGCACAATTTAAAACATCTACATCAACATCCCATCAAAACATCTACATATCACCCTATCCCGTATAATACATTAACATACATATTTTTCAAAATGTCCCTTATTTCTTCGCATTGGAAGGTGGCAACCCTAGTTACTATGCATGTAGCTGCATGTGCTGGCTCACATGGATAGTCTAGCTAGTCCTGCTACATGATAATTTTCTACTATGCTAGCCTACTCAGCTAACTCCTCACAGGCCTAGAGGACTAACCCTGCTAACCGTCTGTCTGTTGAGTATCCAAATACATCGGCTATGAATCCAGCATTAACTACACATTTCATCAGGCTTCACTGACTCCACATTACAATAATGTGCATTAACAGCCTTAGCCTGTGAATTGCTAATGAGAACAGCTATTGCTAATTGCATTAATCCCAACCTCATGTAAACTCAAATTGGGATTTCTGTTTCATAGTATTATCTTCAGGGTTAACAACTTTATAGGCCACTGCATTCTGTCACAAGTCCTTATATATGTCTTACCTGTGGAAAACATATTTATGACAAAAATCTGCAACACTGTTCATATTATTGTTTTATAACTCAACTAATGCTCAACACGGATTGAAAACACAGAATTCACCTTGGCACAAGGAATACTGTAAATCCTTAACATGTCAGTTTTGAAATAGGGGTCTTAAAACATCCATTAGGTATTTTATGACCCAGTCTTGACACTATTGTCAGGTATAAATATTTGACACAAATATAAAATAGTCTGTAAAATGGTCTATTAACCCCACGTACATGAAACAAAACTGAGAACCTTTACACTGGTTATCAATGGACTACAGTGTAGTGAGTTCAGTTGAGATGTTTCACCAAATTTGCACACATTAAAAATTGCATTTCAGAGCTTGTCACTGCCATTGTTAAAAGCTCAAACCATTATGCTGTGAAAACATAGATATATTTGTGGCTGAAATTGCTTTTGTAAAGGTGAGGCGCACTCTGCAGTCTTTCAAGGGCAGCTGTTTGGCAGTGACAATGCATGCTGTGTCTCATCGAGAAGGAAAAGTACCCAAAAAACTTTTTTCTTTTTTTTTTTTTAAATCAAGGATCAACAGCATGGATTCATTTCCAAAGCCCCCTCACTACAGTTTTAGTTTAGATATATCTCCTCATATGTACAGGGCACAGATTATTAAAAATATCTTAAAATACTTGCCCTTAGCAATACAGCTTGTGACTGTGACTCACTATAAGGTATTAACTTATTTCCCTTAGCTGTTAAATGAGTTTTTTATGTCAAAGTTGATTTACTTAGGGAAGCAGTCCGGTTGAGGCCATTTTCATCCATTTAAATTTACTGCAGGCTATCACTTCTAAAAACGGAGAAATTGAGCACATCGAGATTGAACCCAGCTATCTCCACAGACGAACCACGGTTTCACCTTTTTGTTATGAAGAAAATGTGCAAAAGTAGTTTCACATAAGTGTAATATCCAGTATGACAGGCTTTAGTGTGGGTGAGCAATTTTAGAGCAAGTTAACCACCCCTGTCTGTCTATCTCTGCACAGTACAGCCCTGCATGCAATTGCAGCTCGTGCCCAGCTCGATCATAAATGAAAGTGACTTTGAGAGCAAACAAACAAACAGAGCTTAAGTGAATCAGTTAGGCAGAAAGAGGCATGTGGCAGGCAGGCAGGTGATGGATGGTGGCGCTTAGGAGCCGTGACTTTTGGGTAAGTGACAATGACACACATAAAGGCCACCATTACCCATTTTAAGATGCGGTTAAAATCCTTATCGACCCGCCCGCCTCACTTGCCAATATGCCAGAGCATCACGCCAGCTGGGGCTAGATGGCAGGCAGGGAGTGATTTGCATTGACGAGAACCTCCCCGTCTCCTCTCTATAACACAGTCACACACACATACACACACACACACAGTTTATACACAGACAAGTTTCCCTTTGTGAGCAGAGTTTAAACCCAAAAGAGAAAAGCACCTGTAGTAGCAGATCACTGATGGATTTCAAATGCTGCACTCTCTGCAATTCGTCACAAATGCACTCCAGAGGTAAAGTGTGCTGCAGAGTCAAATTAAAACCTGACACCAATTTGGTAAAGGACACTTTCTTCCTACTCTCCTATTGCTGCCAGAGACACTCACCTGTGCCGAATAATTGCATGAAATTACAGCTTCTTCCACGCCTTCTATGTATCTGTGTGCACACAGGCAAAGTTCACACCTCACGGGATGCAGTGAATCACATCTTGTGCACATTAAAAGGCACATCTGTTCACGTAGTCAATAAAACATTCGATGCTGGCGGGTGTTTCAAGCAGGCACATACAGACACATTTGTCCTATACTTTGGCATGACAGTGTAGGACTATTTACCGCAAACGTTTTCCTTGTGCAGAGAGCATAAAAACATAGAAGAAGAGAGTTATCAGTTAGAGAAACCTGTATGATCAATCCTGTCACTTTTTTTTTTATTCTAAAGAAATTCTAGAGGAAAATAGTTGCACGATGAATGCGCGCATGTGTTTTCCTGTATTTTGCTGCTTTATTAAATGCTCTTAACACTAACTTTCTGACCTAAAAACTGTTTCAATAAACTAGCTGGTTGTTTACCCAAGCATCATGCGATTCTTGTTTTTACACTGACACTTTTGATGTGATGCCGCGGTGGGGAATGTGTGATCACAATGAGCGGCTCAATGGTGAAAATATGACATGAACTGAGTGTTAGAAAATTACTGATGTACCTGTAAGGCAGATGTTATTGATGCTAAGTTTAGGTTCTTCTTTTAGTTTAGTAATTTTTTGATCGAAGACTTTAAACTAAGGTGTAGCTGCTAGAGTCGGAGTTTTGTAGCGGTTTGTTAAATCTTTATGGTATTGATTCTGGTTATTGAATCCAAAACCTTTCAACTCAAGTCAGGTGGTTCAACTTTTGTAAAGTTAGGAAGGAATAATATTCAAAGATTTTTTTAGTTATTCTATATTCTGACTGAGAAGGCAGTCTACAGTTTTTACTCACAGCTACAACTTAACCAAGCATTTCAAGAAGATAATTGTAAGCTACTGGAATAGACACTACATGTGTGTGTAGCTAGTGATCATATTGATGTCATATTTATTGCATATTATTAATATGCATATATAACCTTTAAAATCACATTCAATGGCAAAATTACCTTTTAGGAACCGGAAAATGTTTTTTGTTGGGACTGTGTCACAGACGTAATGATTTAAGTCTATGTTAATTTCAGAGGCTGAATTTTATAATGTGGTATTGGATTTCATTACCTGCCCTCCACCATTATCACTCCTTGAATTCATTGTGTCCACAAAGTCATGAACAAGCGCCCTGTGTGCCCGGCCCCTACCTGACAGTCCTGCCCAGCCACAGTAAATCGTTTTCTGTGTGAGTGGGACCGATTCCAAAGGCCCTCGGTCAAGACTGTGGTGGAGATGAAATGGATAAAGACTATGAATAGAGATCCCATTTCCCCCAGGCAAGAGCACGACACACAGATACACGGCGCTAGGAGAAAATCCATAAATGCAAATGGTGTCTTGCGCGCACTGTGGTGGCTGCAGGACACAAGGAACTTCATATTGGAGCTCAACGAGCTCATTGGTACATGAACAGTCAAGTGGGTCCTGCATTGATTTCTGGCAAATGCCTTGATGTCGATTTGCTTATTCTGGGCTTTTTTTTTTTTTTTTTTTTTTTTTGGGCTGTCATGTCTTTTTGCTGATGCAAATGCTGTTATTATTCTGCACAACAACCCAGCAGGGATTCACATACAGTAGGTAGAAAGAATATTATTATCATACATGGGTAATTACATGACCGGTATTACATGACTTACCTTAAACGTCTTCTTTGTCATACACATTAAGTATTATATTATATATCATCTTTCGATGCATGAGGATGGTTTTATGCATCTGCTCGACCTTGTTATATCATCATTCAACACGCTGCCCGGCTCCTGGAAACCTAAATGTCTGCAAATGGCTTCCATAGTGCTACGCACGGTGTTGCAGACATATTGAGATTATGAATAGCGTTTTACCCCCAGCGAGAACATGACACACTGGTACACTGTGCTAGGAGAAAATCCATAAATGCAAATAATGCTGTGTTTGTTGTGGTAGCTACTGAACAAGAGGATCTTCATATTGAAGTGCAATAAGCCAACTGGTTGATTCACAGTCCAGTGGGTTTCACATTGATTTCCTGAAAAATATCCTTGTACGTGTTGATGTTCTTGTTCCAGGCTGTTGTTTATTGTCCTGTTTTTCTTGACTTTAAGTAACAGTGATAATATTCTCGCTGCCTTCACCAAACGTTGGAGCACTTGACTCAGCTTGTAGCTATCTGATGCTGGCAGTTTTAGAGAACAGTTTCAAAAGAGCACGAGCCAGATAAAAGAATAAAGAAAATAAATCCCAAACAAGAACACTGGACACGCTCCTTCTCTCTCTTGTCTTGCACTTACAATATCTGCAACAACATCAAAGGTGTGGTTGCGTCATACTGTCATTTCATCATGTTATACACTACGCTTTAGTCCTGTTTGTATGACATGGATGACAATGTTAGAAGCTTGCTAGAAAAAGGATGTCGCCATAAAATTAAAATGAATATGAAAACTGTATTGAGAGCTAATGAGCTCTACTAGTTTGGTTGAAAGTATTGTCATTCAAATTCACACTTTGATGTTATTATTGTCTTCACTACATTAACAGATAAAACTCACACTTTTTCATAGACACCAATTATTCTGCGTAAGGGATTTACTACATGTTTTGAATTTATGAGGGTAGAGAACGAGCTAACTGGCCAAACATTCTCAAAGTGATGCATTTTTGGACTTTATTTCTTAACAAATCAGTCATCAATAAACATCATTATTTAGATTGTAGTGGTTAGTTTAAAATCATTGGGAGATTGAAGTCTGTCACTGAAAAAAAAACTGAAAATACAACTGCATATTCACCAAAAAGTGAAAAAAAAAAATATTTTTGTGAAAAAAGTCAACGCTACAGTTATCTCAGATTATGAAATATACCTTCAGTTTAACCTCAACAGAATAAATATCATTATAATCAGTCATGAATGTAGTTATGTTTAGTTACATGTATGTAGTCTGTAAATAATGTGCCCACTGATGTTCGAGGTAGACGATGTGATGAGAGATGAGAAGGAGAGAATGATTGAATGGGGCTGACTGGGATATGACACTAGGTCAAATCACTCTTCTAAGTTGCAAATACATTTATCTTTTAAGCCACACAAGTGGTCTCTAGTGTTTATTTATAGAATAATGCAAATGGCTTATGGGTAAATATCATAATAAGACTTACACTGTTTCATTAGCATTTTATCATTGCATATATATTTGCCAATACATAAAACTTGCTGCCCATTCAGGCAAGGGTGCAGGTTTACCCCCACAAAGTTAAATCTGTATTGTTTGCAGCTTTACTACAAAGATCTCTGTGCTATACTGCCCTGTGTTTGACTGCTATTCAATAGCAGTGAAAAAACTCAGCCCTGAGCTGTGCCTGCAGGGCTTTTCTTTACCCTCCATAAGGCCCAAACAACCTTCAGCAATGACGCAGGGCCGCCTGTATGTAGCCCACCACTCACCACCACCAATCAGTTTTCAACATTTTCTCCACATGCGTGGTTTGTATAAGACATAATGAAATGCCTTGGACAGGCCACAACATTTGCATCATGTTGGTCTGATAGATGTCATCTAAAATGTGAGTAAAACACTTGCATAAAATGTACTTAGTGTGAGGCAGAAAAAAGTGGAACTCATCCAGAGAAAAAAGAGCAAATGTAATTATTTCTCCCACCCTTTGAGAAATGAAAGAGGACTTTACGAACAGATGCAATTATTAGTGGACACCACAGTCTAAATGAAGTAAACAATTATGCATCAATTTCCCCGAGTATAAAGAGAAATAATAACCACATCTGTGATTAAAAAAATATCCAGAACAAGTTAAAATATACATATTTAGGAAGGAAAATGATTAAAAGCAGAATGAGCACTGGCCCTTGGTACATGGTGCAGACAGAAAGGAGTGGAGCACTCGGTGGTGTGTGTGTGTGTGTGTGTGTGTGTGTGTGTGTGTGTGTGTGTGTCTGTGCGTGTGTGTGTGTGTGTGTGTGTGTGTGTGTGTGATGGAATTAGTGTGAAATGCATGCAGAAGTAATGACTGCTGGGAGTGGGCTGATTCAGCAGCTGAACAGGTGTTGTTGGAATTGTATCAGACAGAATCCATTCATATTTGGAATCACTCAGCCATGCACGCTTTGTGTTAGACTGCATATAATCTACAGAAGAATTATGGCGAGTTATTATCCTGACTGCACGATAACATGAAAGCTAAATCTCATCACTTGATCCTGATCAACCAGGTAACATTTCCATCACAAATAAAGAGTCTTTTAACTCCACTTATGGAAACTTCAAGACAACATATTATATAATTATTTTCTGCTGTTACTTTAAAGTGTGTGAAAGCCTGGGTTCAAAACTATTGTATTTTTTGTCAAAATCAAAGTGCAAGTTTAAAAAACATCCTTTTTATTAAGAGTTTAACAGTAGACCAAGTCTAAAAACTAATATATGGGATATTTACATTCTCTTGACTGAAACATGGCCCATTAGGACTACATGTTAACTTCCAGGCTGCTGCTCTGCTGCTGCTAAAATCCTGATTTTATAACCAGAAAGTCCAGTTGGCCAGCCAACTAATGGTGTAACCCTATCACTCAGTCACGCCCCATTTAGCTGAGCAATGGTGTAACGTTGTCACTCAGTCTGTCAGTCAGCGACAGATATTCGCATCTATAGCGCTGGCTTCACTGTTTGGGTTGAGCCAAAATGTGTGGCGATGTTTGATCAGATTTGATAGTCACCTGCTGTGAACACAATGTAATGTCACTGTGAGGGTACCCCAGAAATCTATCTATCTATTTCTCTTCCATAAAGTTGACAGAGTTAAATAATAAAAATAAAAAATAAAGAAAAAAGGTCAAAATTGATGCTGCAGAGGTCCTAGGCTGGGTCAAGCTTCAAAAAAACACTGGATCAATACATTTCCCTTGATTCAATTCAGTTGAATACAGTTCATCTTTATTTATTCATGTATCTGCAGCTGTGTCTTTCAACAGCAGAGTGCAGTAACTACAGAGGCAGTAAAGCTGAGAAAAACAGGTTTAAAGTTTCTAGGCTGGACAGCTGTAAAATAGAAAGGCTGTAAGTCTTTCATTTTATGTCTTTTTAGGCTGATTTTTATATTTATTTGAAAAAAATCACTGCCATAGATCCCCACAATACCTAAAAAATGTAGATGTTGCAGTCTGGCTTTGGTTAATCTTCACAGAATACCTAGAATCTGCAGAATCTATCTGGAATCTGGCTTGGTGTGTACGTCCATTTTGTAGTTACTAGAAAAATGTAAAAGAAATTTAACATTTCTAAGGTATAATATTAGTAAAAATAGATGTCAGAGAGTCAGATGCAGGTTACAGCTCATATTTTATCAAATATTAATTTAGTCTGTATGACAAATTTGTATGCGGCTGCCACCCAGGTCAGTGAATACACACAAGATGAATGGGAGAAAAAAATGCTGTTAATCACACATCTGAAAACAAGCTTAAAAACTATATGATGAATTTATAATTGGAAAAACAAATCTTTAAAAAAAACACACACACAAAACCATGACCTATGCATAATTAAGAGGTCCAATTCCTATGGGTATAAATGAGAGGATGATAATGCAGCTTGATAGACCCGCCATGTTTGGTAAATCTATTTTAACCATCATACCTCCAATAGCCTTTATAATGCAGACTTTCTACCAGCAACTCCAGTATGACATCATCAGGGTTTTGATGCTGAGTGCTACTTTAAATGATGCAAAAGCTGACTTTGTAGTGTAAAATTGGTGGAGTACCCCTTTAAACACACCAAACACTAACCGAACACGTTGTTCAAATGCGTACATAGCCGCATGTCTATCACAAAAATAGCAACACTGTAAGGCACACTCACACACTGCCATGTTATGCCTCCTTATGATAGGGATATCATAAGATATGATTGCTACAACATGTTGGAAGGAAAATGATTTTCCATCCAAGAATGTAATATGAAAAATATCACTTAATAAAATAACAATATACACATTTTCAAACAATATAAAAATCAGATGCAGACAGGTCTAATTGCAGTGTAGTGTTATTGAGTTGAGAAGAACATGGTTTGGACGTTGTTGTGTTATGTTGGAAAACATTGTGTAACTCCACAGTGTAACAACTGACATAATTCTCATCATAACTGATTGGCATGACAGCCAAACCAAGAAAAAAAAAAAAAAAAAACAAAGTTTGAAAATAACAGTTATTATCCTTCAATGGGTTTTGGTTAAGCTGGAGATCGAACAAAACCTCAAACCACAAACAACCTCCATCACATTCCTTCACACACCAGATCCCTGCAGAAAAGCATATCTGGCCTCCGCGCTTTAAACAAACGTGGCAAAGAAAAGGATGTTAGGAGAGTATCAGGTGACCTATGCAGATACTGGATTTTATTTACAACCAGTGTACGAGGGGAAAATGTTAGCTTGTTCCCACACAGCTCAGAGCGGGACCGCAATAACCTGCCAGCTCAATTCCTCCGATGTCCCTGCATGTGATTTATCGGGGCTTTCTGCAAGGTTAAAAAGTTATGGCTGAGTTACTACTTGTCTTCCATATTAATTACATAAGCAGAATGGTGTGCGAAGCAGAGATGGGCACTGATATTCCCTCAAGTTGCACAGATCAATCAATATTGATCAACAATACCTTGATGTATGGCAACATCTCACGGCTGAGACCTTGGGCAGCTTGAGTGATGATGGCATCCAGAAATGGCAGTGTCTCTAAAACAATCCCCCCCCCCCCAAAATAGATAGGATGGAATTGAGATCTAAGGCGTACACACACACACACACACACACACACACACACACTTGCTACCTCATTGTTTCCCCTTCTTTCTCTTTTTACTTTCTCTCACGGAAACCCCACTTTGTCTCAGCACCACACAAAGACACGCTCTTGTGGATGTTTTTCTCTGGGGTTGGCGTGATGAATATGAAATGAAATCCATATGGTTCTGTCAATAACATTGCTGCCAACACGGCTCCACAGCCATTATAAGTGGCTACACCTCGGGCAATACACAAGCTAATGAATAGTGCAAGCAACCAAAACGAAACATTACTTCACAGCCTCGCCATAAATGAATAAACATGAGTAAGAGTGTACAGGAACGAAATGTTTACCCATAAAAATCCTGTTTCACTTAAACACATTTTGGATTTTCACCCTGACACTTCAATTTAACTGGGTGGCTTTTATTTAAATCAAATCAGAGGAGAGGAAGGAAAATGGAAGGAACAGTGGTTGTGGGAGAGAGTAAACACACACATTTATTTCCATACACTCTCACATGACCACACACACACACACACACACACACACACTCAAGGACAGAGAGAATTAACAGCAGGAGGAGGCAGGTCTCTTTCCCTGGATGCTTCAGGCTATTTCAGGAGGCTATTTCAGGTCTTCTGTCTTCTTCCTGTGTCTCCTCTCTGCGTATATCCATCTGACAGCAGCTAACAGAGGACACAGGAGTATTTTTAACGCTGTGACTCAACAACACTGTTTTTTTTGTTGTTGTTTTTTTCTCCAGATGTACATCTGTTCACAGTTTACCACTTTCTGTAAAGCGAGATGGCAAAAAGGCCTGTTAAACTGTAACATTTAGCTCCAAAAATAACACAAACATTCGGCTGGCGTTGACACAGACACCGGAGCAGGTGAGCTTTTTTGGTTTTTTGGAGAGTTTTTTTTGCCCTGACTCACAGGAAAGTGGAAAACTGCAGAAAACACATCAATCCTTAAGAGTTTATGGAATAAGCAAAAAGAAAAGTGACTTGTAATCCTCTATTATTCAACCATTCTGAGAAGTATTTTTACTTATTTTTTTAATGCAAATCACTGTTTTTATGCCTCCACACGGGCGGTAGTCAAGGCCGGAGACATTATGTTTTCAGGGGTCTGTCTGTACGTCCCATTCTCGTCAATGTGACATCTCCAGACCACCTAGAGGGAATTTCTTCAAATTTGACACCAGCATTCACTTGGACTCGGATGAATTGATTAGATTTTGGTGGCCAAAGGTCAAAGGTAAAGGTCACTGTGACCTGACAAAACACATTTTTGGCCATAACTCATGTATTAATACACAAATTGTGAGACAATTTAACTCAAATGTCTACACGGATAAAATGAAGAGATGACATTTTATATATCAAAGGTCAGCTCAGGAAGGGGAGAATGTGATCATATTTCCTTGCCATGGCCTCTATGGGTTGTCTTGTCCTTGGCTGCTGCTTGTGTTTTATGTCTCCCTTCATGTCCTGGTAGGAGGAGTTTGCTTTAGTGCAACTTGGTACACCTGGTCTCACTCTCTCTATCACTGGAACCACATGGATTCTTTTGTTTGATTTGGTTGTACTTTCTATTTTACAACACACAACACTACCCATTCATACATCCACTCACTAACACGACTGATCTGACATTTAGTTGATGTATTCACCTTCCATTTATGTAAATAAATGTGATTTGATCTTCATTTCAAGTGTGCATTTCCCTCCTTGTGTCACTGCCTAAGAGCCAGGTCTTGACATTATACTTTAATAATTTCAATAAATATATACTACACCTTCGCTGGATGACCACCGCTGCACCTGACCTGTTCTCTGCTTAGGTGCTCAAAGTATCAGTGAGGCTAAAATGAAAGAGAGGTTTCCACACACTTACATTAAACAGGCCACATGCCAAGAATGATTGCTCCTTCACCAAGGAACTCGCCTGAAATGATTCAGAAAGTGCAGTGCACCCTGGGGATTTCTTTTGGGGGGGCAGATGTACTTTAACCTGTGCTTGAGTGCTAGAGATGACTCAGTCAGGTTGAGTTAAGTAACTCATTTTTCAAAAAGATATCACAACTCATAAATGTTCTCTACAAAATGGTTTCATTAATCCGCCCGATTTCAAGGTGTTGCAACATTTTTCAAAAGCAAACATCACATCAAACATATCACAAGTGTTTTAACACAATTGACTACTTGGTATACTGAAGCAGGTTTGATCAGTAATTTTAAAATCGATGCCCAACAATCAGTGATAATATTACAGGATATTTTCTCCACCAGCATCAGCAGTCCACTGAACTGCACAGTAGGCCTTCCTGCTTTAGAATAAACTAGCCTGCATTAAGATAATCATAATGATGAACTGACTCCCTCGTTGTCACGTAATGCTGCGAAAAAATCAGCAGCAATCAGGCTCATATAACGCTGACATCTGTGTTTCACAGTGACATTAGACAATGACAGTGTCATTCTGTCTGATGTACAGAGACAGAATGAAATCTCACACCTCTGGCACATTTTGTTTTCCGCTTCCTACAAGATAATTAGATCAAATGACTTGGCTGGATTAATATGATAGACACTGTGTTCTGCACTATACTGGATTCAAGGAATAATGCGTTGGTTTTGTGACTGGAGTCCCGTTCAGACATGTTTCACATCCACATATGTCAACATCCGTTTTAGATCAATTTCCGTTCACACATGGAATCAGAACACCTCTCAGATGTCTTTAGAGTGACAAATTGTGATTGCATTTCTTTTCCTCTGTGGAAATATGCAATCACTGCAATGTACTGTACACTTACACTCGTCCACACAGCTGGTGGTGGCTTTTCGGTGCCTTGCTGCAGGTACAGACTTCACAACCTTGCCCCAGTTGTTTGGCATAGAGAAATGAATTGTATCCAAATGTGTCTGGGACTATAAGGAAAACTTAAACAGTTGACAAAGCAGCCCTTCAATGTGATCTGCGACGCTTTTATTTAGATTCTGTCATCACTCGTGTTTCCTGCTTCAAGAATCGTTCACTGCAGTTTACAGTAATGAGGTCCTCCATTTCGTCAGACAAAGATGTCAGACTTCTGCAAAACCCCCATGGTACATTCAATGACAATATCTTTCTTTTATGTCCAGAGGCAATGTTATTGAAATTCTGCCACATGGAAACAAAAGCATGGTGTGATTTGGACTGGCTTTAGTGCAGACTATGTTAAGGCTTAAACAATTTAAACGCATGTTCAAGGTCTTGGAAAGATCATGGTTACAGTACTTAAGGCGAATATCAATGGCAGATCTGCAAGTGAGGAGAAAATGGGCATGAAATATAAATGAGCTGCTGCGCAAATTTCAAAGGTGGCGCAATTGCCTACAAAGACACGTCTACATGAACTGAAAACGTTTCATCTCGAGAGAAAAATGTGGGCATGTCTCAGGTCTTCATGAGTCTGCGTCATAAACATACAGAGGTGAGCGAGAAAAGCAGAGAGACAGGAGGGGAAAACACTACAACCCGGAGTTTCTGCTTAATTCTGAGTTCAGTCAGAGTGTGAGCTGAACACAAACACACAGACTGAGTCTGTTGTTGCCAGCTAAAGCTCCAGCTGACATCTGCACGGCCACTTAAATGATTTTGAATTCCTGTGCACTTTCCTTTAGTACGAATGTTTTATGTGACTTATTGCTTTGGTTGCACAATCAGATGTGTAATTTATGGGATATTTTGGTGTTTAAATTATTTGCACATCCTGAGAACTTGGAGACAGCATGACTTGTAATTGATCTCTGACCTGTGCGTGACGGGAAACTCTCTCTATCAATCCAAAGTTTCTTTATATCGGTTACACAGTGATCCCCAGCCTGTGTGCCACTTCCTGCCTGGTCCAGATTTCCCATTCTGATGTTTAGCAGGTATAATGTTTTCTAAGTCTAGCATCAATTGAGTATGTTAGCATGCTAATGAGAATGTCATTATTTTATGTAGGTATTCAGTCGATGATGATGATGGTGCTAGATGACAATGTCAAGGATCACCGAAATTATTACCATTCATCTTGAGGAGGATCCATACAATCAAGTTGTTGACATATTTCAGTTTGGAACAAAGTGGCTGAGGATTTGAATGTAATTACATTGATATTTGGACCTGACAACTGATTGGATCAATCAATTGTAATGCTTCATTTTAAGTTTTTAACACCATAGTCACACTTTGTTCCATGTATCATACCTCACTGGTTAAGAGTTCCTCAGTCATCGCTCCTTGTGGGCAATATCAGCTCACACAAAAACAGACATTGGGTAGCAGTGCCTGGCAGCTGCTTTATGGAACTCTGCCATTTCTCCACATTTCCCCATGGGCTCAGTGACAAGCTGACCAGAACAGAGTAGAACGGGCGGTATTGATCAGTAGCTAAGAGTAGGACAGAGCCACTCAGAGTATCAAACCCAGAGGGGGGAGGACAGAAGAATTGGCAGTTCTCCCCTGCGAGTGTGAAGGACTCCAGTGGGGTCTTTTGTCTCTGGTCTGACAGGGCCCCTCGACGCCTCATTACAGTCAGCCCTGTCTGTCCCTAAACCAGTGTTTTTAGCTCAGGTTTTTCACTGAACGCTTCTGTCTTTCCTGCAGTCTTCAAACTAAATACACTGATGCATGGGTCTAGGTTTTGGGGACATATAAAGTAGAGAGTCTGGCCGTTCTCCTGAAGGAAACTTTGAACATCAAATGCTTCATTTCCTGCATTCAAGAGAATTTTTATGCGTCAATTTGTGACTTTACTGCATCGATTTATGGTGGAAATCTATTTATTTATGTAAAGGAAAACACAAAGTTCAGTCACCGGGTGATGATTAAAAATAAAGCTTAACGACTATCCTACTATATATTTCAGATTTTGGGAACTTAAGAAGCTTGTGTAATACACTTTTCCTATCTTCAGTTAGGATCTGAACATCGACTTAGGAACTATTCTGTAATGGCTTTTTTTAGGTCCTAACTCTAAGTACCATGGTTACCAAACAGTGAAGATAGGATCTGCAAGTTCGGAAGTTTCTGTAATACGGCCTCTGTACTTAAATTGCACATATGTTTCAGCAAAAACTAATTAAATGTATTTCATAGATGACTCACAAACTTTTTCTTAATAGCCTGAGGCTGTTTTCTAATCTCAGACTGTACCAAAATAAGGGGGCTCATTGTATCTTTTATGAAAAGCAATTTCACTTCAGAATTCCTTTTTTATTCTTAGTTGATCGGCCATGGACATGTATGCCCTTCTCCATTCATGCCATCCCCAGGCCTGAAAAGTACTGTTAAAATGTCAAGCCGTTTCCATGACCATGAGAATCCCGACTTTAGTGTACGAAGTCTTTGTTTGTCTGCCTCTCTCTACCTCTCTGTGTCAGTGACTGGTACTTCCTGCATGAAGTTCAGGTTTTAGCTACATTTAACTGCCACAATTCAAATGGTCATCGTATCCCTGAGTGGTTTAAAGTAAGCCAGGCACAAATTGAATGAGAGAGAGAGAGGATTCAGTTAATTGCTTCGCTCACTTCAACTGCACTCGCCCTGCATCAAGTGGTACCCTGAAGGAAAGGAATCATGAATAACCCAAAACATTCCACTCACAAACTTTTCTTTAATGGCCTAAAAAAAAATTATCAAATCTCAGATTGCATCAAAATGCCTCATGTTCTTGTTTAAAACATCTATTATTCAACACTGTTGTATGAATTTATAATATGTAAATAAATTCTAGTTGAAGAAATTCTGATTCAAATGTCCCACGCTGTCAACAAATGATATGCTGCACACCTGCTGTTCTTTTGGCTTTCTTTGCTGGACTAGCTCTTCTGCTTGTCTTAGCTAGCTAGCAAGTTTTTAATGGTACAGCAACATGACTTTGAAGTGATAGTTTGGGCTATTTGACTTGGGGTTGTGTGCGGTACTTACACATAGTCACTATAGTACCTGCAGTACCTCAGTTTGGAGAAGCAGCCAGGAGCACCAGCACAGGAGCTGCTCGATGTGCTGCTCTGGACTGGGCCTTCTGCAAAAACTTGTTTTAGCCACTTTTAAAAAATGATGACAGGAAAAAGTTATAATATCAGATGAAGTGTACGCTATATTTTGAATATTTCCAGCGGTTTATCTGGCAGTCAAACAGCCCTTTCCTGTGGAAATACATTTTCTCAACCGTTGAATTACCGTATCTTTACACACTAACACACCTACGGCGCACACTATTTTTCGCCGCAAATCAGCTGTTTGAGTCAGACAGAGCTAAGTGTAGGTGCGCTTGGGCGAAGGAATATAATCTCCTTCAGGTACCTCACACAACCACATCAAATAACTCAAACTATCACTTTAAGATTAGTTGAAAGCATCACCTAGTGGCTCACAGCTGACTTGGTTTTGAGACTTACTGAGAATAAATGCCCTAATATCAGACCTCCTCCTCCTTTTCCCTTCTGGCTCCTGCATGTTTATCACGGCGCCAGAGGAGAGGGGGAGACGCTTTGCGCGCTGCTAACTGAGATGCTGACTGTGTGCGTGTGTATGTTTGTGTGTGTGTGTGTGTGTGTGTGTGTGTGTGTGTGTGTGGCGGGACAATTATGGTTGCCACAAAATTCAGTGGTTGTATGAGCTCATAATTCATATTCATATTTTGGGAGTCAAAAAAATTTTAAAAAAAGACCCGGTGCTAAAGAAAAGTGAGTAACATTATATCGGTTGTTCAAAATAAAAATCCTCTGCTTCTAAGTATTGTTCTAAATATCGACCCCCCCCACCCCCCCGGATCTCCGCCTATGTAGTGCTGACTGTCTGAAGGAGAGATTTGGAGCGAGTAAGTGTTAAACACTGAGGCACAACTCAAAGCAGCCGTCTCTCTGTCTGCCTGTCTGTCTGTCGAATCTGCTTCATATTTCTCAGTGGATTAGGAACAAAGGAGACCACGTCCACGTTTGAAAGGTAATCAGCATTTTTGTACTGAATGTAACAGTGGAGGGAAAAACTCATTTCATTTCATTTTCAAAGCGGTGGCTCTACAGCACCTTGCTTCGGTAATTGTTACCCTCGGAGAGCTGCCAAGAGGTTTGATGGTGTGCCAGATTAGCTGTGTGTGGTTTGTCTCTCACTCGGGCCCACCTTGTACCCGGCCTCTCGCCCAGGCCTACGCTGGCACTGGCCCCTACCATCTGTCAGAAACTTGGGCTTTGAACCGCCCCCCCCTCCACCCCCCTTCCCCATATATAAAAAACAAATGATTCCAGCACAGAGAAGGTAACAAGTGAAGAGACCAGTGGAGAACCAACCACACACTCTCCTTTTGTTAACTTGGAAAATCACAGAATTAAAAGAGTCGCTCCCCCCATGTAATTTAAATAAATACTACCCAGCCATTATCCAATCGGTTACGTTCAGTCACCTGGATGACTATATTTCATCCACCCCACAAATTTAGAAACTAAAGTTATAAAATCACCATAAATATAGTGTATAGTGTACACAATTATATGAATATTATCATCATTATGTAGCATATAACATTTGTTCGACAAATTACCAGTTAATTTAAGGAATCAAAACTCTTAAACTACTTAAAAACCCTTTACTACTTTATTCTTGTTAAGTGTGACATGGTCCATGTGGGTCTATGTGGGTTTGGGGAGCTGATTTTTCCAGTAATGAAAGAAATTAAGTAATGAGTAAAAACAAAAACAAATTCACTGTTGGTGTGGATTATCAAAAGTCCCCACCTTGTTTCCAAATCTCATTTTTCAGTTCTGTGAGCACCATTAACAAAAATCCATTCCCCTCCAAACTCTGCATTGAGGTTGGAGACAGAAATCTCAGAGATGGAGGTAAGCAAAGAAGTATGTTTTTGTTTTTAATTTGTGTGAATTAACCCTTCAAGAGTTGCTGTATTTATGCATGAATATCAATTTTGATTTAGAGTTCTGTTCACATTATACCATGTTCTTTCATCATTGACCCTTGCATCATGTTAGACACAAGCAATAACAAAAGAATTGCTTTTTTTTTTAATCGAGTGACATAAAGGCGTCAGTATTTGGTAGCCTGTCATTTCCAATCACTCTTTGTAGGAGGTCAAAACAGGTGACCTCACTAGCTGCATTTGGCAAACGACAAACACACTTGAGAGACAACAGACAGTCTGGATCCAAGGCACCCCAGGGAAGGGCAAACACACACACACACACACACACACACACACACACACACACACACACACACACACACACACACATTGGATCTATAGATACTCTCCTCTCAACCCCTTGTTCTCATCTCCTACATTAGACCAAAAAGCACATTTCAAAGGAACCACACCTGCTTGTCAGAGCCATGGTTTGAAAGCCACCTGATCACTGGTGCAGATGGATGGTCATGAACAACCAGCATGTCTGGAGAGAGAGAGAGCGACAGAGAGAGAGAGAGAGCGGAGGGGTGTAGGGGAGAGTGTCACTCTGATGTACATGCTACAGCTCTGCCGCTCAGAGGAACACGTAACACCTCGTATTTCACAGATAGTGGCATCAAACAAGGTCCGGTTGATCTGTAAAGGCCTCGTTTGTCATTTGCACACACTCTGTCAGTTTCAAATTATGTGCATCCAAGAGCACAGTATCATTTATAATTCCAGCTCTTTCATTCTGCCGTATAACAAGCATGCAACTTCCTCTTCTCCGTCTCCTCTACGGAAGACAGAGGTTGCATATAGAATGGCTCCCTCCCACCAGGGCCCTTTAAATAATAATTATTATTATTATAAAGTTGATCCATGCAGGAAAGGGCACCTGCTAAAGTTACACAACCCCCTTTGATTGACTGGAAAAGAATCAACCCACAGTTAGCCATCACCTAGCTAGCATGGTTGAAATACAGTAGTTAATGCACATTAACTGGTGTATAGTAGACCTGTACTTAATGCAATAAATATAAATATTACTGTACAGATGCAGCTTACGCAGCTCAAACCATCTTTGTGAAAGGCTAAATAATCATAAGGATTTATGAACAACAAATTAAAATAAAAGAGTAGCCTACTATGATAGGACTTATGCAAGCGCAGACAAACAGGCTAACATTATTAGCGCCCTCTCATTTTCAACCTGGTTTCTTGTTTCTTCATCTTGACAAGATTCTTTGATGATGAAATGATGCTTTTTATCATGCTGCTAGCATACTAAAGCAAACTGAACAAGGGTTGACTTAAAGGACAGCTTCACACCTTTTCAAGTCTATCTCACAAAACCTGGGCATCAAGAGATCCCTTCTCAACATGATTCCAATGTCAGAGATAGGGGGCAAAAGAGTCCTTGTTCTGCACAAAAATGCTAATATATATCAGTAGTTATATATTAATTAGTATATGTTAATATTACAGGTTGACTTTGAGAACTCCAGTGAGTATCTTCCAAATTTACAGCCCAGAAAGTGTTTCCATGTTGAGCTGCAGTGGAGGGATAGTAACACTAATTGAACACTTCATGCTAATAAGACTGTAACTGTGGAGAATACCCACTGGATTCTTCTAACTCTATAAACTATAATATAATATATAACTACTACTACTAATATATAACTAAACTACTAAAGTATAGTAAAAGCATCTTGTGTGAGTTGAGCAACATGAATTGCCCAGGTGATTCTGGTACATAGAAGGTTGCTATGGCAATTAGTGGCACTGTTGGATAAGATTAACCAGACAATGGGAGAAACAGTCGCCAAATAAAGCAAATCAGATGGAATCAGATGTCAAACATCTGATCATTTCTCTTTGAGGCTACAGTGGGTGTATTGTAATTCATGGTGGAGTTGCATCCTCATCTACCACCCAAGCAGCATCAGTTGTACATGTTTATTTAAGTTATCAGATAAATCGAGTCAGTTGGATCGATGCAACAGCAAAGAGTCCTCGGCAGCAAAGCATGCACATAAAGAGTGAAGTGCTCTCTTGTACTGTACTGAGTCAACAGCTTGTTTGGATAATGCATCTAAAAATCAGTTGGGTTGGTTATGAATAGTGATAAAATGTTAAAGTGAATTAATTGGTTGGATTTAATGTGCAACAGAAACACATTCTCTGAGATTTTTTTATTTGTTCATTTGGCAAATATGAGCAGCAGTCTTTTGTTTTTGTGTTTCTGTTTTGTATTTTACTGTGCATGGACAGTCTATTGATTCTTAGTTGTTTTCTTTGGCATTTGAAAGATATTGACGTCCTGTGTTTGTTTGTTCATGGGGGCTGAAAACAACTACAGATCCAAGCATTCTGCCTTTTTGTTTTGCCATCACATTGTGTAGATATGTGTGTCTCTGCATTGTGTGAGAGGTAGAGAAAAGAAAAAAAGAAAGAAAGAAACACACACACACACACACACACACACACACACACACACATGCAGTGTGCAGTGTGGTATTTGCTTTTCTCCTCTTTTAACACCAGCCCATAAAAAGTTTACTGAGAGCCCTCCCTTCTGCTTTCATCAGCATTTCACTTTGAGCTCCTATTATGCAAATGAAATCACTGCTCTATAAACCATATGTAAATGGAAAACACAAGCATGTCCAGATGAAATTACGCTCATAAATTTGATCAACAGCGCTCTAATAATCAGAACAGTAAGTGAAGCTCTCCTGTTCTGTCCTTTTATTGTTCGGTGAGATCCTTTCCATTCATCAGAGTGATGTGCCAGCAAGTACGTGTCAAATTGCCAGAATTTGAGGGATGATTGTCAGGAAATTTGGTCTGAGCTTCAATAACTGTGTTCTGCATGTCCAAAC
Organism: Seriola aureovittata; assembly: GCF_021018895.1. Classification (NCBI taxonomy): domain Eukaryota; kingdom Metazoa; phylum Chordata; class Actinopteri; order Carangiformes; family Carangidae; genus Seriola; species Seriola aureovittata. The sequence continues at coordinate 5,471,510 of NC_079382.1, forward strand.
ATCTTCAAAGCACTGTTAAAAACACACTCATGGCAGATACAAAGGCACACACCTCCTCTCCTTCAAGTCAATCGACCACACATGATTGACTTCTTCAGCAGCTCCATTTAATCTAAATGCATCTGTGTAAAATCGTCTCAGGTGTAACCATGATGTATCGATCAGGTGGCTGCAAACTCCACCTCAGATTACATATAGAATATTTATACTTGAAAGCAGTGGGAGTTAAAAAGCCGACACATCAAGCAGAGAACAGAGTGAGATGAAGAAGAGCCGGATTTAAAGGCTGTGTAGACTGAATGGATCCCATAAGCTTCTGATGCCCCAACAACATTAATAATAAATATAGCCAGAAGCAGCCATTAGTGGGGTCCAAGCCCGTGAAGCGAACACTTTGACAGTGGGAATATAAAACTGATTCATCATTTTGGATAAGTGCTTCATCTTGGGGATAGAAGCTGCCGCAACTGCAGCTGGGATGTTGTCTAGCAAATTTCCGTTTGAAAAATTGTCAATTTTGGTAAAGCTACTGATTGCAACCAAATGTCGTCTTACAGGTTTTTAAGCCCCTCTAAAAAATGATCAAGAGTGATTAAGCATCAATGAATTATGCATCCATTCATGTTTTCATGTCTTTGCTTTAACCCTTTTTTTCAGTGTTACAGTGTTAAAATTCTTTGATACAAAGATGAAGTAAACAAATGCTAAAACAACATTAAAGGACACATTGTACCTCATGTGTAGTCATATACTCATTACACAGTAAAAACAAAAAGGCTGGTTGGACAAGAGACAGCTATAAAAACTTTGATTTCCTTAGGCCGTTAGAAAGGATAGAAAATGCTATGTCTCATCTAAGTTAGCATTTTAGTTAGCATGTTAGCTATATATGACATGCTAAGTATTTCATTTGTCTCAATACTTGATGTTCAAGCTAATGCATTTATTTATTTACTGTTGACCATTTGAAGCAGCAAACACAAGCTCATGAAATAGCGTATACATAAATATTATCACCTAATAAAGTTGTTACAGTGAATGTGTTAGCAAGCAGCTTCCAATTTACACATCCAGCTAATACAGAGCAACATTAGCATTCATTCGGAGTCATATATCTTGCCACCTGGAGAGTCTAAGTGAAATATTCACTCTCCTTTTAGCTCTGTTTTTGTCTCCACCAGCTCCTGGGGGAAACATGTGGCTCTTTCTCTGCTCAAGCTGCTCTGCTGTGGTCACTAGCTAGTCACTAACTGTGCTCGACCAGCATTTGGTGTTGGGCAGGTACCATGCAGTGGGTTTTTTGAGCTTGTTGTAGACCTATTGCTTTACTGTTAGCTTGTTATGTTTTATCCAACATTACAAAAGTATTCATTAGAGCAGCTTTAAGTGTAGTGACAACTAGATTAAAACTTTAACAGGAGAATGACAGCTCAGCCTAGCTCTACAGTTACACTCATCAAATCCAAGTTCAAAAGGATTAAAAAGGTCTTAAATGATTTAAGACCGATTTACAGTGTTACATCTTCAAACACACTCTCTGAAGAGTCTGAAGGCTCTACTTAAAAAAATTCCACTCTTTAAGTTTAAATTAAGGGCTTAAAAATATAAGTAGTGATTTGCTGCATTTATAGGATAAAGACCTGCCAAATAATGAGGTGTCAGACCATTACCATCATTGTATGTGTGAAACCTTGATAAAAAAGCACTGGATTTATTTACACTGAAAGTAATATTTACCAACCAGAGGAGCACCATGTGTTGTCATACTAGGCACACAATAGCCAGAAAATTATCAACTGGTGTCCAGGCTCTCAGCTTGGCTCCTGCTGTGTTAATGGGCTCTGGTCCATATCCAGACTATGACCTGCCCAGCATGGCACTAGTTACTTTAGATTTCACACAGAATGTGACCCAGTCACCTTTACAGCAGCTTCACAAGTGACTGACCACTGTGTTTGTGTTTTGAGCACAAAAGATGGGTGCTTTGTCTTTCTGTCTGTTCTCTGTAATAACAAATGAAATGGCGGCTTGCTACAGAACGATTATGTTTGTAATGGGAAAAAGGTCCACAATTTACATTTTAAAATGACACTGGGCCTGTATTTATACCAGTCAGTACTAGCTGTGAGTAACACATTCTGCGTTGATTTTTAAACCATGCCTTTCTTTTGCAACAACCTCTGTAAAATGGATTCTTTCACTCCACCAGTGATCAACTCCATTAATATATCCATTATTATTGATGTAACTGAGGAGTTTTAGTTGGATTTTTAAGGGGATATTTGAGGAATAAATTAATCCAGATATTATGGTATCTTAAAATTGACTAGTAAGTAAGTAAGCATTGTGTTTTTATGCGTTTGGTAGATTTCAAGTTATTTCCAACCTTAATGAAATATAATGAAACACCCTAATGTATCATAATGAATTTATCCATTAATTCAATTGTAAGTTTGACCTTATGCACTTTAAGTAGGTACCAATTACATGTAATGTCATTGTATACATTTTAAAATATTTTTATTCAGTCTTTAATAAGACATGAAATTGACAACAAACTTGTTTCTCAAAATAAATGCACACTCCTCACTGCTGTTATAATGTATATAAAGAGTTTACATTACTGTGTTCATGCACTGCAAATATTAATGGATGCATCAAACAAGTTTAGTTTGATAAAATGAGAATCCTTCTGTCTGTCTTCTGCTGTCTAAATTGACTTCTTGGCACTGAGCACCGAGCACTGAGCAGGTGTCTGAACCTTTGAACCTGAAGTGTTAATGGGCTTGTGTTTGTAACAAGACTCTGACCTGGTTGTGCCGAGACAGCAGGAACACGGTCCCTCTACCTCTCTCGCAGACTGTCACCTTCAAGTGAGCTTGGCACACCGGCGAGCAGTCCACACCCGTTTGCTTTCAGGAATCACATACCCAACACACACATACACACACACACACACACACACACGCACACACACAGCACCTTCTGCAACCCGCTCATTCAAAAAAAAAAAAAGAAAAAAGTATTGAAATTCCACACACGTGTCTTAAACATACACAGATGAGAATTTAAACACAGGGGGAAACACAACTGCCCACCACCTGCCCATCCGATCACACATACATGCTGTAACACACACACACACACACACACACACACACACACTCATCTCAGGCTCTCTCTAGCCTGAGGGCTGATCAAAACCACCGTATAAAAGCTGTCTTGGTTCCCAGAACATAGATGGTCTCTCTATCTCTCTCTCCCCTGAGGCTCCTGAACCATCCTGCCCTGCCATTCTCCACATCTGAGGCAACCCAGAGATGAAACAATAATTACTCACATATTGGGGTTACATGTCACATATCAAACAATATGGATTTGGCTAGTGGGGTGTGATCAGATATTGGCATCGTAATAAAGCACCCCTCTCTGCATTGCATCGAGTTCCTCGGCTCAGAAATGGTCCCAAATACAGTCCCATTACCATAGTGGAAAATTAAAGTTTTAAGATTTAATCAGATTTTATCAAAACAAATTTTCTTTGCATTTCATGCTTTGTATATTTTCTGTAATCCCACAGTCCAGTACAGACTCCATGCCCATTTTTTTTCATCACAGGGATTGTTGAATTTTCATCTCATTTGTTGCAAATGCACTCTCCATTTGGAGGAAGTACATTTTATCATACATCCAGTAATGTAACTAAAAGCACAGCGGGCCCCGTCAAGGTTATTTGGCTGCCATCTCCTTACAATTTCGCTACATCAAAGGCTGTATAGAGAGGACAATTTTGTCCTCTTTTGGATGAGAAGGACACATCACAAACTTTTAAGTCCTGCACACATCAGACATAAAGACACCAAATGCAAATGTTATATTCTGACTGAACATGAAATCTAACCGGTAATTCAAGACAAATTTATTTCTAATGGTTTACGAGTTTCATCAAACAGACTCTGCGGGCAATGAATGTCAAAAACCCATTTTTCATATTCTCAAGATACAGGCTACACTGATGGAAGTACATTTAAACTACAAGACATATCTCACTATTAAAATACAAGGCTTTGAAAGCTAAAGTATTCATACCTGAGAATTTAGCCGAGTATTTTTTGTCTTAATAGTCTAACTGAGAGATAACTGGAAGCTCATTCGCGCTGGCTACTGTGCGGTCAGTATAGAGAGCTGTGTCTATGGAGGGAAGCCCGACCTTGCACTCACAGGAAAATACTGGTGGCTCTCGTCTGCTTGAAGTCACTGAGGTTTGCCCCAAAAATGACTAGATTTGTCCTTAAGTGCTTTTATGAAAATTAAAAAGTTGGTAAAGAGCTCTGAAATTTTGCGACTCTGAAAACTTGTGACAAAGGCGCCAGGTTGCTGCTTGTCGCGCTCAATCATTTTGAAAGAGTAACAACCAATTAGGAAATTCCAACACTTGGACGGCCCACCAACGGCGTGACTTTATCAGTCACGCAGCATTCAGATGAAGAATCATGCAACTCCATCACTCACTCAGTCAGTCAGTCAGACACGGGCATTGGTGATGATATATTATAAAAATTTGAAATAATTTTAAGATTTAGATAATCTTAGGTGGGTTTTTGCAAAAGCAGTCTGCTGCAACAGTTAGACATAAAGTACAGTATGTTTATCTAATGACTTGAGATTTTTGACCTACACAAAAATCACAATACATGATTCCTATACCTATATGCATTTAACAGAAAAAGAAAGAAAGCATGCAAACAAATGTTCTTGAAAATGACAGAGTATTAAACTAAGCCGATGCCTTTATATTGGACCCAGGCCCATGTGCAAATCCATTATGCATTAGCACACGGTTTCACAAGGTGTGTAGAACATAGTAAGTCTGTTTAAAACGGATTAGATACATGTCAGGAGGTAATTCTTGCGGAGTGCACGTTCTCCTGCCAGTAAAATTCTCAACCTCTTGTACCTTTTGTATAATGTCCAGTAAAAATAGCCTCAGGTAAAAGTAGAGTGATTAGAAGTGACAGCCTTGAAATTGCTGGCAAAGTTCTGCATGTATTATTTCTCACAATGAACGGTTGTGAACCATCTGTTCAAATTGCACTTGAAAGCAGCATTCGCTCCCAACTGAGATCAGACCAAGCTCCAGTATACGTACGATCTCTCTTCACCCCTGTAACCCTGCTGTAATGTTTGAGCGTGTTAACACCAGCTGCTAAAATTGTGTATCGTGCGTGGAACGTTTTTTTGGTTTGATGGTAATACGTAAGTGAAGTAGACACATCTGTGATTTTGGGGAGTGACAGCGGAGTGCTTTTATCCTCTGCAGCTCGGCATTCACACTACAGATGTCCTGTGTTAACAGATACTTCATGTAGAGAAAACCTCTTCATAAATCGTCAGTTTACTAACAGATTTGTTCATAAATCCTTCATAGCCACATTTCACAGTGACACGAGGACTGAGAAATGTTTCTGCCGTTTTGAATTTACTCCTGAGGCCTTAAGTTGACCATGTGTGCATCATACACTGTTTTAAACTGTTTTCTTAAATTATTACATGGTAAAAAATTAACAAAGAAACTAACATTAATGTTGCGTGTTATATTTTGGTTAGTGGTAGATAAAGGTTTTTTTTTCAAGATTCAAAACACTAAAATAAAGTCTCTCTGCTCACCAGCTTCAAAAATGAACGTGTGTTTCATTAAAATGGACATTTTTGATGTGATCTTAATGGATAAATGAAGCAGACCCATCTGTTGGTTTTGGGGGGGGGGGGGGGGGGGGCGACACCAATCCTTTAATCTTGGTCAGTGTGGCAATTCATATTACAGCTGTTCTGTGTTAACAGACACCTCTTGTAGGCTGAACCTCTTAGCACGTCATTGGTTCAATAACAGCTTTGTTCATAAGTCTGTCATAGTCACATATATATCGTGACATGAGGATTCAGACATGTTTGTTACTTTGAATTTAAACTTTAAACCTACAGCTGATGCATATGCTTGCAATTAGTTTTAGTAAACAAGATATTAGGAAACAGGGAAATTGGTATTTTAAATAAACAAACAATTCATTGTGGTGTTAACAGCTGATAAATGTTCTCAATCTTTTGATAAGATAAATTATTTAAAGGGCAAAAATATGTACAATTTAAATAATCTCCAGTCAGATAAACGTGATAACCACAGAAAACACACGTTTGCCAACAATCAGCTGGTCTGGTTTGTTCTCTTGAGCCTGTTGAGAAGTGAAAAGCCCTGATATCACTGACCCCATCTGGAACAATGCCAGAGTCCAGACACAAACCCACTGTAAGGCCACAGTGTGGTCATGAGACTGAAGGAGTGAACCAACAGTTGTTCTTTTGTCTCCTCCTTTGATTTTACTTTATGTGGCGGATAAATGGGCTTTAACCGGTTTTCAAATCTACTATACTATTTTCCTTCCTTCTCTGTTATTCACCTGCTGCATGATCTCCCTACAGATGGCAGATTTATTTGCAGTCATAAAGCCACAGCTGCTAGCTTGTTTTTTTTTTTTTCACCAGTACTTTGAATTTCCTCAGTTTCTCCTGTATTCATTTTCAGTTTCTTTCATTTTCTTGTGTACGTCTCCTTAGCCTGTACTGACTGGTCCCATGATATTAATTCATGCTAATTAAGGTCCCATGAAAATTCCTGCCTTTTAATTTGGGTTCATCAACACACTCAGACGAATTTGAATGAAAACAGATGATTCGGAGCATTTGCTGTGTACAGCATGTGCTTTTGGTTTGTATTATTTTGGCTGTAAATACTGTTTACAACAAATTTAGAAAAATACTGGTGCACGAGCCTCAATATCCTGAGCAGCGAAGCAGTAGTTACACAAGTCTCAGAAATACAAGTTTGCTGTCTTGCCTCTAGTTCGATGAAAAGACTTGAAAACGAAGCTGGAACCAGGGGGACCGCTAACTTAGATCTGAAGCAGAGGGAAACACCTAGCGTAGCCATGAGTAACACAACCAATACCAGCACCTGTGAAGCTTATATTAACACATCATATTTATATAGTGTAAAAATCCAGTATTTATTATTTCTTTCTGTTTTACCATCAGATAAAGCTAAGCTAGCTGTTTACTCATATTTTCAGTCTTTGAAATAATAAAATAATAATTTAAAATAAGTATATTTTTGGATAAAAACGCAGAATTACAGTTCTCTCTCTAATGTGAGTAAGGAAATAGTTAATAAAATGAATAAGTGGTTTGTTGACTTGCATTTTTGGACTTCTTTTTTTCCCACGGCCCAGTCGGATTTGACAGCAAATGTTACAAAAAAGAAAAAAGAAAAAAAAGAAGAAAAAGAGCAGCACTTTCAGATGAAATCCTAATGCTCAGACCTGAGACCAAAACTGAAAAACAGACGCCATAATATGTTCCTCTTGCTGCTGTTCACATCAGCTTCTGACAACAGTTCTTAGAGATAATCATAGCCCATTCAGATCAGTGAGGCATTAGTGTTCGACTGCCCTCTTTGGTGTAAAAGAGGAGAAATCTTGAAGTGGCAGCGACGAACAATGAACAGCCCCCCTGCTAGATAGCGAAGTGCAGTTTAATTAAATACACTGCCACACCAGAAAATTTAAATATTGCCACATTCAAAATCAAATCCTGCTGTTTTGTTTTATTTTCTTTCTCTCTGAATCAGGTTTTTAATGAATCCTCGTCATAAATTCTAGGGGTCACTAAGGTCTATAGCATTTCTAATTTCAGAACTGCTGCAATTTGTCCCACAAAAGAAAAAAAGAAAAAAAAGACTAAATCAAAACCTTAGGATAGATTGATTGGTTTCTACGCATGAGCCCCCACCATTCCTCCTTCCACCCCTTCAATTTGCTTTGTTCTACTGAAGTGCACCTTCATGCTTGCCTTTGCAAATTGCAGTTTTTACTTAACACAACGCTTAATTGCAGGCACATGCTTGAGTGGTCACGGTGCCCATCAGAGGCAAAATGAGTCACAACAGCACAGCGTAGATTATTCTGGAATCAGCAGCCGTGGTGCCAGGCTCCCACTCTAAGCCCCCAGGTTGCAAACCAGAGCCGAGTCCATCTCTTGGGCACCAGCACCAGATGGCAGAGCCAGTAACCGAGCTCAGGAAAAAACAGCAAGGAGGAATGAGGGATAGAGAGAGGAAATGAGAGAAAAGTCAGAGATTGGAAAAAAAAGAGAGGATGGAAAGCACTTGGGTTTGGTCTGATCATTAGATTTCTAAACTCAGACGACTGCGGATGGATTTGCATAGCCTAGGGTTGGCAGTGGCCCACTTTCCCCTCGCTGTCTTTCTGAAAGACTGCCAGTGCATTCCATTATTTGTGTCAAGGCGGGTTCTGTGATGAAGAAAATAACAGTGCTGGCACATAGTCAGAGTGTACGGTCTCTCCTCTACCCTCCCCTCCCCTCCCGGTGTTCACTGTGCCTGGCTGATTCCTGAATGCAACCCAGATATCTGCTGTGGAGGGAGGGCCGACAGAGAGAGAGAGAGAGAGGTGGAAAAAATACAGCAGGTAAGAGAGAGTGTAAGGTGAGATGAAGAGGGAGAATGTGTTGAAGAATGAAAGAGATAGAGAGATCAGTGCAGGACACACGCTTTCTGCAGGCAGAGCTCGAGGCCTGGATCACTCTGAAGACTGAACCCAGCCGGAGACCGGCTCCCACGGTTCAGATGGCTTCGAGACATTACTTTCCCCATCCTGCTCCTGCGCTAACAGACTAGCAAGGACAAAAAGACATGCACACTGGATAAAAGAAGAATGATGATGAAATTCCACAGAGAAATGAATCGAACAGATTATATATCATGTCACTAAACATGTGACTGAACACAAATAGACCTATGATAGCGCATAAATCTAAGCTTTCCTGTGCTGCATGTTAAAATAAAGTCAAACTAATTCTTTTAGCACAGTTTACTCTGTTCACTCTTATTGTATTAGATATGATTTTTCAGTTTCTCTCGCATGCAACCATATTTACACCTTCAACTAGTTTCTCCCAAACACTAGAAGACTTTGAAAAGACTTTGAAAACACTAAAGTCTGACACCCTCTCACATCTACAGACAATGTGTCATAAGAGTTTTTAGTCTCACACTATAAGATTCCCTGGAGTCCCCACCATGCGCTCTATCAACACAGTTTGCTGCTTCCTGTTTGGTGCTGGAGACAGCATCGCTGAACGTCACTATTTACATGAGCCAAGGCTAAAATAACTCAGGATAATATTGAACATGTTCCATTTTATAGTAATGTCGACACAAAAAAAAAAGACTTAACACGGCTCGGACGATCACCTCGCACCAGAGTATGATGACGGGAGCGTGCTGCCAGTCTAGTCAACTAACTTTAACTAACTTTACATTTTAAAAAAAAAAGCACACCCTTTAAAAGGTAGTTTTTTGTAATGGGGCACATGTGTTTGTTTGTGTACCGCATTTACACATGATTGACGTGTCACGCTTTGTTCTTAAGCCCACAATTTGAATATGTATGATATCTTCTTATTTACAGCAAATCAAAGCCCGCTCTCCGCAGCGTCTGATATTCTGTTTATTACAGTGGCTGAAATCCGCACAGGAGGCTCTTGCAGCGTGAGGCCATTGTTATTCATGGACAAGGTGTTTTCACTGTCTCTGCATATTTTTAGGGATTTGAATAACTATTCCCCTGTGGCTCAGAATCTGCTGACCTAATGAGCCAACCTGACTGATTGACACAGGAGACCATAAGAGCAGCCATTCATCATCTCCTGTGGTGAATAAACATTGGATATTTTATCCTCCCAATGTGTGCTTGATAACGGATCATTTTAATCCCGCCAGAAAAAAAGAAAAAGAGAAAGAAATCCCATACAAACTACCAACATGTGCCTGACAATGCCCGATCACGGTCCGACGTCTTAAAGCCACATGAGAAGGGAGTGGGGGCTGCCAAGAATTTTCAAAAAAATTAAATGATGATTGCTTTTTAGGTTCATCAAAGAGCTCATTCTACCTTAAAATTGCTGGTGGCAGTACAAATTGAAGTAGGAAAAGGTTTTTTCTTTAAAAAGAAAAAAAAAACTTCAGTTGACAAATTTGAGAAGGCATCTTTAGGAGCGCGATGAAAGGCATGAAGCCCATGAATGACAATGGTGTAAGTGAAATGCACTGGTTGCTTTTTTTTAATCGTTTCTGTCCCTGATGTATTCAGAGGCTCACATCAAGCTGTCATTTAACAAGGCTTCTCATTGGAAATCCCTGCTGTTCTGGCTTTGCCTTTAAGAAGTTGGATAGACCCAAACTTCCTAAATCTGGCATCATCCTGTCAAAATGAAGATTAGTGGATAATGTGTAGTGGATAATAAGCCCGTCCTGTTTTCTTTTAACATTTTTGCCAGTGTTAAATGCACAGCAAACCTAAAACGAACGGTTTCAAAATGGGTCTTTCAAGGGTAAGAGGGAAAATAGCACTGCAATTACACAAGTAATTAAACAAATTTTTACCACGCTGAAGCAGCTTTTTAGGGTTCAAGGGGGAGTTCAAATAACTGCAAGGTCAACCGAGTCGACCCGCTTCAATTGTTAAAATGATTCCAATTGAGGCTTCTGTCGCCCGTTTCCTCAGAGTGCTGTAATTTGACTAACAACTGAAAAGAGATGAGAGGCTTTACATTGTATGGCCAATGCCAAAGGTTAAGGTTGTTTTATGTGAAGTTTTGAAATCCACAATAAGATACGTTTATGGTTTTAAGGACCAAAAACCATCTCATCGTAGTTTTACATCTCCTCTCTCGGGCCTCTTTCTGGAGCTCTAGTAACAACAGGTCAGTGAGCCAATCAGAAGAGAGGCAGTCTTTTTAGCAAAGCTGAGCTAACTGGCTTCGTGTTTAGCCCACACAAACAAAACAAAACCAAAGAGAACTGAGAGAAGTGGCCCGGCTGACTGCCACCGGTGTATATGGTACAGCCAGATCAGGTGAGTTGAATCTCCCTGACGCCCCCGCGGTCCTGTCTGTCCGCCAGGCTCCTGCAGGGACAGACCTGCCCGGAGAGGGTCGTCACAACTGCACGTCTGATTTCCATAAAATGTTTACCACACAGGCTCCGGTTTTCAGGTTTTATAATACCACTGACACCATTTATAGAGTACTGATGGTTCTCAACGAGAAGTGTTTGTCAGCTGTCAGCAGAAAACCTGTAGTTTAAATAACAGTCGCTACCCTTTATACTGCACCATGGCCTGTTTACTGCATCTATTTAGCAGTGTTATGGTGACTGTGGAGGGGTTTCCTGAAACATTTATGCACGACGTCAGTAGTCCCCATTTAAATGCTGAGTGTGAGTTGAGCACAGACTTACTTTAGAAAGTGCTTAGACTGGAAAACATACAGTAGGCCTGCCCTTTATATCTTTGGCAGTTCAATCCTAAAATCCCTTAGGGAGGCACACACCCATTTAAAGGCTGTTAAATGATGATTGATGAGGCATCTTCGCAACGAGCTTGCCCCCTTCCACTACTTTAGCAACAATCTGTTATCCCCAAAACACCAAAAGCCAGGCCACATTGTTGTATTAGGCCCCTTAATTTTCCTGCATCAGGGGAATGGGAGCCATTAGCCATTTAAGTGACAGCAGAGAGCTTCGAAGGGCAAGTTGTCCAGAGACGGAAAGTCCTCGTTCTAACTGGAGGTCAGAGGGCTGCTGGTTTGTTGTACCCCTCGCGGGGCCTCACACAGCACACTCACATGCTCCCTGTTAAAGATAGCTCAGTACAACATATGGTCAGGGGAAATATCAGGGAAAAGAAAATAGCAATTGAACAAGTAGGGTCATGTTGTTTACTTTTCAGTTCACTGAAGCTATTACAGAAAGTGTGTGCAGCAATATTACAAACCATTTGTCAAGATCACTGCTTTTTTTTAAAAACTTTTTCTTAATTGTGGACCTTTATAAAAAATAGATTTTAAAATGTGTTAACACATCTCACTTTGTACTGACTGCTGCATAATCTATGAAGTATGTACATGTAGTTTGGCATTGCATCGTCTGATTTTCACATCCACACAGAATTATATTGTGAAATTTCTCTCTGTAGTCAATCAAATAACACTTTAAAAGGATATTATTTCACTTCTGCTAACTAATAATAAAACATGGTAAATAGCTAATGTCTTTATTACTCTTAAGCTAATAGTTAACATCAGTTTTTTGTTTGTTTTTGCTGGCATGCTGTTTATCTTCCGCTTAAGCCACTAATATAGATGATCGATGTTTTCAATTAATGTAATGATGTAAAAGTAAAGTATTATATCTTGCCTTTCTAATTGTATACAATATTAAACATTTACTGTAGATTTGTTTTAATTTATGGTTTTTATAAGAAAAATGCCAAGTTATCATGGCATCTGGATGCAGAGACTGTTGTGCGCTGGTGGTGGACGTTGTGGGTTCAGCAGTCGAGGCAATAAGTGAAAGGTCTGCTGAGGCTGTACAGAGAAGAGACAAAACTTAGACTGTTTTTTTCATCATAGTTATTGTCACAAACATCTGGAAATGTTGCTCATTTTTATAGGTTATAGTTCAGAATTCAGAGCCCTCAGAGGCCACATGCTGCTAATGTTGAAGGCTCTGATTTTATTATTACGACATGTAATATAATGTCTACGCAGCACAATGCTAGGTAAATGATGATATTTAAATTCATCAAACCAGATAAATAGGTGTATAATCTGACGGAAGAAGGGGAAAGGTGTTGACATCCCTGTGCGGCTGGCGTGTCAGGTTTGGTGTGTCACTGGAGACGGACAGCTGGGGGCCGTGGGAGGCACAAGATGGCGCTGAGCAGTCTGAGGAACCGGGGCCCTGGGGGGGGCACTCCTCTTCTGCAGCTGGGGCGAGCAGCACAAGGCAAGGTAAATGAAGTGACTGCCGGGGCTGGCGTCTTTGGCCCAGCGCTGCTCTCTCTGTCTCTTCTGGCCAGAGTTTGAGCCTCGAGCCTTCCGGCACAGTCCTCTGCCTGAGTCAGTATCAAAGCAGGCCCGCATGCTGATGTGGTCCCTGGTTCCCTCGATATGAATGTTTGGTCCCATGGGGAAGAATGTGATTTCTCCTTCTTTGACTACAGCTGACTCTGCAGTCGTAGATTTGATGGAGCTTCTGACTCACCCCATGATCCTCCGTGGTGGCAGTCAGGAGCCTGAGATACCCCTCGGTGGGCTCCCGCTTGGCATCATTCTCACAGTTAGTGATGTTTGGGATCCAGCAGTAAGGCAATAATGGTGCTGCTCCCTGAAGCTGATCCATCACGTCTGACCAAACGTGGAGTTCAGTCCATCTGGGTGTTGGAGGTTGTATGTCTCTGACTGACCCTAACCCAGAGACCTGAAGCTTTAAACCAGAGCAATTTCTATATCCACCTCTCTTTTCAACATCTTGATGCTCCAGTAAAGGAAATAAGCGCTCTCTCACACAGACACACACACACACACACACACACACACACACACTTTACCTACCTTTCTTACTGTTTCCATTCCCTATCTTTTCATACAGGAACATAGCAAGCAAGTTAAAACTGTGCGTGTCTAAATTATTATAAATAATTACTATTTTAAATAGTTAAAACAGCTCATCTAAAAAAAAAAATGTTAAATACCAAAGACACCTCATGTTTAAATGGCTAAAATGATAAAATGTCCAACTTTTACTGTTTACTAGTGTAAACGGTGAAAACAGCTAAAGTAAAATTTTTTACCAATGCTAATAAAAACTTGCTAATGTCTTTCTTTCTCTCATAAAGTAGTTAAACTCGCTCTTGTCGTTACTTTGCAGTGACGTGATGTTTTCAAAGCTGTCGCAAATTGAGCGCAAATGAAGGGAGCACTTCGGTTCCGTTGGTCTTTTAAAGGCGATGCAACCTTGAGATGAAAATCTTAAATCCGACTGTGGAGAGACACAAACATGCTGAAGAGGTCTTTTCATTGAGCCCCTAATGTTTCGAGCACAGAATTTGTACTTCACATACTTTCTCAATGCTAGCGATCCCATTATTTAAGAATAGCGGCGCTTTAGAAAGTTGGTACAATGCACCTCTAGGTTTTGTGTGTCTCTTTACATGTGTTCGACCAGTCTGTCAATATGTCTGTCTTCTCCTTTCACTGCAGCACGTGAAACAAAAATATGCTGTTTGCACTTTTTATCGGGATAGCGCTTGTTTTTTGTTTTTTTTTACAAACCATCCACTACGTGCGTCGCTCCTCTTGTGTCGATATCTCATCTGAAATATTCAACCGCGTTTCTTAAGGTGAACAGAAAGAATGTGACTCATTGATTGTGACAAGCAACAGACTCGCCGCTGCAGAACAACACCCATGCAGAGGAGATGAAATCAACAATGGAGATAAATTGTGATTCAGGACACAGTGTAGAAGCTAAATGATTGTCAGGTTGGTATTTTCATTCCCACCCTGTCGAAATAAATTGTGCACTCTGGACGAGAATTGATGCCCCTCAGCAAAAGGTACAGTATGTGAAAATAAGGCAGGAAATAGAAATAACCTAAAGGAGACAGTGGGAGATAGAAAGAGGATACGGAGACAGAAAGAGAAAGAATTTCCCAGGGAGGGAGAATTACCAAGAGAGACACGATAGAAAAACAGAAAGAGAGAGAGAGAAGAGACACTGTCTGTACCCAATAGAAAATCTGTATTGACTTGAGTAGTGTGAAAACTTAAACCCTTTAAAGGATTTTTTTTTCATCAATACAACTTACACAGAATGTCCTGACTTATCAGACAAGAGCCCAGTGAGCCCTTTGCCCTCACATTACAGATTTCCTACTGAGAGCAAATGGGAAAACTCGATCCTTTGTTTCTGCTCTCTCTGGGCCTACAAATCTTTTTCTGATCACTGGATGCATGTGGGGACTCCAGGATTATTGGGATATTGTATTTCCCTTTACCAGAATCGCTGCATGCATTTGGTCGAACATAGACACAACTTGAACACAGTGGAAAGCTGGGAAACGATTGAGGAAAGAAATTCGACAAAGCATGATATATTATCATAGCCGGTCATGCAATTCAACTTAAATAAGCTACCGGCAGCTTTGGACTGTTTACACAAGGCAGGTTGGGTCCGTGGATTCACGTTCACACCAAATTTTTAACCCGAAGCAGCATCAGCAGAAATCCAGATTCATCAGATCAATCTATGTTTTTTTCCAGTCTTCATCTGTTCAGCGTTGGTGAGCCTGTGTCCACTGCAGCCTGACATTGATCTCTCTCATCAACAAAGCTTTTCCCTCTACAGAACTACTGCTCACTGGATAGTTTTTTATTTTTATATTTTTCGCACCTCTCTGAGTAAAAACTCTTGAGACTGTTGTTGTGAAAATCCCAGGAGATCAGCAGTTTCAGAAATATTCAAACCAGCCTGTCTGGCACCCGCAACCATGGTCACCGATATTTGCTGATGTTTGTGAATATTAACTGAAGCTCCTGACCTGTATCTACAGGATTGTATGCTCCGCTGCCACATGATTGCCTGATTGGATAGTTGCATAAATAAGCAGGTGTACAGGTGTTCGTATTTAAGTGCTCAATGCGTTGTGCGTGGTGTGATTTACATATAGCTCTGTTACTGTCAGCCACTGGAGGTCACAGCAGTCTATGAAATGTATAGGTGTTACAGTGAAGAAGGGACTTCTGTGTAATGTTAGCAGTTCGTTGTATGTTCTGAGTTAAGCTGAGTCTCGGCAGCTAAAGCGCTAAGTGCTAGTCTGCTCATGAATTACTGTGAAGTTGAATAAACAGCAGCTGATTCATGACAAGTGTATGTTTGAATCAAAATGACAGAAGCGATACTACAAATGAAAATAAATGTAATCAGTCTAATAAATCAAAAACATGACAGAACGAATCTGGATTTGGCCAGTAAAAGTGGGAGATCTGACCCATCCTGCATCGTGCTATAGCCGGGTGGTGAAAGAGGCGGCACTCACAAGCTCGTGATCAGTTCAGCAGCCGCCCACTCCCAGCCATAAAACTCACCACTCTCTTGGCTCTCTCCCTCTGGTCTTCTGCCACCTCTGCCCCTTTCCTGCCCCCCGATCCCCATCTTCCTCCTCACCTCTCACCTCCCTCGCCTTCTCGCATCCTGAAATAACGGCCAACACTCGCTGCCCCTTCACCCTCGTGCAGCCCACGTGAGGCTGTTCCTTGACCCTGCAGTCCATGGACACACTGCCAGTCTGATTATGTCAGATTAGGGACTCATTCTCATTTCACTCTCTGTCTTTCACCGTCTGCTGGGGCCTCACTCTGTCTTTTTACTGTCTATTTGCTCCGGTTAGAAAGAGTAGACTGCATAGGAGAGAAGAAGTCAGGGGGATAAGGAAGGAGGAGTATCAGCCCATTGTGAAGGGCTGACATGACGGCCATTATAGTTGCATAATGGCCAATTATAACCTCTTTTTCACCATTTGTGTTGGTGCAGTAGACAGGATTTCAAAGTGTAAGCAAAGTGCTGCCTCTTTAAAGACAGTTACCAGTGAGTGTTTCTCTTTATCACAAAAGCGTCTGGCACACAAAGCCAAAAGTGTCAATTTAGCGAAGCAGCTTTCAGCCCAGTTGGCCACTACACGTTATAAATGAGTTTCATTGTCATTGCAGAGCTGCCTCAGTGACAGTTTAAAGTAAAAGTTGGATTTTAGAAAATGAAGCAATGCTGGAATTGTTTGACATCATTGTAATGCCTTTGGTTTAGAAGTTATACCAGGAACTGATCTGATCAACAACTTTTAGACTTTTATTTTGACAGTTTGAGGTTATTTTTAGGTTAAATTCTCTTATAATGCCTTTAGTCCTGGGAGCGAATCACACCTCCTGAGTGATTCACATCAGAAAGAAAGAGAAAGCCTTTGTTCCCTTTTTGGACTCAAGTTACATAAGTGCGCCCTCACTATGTCAGGACAAAATATCCCAGAGCACAGTGACCCTGGACCTTTCCACATGCAGGGATATCTTGACATTTAAATACAAAATGTAATCAAGGGACAAAATCCATGCAGCCCCCTACCGCTAACACACTTTTACCTTTTTGCGCAGAATGTGCTCGGTTCTTCACAGAGAGCTTCAGGCACAGGAGGCTTTACTCTTAATGGCAGATTCATATCCTGCCACTAAGGCACTGCACTAAAATGTTTGGCTTCTGAATCCTATATTTCACACCCTCCTCAGCACTTATAATGCTTTGTTAGACCCTCCACTTTACTTAGAATATTATTATATAATTGAAAACATAACTTTTTTGCTGGTAATGGTGGCTGGTAAAAGATGCTAATATTTACTTTCACCACTGGTTCGTAATGTGAACGACACTTTATGCAGAACTCAATATAGTATTAATCCCCTTTAAACACCAAACTTAATAAAATGGTGAAAAGAGACATCTCATTGAACAATATACATGTCTAGGGCAAAGTATGATTCTCAATATCTATTAACTACTGAGAGAATAAAGGAACAATCCTGGCTTTAATAACCCAAGGTGATGTCACTACAGAAACATCTGAATTATCTTATAAACTGTTCAGCATATACTGTGAAAAAAACACACACCTTCCCTCAGTTTGAACTTTGTATTAACTTAATGCAGGAATGTCACGTCACGCACAACCTTGATATGAAAATACAAAAGAAAAAAACCATAAGAACCGGGTAGTTTAGTTTAGTTCTGTTTAGTCTTTTCCCAGTTTGTTTTAAAGGTATAATGTGTAAGATTGTGCTACTTGATCCACCTCCATAGGGGGCAGCATTTCACCTCTTCACCCCTGTCCAGTTAATCATGTTGTTGTTTTCCCCATGTTCTTTATAATTTATCATTTATATGTGCATTTATTGTTGATAGTTAAAATTGTTGATAGCACTGAAACAAATTATGAGTGCTTGTAATACAAACAGAATGTTTTTATTTACCTATAAAAATATGAAGGCAAGAGGATACTGCTTGAAACATCGGTGTCAGGCTGCAGCAGCATGAGGGAAGGATGATGACATCATCACAAAGGCAGGATCAGAAAATAAGGTTTATTGCTAGGAAGGTTTTCATTTACAAGATATTTGTCTTGGTATGTGGTGCAGTTTCCAATAAACATAATAACAGAAAATAGCAATAAAAAAGGTAAAATACTGCAACAGGTCAAAAAGATAAATATACATAGATACACATATTCAAAAAATAAAACAATAAAGGACGAGCAAAGGACGAGCAAAAGATCACAGTATAGACAATATCTGTTCTGAGCAGGAGTGATACTCCAAGGTGTTACTGTAATGTGGTTGTTGTCGATTGATGAGGCCAGATGCAGAAGTAAAGGCCGGTGCTGGTCCAACACTGGGGAGGACTGGACTGGACTTCTGGTCCTCATACAGACAAACATGTGATAGGAAAATTAGTTTAGATCATACAAGTTCTTTATATTCAAACATGTTAGGTCTGTTGTGTATGTGAGACTGAGGGCAGACTAGATGCTACACTGACTCACACAGCATATAGTGTTTATAGGTGGTGTTACAACACGGTCCGGGACGCGGCTAGTTGGTTAGCATGCTCATTTCAGTAAATATCTCTGAAATACAATAGATGGTGGTCTTGGTCCTTCACATACTATTGATGGTGTTAGTTCATTTTTTGAACATTTTAAACTAAACTTCTGGCCAGATTTGGACAGATCTTACACAATGCTCCTTTAACCTGAGTGCACTTTTCAGTTTAATTTGCTCTTTAAGCAAGCTTGCATTATGGTTTGTTAACGTGCTTAATAATGGCACTCATGGAGAAACAAACAGTTGCGTGGAATGAGAATGAATCCTACGACAACACCTGTCATCTCACTCATCTCCATCCACAGCAGCAGCAGTGACAAGCAGCAGGAACCACACAACAGGAATCAGACCCTGTCTGATAGAAGGCCGTCCTCAGCATCGAGCAAATCCTTCACGACAACTGCTGATCACCCAGAGGTCAACTGGAAGTCACACTCCTTTGCATCAACTCTCCAAATCAAACTAAATTATTATTAAACCTTCTCAGTAAAAAACAAGACTTAGAACATGTTATAGCATATATATCAAAACTGTAAATTAAATCACTTTCCAAACAATTATGAAAAATCGAATGGTAAATCTTATTATAGACGCACAAAAATATATTGAATAAATTCTAATGCATCTTTACATCAACCAAACAGAAATTGCATCTTATCAATAACTGGGAATAATAGCCATTATCCATTTAAGATAAAAAAAATACAAACCTACAAAGTGATGATGTAAATCAGGTCATTACACAGGTATAGTGGTACCGTTAGTGGCTTGTTTCGTTTTGGAGGTGTGTAGTTATAAAGCAAAGTGTTGCACACATTTTAATTTTGTCCTCATGATATACGATGCTATCAGCATGGCTAAAACTCATAGCCACTCCACTTCGTAATAATTCTAGGCTAAATAAAACAGTTATTACTGCCACAAAGTAAGTGAACAGCTTTGTGCCTGCTGATGGACTTTAGCACCACAATATTTCCAGTTCGCCTCCAGATGTGAAAAAATATTAGCTGTATTTTACCATCTGTTTTTAATGGGGAAGCTAAAACCCTGATACAGAGGATTGTTCTCTGTATCCTTATGACCCAAAGAGTGCACATAAGCCATCTGTTGTTGTTCTTTTTAAAATAAAAATCTCACAAGGAATGAAATAAGAGAATAAACTGAGTTAGGAAAAAGAAAATAGGCCGTCTCTGCTCTCTCAAAGATTTTAGGGCCGTGCTCTTATCAAAAAGGGAGGGTAATCATTTTCATATAGTCCCTGACTTGCTGGTGATCAAGACAGAGTTTTGCGTTTGTGTGTGCAGGCATGTGTGATCGTGCAACTGTTTGTGTGAAGTGAAGGTGGAGGAAAATGAGACGCTGTGATAGACACAGGTTCTGTTAGTCTGCTGATGGTATCTCACTGATCTGTGACACAGAAAATGCAAAAACGGAATCAGTGACAAAATCTCCTAAACTCGTACAAATCTCCTTAATATCCTAAATCAAAGCTTGCATCAAATCACAAGGACTCTGTCTGTAGTAATTTTGATTGCAAGAGTGTCATCATATAATATCACAATTGCCTTTTCTGATTAATTGCCCTCCAGATGCATACTGCATACAGCCCAGCACTCAACTCAAGGACGGCCACCTGGCGTCTGCAGTGTGCTGTGAAGAGAGCTGCCTGCTCATCACTGTTTGATCCTGCAAGCGCCAGCAAACCGGTGTTTTATCAGGGCGGCTAATTATAGGCAGAGAAGGATGTGGAAACGGCATCCTGCCTCCAGAGGAACGCGACGTGCCCACACATTTCATTTGTACACACACACACACACACACGTGCCGAGAGGCTTCCACGGGCTGACGTGTGACTGACTGAGGACTGCGCGTGCACACACACACACACACACACACACACACACTCACACAAACACACAGACATAAACATCACAACTTCCTCTGAGGTTCACCACTATCCATCCATCACGGGGAGGGCAGGACAGAGAAATGACACGGGTAACTGCGCCGCTGTGGTTGGTCAGCGACAGAAACATCTCTCTGGCCCCAATTTGGGGTCCTTGAACTCTGCGGTCTTTGTTTGTATCCTCCCATAACCCCAGCTTTCTCTATTGTAAGGAGATTTGTCAAAGTTGAGGGTAGTTTGGAGAGGTAAACATCCACTGGGCTTCGGTGGAAGTCGCTCCTGCATACAGGGGTTACTAGAGTTCATTTGGGGCTGAGTTTACTCGCTATGTTGTTTTTTTTACATAAAGGAATTGTGCCTTTAGCTACAATATTCACAGGAATGGTAATGATCGTTTTTGTTTTATTCATCATGATAAAGTTTTAGGGATAAAAGCTGTTTACATAAATTAGCAAACTTTTGCTGGAGTTCACAGGCAAATAAAATAATAAATTTCTAATTATAAATAATTAACAATAGCCTAATTATTCACTCATGTCTTAATTGCTCTTTATCTACAATGATAATTTGTTAGAGGAAATTAAAATGAATAAGATAGAAAAAACAAATCAAGATTTAAACAGATCAGCAGTGATAAAGGAAAATTTTTCTTTCAGTTTTTGGACAAAATGTCAGAGAGAGTGAAGCTCTGCTCTAATGATAGTCCAACAAACAAATCCTTGGCATAACTACAAAAATCTGGCAGCTGAATTATCAGTTCTAAAGTCAGCACTGAGCATCAGTTCATCTAAACCGAAAAGTGTGTCGGCCTTCAAAACCTCATCCCGTCCGTCTTTTCAGGTTCCTCTTTTATTTGCCAATCACTCAACGTAGGTTCATGGGTAATAAGGTCTGTGCAGAGCTGAAATGAAGATAATCCTCAGATTTTGTGTGCGTGTGTGTGCGTGTGTGTGCGTGTGTGTGTGTGCGTGTGTGTGTGTATGTGTGTGTGTGTGTGTGTGTTGTGTTCAGCCTTCTGTTAGGGCACACTACCAGCATCTCAAGGATGTCAGCAGACGACAGCAGTCTAGCCTTGGATTGCCGACTTTCAGGGCACGAGTCATAAAACCGCTACTCCTGCAGTAAAGCTGCTTTCACCTGCTTTGAGTTTCCTTTTGCATTTTCTCGTGTTTCCTCCGCGCCAAATTTCCAGCATGTTGCAGAGCTCCTCCTTTAAGCACAGTCACGTCATATAAATTATTATAAGTAATTTTTATGGTCATGACAGAGCAGCGTGAGGGGAACTTGGCTCTGCTTTGTAGCAGAGGCCCCTCCGTAGGGCCCCGTAGTGAGCAAGGGATGGAAACATTGATGTGTGCCATTCATCTTAATGTCAGCTGTGTGTATGTCTGTGTTTGTGTGCACATATGTGTGTGTTGTGCTCTATGAATGCATGCATGCGTGTGTGTGTGTGTGTGTGTGTGTGTGTGTGTGTGTGTGTGTGTACGTGTGATGTTTTTTACTGATAGATGTTCTGACTGCACAGTCGTCTTCCAACCTGTCTGAAGAAGAAGAAGAAGCAGCCTGTTTCTGATTTGTGAAGAGCTCAGAAGCTGCAGATGTCAGAAACCAGAACAGTGAGAGGTTTGTGAATCTCTCGCTCCGTCTGTCTCCTCTCCACTTTATACATCAGCTTGCAGATGCAGCACAGTAATGCAAATATTGACATAGTGGGGAAGAGGTCCAGATTTTGTATTTCCATACCCAAACAAAGATCTACAACAATATATATGAATACGAGAGAGCCCTCAAGTGGGACCATGCTGCAAGGGGATTCATGCGCTTTAAATAAAACAGAAGGACTGATTGATTGCAGAGGGGTGACACATTTGATGATGGTGGTGGAGAGCGCTGGCTAACATGTTGCTCCCATAGGTGTTCAAGTGGGTTGAGATCTGGTGACTGTGAAGGCCGTAAAATATGATTCACATTATTTTCATGCTCATCAAACCATTGAGTGACCCCTTGTGCTCTGTGGATGGGGACATGGTCAACCTGGAAGAGACCTCTTCCATCAAGATAGAAAGGTTTCATCATCACTCCGAATCACTCAGAATAACTTGAATCACTTCGTATTGATTTGCAGTGACCCTTCCCTCTAAAGATGATAAGTGGACCCAAACCATGCGAGCAAAATGCCCATCACAGTGTGACAGAACCACCAGATCCCCTCACTGTAGGGGTCAAGCATTCAGGCCACACACACTCGGCTATTTGTGGAGAATATGGTGAAGACTAATGACTCATCACTTTCCACGTCTGTCAACTAAATGCCTGGTGGTTTTTATACCACTGAACTCTCTGTGCATTCATCTTTGTGACGAGGCGTTAAGGCACCCTACTATAATATCCCTCCTTCTGTAACTGTCAACAGGTTTTTTTCTTGTTTTTCCCTACATATCACACTAATGCACAAGCATCACATTCACCAAATATGTGCTGTTGGCCACAATTTAGAACCCTATTTACTGATGTCTTTCCCACAGATCTAAACGCAAACATCACTTTAGAAGAGCTATTTGCAAGCGTTCTCTGCCGCTAAAAATGGTGTCTTTCCAGGAGTGAGTGGTGGTGATTGTCACCATTGGACAAGAGCTTCGGCCATCATTGCACCGCTGCATCCTCAGGGCAGATTGGAGGCTTCAGTGAGCCGCCAGATTAACCCGAAACCTGTCTAAACAGATAAGCTGCTTTTTTAAATGACTTCACATTAGAGGTGCAGGGAGAGCGTTCCACAACTTAGGTGCTGCGGCCTCAAAATCTCCATCACTGCAAGTCATTAAATGGGATGCGTGGGACATGTAGTGGATTTAACTTACTTGACCTGAGAGAGCGAGCTGGGTGTATGGGTGGAGTAAATCAGATATACAGGGGCTTGATTGTGCAGATTCTGTATGTAACAGGATCATCTATTTGACCTATTAAGAACTAGTGGCAGCATACTAGTTAGCTGAGTCTATAAGAGCACCTCCATGCCACTGAAAACTGAAACAGTCAAGAACAGGGACCAGAGCTTAGCGACGAGGACAAACAGAATCTGACAACTGGTGAGCGGAAACAGGGAGGTTATATACAGAGGAGATGAATGGGCACTGTATATGGGAACAGGTGTGTGCAGGGGCAGAAACCAAGCGGAGGGGAGTGGCTGTCTCTGAAATGACATGAGAGTTAGTGGCAATGAGAAGATGGAACTGGCAGAGACAGTAGAGGGAACCATGACAAACAAATGTCTGGAACATACTGAACGTCTCACAAACTCATTCAGCGCTGAGGACACAGAATTTAAAAAAAAAGACTTAAAGTTTCACCTCGAAGAAGTATTTTGAGTCAAGGTGTTTGAACCTGGAAATATTTCAAGTGCATAAATATGTTTTAAATTCAAATAGCACGTTAATGAGTGCCAGCAGTCACAGATAAGTTTTTCTCGCTCGAGGTACACGGCTTTCTCTGCTCGGAGTGAACATTATTATATCCTTGCCCTTTTGCTCTGTTGATTCAGTTGTAATGAGCTGCTTTAATATGTCCATACAGACACTGAGGCCCTGAGTTAACTGGATGTTTTGATGCCTGGACTCAGAATGCAAACATGGGGAAATGAATTTCTGTGATAGGTAGTTTTTCCTGCGGAGGGTGTATTGATAAGAGCAGATAAACACCTTGGAGAGTCGGAGGCGGTGATTAGGATACACAGAAGATGAGGCTCAGATTGTTTTTTTGTGTTAATGAATACAAACACACATTCTTGTTCATACACGTTCACTCGGCGAGGTATGCCTCATTTCTGAAATATGCTCCAGATAAAACACCACGTACACATGCTTCAATGCCAGGATGTTTTTTTTTTCTGTATTATAATTTGGGCACTGTGAACAATTCAAATGCATCTGTTTGAAGCACACACGCCACCGAACTGCAAAAGGCATATAAACCCTTGATATTCTAGTGTCCTTTTCTAGCCTTTCATTCTGCCGTGGCTACACTGGTCGCAAAATAAACCCAAAAGCAGAGTAAGCAATGAGAGTCTTTCATCAGCACAGATGGTGCCCAAATATCCCGTGAAATAGTATTTAATATTCTCCCCCTCTCTCTCTGCTGAAGAGATGCCATCTCATTCCCTTTGTGTTGCTGTAGTACAGTAAGTCATGCCCGTCTGTGTTTACCTTGAAGGCTCCTTCTGCTGGTCATTTTCTACTCTGATATATGCTTTTAAAGGTTTTTAATTTACATTTGACTCCTCAGTTTGGCAAGTTATTTAAACCCCTCCCCCTGAACTGCCATTGTGCCACTGTAACTAGACATGGCAGACCTATCAGGCATTCTCCATGTTGAAGAGGTGATGTTGTGTTAATAGAGACATAGCGTATGCTTGCCACAAACCACGAGTGCACCGAAGTCTCAGCTCCCACACACGCCCCACCTCTTTGCCCATGTTTGGAGACGGCAGAGCAGCTCACTCTGAGCTTCAAAACTGCTCTTCAGAAATCTGCAGGTGACGTCACACAGGCTTTAGTTCGTCTTTATATACATGTTCTGACCTGATCTTTGTGGTATTAGAGGAGGTTTACAGTGCCGCTACTCCCAGCCAAATTTGTTACCTGAGATCGCGTGACGAAAGACGCGCACACATCAGTTAGTCCTCATCCTCGAAGCCTTTTCTCTTGTAACGTTTAAAGTGAAAACATATGGTTTCAACACATGAACATAAATGTAAGCTAAGCAGTACAGCAATAAGCTATACAAGAACAATGTTTACCTTTATTTCCATGTTTTCTACATGGATCATCAGCTGGTGAGGATACAGATGTTTTACCTGAGACTAGCCTCAGTTTATAGATACTTCTCATGTATCAGCATTAACTGAAGTCACAGAGGCAATCATAGGTTTCTCTAAAAGATAATTAACAATGTTTGAAAAACCCAGAGGGTAATCTTTCAGGATCCTCAAAGACTCTTCAAACCATCTGGATGAAAAAATATTTCATAAGCTGTAAGAAAAAAGGATTTTTAACCTCTTTCTCAAGTTTTCTTATTCAGGTTGCTGACTCTGTTTTGATTCAGAATGAGAGGCACAATTTGGTTAAAATCTTTGTTATTGTTCAGTGGAGAGAATATTTTTTCATCAGTACGGGTAAAACAGATGGTTACATCTGCGACTCATCTGTATGCTAAGACATGACCTGCACAAACCGGGGCTAGCCTGCTACATGCAGGTTTGACCTTTGTCTCTCAACACAACATCATGTACGTAGGTGGCCGTCAAGTGTATGTTTAAAGGTATAATGTCTAAGATCGTGCTACTTTATCCACCTCCATAGTGGGCAGCATTTCACCTCTTCGCCCCTGTCCAGTTAATCATTTTGTTGTTTTCCTTCTAATTTATTATTTATATGTGCATTTATTGTTGATAGTTAAAATTGTTGATAGCACAAAATGTCAACATCATACATTTATGCCACTTGAAGTGTTTGTTAGTACGGTTTGTCATTTGCACTAATGATACTTTTCGCTACAGACCAACATTAGATGTTACTCACCGGTCTAAAAGAAAAGCCTCATCTCTTTACTCGCACCAACACACAAGCATTCACCCATGTTTTGCTTCTTTGCAGTTGAACGTGGTTTCTTGTCGGGAGATAAAGATCGCTTTCTTTTTTTTTTTTAGTCGGGAGCTGTAATGTAACTTCAAGCCCAGGAGGAAGCTCTTCTTCTCTGTGAGACTGACTCACACAGCATCTAGTGTGTCTACATGGTATTACAACACGGTCCGGGATGCAGCTAGTTGGTTAGCATGCTCATTTCAGTAGATATCTCTGAAATACAATAGATGGTGGTCTTGGTCATGACATCATCACTGTGGCTCCTTTACATACTATTGACGGTGTTAACTAAACTTCTTCAGATCTTACACATTACACCTTTAAGACCTATTACAAAATTTTAAAAAGGAGTCATTAAAATGTCTCCCAGAAATGCTGTTTTTTTTAACCAACTCATTGAGTTAAAACTAGCTTGATTAGCTAGCTAGCTATAGTTGATCAAATGTGCAAGTAACATACCGGCTGTTAAATTCAGCAATCGTCAGCTAAATATGAGAAGCCTGCTGAAATTATTTAAAATTTGAAGTGGTAATTCTGCCACTGTTATGCAACAATGTAAGTAATCTTAAGTCTACAAATGGGCACAGCATCGCAGTCCTGCAGAACTAAGCATATTGCATGTATGAGATGGATGGTCTGGCTCTTGCCAATACAAGAGTCTTTTAATTTTTTTTCATGGATAATGCAGAATTATTTAAAATATAACTCTTTTTTCTGATCAGTTGGTGAGAGGAATTCAACTGTATGAGTAACATCATTAACTAATTCAGCCATTCAGTGTGACTAAGAGAGCACAATAGCTGCTGGGCATGTGCTGTAAGTGTTAAGACATTCAGGAAAGTGTCGAACTGTCAAGAGTTAAGGCAAGATGAAAAAAAAAAGTGATTCACTCTCTGTCTGACTAATGACTTTCATTAGTGGTGGAAAATGGGGGGTCAAAGCAGAAAGAAATAAAGTAGCCTGTGAAAAAGATTATTTTATTTGATTGATTTATTTTTTCATGGAAGCGTGCCATGGTGTCCGCAGGGTATTTACTGCCTGGATGTAACCATAGGAAATATACATTATATTTCTGTTGTTTTTGTTGTCTGTTGCCATGTTTTGCAGAGCAGTTAACAACGCTCCTACAGTCTCAGTGAAAAGCATGTGTGAGGCCATATAGTCCTTTAACTATCTGGAAGCAATGGGCCAGTGAGAGGGATGATTCATGTTGACAGCAGAGCTCATATCACCCAGGGTGTAAAAGGGACATTGCTGGAAGGGAACGTACCATAATATGGATGCCATCATTAAAAGCTGGGAGAGACTTCTGCTTAGCATGAAGCAGAGATAGACACTACACACATATTGTACAAAACTACACATGTATACACAAAATACAGAAACGTAGGGTGCACAGAACTCTATCTCTCCTGCATGTACACGCTCTATTTCCACAATTTGCAGAGCTTGCACTGGACACCTGAATAAACTTTGCTCAAGGTTTAGGAATAATAGCTCCATGCAATCCTAATATCTGCACCCATTCCATCATTTGAAAGTCATTATATTGGAACTGATTTTATAAATATGCTCTTATCCAGTCTGGGCAGTCAAATCAGTGGGTCTTTATTTAAACATAAACAATTTTCTCCCAAAGCCAGGAGAGGTGAACAACTCCACAAACCTGGCTTTTTCCACCTTATTTGGTGCAGATGAATCAAATCCTCGGCTGTTTACCCTCTTGTTTTAGCCTCCCGTCAGGACTGGAGAATGCTCCAATCAAATAAGATCTGCATGAAACAACAGCTCCGAAATGGGGACTTTCAAGTAAATCCTGGAGAGGGCAATTTAAGGTGAGAATCCAATCAAAGAATGTACTGTCTCTTACAAAACCCATAATAAACTTGATTAACTGATTCTTTTTGGCTGCTATAATTTTCCTTCTCCTGTCCAAATGCCTCCCAGACCATCACTTTGTAGTTTTAAAGTCATTGTGAAATTAAAAATAACTTCCAGATATTAACTATGTGTCTGTCCTTGCTTCTATTAAAAGTATTTTGTGGGGAAAATGACGTGTCAGTGGCTACAAATGGTGGATGAACAGGCACATAATACAGAAATCCATCTATTTATACAGAATTTGGGACCAGCAGCTTCTCAAAGTTCATTTACTTGCAACATCATATAACAATAACCTTTTTCTAAGACACATCAGATGCATCCCAGTGGTTGTGATTTACCCTTTTGTGAAATCCATAATTTCTGACAGCTCAAGATTAATAATGTTTTGTGCAATAAGCAGCTGACCTGAGCAATCGTGTGACTGATTACAAATAGTCTGCTTAAATGCCGCTGTCAGTTGTTAATGGGAAACAAGAATGAAAAACTGCAACACAATTTCTGATTTGGGCTAATCCAAACAAAGCAGGTGAGAAGAGGTGAAGCTGTAAATCCTTCGAGAGCACAAATTTAATATCCACAGAAATGGAGAATGGTGCTAAGAGACGCTAAGCATGAAGGGATCCAGGGATTTTCTGGAAATGAGGAAGCATATTTTGGCTCCTAACTAATAAAACTGTTACAAAATGTAGCTGATTTCCTCATGCACCTCAAGCAAACATTTATGTGAAGCCACAAAATGAGGCTGACATGCACTTTTTATGGGGAGACTCCAGCATTTACTTCTGGTGACATCATAGGTCTGAGAGTCAGTTCTTTGGTTTTGTAGCCTCCAGTAAATTCTCCCCGTTGAAGTTACTTTGCAGCTCTCCAGGGTGAGAGAAGGTATCTAAACAGGGTGATTGATTATTTAATGTGCAGATATACGGGTTCCTGTCGGTGATTTGTAAAAATAAGACCCAAATAATTCACTGCCCATTCAGAGACAGTTAGCTGCCTCAGAGAAGTCAGCGTTAAATGGAGCTCTACTGACATCTAGTGTTGAAAAGTAAAATTAGGTTGGGACAGGCTGATACAAAGATAATGCTGCAGGATGGAAGAAATTTTATTTATTGTCACTGCAGTGTTAATTTGTTAGCATCATTTTTGTTGTAGCTGCATGAGATGAAGCTGATTTTAATGACTACTTACTATAAAGTTTTTGGCTGTTTGATCTGCAAGAACCGCCTCTTTATGAAGACATTTGATTTGATAACTTAGTTCTAAAGCTCTATTTTACAGTGCAGTAACCTGTTTTTAATTTAAAGGAACTTGTTTAGAAAAATGTCCTAGAAATTAGCATCTGTATCTCCAAACATGAAAGAATAAGGCATTGTTGATGCACTAAAACAATGAAAAAGCGAATTATACATAAAGTGATTGAAACTAGCTGATTTGAGTTGAAAGCAGGTAGAACTATTTCTAAGACATTTGATTTATTTTCTTTTAAGAAAGTAAAACTTAATGGGCCTAATTCTCAAAGAAAATGATTAGATCAAAATCAGAGGCTGAACACATTTTTTGGAAACAAAATAATTTGTAAAATAAATAGTACTCAGATAATTGTAATGGAGTAGAGGTGGTGTAGTATAAAGTAGCATAAGATGGAACTAAGTGAAGTACAAGTACTTCAGCAATATACTTGAGTACAGTGGTTGATTAAAATGTTCAAGGATCAAGATTTTTTTTTTTTAAAAATCTAACATCTCTACTTTTGACTGAGCTCTCAACTTCACACAAGAAATGTTAATGATATTCACTTCAAACAGACTCTGAATTTCCCAGAGCCCATTGGGCCCCTGAGCCTGTGTTCAGCCTGTTCAGTATTCCATCCATGGCTGAAATGTGGATTTACATCAATTTACTCTAAACTCTTTCTTAAGTATAAAGTTTCCTTGCTCAGACAGTTTTAATCAGGTTTACTATGATACTGTAGTTTATGCTTTTGTGTTCTTAGACATTGAGCAGAAATTCCCAGAGCTTACAAGTCTGGAACATAGGCCCTTTTCACAGCAGACATTTTGACTTGTCATAGTAGGAAAGACACAGATGTTACTGATAATATTAACGATGGCTCTGCTCTATTTGAGTGCAAGAGTAAACTGTGACAGTGAGCCAGCATTTGCAATACCAGGACCATAAAACTGAAGCAGCTATATGTAACTCAGCCATCATTTGTTTTGTTATTTACACCTTTGCTTTTTCTGCTGTGACATGACAAAGTGTAGTCTGAGAAAAAGGCCTAAATTCCAAACCTGTACTCAATGTTTAGGAATTCAAAAGCATGAAGAGGTCTAGTGGAAGAATATAACACTAATATTTTAGTGA
This sequence comes from Seriola aureovittata, assembly GCF_021018895.1. Taxonomy (NCBI): domain Eukaryota; kingdom Metazoa; phylum Chordata; class Actinopteri; order Carangiformes; family Carangidae; genus Seriola; species Seriola aureovittata. The sequence goes on from NC_079382.1 coordinate 5,501,918, forward strand.
AAGAATAAAGGCAGCAAAAAAAATAAAATATGGAAAAATAAAACACCAGAATACAATAATTTACATTTACCACCTAACATTTACCCATTTGCCACACTCTTTTATCCAAAGCAACTTACAAATGTAGGACATCAGAAAGCTTCAATGCAGTTGGAAACCTTAGTATAAGTATTAAGAACTACATCTATTTAATAAGTGCAAGGGGATTGTATAAAGAAGTGCTAGTTAGACATGTTAGGACACACAATATAACTCGAAATAAAAAGGTACTCAACCATAATTATTATAGAAATAAAAATGTCGTTATTAATATTTTCCAATGTTAAATGAGACATTAGCTCTGTAGTAGCTACTAGTTCTATTTTCTTTTTTGAAATGTCACAATAAATTTTGAGACATTATTTAGCAGCAGCATGAAGTACAAACAAAAATAATTTAACTTTACCTAAAGGATAAATACTACAATGATTGGGATACCAGTGCATCTCCATGGACGTTACGTTACGTACGTAACGGGGACTAACGGCACTTCCGGTTGTGGGTGTGCGGCGCAGAGACGTTGTTGTGGGTGCAGCATCCAGAGATACAGAGAAGACGGCGACAATGGCCGATATATCACTGTATCTCACTAACGTTAATGTGTCGATAGGACAGAACATGGCTGTGCAGCAGGTCGGTAAATAGTTTACTCTCTTCTCACCACATCTTCGCGTTTTGTTTGCTGAATGTCGCTAATGATGTCGCTCAGTGTCTATGTTAACTGGTGGTCATGATGTCTGGTGATTTTAATTATTTTATTTTTTTTAACGGTTTAGCCTTTAGGAACAAATTCCAAATGTTAATAGTCGCAGATTCGTCATATCCGTGAAAATTGTGTTAGCCAAAACTGACGTTAAAAATGACAAATGACAAAACACGCACGTTAATTCTCCACGTCATAAACTTCCTTAAGACCAAGCCTTTAACAAAAATTACAAAATAAATAATTATGTTATTAATTGGGATTCATATCACCTGGTGTAAAGGGCGGGTAGTTCACCTGTAGCTGCCCTACACGGTCAGCCACAAGGGCTGGTGAAACGTTGTAAATAAATCATAATAGGATTTGAACGTTATTTTACCTCAGATATTTCTGGTGTTGAACACTTAAATAAAATTATATGTAGGTCAAGGTGCATTAAGAGCAGGTCATATCAGAGATCAAATCCCGTCTACACGTATGTAAGAGATGTGGCAGACACCAAATTATCAGATGCATTTTCGAGAAAAGCAGAGACTATGCATTGTTTCATATTTCATTTACACAATAAATTTAGCTTGAAATACACAATCACTGGATAAACTCAAATAGAGTAGGCATTGTTTGACAAGGGACTCTTATTTTGTCCATCAAATGCAAAGCACATGCAGAGCAACAAAAGTCCCTGTCAACAGGTGGTTGACCAACACAGCTCCAGAGGAGCTAGCTCCCACAAAGACTGCACTCTGGCTGTTCCATAATTAAGACATTAATCAACTCCAAGTGCTCCAAACTTGCCTTACCCATTGCACATATGTTAACCACACAGTCCTAACAATCATCTGTTGATTACAGATAGTCTGTTTTTTTCCTGAAATAAATAGCACTTCCATTACAATAACTACTGAAAACAAATTATAAACCAAGCCGTTTCCTTGATTAGCTTTTGGACCATTTCCATTCTAAGATGGCTGATCCCCTGCACATGAAAGGGAAGGTCCATCACTTCCTCCTTAAAAATCATGTCTGTCAACTTCCCCAAGAAATAAGTTGTGGATAAATAGAAGCTTAACAAACTCAGTCATGTGTTTATCTGAAGTGATGAAAGATGAAAAGCACATTCACTTACTTTCCACAGAGCAACAGCACATTGATTGATTGTTGCGGTAGTTCAATTTTTAGCTAAGTAATTGTACAATTGCAATTTCCAAAATTATGTTATTTGGCACCGGTGTGTAAATGCCTCAAAAACAAATAGTTGAATGTGGTTGGTATGTGCTTGGGTTTTGCTATGTAAGGGAATCATTTGTTTTTGAGGTAGCACCTGTCTCTGTTAAGGTGTATTGTGTTTTAACATTTGAAAACAGGATCTAGGTAGGTAAAGCAGGGCGTCAGTTAAGCAGATCGGAAGCACAACAAGGACGGGGCCTGACCGAGCTTTATGTCAATGAGACGCATCGTTCAGAATCCAGTCATGGGGCTCGATCAATTATTTTATTTTTTGGGCTAGCATCCTTGTTGACACAAGGATACATTTTACATTAACTGGTGATGTTACTTTTCTTTGCGAGGCCTTCGATATGTTGTTACACTTCACAGACACATTTAGGCTTACTATTCCAGAAAATGATCAATCTGCCAATGTCAACATCTGGAGCACAAGGATTGGAATATGTAAACAAACATCACCAGACAACATGACCACCAGTTAAACTGGAACATCTGTAGATTGTTGACACTTGTCAGCAATGTCCTGAGAATCTGGTTGGTCATACTATTACACAAGAAATGGATTTTCTTTTTTTTTTTCATCCCCACAACTTGCAAAAGTATTTTAATCCTAACTTGAGTCACTCCTTTACCCGTAATAGTACACAATGTCCTTGTGTTTGACTGTGATGTCTTCTCAGACTCCAAACCTGAGTAGGGACTTTGAGTGTGTGGAGCTGGGGGAGCAGGAAAAGAGAGAAGAGCAGCAGCAGAGGGAGAAGGTTCCTCGCAGGATCATCCATTTCTCCAGCGGGGAGACCATGGAGGAGTACAGCACTGACGAGGAGGAGGGAGAGGACAAGGAGCCAGAGAGGAAAGACCTGCTGTCCTCCCCGGTCGATGCGGTGAGGGTGAGGAATAGTGGAGGGATGGGGAATTCATGTGTGCGTGTGTGTGTGTACAAGAAGCTAAATGAGGACAAGGGAAATGATGAAGAAAGGGTTGTGTGTGAGAGTGTGAGAAGGACAAGGAATTTTTGTTTTCTGAGTAAATAATTCAAATGAGAAGCAGCAGCGGCATAAATGTAGTTCTTTACATAAGTGTCACAGTGACTGTACTTTTTTGTTTGCAGTCAAAGATGACTTGGGGTCCCTACTTCTGGTTTCACATGTGGAGAGCTGCCACATCCACTATTTCAGGTTTGTTCATTAAGTCTTTATTTACAACCTGAGGGTGGTAGAGGGCCTGTATCACACAAGACTAGTGAGTTACTCAGCTATGTTTGGGTTTAACTGTTTTTTTGTATCTTGGTGATGGCTTTCTTTTGACTGAGGTAGATCATCCCCAGGGTAACCTCAGAGAATAAGATCGCATCATTCTCACAGGACCTTGGCATATTATTGTATTTACAATTGAGTAACTAGTAATAAAAAGAAAAACTACCACTAGGATCATTTTGCCAACCATGGTAATTATGTCAGAAATAGAAGAAACATTTTTACACAACCGTGAGTCCAAGCTGGCTTTAAAAAGTGCTTCTAACAAGCAGAGACTAATGGTAATTATAGCTGCATATGAACTGCACACCATGTTTCACATTATTGTTCACTTTTATTCATTTTAGTTTGTTTTTCATGAAATTAAAAAAGAAAAAAAAACACCAAAATGTTACTGTGTAAAATAAATGGATGATCTTATTATCTGTTTATGGATAATTAGTTTATTTTTACAAACTTATTTTAGAAATTAGAAATAAAAAATCCTACCAGCACAGCGTTGCTCACTAGCGTCTTCCTGCATTTTTAGTCAGTAGCTAAGTTTACTGAAAGGCCAGCAGGGCAATGCAATGGGTCAAACTGATGCTGGACCAAAAGGCAAACTACTTCAGACTGTCAGTTGCGCGTTTAGACTGTGAGTTTTAGATATGAAGAGGTCAGTATAGTTCAAATGTTACATTTTTCCCATGTTTAATTTAATTTAATAAAAGGTGACAGCTTTAGTCAATGTAGGAATTCCCCCCATTTTTTTCATCATATTCTATATATTTTATACCACTTCTTGCTGCTACACTGATCTAATTTTCTGTAGGTATCATCACTGTTTGATGTCGTATCATATTAAGCATTTCACAGCTCTGATGATGCTGCATTTGATAACCAACTTTGTGATACCACAGTTATCCAGGATCACCACTGTTACCACTGAAGCAGTAGTCCTGTACACATATTGGAAAACTCAATAAAAAAAAACTCAATTCTGACAAAATATGAATTACCGATGCTGCTGACCGTAAACTCTGTATTTGTGTAGTTAACAAAAGATTGCACCTAGAATACTGATTTTTGTACTGAATTGAACTAAACTGGAATGGTTAAAGTCATTGGTTATTCCAAGCAGGGTGGTGCACCATTAGGGGAGGATGTTTTGTGTTGGCTTGTATTATATCCAACGTCTCCTTATTATTTTCCAGCATGTGACTACCTAGGGGAGAGGATGGCCTCCCTCTTTGGGATTACATCAGCCAAATATCAGTACGCCATTGATGAATACTACCGGATGAAGAAAGAGGTATACTGCAAGGATGTTCTCTAGTTGTTAGAGCATGTTATTGTGGTATTGAATTGGTTAATCAGCTGACATAATTCCCTCTTATGTCCCTGTGTCAGAGGGAGGAAGAGAAAGAGGAAAGCCGCTTGTCAGAAGAAGCAGAACGATCCTTCGACCAGCTACAATCTCAGGAAGACGAGGACGAGCCAATCACCATGACAGACCAACCAGAGGTATCCGCCACCTCCGCCTCCGCTCACCCTGATGTGACCTATCAGATCGAGAATGAAAATCAGGTGCCTTCAAGCACCATCAGAGTCCCTGCTATCGTCACGGCAACCTAAAAATCCCTAGAAAAGGACGTTTGAGCTTTCTTGTGTGTTTGTTTATTAGAGAAGGAACACCATCTTGTTTCACCAAGCACCGTTTGGTTTGTGTATGACACAGCTTTAGATGGGCAGTGCTGCTGTATGGTGGTTGTTCGGCAAGGACAGTGGTGGTGGAGTTACTCCTCTGACTACGAGGTGTCCCTTTCCAACAGTGTAGCAGCTGATAAAGTAACTGCTGGATAATGTAGCAACATCTTGTTATGAAAAACATACAATAAGAGTCAGAAGATGTGCCAGTTCATCTGCTCATGCATTGTGTTGTTTACATTTTTTGCCCATTCAGACCAACAGTTTACCATTTCGGCTCATTATTGCATTATCCAACACTTGAGGCTTTGTTAGTTGCTACAGCAGCCTCCCAAATGTGAACGTTTGCTGTGGAGTGAAGGTCATATGTTGCTCCCCTGTGCCTCTGATGGACCGGACACTGTGCCTAAATCACCAATACAGCCAAGTCAGTGCCAGATCTAGACTAAACATATATTTGAAAATGATTTGAAGTGTTTAAAGACATAAATTAGCCTTTGATTTTAGCGTTTACACTCAACTTTGGGTAAAGTTTTTCAAATATCTGATGCGTTTAACAGCTATTTTGTCCAGATCTGGTCAAAATGGTGCATTCTTGATACACCTGGCTGCACCAAAGAGCTAGCCATTTTAACACGCCCTCACCTGTTTAATTGTTGTCTGTATTAATGTTTATTAAGCTTGTATTGCACTGAATGTCTGTGGGAGCACTGAGCAGATTTTGCCTCGGTTATCAAATCATGTGTGGACCACGAGACTAACAGACATTTTGTTAAAAAAAAAAATATGAAAACGGGTTTAGGTGTTCCATGTTGCTCTTCCTGTCTGCCTCATCTACTACAGAACATACAGTAGTAGATGTGGTGTGTAGGCCTTTGATAATGGCAGGGAGCATTGTTACACTAAGTCTGTATAAAGACATGCAAACTTACATTTTTAACATTTTTTGGTACAATTTTTTATATTTATGTATTTATTTTACCAAACTGACTGCACTTAATTTATGCATCTTTTTCTATTGTTTTAATAAGCAACACTGTAATGAATCCTTAATAAAGTCATGGTTATTGTCTGACTTTCATACTCGTCTGTGTGACAGTTTTTCATTTCAAAATAGCAATCATCAAGTTAAACAGGTCTTATTTTCCTAAGTCAATGTTGGCAGCTCTGCCTTCCTGTCTGCCTGCTGAGAGACTCATTGTGGTGCTACAGTGTGAGTGATGTGACTGATCTTTGTTGGTGGTAACAAAGAGCTTGTGTTGCTCTGTGCGCAGACTGCTCTGAGGTCAGAGACCCTGTCCACTCGCCGCACAATGTCACCATTCTCAGGTCAGAGTGGGTTCCTGTGGTCCTGAATGACCCCCACAGCAGTCACGCCCTCACTGCAACAGACACACAACAGTCAACATGACTGTTCACTAACGGTCAGTGTGCAGAGTGATAGCTGGTAGGTGTGACAGTGGAGTGAACATGGACATAAACTTCTGTTACAGCAAGTGATTTGTAACAGCAATAGTGAATGGTTTTTGTGTGTGTGTTTTATTTCATGTGTCCATGACTTCAGTCACAATGGTCATGTACAAGACTGTACACTGCAAACATCTCCATCTTATCAGTAGTTTTGATGATAAAGGTCTAATTTTCTTTAAACAAGTAGAAAAACTGGTTTCCAATACAAACCAAATCCCTGTTCTAAGACTTCTATGAGGATAGAATCACGCAGACTGTTGTACTAGAATCAAGAAAATGACTTCTGAAAAAAATACTAGAAAGCGGATTTAAAATCGTGATCACTGATTTTTTATGCCTCAGCACCAGCGACAGCCAGGGCTGGAGGCATCTTTATTTTCTTGTTGTCCATTCATCCATCGCCCCATTTTCGTGAAGGCGATATCTTAGTAACACCTTGAGGGAACTTCTTCGAATTTGGCACAAACATTAATTTGGACTCAAGGATGAACTGATTACATTTGGGCGGTCAAAGGTCAAAGGTCATTGTGACCTCACAATACACATTTTTTGGCCATAACTCACAAATGCATACACTAATTGTGACACAATTAAATAAAATGAGGTGATGAAAGGTCAATGTCACTGTGACATCATAATGTCATACACTCAGTTTGTGGCTCAGGAAAGTTGATATAGTCCATTGACCATATTTCCTGTGACTCGCTGGCTGGCAGAGGCATACAACCACGTTTTAGTTTTTCATTTGTTTTGAAGGAATAATTCAACATTTTGGGAAATATGGTTGTTGGCTTTCTTTCATAGTTGGATGAGAAGATAAATACCACTCTCACATATTATAGTAAATATGCAGCTACAGCCATGAGTTATTAAAATCCCAGTTTAACAAGTCATTTAAAAATGGTTTTACTTATTTCCATGACATTTCCTGACAAATTAGAGCTTCAAATTAGACTGAATAAAGCTTGTTGCCAGTATTTTAGGACTTAATGAAAGGCTAAATGATTTATGATGGAAATGTTTGGCAGTGCCTGTGACAGGAAAGCTATGTTTCCCTTTCAGCATAATAGCTGTTTTCTGGAAAAACAGAAAAACTGGGGTTAGGCAGGATGTGAAATTATACATTTGGACACTTTCAAACTATGCAAACTCACAAACAAGATATGAGAGCAAAGCCTGTTAGTGGGTGACCCTCCATGTGGTGGCTGAATAGATGGTACACCACGTCATTATGGTGGTGCCACGATGAGACAGCTCATCTCTAATAGTCACATAGTGAAGTCAAGCCATGCCACAGGCCACACAAGACAGCCTCACACATCATCCACACTGACAGACAATACCACCCACTGACAGCCTGCACAGCCCAGTACACAGAGTCATGTTACACTGCTGCCAGTTCATCATGCTGCTATACATAATTCAAAAACACGGACGGGGCAGATTTCTTTAATTATGTTTTCAATCTGAGATAGCACAGATAAATATTTTTGTTAAAGAGCATAAATGGAGATGTGAGCCTGAAGGCAAGGCCAAGCCAGCTCATCTGCTTTAATTGAAATACATTCAAATTCTTGAAAAACATCTCCTGGCTATTTTTATCTGTATTAATTATTTATATGTTTTTCAGTCAGTTATGTACATACATAAAGCCTCAGATGGGATTTTCCTTCTGCATTGCACTCAACGTTTGTGAATTGATTCTTGGAGAGGCTCTGACAGATTTCAGTTGCCAGTTTCCACATACAAATGGGATTTGGTCTGATTGAGTAGAAATGATAATTAAAGACAAATTCATTTTCTGTTGGGCCCCATGATCCATATCTTTGGGAGATGCAGTATAACTGTTTATATTCTTAAAATAGATCATGATTAATATGTACCTTACAGGTTCATATATTGATGATGCACTGACACACACGTACACACCTGTTCATGGAGTCATAACTAACACTCATTTTTCAGCTTGTTTTGTTGTGTTTTTTTCTGTATTATGCGAAAGCAGCTCACAGAACATGAAGGAGAACAGAAGAGACAAAGAAACATGACCTTTATCTTACAAACATTCCCAAAATTTACCATCAATATCCAATTAGTTTGTAAACAAAAAACAATAGTAATGTAATTGTCATACCACTCAGCCTGGTAATAATAAGTATATTGTTCCTAATATAATATAATATAATATAATATAATTCAGTTCACATTTCAGTAAAGTGTTTATACCACCTGTTTCAAAAATGTAGTTAGGTAAGTAACTAAAAATAAAGACAGAAGACAGGTGTTATCATTACTTGTCATTAATTTAAAATCTGTATCAAATTGTGAACTCCATCTAAGCAGCTGTTGTATGTTGTTCAGCTGCGTCAGCCCAAAACTAATTGGCTGTGTCCAAGTTCAACAGACTGTAAGATACATTAAATGGGATTAATAATTTACAAAGATAGAAGCACTAGTTACTGTGTAATTAGCATTTACAAGCCACTATTCTTCAGATGTACCAGATCTAAATCCCAATTTATTTACTTTTCCCAAATTCCCCTTAAAACATATAACTGTTTATACTGTGACATCAGGCATTTTTCTGTTATTTTTAAGACTGTGTAATACTGTATTTATAATTTTTTCTTTCTCCAGAAGTTACTCACCAGTGTCGGGTTATTACTGGATGACAGAGAAAACATCTGGAGACAGGAGGCAAGATTTTGCAGTTCCTTGTCAGTCCACTAGAGGACAGTACTGTATTTAACACAAGGGACATACTGGGGTTAATATAGATCATGACGCCAGGCAAGCTCAAACAATGTGTGTAAATAAACAAATTGTTCGAGTTTTTTTTTTTTTTTTTTTTTTTAAGATTTTTAGGGAAGTTTAAACAACTGCCCAGACAAAATATAATAAAATAAAATAGCTTGGCAGCATGAAAGTAAAAAAAAAAAAATTCTGATAATATACTAAAACAATGGTGGATTGAAAACATTATCTAAAGTATTTTTAAAATTAGGAATCTGATCATGAGAAGCAGGTTTTATTTATATGTGTCCATCACAGTGTGTGAGTGGTGCAGCAGAGAGGAAACTGACTTTATTCATTTGAGCGTCTTCCTTCTGGAAGACGTGAGACACACAGCAGTCATCAGGGGATCAGTGATTAAGGGGGAAAATCCAGAGTTAAGACTTCACAATGCCATTCCTTGTGACTTAGTGTTTACTGGTGCAGCTATGAATGTGTGTGTGTGCGTGCACAAATAGTCGTCCGCACACATGCTTATGTTGCGGCATGTGTGCTTAAGGGGTTTGTCCCAAACTTTGCTCCGACTTTGGTGTGCCACGCACTGGCCTTGAGTTGCCTGACACTTCAAGCATACCTGACATTTTTTGGGGCTTTAAGCGGTGGGGGTGGGGGACCAGTGGGAGACCAGTTTAGCAAACGTGTACACTTCTGATTTACTCCAAGGTGGTACACGAGTCTAACCACACGTCCGAAAACCACACCTGATTGCCATATGTGCTGGTACATCTACTCTGTGATTAATCGGGGCTCACATGCAGTTAAGTCGCTCACACTGTGCTGTTAGAGATAGTTAACATGAGCGCAGTTTGTGCTGTGGTTGTAAAATGTCCGGCAGAACAGGCTGGTACCTGTTTGACTTATGACTCAAAAATATCCAGGTAGGTTTCTGGCATGTTAAATTTCCTCGAGATGCAGACGCTTTTTTTTTTTTTTTTTTTTTTCTTTTAAAAAGGAGGACAGCTGCTCCTCAGTGGTAAAGCAGACATGTATATAAATGGAAACGGAGACAGAAGCGAGGAAGTAAAGACACAGAGGGACAGTGAGACATATAGAAAGACAGAAGGAGGGAGGATGATGAGAACAGCAGCAGTCCCTTTGATGTGGGCCTCAGCGGGGCCCTGTGTGTCTAAGACGAGGCAGGCCTGCTGAGGGAAGGGGATTTCCAGCGCTGCTCTCCTGTCTCACCTCCTTAGCCTTTGCTTCCTCCATGGGCTACAGCTTAAAAACACAGAGAGCCTGTCTACTCTGACACAAAGCCTCTGCAGCCAACACTGACACTGGAATGACAGGCATCGTCGTTTTATCACCACATCCCTTTAGGGGGTAAAGTGGAGTAGACTGCAAGGTGGAAGAGTGGGTTGCTTTGCTGTTGGTCATCTAGTTCCTTCTCTTTAGGTTTGCATGCTACATGATAAAAAATGTGATATTTTCAGCTTTGCATCAAAGAGTTTTGAATATGATTGTATATCTCCTCATTGAAACATCCTTTGAAGAATCCTTTGTTGCATTTAATTGTATTGCATTCACAGTTTGCAGGCCCCAGAAATATATCAGCATTTATGATTATGAATATTCACCACAACATACTTTTATTTTCTCTTTTTACATGCACAGAAAACATCCCACATGCATGATTGTGATCTCCACTCGATTACTGCAAAAACTCCACTGAATGTTTTCTCACACATTTTGCAGTTCACACTACGCTCACTCACTCACTCACTGTCTGTCTACACATGGTGCCCTTTACACACCCAAATACACATGCACACACCCAAATGCAGAAACATGCACTTGACTGTCAAAAAACTGCTTTACACACACTCACACGCGCATACACGCACACACTCACATGTACACACACACGAGGTTGTGGAAAGTCCCTGGCACAAGCTGCCTCCTATCTCAGCTGCAAGTTTGCTAGTACAGGTGGCTGTTTCAGTGACAACAAGGCTAAGACAATATGACCTGTGATCCATACTTTAACAGCTGCCCGTGCATTAATTGACTTGCTGTTTATTTGAAAAGAAAAAAAAGCAGGAAAGTTCAATTAAATGCACATAAAAAGGGCATTCAGAATGATCACAAGCTGCCGGATAGATGTGACTGGAAAGCCTTAAGTTCATACAACAACTTCACTGTGCACGGTTTTACAGTGTGTGTGTTCAGTCATTCGCCACTAAATCTGCATAACAACACTAAGAAAAACTACTTCAGATGAAAAATCAGGTGTAACTTTTAATGCACTTGGAAACTTTTGTCTGTCTTTCTCCATAGTCTCAGCCTCACTGCAGTTAATAATTTCAAATATCTTATAAGATGGTGAAATACTCCCTCCTTTTATGATTGAGGCGTTAAGGAATAAAAACTTTTGGCATTAACAGATCCTTTAAACAACTAGTCTCAGCCCCTGAAATTCTGTGCAACCCGTTTGTGTACATTTTTTGTTTTTGCTGTTTCCTGTCAAACACCATAACTTTGATTAGTTTATTATATGAAGAATGTTTTGTCTATCTTCCATTCTTCTGTGTTTGTCTTTCCTTTATGCTGTTTGATTGTTCTTTGGCCACACTGCTAGTGTTCAAACTGAGTCAGGCCCACAGCTGGGGGATGTTTTTCCCATTGAAAATTAAACTGTCTGTGTGATAGATGCACACTGCACATGGCCTTTGTATTTTGATTTTATTTAATTTAAGAGTTTTATTTTTAATTAAGTGCTATCTATCTGCAGAAAAATGTGTCCACAAGGTTAATGGAATTTATGAGTCAGTTTCTTGATCATTAGATGTGCCTGACAGTATCTTATCTTTATCAGTGTCAAACACATTATGACTCAAGCTCCCGTCAGACCATCAGAGGAAACAGTGTGTCTTCAATCACAATCTCTGACTTTCTCCTCATCTGGACACAAGTCACAAGTGATGGATGTTAGCAGTTTGTAAAAAGTCCCGGTGCAAAACTGATCTCATTTGTTTAGATATACTTATATCAGTAACTGATAATCAAAGGCTCACAAAAACCCAGACAGGTAGTGCACAGTCACACTTTTTAAATAAGTGCTTCCATCAGTCAAACCCCACCAAAATAACATTCATTTAAATCAGGGTGTTGACTAACTACCTATTATCTGCAGCTGGCTTGTTAGTATCATGAATGAATATAAACAAAACAACATGCAAAACATGCGTCATAAACCAGCCAAAAAGAAAAGCACAAACTGAGGCAAAACAAATACAAGTAGACTCAAATGATACCACTGCATACTACCAATAAAAGACACTTAAACAGACAAAAAGACAGAAAAACATCAACAGAGAGATGCAAAAGAAGATACAAAGCAAGACACACTACAACTAAAAAGAAAAATGCAAAATGACACAATTCTGGCCCCTGCAGTCAAAGGTTTGTAAACCCATGGATTAGTACATTCGTAATAATGGATCAATATACAGTCATGTAATTGAGTCATTATGGCTAAATATTTGCTGTCACAAACTACACCTTGAACTCCCTGGACAACAATTCAAGCGTAATTTCCCCTCGGAACAAGTAGCAATGACTGTGATTATCTTGGCCTTTTGTCTTTGTTTGAGAAACACTGACTTGTTAGAGGGTGTTTTATTTTGCAGGGTGGAGACCTGCTCCCTTTTTCAGAATGGCTTATGTAACTGCTGGTCAGAGCCAAACGGTAGTGAAACATCCTCTGCAGAATAATGTCCCTGCATGGGTGGAGTGTGGTGCTGTAGAGGACATTGAGGTCCAGATGTATACTTTAGGTACTTTCCTCTGTAAAGAGCAACCCTCCCCCTCCCACTCCCTCTCCCCGCCCCAGAGTCTGTCACTTATTTTCTCAGATCATATATACAGCCAGCAGTGTGAACAGGGGTTTGAAACAAGGAAGCAGTAAATATGTCAGCCCCCCTCTGGGCCAGTGACAAACAGCTCAGCCTGTGGTTCTCTGTTGTTGGGGACAAAAATAACAGAAGAGGGACTCGAACCCTGTGGGCCTCTTGAAACATATCATTTTATCATGCGCTAACAAGAACATAAAAACGTAGTATTGATAATCAACAGTATTACAGGGAGAACAAAGGGTTATCATCTACTACCATCCACAAAATTTTATGGTCATGGGCACTATTGTTGTTTTTTGCATTATAGAGGCCCCTGTTTAAATGCTGCACATAAAACGTCCAAAGAACAAGTGAATTATTTGCTACTATTTTATTTGGTTGATTACTTAAACAACTAGAAGTTTTACAGTTATGTTGCATTTATGCTGTTACATTTATCATTTAAGTTTTTTCTTTTTTTCCATTTGGGGGCAGCTGCAACCATAACATCACCTCATACAGTTAGAGACAGACATGTTTGGCAAACAGTTTCTTATTTGTGTAGCCATTAGCAGTTGTTTGGAGCCGTGTTTCTAGCCACCTGATGAATTTAAGTGCAGTATTCGCTCTCTTTGTTGCTCTGTTTTGGTCTCCACCAGCTCCACTATGTTCACCAACTGTTAACTTTGTGTCTCTGCCGCAGGGCTGGTAGCGTAGGGTTTATGAGAGCCTTTCCCCTGAAACTGCTGCAGGCTGTGTCTGGAAATAATACTAATTATAATTAACCAAAACAGTAAAGTTTCAGGCCCTAATACCAAAATAATGTGCTAAAAGACACTAAACATGCTCTGTGAAAGGAAGTTGCAGTTCTGGATGACAATTCTCTGTGGATTCATCACTGCCAGTGACCCTGTTCAGATTGCACACGGTCATTTGATCCCTTGTTAATATGAAAATATTTCTTATGCATATTCAAGACATAGGGCTAATGAGAAGAGCATAAAGAGGCCAATAAACCAAACAGATCTGTAATCTGTCCCTGTATATACAGCACTGTATGAACTACTCGACTGAACTTCAGCTAATTCAAATAATGCAGAAAGCACAGCACAACAACCTTTTCATTTCTGTAGTTAGACTGTCAGACTAATCTTGAAAGGAGAACATAAACAATAGTATTTATAGTGTAACTTTCTGTTTCTTATCTACATGCTGAATGAGGCATGGACAGAACCACTGTCTCTTCCTTTAAAAACACAAAAATATGCCTGTGCATTTGCATAAAAAATTAGTCACTTTACTTCATCCCCTTTACTGAATATATATGACAAACCTGGGTGTGCCCAGTCACCTACAAGCTCCCAAAGGAGTAACAGGTCAAGTGAATGGTGAGCATGTGAATCTTAAGGGAGGGGCAACGTCTTATAACAGATCATGTCAAAGGGAGAATAGGAAGACATCGCCTTCATAAACACACACATCCCAAACTGCTTCCATCCCAAGTGAAATGGGAGAATGTGAAGAACGCTGTGTCCCTGAGGAACTTAGGCCATGAGGGGATCTCAGCATAAATCATTGTTAACAGAACATCTTGTCCAGAATCTCGAAATGTTGGTTTGTACAAGGAAATCTCCCAACATCCTGGAGGAGAGGAAACTCCCTGCTTTTGTTGTGGCCAGCCCACGCAGCAGCAAAACAATAGATATTTTTAGCCCTTTTGTTAAATTTAACCCACTTACCAGCACTGTTAAAATGAAATTGCTATCTACATTTTTGGAGGCTTTTGAGTCAAGCAGAAACCTGTCTCCTGTTCGTTGCCTTGATAAAACACTTGTGGCCGAGATCTTTGCATTTTTCCTTGTGCGGTGTGGTGCATTCAAAGCCCACGATACTAAACAAGGCCTCATAGCTAAGCGCTTGTTATGTCTGTGCCTCATTCACGGTGCAGTATATTTACAGAAAGACTTGGCTCTTTTATCTTCCCTTTAAATTTCCTCAACACAAAAGGATCCCACGCCTGGAGTCGCTACTAGACCAGCCTGTTTGTCTGTCTGTGGGGGGAAACAGTTCATGACACACAGAGGGAAATATGAGAGGAAGAACAGAGGGAGGCAGTCAGGCAACTCATTGTCCCGAGTTGAGGATTCAGCAGCACAAAATACACGGAGACGCACAGTGAGAGAGGAATTCCCCCTGTAAGTTCAAATGATTGCAGATGTGCGCCTGGCCGACTGCTACTGCACACATCTGGGCCAGAAAGCTTCCCCGCACGCCTCCTCTTCCATCCTCTGAGCCCTCAATGTTTCGTCTTTATAAGACTGCCCTCTGCTCTACCCTGGAAAAGCAATTAGGTAGAACACATGGCCCGGTGTAAACTACTATTCACCAGGCAGCCAGTCTACCGGCTGTGGCGGATCCACAGGAGTGTGTATCATGGGAGGCCTGAAAAGACCATTATCTTGGCAGCTGGGACGAGAGATTTGGCGGAGGGAAAGTTTTGGGGGATTTCAGAAGGGAAAGATGCAGCCTTTAAGTAACAGTGCTACTGGAGGTCAGCAGTAGTCCGCCACTTCTGCAAAACTGCACTTTTACAGTTGTACAGTTTTGCAGGATTTGCACATTGTTAAGAGGTGATTTTCATTTCTCGAAACTACTTCTCCAAATACAGCAGCTATCTACCATGTTTTGTTATGAAATGCAACCCCCCCCCCCCCACCCCATCCCCCAACCCCCCCACCACCATCTTGAAACTAACTTAAATAATTATGTTAAAGGAAATGTGAATGAGTATGCAGTCTGTCTGAGCAGAATTTTCTTTGCTGTACAGCATGTCCTCCTGAACAGGGAACATTTCCTGCTTCTACTAATAATCTATAATTGATCTGAACTATAGGACTCACGCACCTACAGGAGGCATTTTGGCACCTCTCACCTAGTACACACTTACTTTTTACTTCCTCAAAATGAGACACGTACCTGAGTCAGTCAGACTTCTTTATGCTAATTCAGAGACAACAGACGCTCCACATAGGCTGGAGACATGCTGTGCGCATGTGCAAACACACACTAGTGGGAAATTCCCAGCAAAAATTCCACTCTAGCAGTCCTCTGTGAGCACATTCCTGCGTTTTTCATAACATCTCGCTGCTGAAATGAAAGTCAAATTTACAGTTGTAGGGCAGTTTTGAAGCTACAGCGTACCCTCAATCGAGCAATAAATCTTACTAGACTGAGGATATTGCATGTAAGCTTATATCCCTGCTCGATTTCCTGGATGCAGATCTCTTTGAGAATGTGAGGGAGCATGAAAGAACAGGCAGGGTAGGCAGGAGGAGGAGGAGGAGGAAGAGACCACAGGGTTTAAGAGAAAAGGAATATTTTAGGTACCCTAAATGTAAAACCAGTAAGATATTGTCTCCTGATTCAAAAGATCACATCTCTACAAAGAGTTGTGTTTGGCCAGAACACAAAATAGCATCATGACTAACCATCCAATGTACAGTCATATCAGCTGTATAATGATTGGGAACAGTTTTCTCATTCCAAATTCCCCTAGCATTCCCTGTAATGACTTCACAGCTAAATGTGGCTATTTATTTCTAATCTTTTTTGACTATCTAAAATAACCAAATAAGATCTATGAGAGCATGTTTTCCATTTGTGGACAATGTGGACATTAAATTAATAGATACAGACGGGTGTGAAATGGGGGAATTTTCATAGGCGTGCAGTGGTGTGTAAAAACTGAGTCATGCTTTTTGGTGACTTGGATCTGTCCCGTCCAGTCCCCCCCCCCCCCCCCCCAGTGTGCCACAAGCATGTCCATTAAGCTGTGGTCTTGCTCCAGGATTGCTCAATATTTGATAACACAACAGTATCACTGTTCTTGTTGGTTAACATATTGGTTTGATGTATCTCTTTCATCATCGTGTGTATAATGGTCTAAAGCACAGTTGGTTTGGCTGCTGCTGCTGCTGCATGGTACAGTTGGCATTGCTACCATGCAGCAGGGTGTTTCCTCTCTTCTTAAGCCATTGGGAGATTACTGACTTCACTCTGTTATTACTGAAGCCACCATGCAGGAACTACTGTCCTCCAAAATTAATCTGTAGATGGATGTTCCAAGTTTTGCAGCAGCCAGACCCCCTGTACCTGGAAAATCTCCCCTGTTTCCAATTAAAAAATACTTCTTTTTTTCCCCCCTTTTGTTTAATAAGAAGTGCCACATTAATGTAGATAGGCTACCATGTTTCTCACTGCTGTGTATTACCTCTCAAAATTAACTATTAAAGCTGCAATATTTTTTGTAATAGCTATAGATCAAATGACTACATTGCTATGCCATTAGTGATTAGCTGGAACAAAATGGAGCAGCACAGTAGAAACTAATGCCAGTTACTAATGCTAGTTAGCAATGCTACAGTCAAGTGAAGACATAGATAAGCCTGTTTCTGTTACATATTTAGAGCACATAGGAACATATTACATTTGGGGCTCCATACTATGCCACTAGCCATTAGCAACTTGCTAGTAAACAAAATAAGCGACTTAAAAAGTTAGATATAGCCCTATGAAACAGAAAAGAGGAGTGAATATATTTGTTGGGTGGTCCGAAGAACAACTGCAACTGCAAGTGGTGGACATTAGTCATCAACTAAAATGAAGGTGATAATATGTCAGTTTGTGTTTCCAGTTTGTTCCACTGAAAACAAGGGGCCTAAAAGTCTGTTGCCTTAAAAAAAATCAACTTTTATGTATGCAGCATTCCTGAAAATGTGTTGAACTAAAAATCAACTAAAAAAATCAACTAAATAAAGTTGTTGCAAATAAGTGAGCTGTGTTTTGGAAGTTTTAGCCAGTTTTCTGGTTTGAGCTCAACAAAGTGAAAGCCTTAGGGCAAGGAGTAAAGTTGCAGTCGCTGTCAGTGTGTGAGTAAAACCCTGCATGTCTGGTTTGGAGTGCTATCAAATGATGGGCATTAAAGGTACACATAATGAGACAGTTCAGCATGAGGTACAGGGTGATACAGTGATCAAGGTATGAGGCACACAGCAGACAAAGCTTACCAGTAGAACCTGATAGTTAAGGCCTGTCTGAATACGCCTGCTGGTGTGTATTGAGAAACACTGTGCAAGGTTCACAGACTCAAAATACCAAGAAATACTTTGAAAAAGAAGAAGAGGTTTTGGGTTTCCTGCTGCCCTGTGGTACACCAGCGTGAGACATGTTTAAGGTTGTTTTTGTTGTTTGATGCCCCCCTTTGGACTTCACTCACTCTTCACACTCTCCATTTTACTTCTGTGCACTAGACCCAGTTCTACTGTGGCAATGTGCATATGAAAAGCCTATTGTAGTTATAGAATTTAATTTAATCTATCCATCCTACAGGACAGCTTTGTGGTTACAGTCAGGGACAAGAGGAAGTACGTGGGAGTAAGCTGGCTGTCTAAAACAGCAATTGATCTCACCCACCATTCTGACATCCAGCCATGTGGGTTTCTTTGCATATTTGTATTTTTATATTACTTTACAAGCTGTGCACAGACAGGAAGGGCATTTATTTTGAATTAAAAGGCTCAGTCTCTGTGAATATCTATGTTGTGTCTGTCTCAGGGATTTAATGTGCAGGTTATTTCAGGGGCTTTTCTTTCATGAGACATTTATAGTAGAATATGTGGGTTAAAACCACAGATATCCCCCCTTCCATGCTGGTTCTGTTGTTACCACAGACACCCATTCTTGTATAGTTCACACAGAAAGGTCAGCTGATGAGGTCCCAGTCATCTTTTAGTCACCATTCATACAGTCAATTCAGACTCAGTTTTTATAGGAAAAATGAGATGTTACAGCAAAGCAGATCGGTTCAAAGCAGGGACACAGTGGTCACCGTATTTTCTCTTTTTTGTGTCTCATTTAACCTTACTGTGCACTTCTTATTACCATCATGATAACCTTTTACCTGCAAAAGACACCTTTGGTGAGCTACAGCCTTGAAATACAGAAACCTTTTACAGGTTTTACAGAAACCTGAGACACAACATGTGTAGAAAAGCTTTATATACAGCTTTATCATACAGCTTTACGTCTGTCTGACAAAAAAGCAGAAAAAGCACATGTCAAAGCTTACAGTGCAACGGTAGACTAATAATAACTTGCATTCAGTTCTTGCCCTTGGCATCAGTTTAAGGAAACTGCAAAGTCAATACACCACATGACTAGGTTTAATGACCAATTTTCCATCTGAAATTCATCTGATTCAAACACTGCCCTATGGATATTTCAGCTGACTGTATGAGTATTGTGATGCATCAGCCACATTACATCAACATTTACGTTACTTCACACAGCACAAGACTCACGAGCCTTCACGGTCACATGGATCACAGCACCACTGCTGCCAACAGTCATCATGTACTTTTTATTATTGACCCACTGGTTTACGTGATGACTTCTGATGGGAAGTATCACTCAGCCTTTGAAAACATTTGTATAATTTCCTCTCAGGCTCTGGAGGGAGCTTTCCAAAAACTGAAAAGGAAGGAAACAAACAGACGTGGGAATTCAAGAGGCACTCAGAGTTCTAGTGAACGACAATACTGAGTAGAATTATGGAAAGAGTAGGATCAAGTGTTTTGGGAACTTGACTCATACTATGAACTAAAAGTCTACATATCTCAGCTGCATTGATTTTTATCACTGAATCTGTCTCTCAAAAGTCCCCGAAATCTATGAAACTTCTATACTAAATTATTGTATTACCCCCATAAATATTAAGTCTGTATTTTCTACAGTTTTCTATCAGTTTTACACTTGATTTAGCACTTAGTATAAGTCACAGTTACACTTATATGTTGTGATCAGATCTCAACATGCAAATTAGTGAGGTGGGATGGGCAGACATGTCAACAAACAGTGCTAGTGACGGGCCTAACTGATAATTAAACCATTTTCTTGCAAGTTGAAACTTGTTAACTACAACTACTACTTGTATTTAATTTATTTATATTTTTTGTGAGTTAGGTAACCTTTCACCTTACTCAGCAGATTTCTTTTTCTTAAGATTGTGATCACACTGTACAGATTAAGTGAGATCCAACGATAGTACAAGTCAGACCACCACCAGATGATGTCTGATCACGCTGCGCACTGCATGCATTTATACCTTGCATTAATTTATTTTTATTTTTGTAGATAGGATATCCAGACACAGGTTGCATGTTAATGCCAGATGTAAACCCTCCAACCCCAGGTATGACATGAAGGAGTAAATTTGAATATGCATTTTCTCTGCATTATTTCCTTCTTTTCACTGACACAAATTTAAAATCCTGTATGATTTCTTGCATCCAGGTCTGACCTTGTATTTCTGCAGAAAGTAACTGGCAGTACCGCAGTTATGCAAGAGCTAAGTTGTGTTTTGCTTTCTATTCGAAGGTAAATAAGTCAGTCTTGTTTTTCCTCTCCTCCAGTCTCAGCGGGTCTCAACCCAGTATTTATCTGGAAGATCATGAGAGGAAGCTCTGACGGGAATTTGGTCATAAAAGGAAAGATATTACCTTAAGAGTACACAAGTGGAAGATGGACATGATGTGCCAAAAATAACGGCCAAGAGCTAAATTTCCTGGCAAGTTGTTCAGTAAATAAAAGGCTATTATAAAAAGTGAATTAAAGTAGACTTGACCTAGCTGGAAGCTGATCAACACATCGAAGGCCTAGATAAAGAGAAGCTGGGGTAACAAACGTTCAGCTGGAAACAATACAAGCCTGTGTTTTCCAGGTTCTGTGTCAATAATCTTTTTCAAAGGAGAGGAGAGTTTGCTCACGAGACATACACCAATAATTTATGACGTGAGATCAAGAGCTCGGGGCTTTATCCATAATATAACCCAGGTGTGATTTCATTTAAAAAGCCTGGCATGTGTTCAGTGCTGCGGAGTAAAGCCTTTCTACCCTCTCCACACTTATTGCGCATGTTAATTTGCATAAACTTCAATGTCACTACACCGTAAACATGTTCAAACTCTTCTGTCTCACTGTTATGCAACCAGTCCTGAATGACAAGATTCTATTTCATTTCATTCACATGACACGTTTGACATTTCAGTCTAATACCTTAATTTCCAAAACAAGCACAACAACACTAATTGCAACACACCTTGACTGTGAAACTGTGCTACTGTGCAACCACTAGGATGTTTGCAACATGACAAACCACTAGATAATTTACACGGAAGGACGTACAAATTCTAAAGAAGATTTCTGTCGTAAAAGGAAGCGAGCACGCAGCATTTTTATCACATACATGCTCTGTAGACTTATATCACTTTTGCATCACCCTACATTTAGTTCATTTTAGATAAGATGTTCCTAGAAGCTGCACACTGCATTCAGATTCTTAGAAACTTTGTGTTTATTGTGAGCAGTAAATATAATATAATATATAATATAATTCATATTTTGTGTTTTTGAGTTAAATTAGATTGTCTGCTTTATATGTGTATGCTTATACAATAAAGAAAAATGTACATAGTTGTTCTGGGCAGGGGGTTGGACAGAAACCCAGATAGAGAAGAGGGTGGAATACTCAAATAAAAACGTCAACAGTTATGGAAAGAAAGCTGTTAAAAATGATTTACACAAACTGAGTCAAAACTACTCTGTCTCATTTTAAGTTATGAGGGGTTTCAGAGAAAGAAGGCCTCATCATACTAATGTTTCCTTTATTACCTAACATCTAAACTTCTGTGCTTGGAAAACATTAGCCAGTGTGAGGCTTTGCAATGTGAAAATGTATTTTCATACATGGTGGAGATCCCCCCCCCCCTGTACTCCAAAGATCAGTCCCACGCTTCTTCTCTGAGACCCGTGGGTGGGGGTCTTTCTGGTTTCAAATGTGAATACAGTGTGCAAATGCTGCACCGATACAGTAGGAAAGAGCTGTGCTCTTGTGTAGAGTAAGAACTGAAGCTGGAGAAGAGAAAGAGAGAGCAGGGGTGGGGAAGAGGACAGGAAAGGGGGAGGAAAGTGAGAGGTATGAGGACAGAGGGGCATCGGTGGGGGTGGGGGGTTTGCTAGGTTAGGTCTAGGTTGTGAAACATCAGAGCAAAGGATGCGCAGATGCTTCAGCAACATAACCTAGAAGCATTTTAAGGTTTTGCCTTTTAGCCATTTATTTAACTTAAAATACATTTGATAGATTGTTAATTAATTGATTGATTTATTCAAATTTTTGTATTCTTGTATTCCTTTCACTGCATATATTGTGCTGTTTCTTTATGTATTTAATGTAAATCCTCACATAGTTGTGAGGTTTTAACATAAGCCCTAGACGGGTTTCTTACCTCACCTGCACATCCACTTCATAGAAAAACTATAAACAATGTATTTGTAATGTTTTATGTGTGCGAATAAAATCAGTCAATCAAAATTAGTGTCTTCATTTAAATTCTTAAACTCATACAATGATACAAACGTGTGTAAAATGATCCAAAAAATGCATATTTTGGAGTTACAATATCCATATGGGAAATCTATTTCTTTATCCCTCTGCAGCACCATTTAGTACTTGATGTTGTGAAGGAGTGAACAAACATTTAGCAATACTGGATTTTGCATATATTTCTTGATGATTAACTTGATAAAATACCTTATTGCATACATGGTGTGTAATTGTGTCATATTTGGTTCAGTGGTTAAATGCAAGTACTTTCATGTATGTCATCAATGATCACATCACAGACTGTATCGCTTTTAAAAATCGGATAATGACATGGCAACCAAAGATGGGGACTTTTTGCCATAAAACCATATGAGAACATTTTAAAAGAAATCGCTTGTTGGCATCGCAGACCTAAGATTCAACTGCTTATCTCTGATCATGATACCACTCTGAGTAGCTGTATGAGTCATTATCTGAATGTGTTAGTAACTTATAAAGAGGAAGCAAACATCCTCAGTTCAGCTGTATTAGCTACCTGGAGACAAAGGGGAAAATCCCAGATGACACATGCACATTTGCCGATTTTTTTCAGGAAGAAGGAAATAGGAATTGAATGCATATCAAGTGATCCGTCAGTTATTTTGTTACACGAATTGAAAAAATTAAAAAAAACTTCTCATGTTCCATTTAAAAGGCAGGATTATCTTCCTGTGGCTTGTTATATGATGTAGAAAAATAAACCTGTGGTATGGGCCATGGCTGCTACTCTGCTTTCACTTTCTCATTGTGATATACAATTACAATTTTAGCTTTTAAATGCAGGTTATGAAGAAATGATGTTGGTGTCTATATCAGGAAAAAGGAATAGTAATATAATAGCTAATGTATCAGTAAATCTTAAATCTTAAAAAACAAAATAGGCACTAAGGGCTGACAATAAACAGTAATAAAGTATATATACAGTATATATACAGTATATACCACCTTTTTGAAACTTACAGTGGTCAACCCTTCTTAAGATATGTTAAAAAAGGTGTTGATTCAACTCCAAGGTGATTTTTGAGGCAGTAATTGGTGGTGGTTAATAGATGTTCTTGGAAAAATAGCATTAACAACTTACCATTCAGACCAAGTCCACTGACTCACCCGCCTCCTGTCACCACTAAAAGGCAAAAGTTAAATATTATAAGGTTCACATACACCAGAAATTGTGACTAATAGGAAAAGCAAATGTGTTACTTAAGATGCACCTTTCCAAGTGTTCCAGGAAGCCAGCATTTCACAGTATGAAAAGCACAAGTGTAAATAACAGAATGCATGATTGTCTGTCACAGAACAAGGCCATCGTTAATGTTATCAGTAATACCTGTGCTTTTCCTACTACAGTATGACAAGTCAGAGTGTGCCTATATCTTATGCTCAATCCCAATTTACACACTAAATGTATGCACTATATAATATTTATTCAGATCATAGTATAGTTGTGCAGTTGGTATAAAAGAAAGCAACATACTTACGTTGTGTTATATCTTAACATGAAATGAAAAAAATACTAATTATTTGGTTTTTCACAGATCCCATAACCAGTTGTTATTTGTTTCGTTTTTTATTTCAAATGTAAAATATACTAAAATAGCAAATAACTGTTCTGTAACAATCAAATAAGTGTAGCTAGTAGTGTAAAATTAAGCTATATTTCCCTCTGAAACGTAGTGGAGTATAAATCAGCAATAAAAGGAAATACTCAATACCTCAAAATTGTCCTTGAGTATAGTTCTTACTTATTGTAGTAGTACTTGAATACTTCTGAGACACAGCATGATAGTATTATATCACCATGGAAACGAAGCAGACCTCTCACACCGGATGAAGTTCCGGTGCCTGCAGTTCAACTTCCGGGTGGAAATATTGTGCATGAAGTAAAATCTGCTTGCAAATTCATTTGGACGAACTTCTCGGCCAACTAAACCGTGTAAAATGTCCCGAGGCTCAAGTGCAGGGTTTGATCGACACATTACCATCTTCTCTCCGGAGGGAAGACTCTATCAAGTCGGTCAGTATGTGGATGTGTTCAGACAAAAGCCGGTTCGAAGGTTCACTTGTTTGCTAGCTAGCTAAATGCCCTGTCATGGTTCGCCTAGCTTGGCTTCTAGCTATTAAATAACACCCCGCCAAAGCGAAAGTAGTGTCATATACAACCATTAAAGTTTTACTTATGCCGTGCGAATTGTTATTTTACGTCTATTTTTCCGGTAGTAGCATTAAACAAAGCAGAGCGAATCAAAATAGCTAGCTGGCTAGTAGGGTAATTAGCATGGTTAGCATTGCAGTCAAGCAAGCTGATTCATTGCTCAAAGTGTCAACTTGCTACTGAAGCAAATGTTACGGTTCTGGAAAGTTTTTAAAAAACTTTGAATAAAATTAACTTTATCATGATAGCATTTTGTCGCAGTCGTCCCAGTGTTATGTATTTTTTAAGTGTTACGGCAAGAAAATCCCCTTTAAATTACGCTGGTTGTATGTTTTGCAGGTCGGTTTTAGTTTATGAACTTGATCTAATCTCTTCTTAAACTGAACTGGACATGAACAGGACTATTGTCGATGTCATCTAATCAACAACAGTTAGGAGACAGATCCTGAAGTTGCTCCACAAGCAGCAATAAACAAAACAAATCATTTTAAATTTGCTGTAATAATAATAAATCCCCTTCAGCCATAAATTAAACAGGTAACCTTAATTTGGATGCAGCATCTGATGTTGTCAGTAATTCAGTATCAGCTGACCAATCAGATCACACCTGAACTGGTTGTCCCAAGTTTTCTGCTGAGCAGTCTGTTGGTGTATTGACTCTACTCTCCAAAGAGGTGAAAACTCCAGCAACACTTGCAGTAAACAGAAGAACTTTATTGGAACAATGCATATCAGCTTTTGGCTTGTGGTCTTCATCAGGGTCATGATGGCCTACTCTAATGATGGCCATCATGACCCTGATGAAGGCCACAAGTCAAAACACAGCAGTCTAATAAAGCTCTTCTGTGTACTACAAGTGTTGCTGGACTTTTCGCCTCTTTGAACTTTTTCCTTAGATGAAGTAGGTGAAGTTGTGCCAGAAACCTTTCTATGTTTCTACACCACTTGACTCTACTTTTCAAAATTATTGAATGCTGTGCTTGTTTATTGCTATTCCCTAACGTTTGTTACTGTTGTCAGATGAACACGTGTCAGATGAACATGTATTGTCTGCTTATTTGCAGAATATGCTTTCAAGGCCATAAACCAAGGTGGACTCACATCAGTAGCAGTCAGGGGGAAGGACTGTGCGGTTGTTGTAACACAGAAAAAAGTACCGGTGAGTTGATATCAGGTTGTCCTTTTCATACTGCATGATAGTGCTGAGTTCACATAACTCACAGTGCCAGCACTATCATGCCACTGTGACAAGGTGCATCCTCCTGCATTCATGACAGTTGGTCCTTTTTCCTAATATGTGGCAACATCCATACTGATATTATTTATTAGTTATACATGAGAAATGTATTACTGTGTTCTTCAGTTTCTTTCTACTGGAGAATCTTAATCTTCTGTGAAAATATTCACATTTTATATTCAGACTATATTTATCATGTTTAAAAACACATCAGCTATGTAGTTTGTGTGAAAAAAGTAGAAATATCGCTAGATGTGCATCATGTTTTTAGAGGCCAAAATGTGCTTTAATATGTTAAATTGTTTACTTTCTCTATTGCTTATAATGTATAGTCTCTTTATATCATGCGAAATTTATATTATATGAAAATAATACTTTTTTTATTTTCAGAAATATTTTCTCCCTGATAAGATAGAATTTTGATGACCGTATTTATTTTATTCAGTTTTCATTGATATCATTCTGTATTTGTATAGCTGTAATTGTATTAACACTCTTGGTTATTTGTATCTCTGAATGTTTACAGAGGGTGTGATATTTATTGATATTTAATGGATCCTGCATGCATTCAGATCACTGGAATACCCATAGAACTAATTAGTTTGAGGAGTCAAGTAAATCTTTTGGAAATGTTGAGGCTACCATCACATGTTCATTGTTTATTTCTTCTTTGAAACAGGACAAGCTTCTGGATGCCTCCACAGTGACCCACCTTTTCAGAATAACAGATAATATTGGATGTGTAATGTCTGGGATGACAGGTGAGAAAAAGACTTATCTTTATACAATGGAGGTAACCAAGACATTTAACGCTGTCTGTTATAGATCATTAGAGTTCATTGTTTTAGGTTATAAATCCTGCATTTTATCTGTTTTTATGTTAATATAAAAACTTTAAAAATCGGATTAGGTGGCTTATCTGGTAGAGCTCATACCACAAAGGCTTAGTCCTAACTGCAGACTTTCCAGTCTCTCAGTGTAGATATCCAAATAAAGGGAACAAATGCCCCCAAAAAATCTGAAATACACAATTCTGGGTTAAAATTTGATTTTTTGTAAAAATACCATTGTCAGCACAGACAGTCTGTGGGATTTCCATTTCTTTTCTTCTCACTCAGAGGGTGCATACTGAGCAGCTCCTTGGCATTTTCCTCCCATTCTTCTCTTTACTTCGGTTGTCAAAGCGTTTTCTGAAGCATTCTGAGAGTTGCTGATTTAGTATAAACTTCACTGGTTAGCTCAGAAGACACAGCAACTTTTCAGTAAATGGGAACAATGGGAAAACCGGTTTAAACCCAATTTATCTTTATTTAAACTCATACATCATTTGACCTTTCTGTTCTCCCCACTCATGGCTTTTACTGTTGCTGATGGTTCCTCTTTCCGAACAACGGTTATTTTTGTCATCAGAACTGACTTTCTATGGATAATAATATTTACTTAAACATTGCATTAAAGATTTGAAGCACCACTCTGACTGTGTGACAGTTCAATGGATTTTATGAAACAAATTGCCTACTTTTCTCTCCTGCAGCTGACAGCAGGTCCCAAGTGCAGAGAGCTCGCTATGAGGCCGCTAACTGGCAGTACAAGTACGGTTATGAGATTCCAGTGGACATGCTGTGTAAGAGAATTGCTGACATCTCACAAGTCTACACGCAGAACGCTGAGATGCGACCACTGGGCTGCTGTATGTATTGATTTTTTTTAATTATTAATTTATTTTTGGGAGGGTGTCAAATTCAAACAACATGGAAATTCAAGCTGACGTAGGATAAAATAATTTAATTTGTTTTTGCATTTCAAATGTTTCCTGACATTTCATCTATTTCTTGAATTGTCATATTAATAATTAACACAGAAGCCAAGTCTCACTGTCCTTCTCCTCTCTGGTGCCTGTGAACCTGCAGGTATGATCGTGATCGGAATAGACGAGGAGCACGGCCCCCAGGTGTATAAATGCGACCCCGCAGGCTATTACTGCGGCTTCAAGGCCACTGCTGCTGGAGTTAAGCAGACAGAAGCCACCAGCTTCCTGGAGAAGAAAGTGAAAAAGAAACTGGACTGGACTTTTGAGCAAACCATTGAGGTATGCATAGTCTCGTTATGCTGATGTAGCGCAGGTAGATAAGGAAGGAGTATGAATGTGAAAGTAACCTTAGAGGTGGTTTCCAGCTGTGTGGCTTCTGATTTTGTTTCCGTCATTGTCATAGCAAGTAAATTATTAAATGATATAATAAAGACATCATAAACCTGATCTTCCCCTTTTTCTCCCCTTCAGACGGCAATTTCTTGTCTGTCAACCGTTCTCTCCATTGACTTCAAGCCCTCTGAGCTGGAGGTGGGCGTTGTCACAACGCAGGACCCAAAGTTTAGGTAAAAGGCTAGGAGTACATGATAATGTAGCAAAATGTTTGTGGTGATTACACTCTGTAAAATGAGATGAGCAGCTACCAAAATAATTTCTTATGTTTTTTTTAAAGAGAGAGAGAGACTGTTTTCACGAACATATCAGCCCATGTTGTAACATGTGATCATTCTCACTGTAGTATGTTGGTAACAGTTATTTTCATCATCAGTTAATCAATTCATTGTCTCTAAAATAACATAAAACTGTCATCAACTGTTATAACTTTTCTCTTGTACTCGGATCTCTACAAGATATTCAGTTTATCATTATATATGGCACAGAAAAGCATCAAATACTCAAATTTGGATGAATCTAAACTAACCCTAATTTTCTGTTAATCAACAAACCAATTTATCAATTGTTGCAGCTCTAGTGAGGGTCAAAACAGATTTTGTACATGAAAATCATTCTGTTTAATTGTTTTTGTTTTCCTCCAGGATTCTGACAGAGACTGAAGTGGACACCCACCTGATGTCCTTGGCAGAGCGGGACTGAGCGAGCAGAGACGTGTCACCCGTTGGATTAAGTTAGAGCATGATGGAATATGCAGTTCCCAGAAGGAGGCCGGTGTTATCTTTGTTTGCTGTACATTTACCCCCACTGTTTCATTCAACAATAAAAAAAAGTTTTTGGAGTAAAATAACAATTGTCCTTGATATATATTTACTGCTTATTGTGGAGCTTGTGATTTCTCTGCACATGGAGGTGTTTGCATTTCTCCAAATTTAATTTTTTTGCATCACACAACAGACTTAGACTTACTTATTAACCCCTGGCCTCGTGAACTAATTCTTTTAGTTTCATCAGCTGTGTTTTCATCTGTCAGTTGAGTTTAGTAGCAGGGGGAAATGTTTATGGAAACATGAGCGTGTGCAGAGCTCTACCTCTGAGCTTCCTGTTGTGGCTCAGTGCACTAAAGATCACATGAGAAACCTTGGTGGTGTGCAGAGGTTATTTTACTACACACTGAATGGTGTAGACCTGATTTGACCTCATTTTCTCTACATTTTTGGCTCTTCTTCTTTTTCTTTTCTTTTTTTTTTTTTACACACACACACACCTGTAGCATGTCAGAAATAGATTTCTTCAGCTTACCGGATATATCATACAGCACGAGTAGTTTCTCTTTGCGAAGGGAAAATTTGTTCCCCATGACAATTCAGAGTGGTTTTGACAAAGCTGGGGGGGGTTGAGCATTCTAGTCAATGACCCTGTCCAGCTCAGCTTTGAGACACTTTTGTCATTACCAATGATCAGAAATGATGTTAACATTTCATCGGCTTAGATCATTTCCCATCAGTCACATCCCATCACTTCTAGTCCCCCTAACTTCCCCCTGCGCTCAGAATTGGAAACAAATCCAGATAAAGTATGATTTTTATTATCCCAAATGTAGTCATAATTTTTGGAACTTTTTTTTTAATAATTAATGTTTACATCTCTTATGTAATTTCCACTGTGATTAAGAATCAGCAACCTGCTCCTTGGCCCTTGGAAACCCCCTCTGCAGTCCTGTACAGTTAATGTTTACAGCCCTGAGGGCAATAACAGAACACCATATACACAGCTATTAAACCTAATCACTCAGACATTTTCAGATAAGCGTTGGCTCCAGCTTTACTTCATGCTGGGAAATAAAGCAAATGATGCCCATTATTTCAGGTAATTCCTGCCTGAAAAACAATAAAGTTTCATAATCATTTAGACAGGAGTAATACTAACTCTCGAGGCACGTTTTCCCATTTTTGTCTAAGACATTTCCTCCTTACAAAATTTCCTTGGTAGTTCTACCCGTTGCCAGTTCCTCGTTGCTATTCAGCAGTAGTTCCAGGGCAGGGCGGAATATTTAAGTACATTATGTTCCTCTTATGCTGCCCAGGGACTTTCAACGCAGTGACTCAGAGACCCGGTGACCTCGCCCCAACAAGGAAATCCCAGACTGTTCCAAGAGTCTGAGTGTGATCGTTTTTCTCTGTTTATGTTTCACAAGTCTGGGTGATGACGCTCTTCTTCGTCACTTTTTGTAAGTGAGAAATGCTTCATGTTCAAAAACAGATGGTAAAAAAGTCGTGACATGTAAGGAAATTAACCTATGCAAAGTGGAGGAAACACACCAGTCATAGTTCTTTATATTCATAGACTTCTTTTTATTCTGAGCATTTTTTGTTAATAGTGTTTAAATCCACACTCATATGTACAGGTAAGAAAATAATATCTCTGTATTTACAATATATTACAAGTCTGGTATATACACATCAATATATATTTATACAGTATACAGAAGGACTACATGGAGGTCATGGTCTTGCTGTTTTGTGGTTCTTGGCAAAGAGTTCTGTGATGCAGACCGGCTTTGACCTCACTGGACGCCATCTTCATTCATGTTTGTGATCCCAGGGCCAGCACCTGTGGACTTGGACCTTGGACGGGGACAAGCAGGCACTGATTTGTCCCTCGTTGGGGGCCGTGGCTGGGGAAACCCAGTAGCAGCTTCACTGTCGTTCATACCAGCGGTAGAGAGGTGGTTCCGTTTACTTTCCGAACTTTATGTCGTCATACAGCTGTAGGGGAGAAATTAAAAAAATCGTTAGGAAACCATACTTTAAAGTCATGATTATATGAAATATTTTCTTATAAGAGCTTCATAATTCTGAATCAGATACTGACCTCATCCTCTGACAGGTCCAGGTCCTCCATATCACTCTCATCTGAGTCACTTTCGGGCAGCTGCCTCAGCTCCTGCGGCGTCTTCTCATACAGCTGGCACCGAATCTCTTCGTTCTGGCGCCCGTACGTGAGGTGGTACGCCGTGAAGCCGCCGTAGTTCAAGCAGTTAACGTCGGCGCCGAGGTTGAGGAGGCAACGGACCAGCGTGGGGTTCTGAAGATCCACGGCCAGGTGGAGTGCCGTCCGTCCACTGCATTGTTCCTGTGCGTTGATGTCTGCACCCAGCTTAACAAGGTTTTCCACCAATGAAATGTAGCCATTAATAGATGCCAAGTGGAGACAGTTGTGTCCTGGGAGGAGAAAATAAAGTTCAGTTATAAACCAAATTTAAGAAACAGGCGCTGCCACAGTGAAATAAAACAATCTTTGTGTGTAAGAGTTTTGTTTCTTTTTTTTCTAATACTTACCATTGTAGTTGGGGAAGGACAGGATGGAGGTAAGGTGGCGCTGGCAGTTCTGGGTAATGACACCGAAGCAGGCGAGGGAACCCCTCTTGCAGGCGATGTGGAGAGCCGTGTTCCCACTGTCGTCAGCCAACTGTGGGTCGCAGCCGGCCTTCAGGAGTTTCTCCACCAACTGGGGCTGCTCTGTGATCACTGCTAGATGGAGGGCAGTCTGGGGAGAGGAAAAAAAATGGATATTTAATTATTATTATATTCCACTTTTCATGTGTGTTCTGAAGGAGAAGAAAGTTTTTATTCATCTGAAGATCAATCATTTGTGTTTTATTTTGGTTGTTACCTGTCTCTGGTGGTTCTGTACGTTGAGGAAGGGGTGATTGCGAGACAGCTTGATCATCTGGAGGGCATGATCAGTGGCTTCATGAATGACGGCCAAGTGGAGAGGCCTGAGGAGAGAAACAAAAAAAAGATGGAGGTTAGTTAAAATGATGCTTTTACAAAAAAAAAAAAAAATTACACACAGAGGAAGTGGTTCCAGCCAAATAAGAAAGAACAAAGCCTGAGCAGTGGAGCGTTTCGCAAGAATGGAGTTTTGTCGGGTTATTTCCACCAGTTGTGGTTTGACACATCTGATGCTTTATCAGTTACTGGCAGCAGGCCAGGGACTTTCCTGAACGCGCAACGCGGACTTTAGCCCCGCCCAGACTGCTCTCTCAGCCAAAGTACACACACACTCACGCACACACAGACACACACACACACACACCAAGTACGCGCTGTGCTATACACACACACACACTTTTTTTTTTTTTAAAGGCCACTTGTTTTCGTGCAGCTTTCATGCAGCTTTTCATATCTTTCCAGTGCATTGAGTTTAAAGTTTAGATGCTACGCACTTGTGCAAAACTCCCATTGAATATAAGCAGAATTATTAAACTTGCAAATGCGTAACTGCAGTATTCATTATCTACAAAAAAAAAACTAAAAAAAAAACACTTACGTGTCACCATCGTCAGTCACTGCATTTCTCCAAGGCTCATATTCCTCTGTGGTGTGCTCGAGTGTGTCCACATTCATCTCCTCAAACTCGTTCACCAGCTCGTCCTCTTTCAGGGAATCCAGGCCGCTGTCAAAACGGTCCTCGTGGCAAGGCAGCGTTTTCCCGTGTTTGGGCTCCATGTTGTCGTGGTTATAATCCATTTGGTTGTGGTTCGAAACTCTGTGCACGTCCATGGTGACTTTGCGACTCTGACAAGAAGCAGACACGTCTATGTGTGAATGTTGGGGCAGAGTGGTGCAGCTGAGGGAGGCGCACTGGGTTTTGTGCGCTCGCGGGGCGGAGCCTTGGCGGGGATTTCCACTTGACTTATCTTTGAAAAAAGCAAGGGAAATCACACTGAGCTGTGCTTTTGTGAAAAAAATCCCCCCCTAACAGACTCAGAATGAAAACTTGTAGTTTCCTATTAGACACCTATTTTCACCTGTGATGTAGGTTAGGGGACATTATTTATTTCAATGAATGAGACACGATGGGCATGAATGAGAGAGACATCCCCTGACTGGCTCTTGAAGAATTCCCTTCTGCACTGGGGAAATTATCTTTTTTTTTAAGTGGCTAACCAAAGTAGCATTGCATATTTTCCATTGGCCTAATTGGCCAGACTTAAATTAGCTTTAAAGAGAAACATCCAAGTTTCCAAAGTGAAGTAGAATTCAAAATTTACACTGAATATGAACCTGCACCTACACTATCAACCACATTGTCTTATCATATAACTGCTATGGAGTCTGTGGTTGTCCTTATCATACAAGAGATAAATGTAATTTTACTTGCAAAGCACATTAATATTTTTGCTTCTCCTCAACATTAGCTACAGTCTCCTACATATGTAAATACCACAATTTATGAAGTAAGACAATGTGTTAATCAAATTTTGGTTGTTTCTTTACCGAAGATTAATTTTCAACATTTGTTTTCCACTTAGTTTGAGCTATTGAGCTAAAGCATATTCAAATGTATGCATGTTCTGCAGTTTTTGATTGTTATGACCAGGGCTGTAAATTAAGTCCTTTTGAAAGCATAAAAAAATACACACGGTGCACATGGTGTAAAAATGACAAAAAAATCTACACTTCAGGGGGCAGACAGGAGGAGGTGGCAGGATTTCCACACTTGTGTTTCTGTACATGGTTACGCTTCAGAGTGAATTTACGCGGCAGACCCACTGCAGAGGAAGAAGGGCAGAAGATTCTGAAGTTTCCTCATGGAGACTCCCTGATGAAAACAGCACTGCCTATTCCACAATAGGATGTTCTGGACTTACCCATCCAGCACTGAACATGATTAAACACACCTCTGGAGGTTAAAAAAAAAAAATCCTGGAAAACACAGTGTTTAGTCATGCAGACAAGTAAACTCTACTATGACTTTTTGTGGGAATTTTGACTATTTTCCTTTGATTATGTCTTTCCTTATTGTGTCTTTTTTGCCTTTGTCCTACTGCTTTAATGCAAGTTTTAAAAAGGAATTTCCTTTGTCTTTCAAAACATGGTGGTAAAAGTATGTGACAGAGCTACCTGTCTGTGCTCCCCTGACATTTCAGATAAAATTCCCAGGACCATGTCTGTTTACACTGTGAAAGGTGGGCTTGGTGAAAACATAGCAACAGTATCCAAGAGCAGTAAAGCATTCACACCTCTATGGGGCGATACTCAGTTGATTGCGCTATACAAACCAAACGGACACACGCATATACACACCCAGCAGGGCTGTGATGTCACTATCTAGCAGCCTACTGTATCTCTCACACCAACGTCACTCGTACAGGCACACACCAGCTCCTGTGTGTCTTGGTTGAATTCCACACATACTTTAATGTCTGTCAAGTATCACAATGAGACATCTGGGGACAAACTGTTCTTGCAGCCTTGTGTTTTTTTTCTCCTTTTGCCAAGATTGCGTGCTGTGTCTATATATGGTCAGATATTCACCCCACATGGGAAATACTGGGACTTCCACTTTACATGTTAGAGAAGCTGTGCAAGTGCTCTTGTCTCCACTTGCCTTGTGTTTACTCGTGGTTGCTGTGGCAACCAACCACTGAGAGTGCACTGACGCCAGTTCAGCGTCAAGTGCCGTACATTGCCCTCTGTCTGCGTGTTGGTAAAGCACCACTTATCTAAGTCAGTAAAGTGCCTAAGGGGCCATCACACCCTGTCAGCAAAGAGCTGATCTCATGATACTTCGCATTTTCTGAATTGACCTCCTAACACCAACCTCACCCTGTATTCTTTTTGAAAGAAAAGGGGCAGTTACACTGTGCAGTTGTTCTTAGTTACCAATTTATTGGGTACAACAAATTCAAACTAATGCCTCTGTAATGTCTATTGCAACAGCACCACAATAAATTCAGCTGTCATGATTATTTTAAAGAAAAATTATTGTTCAGTGTTGTTAAATATAATAACTAAACCTCCCATTCTATAATAATAAAAAGAAGATTACATAATCATATGCATTACTTCCCCATACCTTACATTACACAGTACTATAGGCAGCAAACATTTTATGTAAGAGTGCTTTACGGTTGTTTTTTTCTTTTCTGCAACAACTTAGAAAGATGTAAAATACTGTTGATGAAGAAGTGGGGGGAAAGACAGGGGAAAAGTCAAATAAATTATTAATACTGAAATTACATCATGGCTAATTTGTGAAACTGAAACACTTGTAATTTCTGGAGCGCATCTACTATTTACACTTGAAGGAATAGTTTGACATTTTGGGGAATATGCTTCTTCACTTTCATGCCCAGAGATGAGAAGATAGATACCGCTGTTGTGTGTTTATGCTAAATATGGAGCTAGAGTTTGGAGGCAGTTAGCTTAGCTTAGAGTAATGAAGGGGAAGCAACTAGCCTGGCTATCAAAGTTTTAAAAAATACACATACCAGCACCTTTTAAGCTTCATAATTAACATCTTATCACTGTTTATTCTTTACACATACTACAGAGGTACAACATGTTAATTCGTGATAGCATATTTCTTTGTACCTTTGGAGAGGGTCAGGTTAGCAGTTAGCAGTGCTTCCAGTCTTTAAGCTAAGCTGCAGTAAGCTAATAACCCCTTGACTCTGATTACACAAAGTTTAAAGACACATCTGTATCTCATCTGTATTTGTTGGTGTACAAATAAAACAAAAGTAATATAATGTGTTAATTATGAAGCTACAGAGCTGTTGGTAGCCATATTTTTTTTTACTTTGCAGAAGGCATGCTAGCTGTTTCCACAAGCCCTTAGCCTTATAGCTAAATTAAACAACTAGCATAGTGGCATTATCCTCTAATTAACTCTCGCAGGAAATCAAATGAGTGCATTCCCCAGAAATTTCCCTAAATACTGCATTTGACCAAGCACACATTTCAAAAATGTAAGAAAAATGTAAATTAAATCTAAAATAAGCAGTAGGGAATATTGCTTTCTATGAAAAGAATGTCAGTGTCTAGGTTATACAGCTATATGATTTAATATAGAATCTGTCATACCAGTAGGTTGTATCAGTGAACTCCACCCAGCTCAGCTGTCTAAAAATAGCTAGAGCTTCCCAGATGTGTGCATGTCATTCATGACAAATTTCCTCCCGTTTCGGCAGGAAGGTATCACTCCACTATTACAGTAATTACTCAGTGGACACTTACACTGCCACCTCCACTCATCAATTTCTTTTCTTTTTTTCTTTTTTTTTTTTTTTTAAATTAACTTTTTTTTATCAATTTAAATTTTAACTTTTTGGGGCAGTTTTTGCCTTTATTCAGATAGGGACGGTGAGAGAGTTACAGGAAAGCTGGGGATGACATGCAGCAAAGGGCAATGGCCGCTGCGGTAAAGACTGAGTCTAGGTGGTACACGCGCTACCAGTTGAGCCACAGGAGCCCCCCTCCACTTGTCCATTTCTTGTGTGGGCTCGGTGACACAGCAGTTCTATGCCCAGAGTTCAGACAAAATACACCCACGTTATGTTTTCAAAATGTGTGGCTTGATATAAAAAGGAGTATTTCAGTATGGCAGCGTCACACATGGCTGTTTTCCATGGCTTGTATTAAATAATGGGTAGGCATGCTTGCTGTTTAATGCTATGAGTCAGGCTGTTTCTTTGTCAGAGGGACTTCACCACAACCATACTTAATGAATTGAAACATTATATGTGGTTCTTATCTGATGTATTCAATGTGCACTATTACATGATTTTAATAGTGTCATATACATAAATTAAGATAGTGTGTGTGATTTTTACTCTCATGACCCTACCCACTGATCTCATTCAATGAACTGCAAAAAGAGCAAGGTATGTCATTAACCATGTGTGCTTCCCAGAACAAATTAAAAAAAACGTTTCCATAGCCTACCTGTAAAAATAGAACAAAGTTTTTCCCTCACAGTAGCATGTGATGGTCATAGTTAAAGGGTGGGAAAATATTATGTTTCGACATCTTTCTTGTGTCGTAGCTTCTGAAAGAGTGGCTGAAGACATCAGAGAGCTATTGATTGAAACTTTCAAAGTGAGGTGAAAAACTCTGAGATCCTCCCCTTTGTTGACTCAGTTTCGCGCTGAATGTGCAAATGCATATTTTTTCGGGGAAATGTGGGTGTTTTTCGGAGAAGGGGTAATACCTTTATTTCCCTTCCCAGGCATTCCCACGGTGTTGTACGCACACACAGAGGGATTAATGTATGCAATATGATCTGCTGTCCTACTGCCCTACTGCCACCAGGCAGGTCTCAAGATAATTGAATCACTATTAGGTCCCCAATTGTTGGTTAAGTCTCACAGCAACATGGAAACAAATAAAATTTTCAATTCAACCAATTTACAAAAACAAAAAGAAAAATTTCAAGATATTTGTTCCTGAGATTTCTGATTTTTCTTAAAGTAATTGTTTGGTATTTTGGAAAATACTTTTATTTATTTTCTTGCCAAGATTTTGATGAAAAGAGCAATACCACTCTTCTCTTAGAACTAGCAGCATATTAGCTGAAAGCTGATAAAGACTGGAAACAGGGGGAAACACCTAGCCTGATTTTGTCCAAATGAGCAAAAAAAAAAAAAGACACTGATGGAGGCTGAGATTTTAAAGTCATCACCATGAGGTTGCAAGGCTATCAGCAGAAACTCTACACCCAGCCAAGAAAAAGTTCCAGCACAAAACCAGAGTTTGTAAATTTAAAAATTTGGTTTTTGGATGGCTTACACAAACAAGTAGCTTCAGAAGTATTCGTATAGGTAGATTTATTTTTGGGGTGAGCCAGGCTAGCTGTCTCCCACCGTTCCCAGTCTTTATGCTAAGCTCATTTTTGATGCTCTGGCTTCAGCTTCATAGTTACCATACGGACACGAGAGTGGTATCTGTCTTCTCACCTAGATCTCAA
Organism: Seriola aureovittata; assembly: GCF_021018895.1. Classification (NCBI taxonomy): domain Eukaryota; kingdom Metazoa; phylum Chordata; class Actinopteri; order Carangiformes; family Carangidae; genus Seriola; species Seriola aureovittata. The sequence goes on from NC_079382.1 coordinate 5,539,754, forward strand.
CAAGAAAGTGAATTGGTGTATTTTCTGAAAATGTCTATTTTTTCAAGCTAACCTTTAAGCGCTTACAATATATGCAATATAGTTTTAAGGATGATTTATGTATTAGTGAGGCTTAGAGGCTATAAGATCTCAAGCTGTGCACACGTAGAACCAAGGGCTGTTTAATGCAAAAGTTAAATGAGTTTAAACATGATCATTAAAATTTCAAAATGATTTTATAATGGTAAGCAGAGGAGGAATGCTAATGTTCCAGATTTACGCTTTGCTTGGCTCCAATTCAAATACCTACTGCTGTATATTGAACAAGCTGCAGATGTAAGAGTGATTTTTGTGTGGAGCATTGACAGAAGGATCTGCCGTAGCTCAAAGGAGATAAGATAAAAACATCACAGAGCTACATGTTTGGTTTTTTTTGATAGTCGTTTTTCAGTGTTTTTCAAGTTTGAGGTCATAGATTTACATTGATTACACATTGTTATCACAGCGCTGACTTTCATGTGAGTGCACATGCAAAGCAGTTAACACAAGGCAAAGAGTGTTGAACGAAGAACTTTTTCTGCGGTGCAGAGACACAGTTTTCATGCAGCTTTAAGTAATGAAATTGGAAGAGAAGATGCAGTCAACCATAAACTGTGGCTCTGTTTGGATTACTTCTCATTCTTGAGCCTTTCTTACATTCTTTCATGTGCAACTTTATTGATTGTCCAGTTTCTTGCCCAGATTGAGCAGTCTCTGCTCTGGACTGTATGAGACTATGAGAAAAAACAAGTTCAGTATTATGAAATAAACCACAAAGATAACTCAGATTTTCTGCTACCACACTGCACTGCACCCAAAGTACAAATTATAGCAGCAAAGTTTCCTGACACATATACATCAGTGTGAAAATGGATGTGACTGGCAGTGTGCTACGCACCACGGAAATAGTGAGACTATACGAGACAAACCGCAAATCAACTGAGCAAAATCTTTCACTTTAATATTCTCATGTGCATTTTTGCATATTGTGAGGTTCGAGCAGGCCCTCTGGCTGTTAGCTTATGTATCACAAATAAAACTCCACCTTCTTGTTTTGTCTGTTGATGAAAACATGCTTTGGTTTTAGTTAATGCTTAATGTTTACTCAAATAGAGCAATATATTAATGAATTAAAGCATTTTTTCTCATATAGCCCATAGCTAGGAATGATGTTCTTTTTTAAAGTCTCTTCTTCCATTTATCTATATATCCAGTTATCCACATTTAAATCATGTTCTTTTTATTAGTCTAAACTTTATATTGCTTCTATTTAAATCATGAATTCTTCCTGTTTCAATCACAGGATAAGTCACACTCTCCAGGAATGAATTAAAATTTAAGAAATGGGGAGCTACTATTCAAAGGTCTTTATCGCTCTCCTGTGGTTTAAACCTGAATTGCAGCGGCTGGGGCTGCAGGTCCTTCTGCTTGTCGGGGACGGGACATGACAACCTGTGGAGGAGGAGAGGAAGTAGGAATAGGTGAAGAGGTGATGAGGGGAGTGACAAAGGAGTGAAAAGCTAAAGTTGAGAGCAGAGAGGATGAAAATATGTGATGAAGAACCAGGAGGAGAGGATTGGAGAACAGAAGGAGTGAAAGAGAAAGGGAGGAAAAGAATGAAGGAGAGAAAAGGAAATGAGATGTGAAAACCTTCACAAATACAAAAAATACATTTGTAAACTCACAAAATATCTTGAAAATATAAATCGGATCTGCAAATACATAAACTCCACGAATAAAAACATATGTGAATACATTCAATTAATTTACAAATACATGAAAAGCATTTGTGAATATCTCTCTAACATTTATGACTTTGAAACCATACACTGTATAGGCCTATAAAGCAGTTGAACAGCTTCTCCCCACTCTGTGTGACGTCACTTATAAGCATTTAATATTTTTACATCTTCAGTTTATGATCAGAAATATTAAAACTCTTTGGGGGACATTTCCAGGGATAGATGAGTGGAGCTGAGAGAGTGAAAGAAGAAGAAACGAGGAGGAAATGAGAACAGAGTGATCACAAGTAGATCAAATAAAATTCTGTATGATAATATTACAGTACATGTCCATGTTGTTTATCCTATGATGCTATTCCTTAAAGAAATGTAAAATCATTGGAGTAACTGTTCTTCTGTTGGCCTAATATTCAGTTCAGAGACATGAAGACATTCACTTGACTTTGTTGTGGATCCATGATTGCTTAGAGCAGTACATATTATTATGGTCTGGATTTAAATGTAGATTTCTCATCTAAACATTAAATATGTGAACTTTACGTAGTCACGTCCTTCAACTTTCCACTGACTTTCTATAAACCTAAAAAAAAAAAAAAAAAAAACCGTCAACATAGTGACATACCTGCACAGACAGTACGTATCAGGTGCTTGTGATACAATTTAAGAAACTACAAATCCCTCATATCCTCCCGTAGCAATCAGTTACCCATACTAACATCTGATTGGACAAATTCAGTAAGGCATCTTGTGATTGGTCGACGGTGGCCATGTTTGCATTTCCAGCTGTCTAGATGCGGGTTAGCTAACCGGTTAGCTGTCTGAGCTACATTTGCTTTTTTATTCGGGGTAAAAATTGACGAACAGCTCTGCCACCCCGTTAACACCGGCTCATCTTTACGCCGCCATGCCGGTTCACTCCCGGGAGAAGAAAGAAAGTAACCACGAAGAAATGGAGGTGGATTTTCCCGAGCAGGACGGCAGCAGCACAGACGAGGAGGACACCGTTAGCTCATCCGTGTCTGAAGATGGAGACAGCTCGGGTAGGAAAAACAGGCCTTAAACACCAACCAAATGTTAGATTTTATTTTGACATGCTTGTCCGTCAGACATGGGTTAAACAAGAAATGCGGTAGCTGTTGGAAATTAGCTGACATTTCGAGCAGGGAGGTGATGTAGAGTATGAAACAGAGATGTTATGATGATAGTGGCTGAAAAGTAAAGCAGTTGAGGTGGAGGTGATGCCAAAGCTGCCATGTCTTCATGTGAACAGAGATGGATGATGAGGACTGTGAGAGGAGGAGGATGGAGTGCCTGGATGAGATGACCACCCTGGAGAAGCAGTTCACTGACTTGAAGGAGCAGTAAGTTCTCTCCCATATAGTTTCCAACAAAATAAAAGCTGCCTGTCCTAAACTAACAGTGTGCTTCATGATGATCAGGCTCAGAAACTCTGTGATGCTTGTCATCACATCTCACGTGGGTATTCTGCATATTAATCCTTGCAATCACCACAATGTCTTTAAAATCTGTGGTTAACATAGACAATTTGATTCTCAGGAGTGAAGGCGATCATGCACTGATATCACACCTGGATGTCAAGCACTGGATTTTGGTCATTGTTACTTGCCTAGATATCTTCCACAGCGATGGTCAGTTGTACTCTGTTTACAGGTGTAAAAACAGGTGGTAACTGTGGATGATAAATGTACATCAGCCACCAGCCAAGTGCTGGTAAGTCTTGGCTTTTACTGCTCTGGCTACTTTCTGTTCCAGTAGCCATTCAGTGTGTAACTGACCATCTTCTGGAAGTGACGTTCTGTTTTGAAAACGTATTTGGCTTTCCATATGTCAAACCTGGCTGGCGTGTATGAGAAAGCTTAAATAAATGCCCCCCTGCCATGCCACAGCGTCCTCTCCTTAGACATGATTTTGCTGTTCTCCTCTGACCAGTGAGTAATGTGTTTACTATGTTCCTGTGTATGACCACTGAGGTGAATTTGCTCTTAAGACCATTTCAAGACAATTGCTGGATTCTTGAAAGCAAAGTCACCACAGATGATAGACTTACAGTAATACCACAATAATGATTAATGAATAATGAAAGTTTCAGCCTCAGTTCAGGCTTATGAATTGTTGTGCTTTGCTACTGTATTTATTCTGCCGTTTAGGTTGTACAAGGAGCGTCTGAGCCAGGTGGACATCAAGTTGCAAGAGGTAATGGCTGGCTGTGCCCAGGAGTACCTGGAGCCTTTAGCCAACCTGCAGGAGAACATGCAGATCAGGACCAAAGTGGCAGGTGAGTCCAAGTAATATTTCAGTCTTTGCTGCTGTCACACTGCCCTGGCCTTAACCCCTTCTTGTGTGCATTTATGTAGGAAATAAGTTAAGCATAGCAGGACTTAGTATTGTTCAAATGTCAATGTCTGTAATAATATTTAACTAATGGAATGTGCTTTTTTTTTTTTTGCAATTTAAAGACGATAGTTGCTTGGATTAAACCGAATTCCCATTTCCCTGTTGGTTGCCTCAGATTGATTTGCCACTCGTGTTTGTTGCAGGGATCTACAGAGAGCTGTGTTTGGAGTCAGTGAAGAATAAGTACGAGTGTGAGATCCAGTCGGCCTGCCAACACTGGGAGGTGAGAGGCCAACATTTGAGTAGGGGCTTATGTGAGGTACATTTATAATAGACGATCACCTAAACAAATTAGGAAATACACTAGAATTTTGAAAGTTTGGGTTTTTGCCACAGTATGCAATTCAACCCCAGTCCTACTTCTGGAGATGTGCAGTGTGATGACCTTCTGTCTTTGTTGACCTTCTCTTTCTTCTTCACTTCCAGAGTGAGAAGCTGCTGCTGTTCGACACTGTACAGAGTGAACTGGAGGAGAAGATAAGAAGACTGGAAGAAGACAGACACAGTATTGACATTACCTCAGGTACCAGCTGGCGCTTCAACACACCCTTGTTTGAAAAATATTTGTTTTGATCCATTCACCCGACTTTTATTCAATAAAATGTCAAAACCCATCAGAAGTTTGGCTCGCAGTGAGATCCTAAAGTAGTGACAAACCCAGAGTATTTGGTTATATTACTCCCTACAAAGGAGTACTTAGTAAGTATTTGATATTTTCATTGAACAATAAGCAGTTAATTTATTCCAACTGGGAACTCTCAGTTAACAAACCTACTGATTAATTGTTTAGCACAAGTTAGTACCTTACAGGGTACAATTAGTGGACAATCAGTGAATAAACATTGGAGATTTGATCAAGAATATGTTAACTGACAACATTCAAAGGTTGCACTCAGTATCTGTAAAACAGAGTGAAATATGAAGCAAATATCCAACAGAAGGAAATGCCCCACCGGCACAATAATCCCCCTTGCTGTAATCTGTCCTCTTTGTTTTCCAGAGTTGTGGAATGATGGATTGCACTCACGGAAAAACAAGAAAAAAGACCCGTTCTGTCCCGTCAAGAAGAAGAAGCCTGTTGTTGTCTCTGATATCCTTTTTCCCTTGGTCCTGTCCTTGTCCTTATTCCTCCCATCAATCATCTGCACCACATTTTACTGCAGCGCTTCAGTATTGAATTGTTAAGAAAGATGTTTCCTGCCACTCCTCTGAGTTTTCCTTAACCTCTCCGTTACGGCCTTATATTGTTTACATGCTGCAAGATCTGGACATTCTTGAAGACTGGACTGCGATAAGAAAGGTATTTTCATGATAATGGACGAAGCAGAAATCTGGTAAATGCATCTATATTGACATTAAGTTGTGATTTGATTTCAAGTTGTGTCTGTCGCCCCCCCCACCCCCACCCCTTGCAGGCGATGGCATCACTGGGGCCGCACAGGGTGAAGGTGGATGGTAAGAGTTTCTCCTCGTCCTTGGTTACAGTCAATATGTGGCTGAGTGCAGCGATCGACCCACAGCCACACAGGAGGAGTTGATTCAATACTTTCTGTCAAAAGTGCTCAAGTTTTTGATAAGAAGTCAAATGTTGCCTTTGTCTCGCTCCCTGTCTTCCTTCTTTAATATTTTGTACTTTACCAGATTTCTTTTAACCTCACTCTGCCTTTAGTCACTTGTTCCCTCCCTCTCTCCCCATCTCACCCCATTTTTCTTTCTCTTTTTTTCTCCCTCCAGTTCCTGCAGTAAAGCCTGACAGACACCACCATGTGGCGCGCTCTGAGGACGGTCGACTTTTCTATGACAGCCAGTGGTACTGCAGGGGACAGGCCATCTGTATCAACAGGAAGGACGAGTACCCGACTAGGTGTGTGTGTGTGTGTGGGTGTGTGTAGGAGAAGGGTTTGTTAAGGAATAAATATTTGTAAAGATGAGAGAGTTGTAAAGCTAAGGGATACATGCATGCGCTCATCTGCAAATTTGTGTTTCTGACTCACTGGGTGAGTCTGACTGAGAAGCAGTGTGGTCACATGGTGGATTTATTTGTAATGGAAATGATCATGGATGGATTTGAACAAACACAATGGGAGTATTAGCAGGAGTGATTGTGAGTTCACATTCTGCTCTTTGTGCGTCCTGCCCTGTGTGTTTGTCAGGACAGGATGCACACTGAATAGAGGGAATGCATTGATGTCAGTTTTTCCCAGCACTCCATCAACACCCCCCTCCCCTCCCACACCACTGAGTGGCAAAACAAATGCAACAGGTGGCTGTTATGAATGGGTAGAGCTGTGATACAGGAGTCTGTACAGAATACCAGACAGTCAGTGGTCTGAGGGCTAAATGTAAAATGTTTCCTTACACATATACATACATTCCTGGAAAAAAAAACACACCGCAGCAGAAGGTGTCAATGAACACCAATGGGAGATCCACCACCGTCACTGAAACACAGAAAGAGGGAATAGAGGGAATCTCTCTGCTACAGAGCAACTGAAGCTGTTGTGGAGGCTTACCTTACTAAAACACTTCATGTTGGTTTCTCCTTTAGTTTGTCTGTTTGTGTGTATATATGTAGCTTTGCCCCAGGGAAAAAAACATTACACTGAACTAACCCTTGAGACATATAGATACTTAGTGCCACAAAACTCTGCGTAGGTTCATTACTTCAAACTTTGTCAACACACAAAGCCAGAAACTTGAAAACTGTTTTTGTCAGATTTACTAATCTGCGTGTCATTGTGAAACTAGGCAAACCATCATCTCCACTCCCATATTTAGCTGTAAACGGATGTAGGCAAAGAGCAGAATAGTTTCAGATCAAAGGTCTCTAACAGTGCCAGAGCTGCCGTCATTACATGTGATCATTACGCATAGTTGTGACTGTTTATAGCTGCTGTGTCATTCATTCATCACATGTACCTATAAACCTAATTTCAGCAGTGAGGCGCTCCATCATCATCATCGAACGTCAGGAAGGAAGGATTTAGTTTGTAGGATGTTTGATATGGTAATATAAGCACAGAGACATGATGCTCTGATTGCGCGTTCAGTGTTAGATTCCATCTCTCACCTTATTTCTGTTTTTATAAATTCCAGTTCTGTGTGGGGAAATGGTTAAAACATGCTTTCGTATCTTTAGGTTTTCTGTGGACAAGTTTGTAAAAAATATTCGGTTTTATTCCATCTTTTATTTTGAAATCCATGACAGATTCTGACTATTGAGTGTTTGTTACCCATTGAGGAGTGACAGTCTACATCTGCTCACAGTAACATTACATGCAAACCCCCTACACTTAGTGTGAGTATTGTGGTTTAGCGTTGCACTAACATTGACCTGTCTCTGTTTGTCATGCAGTGCCATCATCACCACAATCAACAATGACGAGGTGTGGTTCAAACGACTGGACGGCACCAAGTCGAAGCTCTACATCTCCCAGCTGCAGAAAGGCAAATACACTATCAAGCACTCATAAAACCACACTGACACTCGCTCACACCCATACAGTACAAAGACCATCATTTCTGCCTCCTTCCCATGTTGTATCTTTCTCCATGCTTGCCATATGTACAGTACACACAAACACACACACACACACACACACACACACACACACTCTAACCTCCTAAAAAGATTTTCACTCTTGAGCCTGACAAATACACACACACACACACACTTTCTTTCACGCCCTCTTTGTTTGAGTAACAAAAAAGAAACTGTCCAGAAACAAACAAGTGTCAACTCAAGAAGATGTTCTTCTCTGTAAATATGTATATGTATGTTGATATTATCGACAAGGTCACAAAGTGTCATTCTCTCTGAAACGGAGATCAATGCAAAGTGCTGCTAAAAAAAAAAAAAAAAATTTAAAAAAATTAAAAAAACAAAAAAAAACAAGGGAGAAAAACCGGAGCAGTAGCGAACTGTGAAGCTCAGTCGCGTGCCTTTCTGAGATGAGATGATGCCTCGGCTGATTTAAAAAAAAAAAACAAAACAAAAAAAAAAAAAAAAAAAGTCCTGAACTATCAATGCAGTGAAGCCTTACTCTGTACGGTGTTAGCACCAGGAGGACTGAAGCGGGTCATTGAATGAGTGAGTGAGAAACCGTGATGCAGGTGAGGATGCTGTTAGACTTGAATTTCATGCTCCACAAAGCCTAATAAATCTGTATTAGGATCCCCAGGGACCCCAGTTTGATAAAATGTTTGATTTAGTAACGAAAAAAAATGCACAAGTGTCAATTTGGAGATGGAGAATGATTAATCAATTCTGAGCAGATGATGATATCGTGAACATAATGAGTTAAAACTATTCTTCAAGAGCACCCCAGGGTTTTGTCGAAACCCACTTGGGGAGCCACTGTACTAAATGATCTCTTGATGTGTTGATGTTTTCAGTGTAATTTTACCAGCACTACATTTTTAAGTTCAAACCGAGGCCAGCCTCCGTGCACTAAGCAAAACGCAACAGCTGGAAATGAAGCCTAAACATGCAGAAGTGGCAGGTGCCCTGTATATAGAGACAGTGTATTTTGTGTTGAGCTCACTGTGATTCTTCCCCTCTGTCTCCTGTCATGTTGCCGTGCGTCTGATAGTGCCTACAGCTGAACTTTTAAAGGGAAATATTTCAACCTGGCATATTTGCCATAAATTTGGCTATTGTGGCTCCCTATGCAGTTAGCCATAATGGCCACCGCAGGCGGCTACTTTCTGTTAGAGACAAAGATTATAGCTGTAGGAGGCTTGCACAGCTTGCCTCCATGGACAGTACGTTGCTTGCTGAAGTTCTTGTTTCCCTGAATCTCTACAACAGAGGTGACGAGTGCAAAGTTAGCATCACCCGTGGCTAATACGCCAGGTTGAAATATACCAGAATTTTCCTTTTAAGGCGGGATCCAAAAAAAGGTTTACTCCACAGGTTTGAGCTGTGTTTTTTTTCTATAGTGTTGGGCTCATAACAGAATTCATTGTGCCATTTTTCAACCTTTTTGTCTATATTCAGCCTAATTTGTGTCTGCTAAAAAATGAAATAAGATCATTTATTAAGTACCGCAGTGTAAATCTTCTATCTGTTAAATCTCTCAAAATCAAAAGTTATCTCCTGTTCCCTGTCCTCTTCCTCTTGTCTTTTTTGTCACTTCACCCCCCTCCTCCCCCTTGTGTTCTTCTTTGCTGTCAGTAAAAATGTTCCTCAACATTTATGTATTAACAGTACAAAGAGAAAGCAAGAAGGGATTTTTTTTATGTGTGTACAATCCGTCCATTGTAAATTATGTTCAGTGACGGGGATCTTGCTTTGTGTTGTGCTGCTTTATACTTTCAGCATTGCATACATATTTCAAAATATTACCTGACAAAAGTATTGTAAAGAGAGGTCCTTTCAACACTGTACCATAAACATAAAGAAAAGTGTATGTAAAGCCTAATAAGGCGTCCACTTAGTAGAGCTTTTGTTTTGTTTTTTTTAACTACACTTGTTTTGATGCATCATGGTTCCTTTTCCACATTAGACGTACAAAGAAAACTGACATTGTGCCAATGCATGTACAGCTGATTAAAGATTTTGTTTGTATCATTCGAAGAGTCCAACCTGCGCACCATCAATTCATACAAGAGAAGAGATTCTGCATTTGAGTAGAGTTTTGCTTCTACTGTACTTCAAAGGCTTCCTGCCTGCTTTTCTAGCAAAAAAAGTCTCTGTGCATTTAGGCGATTACAGTATCAACCTCCACTGCTTAGCTTGAGTCAAGCTAATTTCCTTTTTCTTTGACTTAAGAGCTTTGGATGAAGAAATATCAGAGTTTTGCATTGAACTTAAATATCCTATTGGATTTGGCCTAGCAAGCACAAAAAAGCCCAGATAAAATCTTATATAATACTCAAGTGTACAAAGGCAGAAAGTCCCTGACAGCGCTCAACCCAAAGTCACCCCCGAGGTTTGCTGAACCCTGGCTACACTCCTCTGTCACAAAAAAAAACTGGCTTATTTTGGAGGAAAATGCTGAGTTAGTCCTATTTGATAATAGCTCTTTGGTCTGCTGTGCTGTTCAACCTTTCAGTCACTTATTTCTGCCAGAGGGCCACTCGCTAGATTAACACCACGTACTGGTATCGATTCAGGATCTACGCTGATGTACCGTTTTCTTGCCCCCTCGCCGTCCATCCGCCTGCCCTCGGGCCTGTGCAGACAACTCATGCAGAACCACTGCAATCTTTGATTGATTTATTGGGATTATTCAGAAATTTTGATGTAATAAATTGAAAGGTTTAAATGGTTAAAATCTTCCCGTAATTAGAGCTTTATAACCAAAACTGGTGTCTTAAATACACATTCCTTGCTATAACCTACTTCATGATCACACAATATCAACACCAGTAAGTTTATTTAAAAGTGTTGCAGTACTGTTTTGTGGCCAGAAGGTGTCAGTAGAGCTCCACACTGGAGAGCCAGCAGCCTCTGCACTAGATGGGAGGAGGGAGGTGGTCTGTAAATCTGGGGCACCCTGCTACTGAAGCCTTCCAGCTGATGAGAGAGAGAGAGAAAGAGATAGGATGGATGAAGGCACAGTTTGATCACAGCTTGCTGGCCACGTCTGCTACCGCAACAGAGAGAGGGAGAGAGAGAAGGAGGAAAATCCCCATCACCGCGTCAAAGGCAGCAGCAGCAAGCAAGCAACAGAGCTGTCTGTCTCTGTACACGTCTCTGTGCAGCATCTCTCTAGAGTATTCCTTCAATCTGCTTTCACACATTCCTGTGAATGTGCACGTAAATGCATGTCTGAATATGCTCAGAAATGGACATAACATGCAGATGCAGACACGTAACGGCAAAGGCAGAGGGCTTCCTCGTTTGTTTTCTAACTGTATCTGTGATGATGCTGGTTGAATCTGCTGCTCGTCCTGAGGTTCTAGAGGGTTCTGGGGAGCTACTACTGTGATGAGTCAGGTCCTGACGGATGAGAGAAGCTGGCCGTCTTCAGCCCCATCTATACTTAATGAGTAACCAGAACTGGAGGGTCATTGGGACGTGTTTACTGCAACACTGGGGCTAATTAGACCGTGAAAGTGTCACACTGTGCTAAATTACTTATATCACTGCCCCTCTGTGTGATGTATGTGCGTGTGTGTATCACTATGCGTTTTCAGGAGAGCGAGGCTGTGTATCTGGATCTCTTTGTGCATGCATGCATGTGCTGTGTGACAGGGCTGTGTGTGGGTGTGTACCTTTGCTGATTGTGTGTTAAATGCATATATCCATAAGTTAACATCAAAGGGATGAGGTAAGCTGCCCATCATCAGGATATAAGATAAAAGAGAGACACACAGGGAGAGAGATGGATTTAAATGGACTGTGCTGCACCTTGCAAGATGTGCTCTAGATGAACTTCTATGTGTGTCAATGGCAGTGGCCTAGAATCCACCATTAGCACTCAGAATATAGCCACTTATTCATCTTATACTGTCTAGACTCTTCTTGCATCAAGTTGCTGCCTCTTTAAAGATAGGCTTAATTTGCTTGACAATGTAAGATGGTGGGATAAAGTTGTGGGAAAACAACCACAAAATAAAATGCCTTTACTTTTTGAATTTGTTACCAATTTCTTTCATACCCATGTTACCTAGAAATGTTACCTAGAAATTGGAGTTGAATACAACAATGCAATCAGTTAATAATATATCCTAAAGGATGATATTGAGAATAATTTTGGGAATAGGCACAATAGTCAAGTTGTACTCGTGATTGAGCGCCTCAGTGTCCATGTGAGGCCCAAAGGATGATTTTGTTGTTATTCCTAACTCTGTCTCTGCCAGCATCTTTTGTTGATTGTCAAGCCCTCTTTCCAGTAAGGTGCAAACAATGGTTTGACTGTATCCAGTGTCACATGATGGAACTCGATTTGCAATAAGGACATACTGTGGAGCTGTTTATAGGAGTTATCAGGAGTTCTCTTCTACTGTGCAAGCAGAAGTCGTTTTTCTGGTTTTATTGCTTCCCTGCGAGTTTGTCAGAGTACATGACAATCATGGTCCCCAGCTCCAGCTTCTTAACTTAACTCCTACACTTTGAAAGAAAGACTGACATGCTGTGCCCTGGCATCCATTCACTCAGTGATGCATTGCCACAGGATCTTGGTATCTGCAACGTACCCCTGACCTCTGACCTATGTCATGGTGTCCAAAGACTACCTTCTGCAAGGGCAATGAAGGACAAGGTGATGGAACAGCATCTGACAATATCTTCTTTGTTATCAAGTTATCAATTCTAGTTAACAAACTGGCAAGTTTTTGCATGTGTAAAACAGCCAAGAAACTTTTGAATGGCCCTAATGAAAGTGGTTGCCACAAGTATCTCAGCGGTGAGATACTGTGGTCCTCCTGTGTGCCCAGTTCTGTCCTGAGAGACTTTTGCTGGCCAAAAAGGCCAGGGAGATGGCTATTGTGGGGTAATTTCAAATAATGTGGCATGACAGAGCAGTAGCAGCCTCGACTGCCATTCCTCAAAGTACAACTCTTACTCACTACCCAATCTTTAGCTGTCAGGGTGTCAGACAGGAAGAACTACCTGTCAACGTCTTGGACTGAGCGGCAGCCTTATGATATGTTGTGGTGTCCCAGCTAATGCAAGCTTAAAACCCCCATGACTGACACAGTGCTCAACTTGGGGGCAATCTCTCAATGGTTTGGTTCTTGAGATGAGGTTGCATCTAAGATTGACCCCAGCAGTGATGGAGAAAAATCCCATTATGCAGTCCACCATTTCTGTCAACAAGGCAAAATGGCTGGGCTTTCAGCAGCGGTGTTAGAAGAGGGAGTTAACCCACAGAGTTCCCAGTCTGTTCTGTTCTCCCTTTCCTGTCTGCCATATTCTACTATTAAGGTGTATGCATCACTGATCTCCTCTTGTCATGTGGGGTTTGTAGAGAGTTTATTTTTAACCACCCTCTGCTGAATTTGACTGAGGCGGCTGTATTCTGTGGTACACTCCTGTGCCCCTTAGTGAAAATTGCCAGTTTCTACCCATTGGGCAGGCTCCTCTTAAGCTGTTATCCATCATGACAGCATTGCTGTGTGCTCTGACGACAGCTAAAAGGGTGAATAGGTTGTGTGCCCTTTCGTACCACCTGAACTACATGCTTATTGGAGGGGATTAGAAAAACACTACCTTCATACAGAACTTTCCCTTTTAGGCAACAAATATTAAAAGTTCGTTTAAGTGCAGCAGGGCTCAGTATTCAGTATCCTAGCTTTGGCATCATATGCACTCTGCAGCACTTTTTCTACTCTGTGGACAGTGTTGTTGGTTAACCCCCTAAGGCTAAGCCATAGGCTGTGCAAAGGTATCTTGGAAGGACCCCCTTGGCTGTCTGTATACCTAACAAGCAGTGCAACAGCAGCTTTGCCAACTACAACAAATATTGAGGATATTTGCATGTTAGCATCACAGTTAAGGCCCTGCATATTCAGGTTTAAATACTGTATGATTGACATGTGGGATGCTGTCAGCCAGTTCTCTGTCCTTGCTGTGCAGCAGACTTTACCAGGGTCTTGAACCAGACTCCAGCACCTCCTGCAGCACAGGCAGATTACAGCTCAGTGAACAGTTGGTGCAGCCTTGTCATTTGGTGTAGGACACTGCACCCTCTTGCACTTTCCCCAAGTAGTCTGGTTGGCAGCTGGTGAGTGCCACTTGCCTACATGCAAATTTTAAATGCAGATCCATGACAACAAGTGTCCAAGCTGTTAGAGCCCTGTTTTGAGGAACAGTGTTCATAGAACATGGGTTATAATGTGTATCCATCATTAGCATTCCTAATTAAAACAGTTCAATAAGTGCAATAAGCTAATGCTTGTGCAATGAAATAAAGAAACTGTTAAATGTTTTGTAAGAGGAACCTGTTGGACTTTAGATATTCATGACATTTAAACAGATGTTTGTGTCCGGCCCCTGGAACTCTTTAAATACTGACCTTTCCCTCTGGCTAAAACTTAAAAGTTATGACCTGAACCTACTCTGAGTCTCTGTTTCTGTCCTATAAAAGTGCTGTGAAAATTGATTTCAGGAGTTATAACTCTTTTTGACTTGATAGCTGAAACTGAGCAGCTCCAACACGCTGGCCGGCCCCGTATGTGTCAGGGTTATTCAGCTGACCAGACGAGGTGGTAGTATCACCTTTCACCTCCACACCCACTGTACTCAGACACCATACTGTATCTCCTCATTATGTCAGGTCTGATATGCAAAATAGCCCCGGCAATGACTGTAGCATGGCAGAGAGATACAGGAGCAATACTTTTGTGTACTCGCATAAGAAAAGTTGTGTGTTTGTGTCCTTTTTCTGTATTTGTGTGCCTAGATGGGCTCTCCAGCCAGTGGCAGGACTGTTGCTATGATTTTACATAGAGAGGGTATCAAGTTCAGTCTCATCTCCCCAAACAGATAAACACGCACCTTATCCGCCTCTTGCAGGCACAGCCTCACATGGTCAGAGAAGGCTCAATATGGAAATGTAGTCAAATGGCCAATTGGCATCAGAGAAAGGATAAGAGACTGGAGTGACTTGGTAGTCAGGGTGATTCTGCTGCCTCAAAATTTAGATACAGACTCCCTTTCTTTCTGGATGTAGGTTGTGTTTTGTTTACTGTAAAACCACGTGTGCATAAATGTGTGTGTAAACGCAGGTACATATATATGTTTCACTTCGGCGTACACTTGAATGTGTGTCGGCCTTGTTTACTGCATGCATGTGTGTGTGTGTGTGTGCGTGCGTGTGTGTGTGCGTGTGCATATCAGCGTGTGTATGTTTGCTGGACGCAAAATCAGTGGAGTGAGAAACAGAAAGCTCACCCAGCCATTTGGCTGCAGTCCTAATTGGCTGCGCGCTGTTGACAGGATGCTGACAGAGCACATCGCACAGACAGGTACTCTGTTTCTCTCCGTTTCATCTTCTGGGTTTGTGAAAATATTTCCTCAGAGGAATTCCCTACTCTACTCATTTCCAGGCATAAAAAACCTTAAGTGGCGACCTTTGACAAGTTATAAAGCTTGTTGTTTTTCCAGTGTTTGGATACAGCAAAAAGGGAATGGGGAGACTGAAGATAGGCCAGCCTTAATGAGACTGCTCTCTTGCTTTTTGGGCAAGGGTGGTTTACTGTTTAGTGACCTGCATGGCCTCTGAGCGTGTGTGTGTGTGTGGACAAACACATGAATACACATGCACTCACACCTACACTTTTTTGTAAACGTAAATGAGCATTCACACAAACATATACTGGGATTTCCTTTCATGTGTAAGAATGTGAAGGTGACGTGCATGCGTATAGACACCGCTGCAAAGTGCTTATCAGCTTTGCACTTAAAACATAGAAAGACAAACATCCTGAGGTCAGATAATCAAGAGTACAACTCGTCATAATGGCATAGTTGACTCTGTGAGGAACACACACATATAGGGCTTTTGATGGACAGCAAAGAGCACTGGGATGTGACTAAAAGAGGGGGAGGGGACGTAAGCAGTGTTTGAAACGAACCATGTCTAAAGGACGGGAAAGATTGCCGCCTCAGGGTGCTTTTACCCAACACTTTACTTTGATGGATCACAATGATATCACTTAATGCACTCCTTTCTCTATCTGCCACTCATTCATAAATACATTTACTGATTCTGAGATCCCTTCAGGTGTCTTTTCACATTGTGTATACTTTATGCAAAGTTATGTCATACACTGTATGCCTTTCAGAGGTGTCGTTGTGATGTACTCAGTCAGCCATGTTGGCAAAGAATAACACAGAATCATCATGTCCGTCAGTCTAGACCCGTGGATGAAAGAGATGTTGCGGTTTTTGCCATCAGGGCTCCTGGGTTGTGAGACACCTTGGCTGAGAATGTCTTTTTGCAAAAAGCAAGAGTTTGACATTTTGGGAAATATTCACATCGCTTATTCACTTTCAGGTGGCAAGTTGGATTAGAAGATTGATACCACTCTCATGTATTTTCATTAAATATGAACCAACCAACCAGCAGCCGGTTAGCTTAGCTTGGCAAAAACGCTAGAAATAGCAGGAAGCAGCTAGCCTGGATCTTTCCAAAGGTGACAAAATCTGCCCACCAGCACCCCTAAAGCTCACTATTTAACACTTTATATCTTGTAAAATACCCAGAGTAATAGAAAATATGCATAGAAAATAAACACTCTAAACTAAGATGGTGACTATGGTAAACAATTTATGTGCTAAACATGAGCACGTTAGCATGGCATTATGAGCAGATTAGCATGCTGACGTTAGCATTTAGCTCAAAGCAGCACTGTGCCCAAGTGCAGCCTCCCTAGAGCTGCTGCTCGGTGTAGACTTTTAGTCATAAATAAAATGAAAATTACAATAGAAATTTATTTACGATAGGATTAATAGATTAATTTAAACAACTAAGGGATCATGAAAATAAATGTTTATTTTTTCCCTAAATCCAAGTTTTTCTTGTGCTTATAATTTACAGTAAATGTTATGACATGAGAGAGAATCTTCCAGAAAAAGCAAGAGACTTAACGTTTGAGGCTCATGGGAGGCTCTGCTTTGAGCTGAAGTGTCCTTAATTCCCTTAAACTGGAAGGAGAGTTTAAAAGGTGAAGGCTGAGTGCAGGGAAGGAAACAGACAGGAATCCGAGACCCATCGGGGGACCCCACATTTTAAAATACAGTCTCTGTCTCCTCTCTGTGTTGTGCTCTGTCGTCTCAAACTGCCTCTTAAATGTTGCATCACTTTCTTCATGCTGTAGCTCCTCTCGCTCTCTCTCCCTCTCTCTCTCTCGCTCTCTCTCTCTCTCTCTCTCTCTCTCTCCCTCTCTCTCTCTCGCTCTCTCTCTCTCTCTCTCTCTAACATTCTCTTTCACTCCTAAATTCTAGTCTCTCTTTTCTATTCCTAAGTTTTTGTATGACTCAGAAGTCAGCGGTAATAATAAAGAGCAGCTCATGGATTTAAAGATTTTATTGGTGTTTCTTTCTTTCTTTTTTTTTTTTACTTCAGCAGATAATTCACTGACTGAAAAGATGGCTTAGAGAGGAAATGACTTGAGAGACTCTGAGGACACAGGATCACCCAAGTTCAATGTGCTCAAAGTGCTGTGAGTTCACCTCATGTTGCTATAGATAGGTTTAGCATTTTGAAATATTCAGGTGATGTTCCAATTTTAATAAAGCTCTACCACCAATACCAACTGAGCAAATGGCATATGACGTCTATGATCCCTTGTTTTCTTATGTGTTGCTACCTTCGCTGTGTCATCTACCCATACTATACAGCCTTTGGGGTGTGTAATGCCATGAAAGAACATATAAAGAAGATGATGTTAGACCAATAATGTTAAATGTGTGTTGTTTGAGTGTGCATTGCTCAAGAGGGTTTTAAATTCCCTCCACACTGAAACCATCTGGGGCTTAGCGCACATAAATTAACAGCTGTTTGCACCAAAGAGCTTATTACAGTGCATTTCTTCCCTCAGAGGATTCATTCAAATAGCTTTGGTCGTAGCACCTGCCCCATCGAAATACAGTTAAATACATTTCACTAGTTGTCTGCAGATATGCAGAGCAGTTTTTCCATTGTTCTCAGCCACAGTGTGGTCACAACAGGTAGCTTGTATATGGCAATGCTTTTGACTTCATTTATATGTATATGAGCATCATCTTTTATATGAAATCTGACGATTATTTTCTGGATTAATCTTAAGCATTAATGTCAGAAAATTGTGAACACTCCACCTACTGAACATCATGCATTGTCGACAAGAGCATGTTAGCGTAATGACAAAGCACCGCTGTGCCTAAGTACAGCCTCACAGAACAGCTAGCGTGGCTGTAGACTCTAAGTCTTGTTGATTAATAGTTCCAGATCAATCAACTAATTGTTTCAGCTCTGCTCCATTTATTTACAGTGATGCAAATTGTTGCTGACACTGTTGAAAATAAGTCCAAAGGAGTTCTCCCAGCAGATGTAAAGGCGTCGTAGGTCTTCCATCAAAATGGTAGGAAGTGCGCTTTCGTATCCAGTTATGATGGTCCCAGTTATGAGTCTGTCCTCTCGGCTCTACTATCACAAATATCTTCCCGATGAACCAGTTTGTGCAAGTGAAACCTACGCACGGTGGACACCGCTGAGTTCCAGATCTGACCTGTGCCTGTGTCACTCACACTCCTCTCATGACGCCACGTCAAATGCACAGCTGTGAGCTGAGCAACACTGCCAGGGGATCGCAGACTACAGCAATAATACTAGGGTACTTGTCAATGTCTGGGCCCATGGGCTTGGCCTCGTCACAGCTCTCCAAAGCTGACATCAGATCGACTGTCATCTCCATTTATTATCAAGAGTCTGCCTCCGTACTGTCGAAGCTACTGTAGCAAGTCGCAACCTCCGAGTTTGAAAGGCAGGTGTTGAACACGTGGTGTGGAGCCATCCAAGGATAACGATGAGAAGCACTGACTCATAAACACAGGAGAGAACACAGTGTGAAATTGTCCAAGTGCTGCGATGCCTTTCCAAATCAATTCATTATGTTGCACAGAGGTCGAGCTCATTACAGTTCTTGCATGTGTGTGGCTAATAATGTGAAGTGAAAAAGCAGCTGTCTAAATAATCCTCTCGCTGCCTGTGCTGAACATTTACACATTTGAGTATCATCTAAGGGCAGGTGCTGAAGTACAACATTATAAAAATGCTGCCATTTGTTGAACTAAGGGGCCCGATGAAGGGAAAGTGAAGATGTGGACCTCAGTACATGAAAGCATGTAGGTGGCTTTAAGTTCATGAGTATGTGTGTGTGTGTGCTTGTGTGTGTGTGTGTGTGTGTGTGTGTGTGTGTGTCTGTGCGCGTGCGCATTCTCAACATTTGGATGTGCGTGGGCAGGGTGGGATGTCAGAGAAAGACAGAGAAATAGGAAGGAAATGAGAGAGAGAGAGAGAGCAGTGGCGTCACGCATGCATACTGTACAGCACGAGTGTAGTTGTGTGTTTTTTTTGCACAAAGGGAATTTCTCGCTGCTGATCTCAGCGAATTCTGTTGCGTCTCCGGCGGTGTTGGCTAGATGAATATTCATGAGGTCCTCTTGTCTTTTGTAAAAGCCTCATGTTGTTCTACAGAGGCTGCTGTGGTGGGGAGTTGGCGGAGGTTCGGGGGGGGGGGGGGGGGGGGGTACAGGCTTTGTGTACACTGCTTGAGGTGATTCAGTGTTTCGTTGCAGGTTCACCATTCATGTCAATCATAGCTGCGTTGGAGCTTTTGCATTTTGCACACATGTTTGTGCTCCTGTTTCCGCCCATTAAAGTCCGTTTGAGATATGACAACACATGGACGCTGCTAATTATGTGATTAACATTTTACCTGCTAGCTGATTTATTTCTCATGTACCTGTCTATATGTGGAATCTTCTCTGCTTTACATTAACACACACACACACACACACACACACACACACTATGTAAATGTGTTTAAAACCAGCCCCCAGGCGCTCTATTTATGAATAAGTAAACAGAATTTCCTGTCCAGCAGTGGCTCCATTTGCCTCAGAACCAGCCCACTGCTTCTGGTTATTTTTTCCCTCACATGGTCCTCTCTAACTTCCACACACGTATGCACACACATACACACACACACACCTATCACCCCTTCCACTTAGCAGGCCTACTTTCACCTCCAGCTGCAACAGCGGCGGTATGCCTGCATCTTCCATTCTTATGTAACCCTCAGAAGGAGGGCAAGCAGAAGAGCAGGCTCGCTCTGTCTTTATGTGCTGGCTTCAGTGAGCCTCAGTGATGCCCAGGGATGCGTGTTAAGCCCCGCAGACTGCGCACTGGAACATACATAAAGACAAAGCGCCCTCAGAGCAAAGCATGGCCCCTTCTACCTGACCCATCCATCCGTCCACATACATGTTTGAAGCAGAAATGAATAGACCGATGTGTCTGCTTCTCTTTATGAGGAAACATTCTGTGCCCTTTATCTGTCAGCGAACTAATGCAGGGGGCTGTGGAAAAAAAGAGGGCTTTTATTGTGAAATGGATGCATCCTTTAATGGGTTAGGGAGGGAGGGAGTGTGAGAGAGAGAGAGAGAGAGAGAGAGACTACATGAGCAGGGAGATGAAGAGAAAAGAGAGAGGAGGCACTAATGGAATCCAACATCATCCAATCATTTTCAAGTCAAATAATTCCAATAGGCTTTTTATAATGACAAATTTACTCCGCTTCTGAGGCGATTATAACTGTACACAGTCTGATGTAACTATGCATTATTATGGTATAATAATAATATGAGTGAGAGCTTCCAAAAAAGGTTGAGAGCTGGATTTTCCAGTGGGGTTATTAAGAGTACATCTGCCGTCATTAATGTTTCATCGGGGTCAGGGCTAACAGCAGCCAGTCTTATCCTCCCAGATGAATACCTGCTATCAGCGCTGATGAAGAGTCCAGCACTGTATTACAGGCATGGCCCCATGGCAAGAAGATCCTGGGTTCAAAGCTTATACCAGGGCCTTTCTGTGTGGAGCTCGCTTGCATAGAGTTTTTGGTTTTTGCATGTTTTTCACGTGGGTTTCCTCTGGGTGTCATGTTTCCAAGACAAGCAGGTTTGCTGAATCAGAAACTAAATTTCCAACAGGTGTGAACTCCAGTGCCAAAGATCTCAGGTGGTGATGAGATGAGAATTTTGATAATTGCTTAATCATTATAGATTTCAGATTTTCACACTTCTTTATGATAATAAACGGAAAAACTATGATTAGACAAAGCAAGCAGTTTAAAGATGTCACCTTTGCTGTGGAAAAACAGTGATGTGATGTATAGATAAATATTAATAATGATAAATAATTTTTTTAAGTAATTCATATTTAAAATAGTAGAGTAGAATATGACAGCAACTAGAAATTGTTTTAATTATGATGATTTTCTTCACTAAAGTGTAAATTTGTATAAAATATATATTTATTGTGGTATTTACCGTGTTATTTATTTTCATTATTTTTCTGTGTTTCTGCTTTATTGATGAAATACCTGAGTTTTGGCATTTATACTAAAAGGAATGTAATAGTACACTTTAATGTAATCCAGTACAACATCTCTGCCATATCTCCTTCCTTGAGGAAGCTTATAATGGTCAGTTTTTATTGAAAACTTTCTGAGATATGTTCATTTATATGTTTACTTCTGAGGTCGTAGTTAGTGGTGGTGGGGTACTGGACTGTATTAAATTCATGTTAGAAAACAGTAATTAACATAATTAAATTAATAAGAGTCTGACCATGTCAATCAAAACTGAACATTATCATCTCTGTAAAGGTATTGGATTACATTAGATTTTTACAGGTGTACCTAATATAAAAGCCACCGAGTTGTAAAAGTATCCTTAATTCGTTTATCCTCCTGTAAGGAATATAATCAGGGTTTAACACTGTTGTCGAGGGACGACTCTGTATTTTAGGGGTCTGGGCTGGCACCTTTGCTGCGTCTCTCTTTCTCTGTGTTCCCTCTAAAAGTTCTCAAACAGCCATACAAGAACTTTGACTAAATAAAACACAATACAATTGGTTTTCCTTTATGCTGAGACCTATCTGAAAAAATAAGTAAACAAGCTCTCAGTATGCTATTGGGTCCCATTATCACCGTTCCGTGTCACTGACCCTGGTCCTGCTCGGTGCCTCTTGCTTGCCCGGGCTCTGTACCCATTGGCCTTTTTTTGCCCCTTTCACTAGTTGCCCCTCTCCCGAGGTTAATCGTGAGCCTCTAAATGTTGGCCTGTGGCTGCTCCAGCCCTGAGCTGAGTTCACCTGCCCTCACCAGGCTACAGCCCATCTATTATTCATCAGCCGTCTCAGGTGACCTCTCATAAACACTCTATTATCATTTAGGATCCAATGTCTCATTAGCGGTCCATTCAGCTTCCTCAAATATTGCTTCTGTGACTTCAGCGGACTGCCAACACTGCTGCCCTCACCCGACCAATTGATCCTTGGCTGTCTGTCATTCGCCGGCCCGTCCCGCCGAGCTCCTGTGATTGGCCCTCGAGAGTACAGGTGCTCCGGCGGAAACTGAAGACGCCTCGGCCTGTGGTGGTGAGTTTCAGCAGACCACTGACGTCGTCTCAGGTTTTCATCTTTAAAGTCCCCCGCAGGTCTCCTTGGTAACTGCCCCCCCCTCCCTCCCCTAACCAGCACCCATATGCCAGGCACTAAGCTGAGTGGCGTTTAGTAAACAGTCACGTGGTGGGGGGAGGGATTGAGGTTGGACACGAAAGACAAGAAATGTACATTTAGAATGCAACTCTGTGTGACCCAGAGGAATGTAGAATAAAAGGATATTTTTAGTTAAACAAGCTGTGCCTCTCTGTGCTTAGCCCTTGACCCTCCATTAGCACTGCACCGGCTCCATTGGGCCAGACCTTTGTCCACTTAGATTGGGGTCTCGACACACTCTAAAAACGGCAGCTCCATTACTATCCAGTTCGCCTTGAGCACTTTAATAAAGCATGCTTTGATGCTTTTGTATGGCCTGTTGTGTGTGTGTGTGCAGACATGTGAAGAGAAGTCAAAGAATAGCAAGATTGGGTTGGTAGTCGTTAAAAAAAAATAATAATAATGTAATGCAATAATGTTTATTTCCCATCCCCATGAAAACTCAACCAAAAATGATTTTAACTAAACAAATATATTGTGTTGAAATGTGTCTTTTCTACCTCTAAGCTTTAAAGAGGCTTCCGATTCTTGGATCTTATTTTTCTATTAGTTTAGACCATAGTGCCAATTAGTACAAACATTGTACTCACAAAGTGAAATGCTGAGATCTGGAAACGCAGTGACATATTTGAAAAGAAGATAGATTTGTGGGGGGGCGGGGAGCGCCTTGGTGGCTCAGCTGGTAGAGCACATTAGGTTCTATATTTGAGTAAAGTGGTTTAAAAGCTGTCTTAGCTTTTAGCTTGTTTACTACCTGTCTGATCATCTGACTTTGTTGCTGCAGTGCTGCCAGATTCCTAGATCTCAACAATTATCTAATCACCGCATGGAAATCACAATTGACAAAAATCTATCGGAAAGTGACGAGACGAGCCGGGGCTAGCTGGTTAGCGTGCTAACTTCAGTAGAAGTGTTAACATTGATGTTTCTTTCCACAGCTAGAGACAGCTCTTGGCGAGAAAAGGAAAGACGTTGGATGCTGAACTCACAGCATTTCTTCTAGACTGGTAGGTAAACAGCTGTTGCCATGCTTACGCTGGCTATGTAGCAATAGCAAAACTTACAAATAGCTCCTTCAAAGATTCAAGATGGCTAACAGCATTAACTTTGCCTCTTGTATGTGTTTCTTCACATTATATTTTTTTCCCGTTCCAGCAAATGAGGATGCCTTGTTCAGACAAGTGAGCCTCTTATACACGCACATGCAAGGTATACACATAAACACACACGCATGCACACCCCCAACACACGTGATGATTTGCCCCCACCATTTTGATGTTCGGCAGCACAGCCTTTATTTGTCTCAGTGTCAGCGAGGACCAAGCCTTTATTAGACGCTCCACTCTCTGCCACAGTGTTTTCAAAAAACAAGCCAGAGAGGCTGCTAATTAAGGGCCAGGCTGCCGTTTGTATTTAACCAAAGAATCCTCCTCATTAGTTTGCCAGGCAGTAATTAGAGAGAAAGCAGAGAGAGAGAGAGAGAGAGAGGGAGAGAGGAAGGGGATGAAAAAGTGACTGACTCTGCTCAGCACAAGGCACTGTACTGTACAACAGTGAGAGTTTAATGATGACTCTTTGGTCAGTTGCTGGTGTTATCTATGGTGCAAAACTGACCTGAAAATTGATCACTACCCCTTTTTGATTACATTTTTATCAGCAGATTGAATATATTATTTCTCTCTTTGAACGGGAATGATGAAATAATCCTCTTAACTGAGCATTAAAAAACAATAGGGCATATATTAACATATTCAGTCATAAATAAAGAAGAATAAAGCATCTAAGAGATAAGAGAGCACCAGATGGTGGAACAGACAGAAATGCCTTGCCCATGGACTTCAGTAGGGCTATTTAAAATGAAAATTTAAAGAATCGTATCACACTTTTGCAGAAAATGCAGAGGATTAATAAAAAGCTCTACCTATGTCAAGGCTCAGATTGATAACAACCTCCTTGGTCCACTTGGCTTCCAATCTAAAGCCCTCTGCCAGAAATCTTGGTGTAATATTTGACTCTGATTTCAAACCGGACCTCCATGTAGAAAAGGATGTCCAATCATGTTTTTATCAGCTATGAAATGTCGCCAAGATCAAATCATGTGTGTCATTCGCTGATCTGGAGAAGGTTGTTCGCACATTCATCTCATCATGACAACGGAAACTCCCTGTACCCATCTGTCCCGAAAATCTCTTCGTTCCATGCAACTCATACAACATGCTGGATCTGGACTAAAAATGTGATCATATTGCACCCATATTAGGCTCCCTACATTGGCTACCCGTGTCTTGTAGGATCAATTTTAAAATATTCTTAATTACTGATCAGGCTCTGTCTGGTTTTGCACTTTGAGAACTTTATTTTTACTTACATATTTTTAATTCTCCCTGTTATACTTGCTTTGCTAATTCCCTGAGTATTGCTTTGTTTTGTTTTTATGTATGTACAGCTCTTTGTAACTCTGTTTTTGAAAAGTATTTAATAGATAAAGTTATTAGTATTATCATGATTTCTTTGAAACTACTATTAATTTGAGGATAGGTGCAGAAGTTTACAGTGTAGAGCTTTATAGAGAAAATAGACAGGAAGGCTTTTTAAGTTTTCAAAGGAGAGTTGCAGGTGTCTGATTAATCACACTTCTTCCAACCATTTGTTTAATATGATGTCAACCACTTAGGGAAGTGTTTTAATGGAGCCTTGTGCGATTGTTTTCAACCCCATTGACTTCCATTTACATTAACTGCCTCTGTTTCCATTTGAGCGATGTGAGAATGAGCCAAGGTCTGACAGGCCTCCCAAGTCACGATGACTCACATACATTTCTCAAAATTCTCCAACATCACTTTAAATCCTCGGCGAAAGCTCATCAAAGGAGGATGATGATGGCAGAACTATTTATATCAAGGTAATTCTCTGTTCTGAATCAGCCCCTGCTCATCGCTGCGGCAGGGGTGGGCTACGTTCGTGTGGGGAGATGAGGAGATGGAAATCATCTTTTGGCTGGGAAGACCGTGCTCTCGCTGTTTCCAGTGGACCGGCGGCCTCGGCTGGCCAATGAGAGTGGACTGCCAGCCGCCCACCTGGTGACTAGGCCTCTGTGTGGGTGGACAAGGCGAAGAGGACACTGCTGCTTTCCGGCCTTGTCTCTGTGGTTTGCATGTACAGACACACACTCGCTTTCATATGCATGAGGTGTTAATACGGTTTTATGCCGTGCGAGGCAAATGAATGGGCTTCCTTAGTTTAATTTGCTCTGTAGCACACGTGTTGTAATGAGTTCTTCAAGACATGTCAGGTTGATTTCGATACAGCGATCAAAAAAGGTGTGTGTTCTCATATAGATCTGTGTTCGAGAAACATGGTTATCAGTTGCCTTGACAACCATAGGGTCAAGGCAGCCCTGTGGTTCCTGCTGCATTTTGCATTTGTAACCAAATTTTCATCTTTACAGTGAATTTGTGATTTTAGAAACGCAGTTAAAACAACTTATTGCTTTGCCAAAGAGTTTTATTTTGATCAGTTTTGATTTACTGAATTAGCCAATCATTCTTCTGCTGTCATCTAAATGATGAAATCTTTATCTTACTGAGATAGTACCACTACACAGTTACCACTTTACTAGACACATCCGTATCTATCAATCTAATGTGATCCAGTCTTTAAACAGTGGTGATGCTACACTCTGGGGGGGGGGGGGACGACAATGTAGGTGATTGTCTAGAGGCCTACCAAGCTTGTTTCTATGTGTCTGGATCCATAAACTATCCCATATATAATAAGTTCTGCTAATCATTTAGAACTTTATCTTGAGTATTGATTACTGCACAGGACCATTGGAGGTCTTAACCTGTAAACAGTCAACACGTATTCATGCAGGGCAATGCTGTTGTGCAGAAAAGCCTCGGTGTGGTGTTGAGAACAAGGCTTTTTCATTTGCTGACAGTTGGCCCTCTGTCAATCAACACGGCTCCGGATTAGCCAGCGCTGACGGTTGGCTGACCGACCCATCCTGGGAACAAATGCTCTGCCCTTCCCACACTGTGGCCTGTCAGCACCTTTCACATACAATATTATACAAATGCAGAGCCTCTCCATTCCCGTCACATTTCTCCCTGCTGTCTCTTCCAACTACCCCTTGACAGCAGGGTTTTTTTTTTTTTCTTTTTACCCCCACAGCACAAAATGTGGCCCACGGCTCGTCACAGCAGGACAGAAAAAGTCAGAGTCGGCTTGTTGCCTCTGCTTTCTTGGCACTCAAAAGTACTGTCAATGCAGCAAGAGCTGACAGAAAGAGAGGGGGGGAAAGGAAGAGGAAGACAGAGAAGTGGCTCGGGCTGAGGGGGTTATACAAACACGACGAACAAATAAGGGATCTAAGCATAAACCAGGCTGTCACAACACGTTGTCTGGCTAATTGAATTGTTCCTGGCAGCCCTGAGAGAGCGCAGACCATTTTAAGTTTAGCTTTATTGAATTATTAAATCAGAAAAGGAGGACAGTAACATTTAAGGAAACATTCTCCAGACTTGTTCGCTGCGAGAGGAGGGAATGATGTTGTGACTCCGACTGTATGCAGTGTAACAAGACTTGAAACAAGATTACTTCTGAAAATTGTATTACTCCGAGCTGCCTCGGTGCAGATTGCCGCGTCTGCGTTACCTAAACCCCCGGTCTGTTCGCAGTAATGACCTCTTTTGTGTCAAGGTACATTTGAGCCAGTTGTGTCTTGTTCAGACGGTGCGTATATTGGTGATGAATAATTGAGCAGCTGGGCACATGTGTCTAGATTGTTATGAGAGTGTGTGAGTTGATGAATGTGTGTGTGTGTGTATGTGTGTTTAGAGGAGGGAGGGGTAAGAAGTTGGATTTGACGCAAACAAATCTGTCGTCTGGGACTGAAGAGGACGAGCTCTGGACATTCTCACTTTCATTTGCAGCTACTGTTGCACATTTCCATTGCGCACTAATATGTAATTCATAGTATACGTCCATCGAGGTCAGGGGTGCATTACAAGCATTATCCCTCGTGCCCATGGGGCCTCGGAGTAACAGCCCAGTCTTGGACGTCCTTGCCCTGTCTCATCTGCAATGCCTCCCCCAGCACCACTGCATTATGTTGCATTTGCATCGTATTGCCTCTGCATTGCCTCTGCAAGGCTGGCCCCCATTTCACCCCTCCTCTCCTTCTACCCCCCTCTTCTGTTGCCCTTTCACATATCTGTCTCTCTCTCCCTCTCACCCCCCTTGTCATCCCTCTCTCCAGTGTCAGGCTGGTGCCAATCTGCAGGGGCTTGGCAGTGAGCTGTTGTGCAGACGGGGCAGGACGGGGCAGGACATGGCTCAGTGGATCTGCAGCAGCAGCAGCAGCAGCAGTGTTTGAAGTGAAGGTAGCGGTGTGCAGTGTTTGAGTATTGGCAGGGAATATGCAATGAGCCCAGGACAGATTACGTTGCGGTAAAGAAAAAAAAGAAAAAATACAGGGTGGGGGGGGATACATCAGAGGGAGGAAATCCCTAACAGGAGGATCCCAGCTCAGCGCTTTCTCCTTGACACCACCCTCCTCCTTCTCCTCTTTCCATCCCCCTGCCTCATTTTTCCCCTTCCTCCCCCCTTATTTCCCCCCTCATTCCCTCCTCTGTATCCTGTCTCTTTGGATTGGGCTCGCTGCATTGATCTTTCTTTGCAAATATTTCTTGTTTTCTTTTTTTCAGTCCGAGGGGGTTTTATCCTTGTTGTAAGAGCTGGTGATGCAATCCACTGCCACGCCAGTCCCCCTCCCCCTCTTTTGCTCATGGGTGTATTAGGAGTGCGTGCACATACATGTGAATGGGCGTATTTGCTTTTTGCATGTGTGTGCATTTGTTCTGCTTTCAAATGTGTTGTGTGTGCATCATAAGGGAATGGATATCCAGAGCACAAGCAGCTCCACTGGCCCTCTCACCATCACTTTGTCTCCTGTCCGATGTCTCTACAATATATATTGCAAATAGAGAGTTTGCACAACAGGTGGACTTACATGCCACAGGTTACTATGATGCTGATAATGGTGGCTATTATGTAGATAAGCCCCACAGTGCAAGTGGGCCCCATGTAGCCAACAGGCTCACAGGTGCTGGTGCCTTCACCCTAGGGGCCCAACGTTGATGTACGGGGTCGACTGCGCTCCTGAAGCTCAATAGGGAGCAGGTTGTTCTGCCAGGCCGTTATTAAAGGGCTGTTTGTATTGCCTGCTGTTTTTTTCATTAGCAGGAATCTTATATCATCACCCCTGAATATTGCATGAGGTTCAGCGAAGCTTGGTTGTCGTGACACCGCCGTAATATTTCACAACAATCAAAGATGGATGAGCCTATTCTTCTAGGTAAATAGAGGGAGGCCTGGCACAGATGAGGAAAAGCCCAAAGATGGTGACGGTGACAATGACGCACCGCAAAAGGGGGCTGTGCTGGAGAAGAAAGAAAAAAAACTGGAAGAGTGATTGGAGTCCATAAAAATGAAAATGCACTGTAAGACAAATGGAGCAGGCAGAGATGAGAGAGCAAGGTAAATGAGGGGGAAAGAGAGAATGAGAGGACAAGAGAGGGAGACAGAGTGAGAAATCAAGACGGAGGGAATGACAGAGTGAGAAGGATAAAAAAGCGAGAGATGGGGCTATTAGAGGGTTGAGACGAAGAGTTAGTGTGAGACCCACGCTGCTCCCAGTAATTGAAAAGGCACCGGGACTGATTTAGAGGGGAGCTTAGCTGGGTTTGTTGGGATGGCGTGGTGGTGGTGGGGGCACTGCATTGCAGAGTACGAGGAGCAAAAACAGCCGAACCCCCTGCGGTGCTTTGCTCTACCACCTCTACAGTCGTCATTAGCGCAACACGGTGAAAACGACCCTCCAAGGCCCATAATAAGCAGTGAGGCTGCAAAAACATTATGGCTAAATCCATACAAGCTAATTACTGTAGGTGTCTCTGCTTTTTTGGCATGAATAATACAGAAAAAAAAAAATGAGAGAGGACAGCTTTAAAGGAAGAAGATAAAGTAATAAAGTGGGAGGAAAGTTCTCGTGTAGCCGTAGGTGAGGTCCATACACGCACGAAAGACGGAGAAATTTCCAAGTAGATTATGTGTGTTCAAGTGTGTGTATGTGCACAGCGTGAGTGCAAAAGTGTAAAGATCACCCATTACGAAAGGTCATCTCTGCCATTCTTTATTACAGCGCTTGTGACTTTGTGCCTTTACCTTTAGCAGGACTTGGTCCATTGCTTTAAAATGTTGCCATCTTTACAGCTAACAACAAGAAAAATATGCATGTTTAGCTCAACAAAACAACATCCCAAACACATTAAGCTGCTGCTAATGGACTTTTACTACTGTCTGTTTGTGTGTCTGTGCATGGTAGAAAGTGCCAGAAGCTGATCCACTTCCTTAACTTGCTAATACAGCTGGACACTACACCAACAAACAGGGATCCATGTCACCAAACACATGCTCTGTCTGCACCTGCCGCCCACACACACACACCACACACACACACACACACACACACACACACACACCACACACACACACACAAACACACACACATATATACAGGATACACACCCTGTCATAGACGTGCACACCCCTGCTGTATGTCACGGGCCTGTCTCATAAGTGTGCCTGTTCTTTCCAGGGGCGCTGATACGTGATACCTCTGCCCGGTCAATCCTTCTCGCATTACTGCCTCTGCAGTGTGCTGCTTCATTTACACATGAAATATTGATGTTCTTAATTTAACCCCCAGGGTGCTCAGGTGTCCCTTCCTCCCCTGAGAGGAGGGTTGGCCTTTTCCAGAGCCGAAACCACACCCTATGTGTCTTGGGATTGGTTGACAGGGTGTGTTGAGTTGTGCCTCATTGGGTGGCTGGCACATAGAGCGGTGGCACAAACACACCAACAGGGACGTATCCCAGTGGGTTTTTTGTCCTCTGGTGTCCTACCTCTTCTGTACATGTGCTTGTGCTGTGTTTGTCTGATACCTGTACTGTATGCCTGTCATTGTGTACAAAGTTTAATGTTTAATTTTTTAAGAAATAAATTATGTGTTAGGAAAACTGAAATCTGCAGGCTTGTCCTAACATCTGTGAATTTTAGTCATTCAGACAGAAAACAGCAACTAGGCTTTTTCCCCCATCATTCATTGCAGTTCCAGAGTTCAAGACAAATTGGTTTCTGTTTTGCAAAGAATAAAACAATATGAAATACAAAATAAATATTAATAGAAGAAGATTAATAATCACCTGTTGAGTTTTACTCATTTATTAAATTATTTCGCAATTTATTGATAGCTTACTTCATTTAACAAGGCTGCATATGCTACCTCACTAGCCAGCTAGCTAGCAAGGATGGGCTCTGAGTATTAGCCCTAGTTTGCATCAAACTGAAGAACAGCTTGCAAGACCTAGCAAATCGGGTGTGTTGTGATTCAAAAGAAATAGAAAGATATAAAACTGAATGAAAACTGAAAGTCTTTCTTGTTGGTTTCTCTAACCAGATGTTGGCTAGCTAGCTGGCAGTTAGCGAACCTGCTAGGAGAGGTTGGAGGCACATGTGACTGAAAACTGAGGGGACGATTTCCACTGTCAGGAGAAGTGACATTACGATATAAAGATGTGGCACGAGATAAATATGTCACTGGGAAAATGCCATTATGACATTAAAACCAGACTGTTGCAAAAGACTATTTTGAAATAATAAATTGTACTATGATGAAATCGAAATAACTCTATAAAACGTTTAGTATAAAAAGGAAGATGATGAAATAGTATTTCATAATCATCGTTGGAGTTTTACAAATTATCACATAAATTTCACAATTTCATGCATCATTTATACAGTCATTTATTTATATTCCTATTTATTTATTTAACACCAAGCACTTAAAAGAGCTCTGCTATTTTCCTTTAAATGTACATTTTCAGGTTTGAGGACATGAATCAAGTGAGGTAAACAAGAAGGGCAGTGCTTCAGTCCCAACTGTCAATCAACTTCACGGCTGTTCCTATTGGCCTGTCTGGTGCTGCAGGGAGGGGCGGGTAAGGTAACTACATTAGTTTGCTTGGTTTTCTTCAAAATAAAACACCATGGCTCTAATTAGGGGAAGGAAAACATACTTACCAGTTACCGGCAGTATATGGGCAGGGTTTCTCATCCTGTTCCTCGTTACCCAGCCCTTTCCTTCACTCAGCTTCAGTTTATCTGATTAATGTGGGCAGTGTTCATTCCAATGGCATCTAATTTAAAACAAATCTACAGAGATAGTGAAGGAGGAATGCAAAGAATGTTCTATGGTTTTCCCCTTGAAAGCAGAACCATGCCCCATTTCTGTGGGAAAAGAATAAGGTGTGTGCATGCCTATGTATAGGTTTATGATTAAGGGTAGTGCTCATTTCTTGCTTTATTTTGCCTAGTGTATGTGTAGGTGGGTGGAAAGCTGTCTCAGTCTATCTATGCTCCTTTCCAAACATGGTCAAATTACTCTCCTAATATAGTAAAACAGTTCTGCACTAACTTGACTTTTAGACATTTAGGTAGTATGCTGCTGGAGGCCAGCAGAGACCTTCCTGCCTGCCTGTCCTGTACTCTGTGTGCGTGTGTGTGTGTGTGTGTGTGTGTGTGTGTGTGTGTGTGTGTGTGTGTGTGTGTGTGTGTGCTGTTTAAAAAGTGCATACGAGTGTTGTGGCCTGGTTTGCCTTACTAGGACAAGCCAACATGGAGTCACTGGCAGAAGCAAGAGGGTTTATTCAAACTCCCACTTGCCTTTTCAAAAACCCCCAACATCCCAGTTACAGCATGCTGCTGTTGCCTAGCAACCAGCTGTGTCTTGAGAGAGCATAGAGGCGTCATAATTGTGTATGTATATCCACGGCTGAGCGCGAGAGCAAACACTCTCTGCTGCCTCTCCCTCCCCTGTGGGCAGCTCACTCTCTCCACAACCTCACTGCCATGTAATGGGGCTCAGTATCACACACTGAATCCTGCCGCTGCTCAGCATCACCCAATGACACTGCACATGGAGAGAACCATGCTTATAACCATTTATTATGGACACATTCGTCTAGTCGGTAAACAACATACAGACCATGCTGTCTTTATAGATCATCAAGCATCAGGAAAAATGACATAAGACATGATAAAGTTCATGGTCTTTTATTTGAAAAAAAAATAAAGACTAGCATGTACAACTTGGAATGAATGTAAACTGAACTCAGATGAACAGTCGCGAAAACTGGTGCGCTGACACTCCTAACAGCATGCGCCGCGAACACAGCACACCCCTCACTAATGCTCGTCTGAGTCGAGAAACAGAAGAAAAAGAAAAGTGAAGGCCAGTGATTCTCTCTTGCAAGAAAAGACAGACACTCCATCTCAGCGAGAAAATAAAAGAAAAAGAAAAAAAAAGAGAAAGCTCACCGTAAGACTCTTTAAGTCCCCCCTCCTTTTAAAAAGGGCAGGACGCACAACTACTAAGATGGCCATCCAAATAACATAACAAAAACAAAAGAACATGCCAAACATTTGAAAATGTATTTTTTGTACATTGTTTTTTTCACTTTTTATCTAGCATACAATTAAGTCCCATTCCACTTTAACGCTTGAGTTAGAACCTGGTATATTCTCTCATGTTAACAGTACAGGGTTCCTCTCCAAATACAAAAAAACTGTACCAAACCAACAAGAGGACAGCTTATAGTGGAATCAGCACGCTCTGGTAGCCCGGAGGAGGGATGGGGGGGCAAGGGGGTTAGTGCTCCGGTCTCAAGCTGCATGCATGAAGAACAGAAAACAGAGAGAGAAAGAAGAGATGGCCAGCCCAGACATTTACCACTAGCAAATGGAACTGGAAGGAGTTCGCCAAATGCCTTTGCTTTAGTCTGAAGGTAGTAGTTACAGGGTTTGTTGTTATTATTTTTACTTGTTAAGTACTGATGCTAAACTGATCTCCGGGGGGAGGGGGACAGGATCACTAACCATTTTCATGCAGATATTTTTTGTATATTTTTATATTTTTCCTGTGTGGACAGAAGGATATTTTATTTCAACATTCAATTATTTTCTATACAGAAACAGTATGAATAAATGAACATTTTTCCAAGAGGTAAGTAAAACATTTTGATTTTTTTTTCCTTTTTTTTTTCTTCTAAGAGGGGACAGGACGGGGCGGGCAAGCTTCACTTTGCAGTCATCATCTGTACAAACTCTGCAGAGAGAGAGAGCGAGAGGGAGGGAGAGAGACAGAGAGAGAGAGAGAGAGAGAGAGAGAGGACAATAAGGGCATGAGGTTTAAGGCTTTGGCACAGCCTGTTGCCAGTGAGAGCAGTCACCTGCTAAATTGTTAAATGCTTTATTAATTTTTTAATCAACTTGAGCAGGTTCAGAACACACATCCTAATTAGTGTCCCCTTTCTAAATGGCTTCCGTGTTCATCTCATTAAACCCAATTGATTAAAAAGCTCCTGCATTGTGCTTACAGTTTTGGAGCAATGTGATGACAATATGCACACACACAGAATAAAAAAACAGATAAAGGGAGACTTGGGAGAACATATTCTCTCCGCGGTACAATGACAGTGTAGAAGTAGGACACTTTTCAGCTAAAACTTATGGACTGTTCATAATATATCAACAGCCTTCTAGAAAATGAGCGCAGTCTCTCGTGTAATGTGCCGAGGGAGTGACAGTAGGGGGATGGGAGAAAGAGACAAAAAAGGCTCCTCGCACACTGATGATAATTCAGAAGGATGACTTTCTCCCATCTCTGTTTCAGCAGGCTCCTTCTATAGCCCCTATCTAATAACTAATATTACGTGTGGCTGGCTTATCTCACAGTCGCCCTCAGAGAAATACACAGCTTGGAAAATGAAGTGCTCTTGTCCCCCTGTTTAATAAAAACTTACACCATGGCCTAGAAACTAAAGCTATTTGTGCACCGTGACATTTTTGTGTCTGCTTCCTTTATAGGCATCTTATATATAAATATATTTATATATATATGTATATATATCATTTTTTTTACCTTCATAGTTGACCTGTCCGTCTCCGTCAATGTCTGCTTCTCTGATCATCTCATCCACCTCCTCGTCCGTTAGCTTCTCTCCCAGGTTCGTCATGACGTGACGGAGCTCTGCAGCACTGATGTAGCCATTTCCGTCCTGGAAACATGAAGCATGGGATCCAATGTGTGAAACGTGAAAAAAAAAATCCCCACAAGCTGACAACTGGTGCGGCAGGTGTTAAACAAGCAGTAAGTTTTTTTTTCCATCTGCATAAACTTACTTTACTTTCAGCCTTACTTAAAAAGCTTAACAGATGATACTATAGCTGCAAGCAAGTCTTCTTGGCCTCCACGGAAAAATAAAATATTCAAACAAAACTAAAAAGCTTGGCAGGCATAGAGACTGTTCTACCATCTCATTAGCACTTTAGCACACACTCATTTACCTTGTCAAATACCCGGAAAGCCTCACGGATCTCCTCCTCGCTGTCTGTGTCCTTCATTTTTCTGGCCATCATAGTGAGGAACTCCGGGAAGTCGATGGTTCCATTACCTGGAATGGGTGATCAATGAGGCACGTTTAATCAGCAAAAATTGTAATTACTTAAAAAGCCAACTCGGATAAGTAGAAAGAATTTAACCCAGCATTTAGCTGATGAAGAGCACTCGACTGAAAATATTAATTTAGTGCTACAGTCCTCTTTTTTTTCCCCCTCTGTGAATGATGGCAGCGTGTACATTATTGTATGGAACATAACTTCTCTCCAGTGACGGTGCAACCTGGGACGTGAGTAATGGTGGAGACGGCAGCAGCCCTAAGATCATGTTAGTATACACCTTCCTTCCTGCGATAAATACAGCTACTGCAAGCTGAAAGGAGGAGGGGGATGTATGTGTGTGTGTGTTTCCTTTTCTTCCTCAGGGAAGCCCCGGGAGGAGGTTGTGTATGTAGTACACAGCACAGCAGCATTGCAGGGGGGGGGGGCAACCCATGGCCAGTCATCCATAATGTAGACGTACAGTATACTGTGCAGCCTGGCCTTCAAGCAGCCCGGATAAATCAAAGGCTCGTCTCTCCTGGTGCCCCTGTCAGAAACCAAGGCCGGACAGGAAGTGAGAAGAACAGGAAAGGGGGTGGGGAGCTTCAGTCCAGATGCTCCATCCCTCCCTTCTGTTTTTATCCATCCTAGATTCCCTCCTTTTTTGTCCCCTTTTCTTGTCAAATATCCGGCAGTGTTTGCATGTGTTTTTGGGTCATCTGGAAGCGACACCAGAAACCCCACCAACCACTGGTGGCTCATGTATGCGTGCAATAGGATCAATATCCATGTTGCCGCTGTCAAGACAGGATTACCAGGGGATCAGACCCTCTTGACAGAGGAAGGATCTAAGAGGAGCTCAGCAGCTCACTAACTGCAGCACCAGGAGAGAGGATGGGAGGGTTGGTGGTGGTAAACCTCGCTGTTATGTAGATGTTATGGTGATGTAAGATCGTAGGAGTATGGAAGTTATCATTAAGATTTGTCGAGAAAAAAAAAAAACGTAGAAAATTGTCAGGACGCTGAAGTGAAGGTCAGAGACACCAAGGGCAAAGTACCCAGGAGGATTAGCCCTGGGGTGGGACGGATTGAGGGGGTGGGGTGGGGTGGGGGTTGGTGAGCAGATTAACCAATGATGGAGCACGCCTCAAGAGAGCGAGATAGAGAGAGAATAAGGGAATGCATGTGTGTATGTGTGGAACAAAAAGGAATGCAGTAATGTGATGGGGCAGATGGTGAACTCATGACCCGGGGTAACAATCTAAGGACCTGTTATCTAACACAGAGAGACAGCCAGCAGCGCCGAGGGAACACATGCTGCCACTGGGGGGTTGGAAGGGAGGCTGAGGAGGGGTGGGGAGGCGGGGGTCCCAGTTTGGGAGAAGGGTAAAAGTGCAACTGGAAAACCATCATTTGAGAGCACAATGACCAGAGAAGCAAGGCAGCCCTTTGAGTGAAATCTGCTCAACTGCACCTCGGGCCAGTGGCTGCTGCGGTGGAGGAGGCAGGGAGAGAGGGAAGGATGGATGGAAGCAAGCAGGAATGGAGATAGGGAGGCAGGTGGGAAGAGAGAAAAAAAAAATGGTGGGAGGGAAAGAGAGAGAGAAAAAAGAGAGGGAGGGAGGGAGTGGGCGGTAGAGAGGGAGATGTGAAGAGGAGAGAATATAAGGAGTGAACCGAGTGGGAGATGGTGCGATTACACATAAGAGGTGCTGACGCAAACTATAGAAGGCTGAGGCATCTCAGCGCACTTGTGTGTGTGGTCATCGTTTTTCCTGCATCATAAAGCCAACTTCCATCCCTGAGATAAGAAAGAGGGGTGGGATTGCATAATGATGATGAGTGGTGTGCCGGGACTAAAGCTAGTATTTTTGTCATGCAGTTATTTAATCTTGTCTCAAACATCCCTTTCACATATTTTACCTCATTAAGGTCTAAGATAGAAGCCCTGTATCATTTTAAGTAGGTGTGGTTAATTCCCGATGTGTGTGGTTGGAAGATAAACAGCAGCTATTCCATGTCGTACTGTAATCCACACTGTTCGTAAACTGCAGCTTGGCTTTTACATTCAAATAGCCAAGAGACTATTTCTTTTCACAGCTGTGTCTAGCTAAAGCCCTCCATCCTCTCTTCCATTCATTGTCATTCTTTACCACAGCATCCTTGTTTGGTAAATAAAGCTGATTTTCAATGGGCCAGCTGACATCCAATGGCTGCCGATGTGGGTACGGGATGTGCAAAGCGCAGAGAGGCCTTATGTAACCACTTTTATTTTCCATTACTAGCTTCATTGCTGTCTGACCTAGATTGCATCAGCCAAGGGAGGCAGAGGCAGAACAAGGGGATGTTAGTGGTGTGTGTGTGCGTGCGTGCATGTGTGTGTCTGCTTGCTCCTGGGTGTAACCAAAGGGGAGGGGGGAGGGCACTGAGGATGGTGGGAGGACGTTTCAATAAAGGGGCAGCCAAGCTGCGGTGCAATTGATTCCTCCTGATCAATGCGGTCCCATTTTAGGAAATCCTATAAGCTGACAGAGCACCACTGGGGTAAAGGCCCCACTGACATATAACATCCTCGACTCTTCTGCCCAAGGACGGCCAGCTTGGGAGCTACTAAGCCAACTCTGACTCCTCTCTCTCTCTCCCTTATCACTCTCTTTCGATCACAGAACCTTTGGGAGACGCTGCAGTGCAGGATGAAGAGGTGGTAAACAGAGGAGGAGGAAGAATCTGTCTGAATTATGGCGCTCAGCGTGGGGCGCCAACACGGACAGTCTTTTGACACTTAGCCCGCCCTTCTCACCAGCACTGCAAGCACCTCCTGCACATCCATAACTCTTACAATGTCAGCTATGATGGAGCTGGATACACAGTGACTAAACTGCTGACACAGAGCGACACGTCATCTGAAAATAAAGCCGGCCGGACAGTTGGCTCGGACAGTTGGTTGACAGTTGGCAGAAAGGGGAGGGAGGTGGGCAACAGCACTACTGATGTGTTTCGAAATGGAGGCAGTAATGGATGCTCTATATAATCCCTTATCCATTTGTAACAGAGGTTTTATCACTGAAGTCATGCAATGAAACGTCAACGGAAAATAAAACCAGCTCTGACACTAAAACTTTGTCAGTATTTGGAACCAATCAGGAGATGGCTATATCAGCTCTATTTCCTTATTTGGCATCTCATATGACCTCTTTAACAATTATTACTGCTATGTCGGTATTAATCAAGATCTCTGTTAATGTCATGGGTAAATCAAGCACGGGTATACTGACCGTCAGCGTCCACCTCGTTGATCATGTCCTGCAATTCGGCCTCTGTGGGGTTCTGGCCCAGCGACCTCATGACGGTGCCCAGCTCTTTGGTGGTGATGGTGCCGTCGCCATCCTTGTCAAATAAGGAGAAAGCCTCCTTGAACTCTGCAGGGGGCGGAGGAAAGAGTGAGAGGTTAGGTTACTGTTGCTATGCAGTTACAGAAATGGGTTATGCTGGGACACTGCAGTCGGGTCTAGAAGGTCAATCGATTCTTGTGAGCGATGTGACTACAGGGGCCGAGTTAACTCGGTTCAGGCTTGTCGGTAAATTGGCCCACATGAGCGTGAACACGACTAGAAACTGTGAATGTGCTGAGCTCTGAAACCACACTGGGATCTTATCTCATACTATGAGAAAAAAAGCTGAAAACTGCAAGTTAAAAAAAGCCACAAGATTTCAGTGTAAGAACTTCAATGTGTGCATTAGTTTTTTCTTTGTAGGAGCAGCCCTCTAAACTACAGGCCATAATCAGAAGAGCAGGCAATAGTGAGCGTTACCCTTGGAGCATTAGCACAGGCTAATTAGCCACAGAGGGGGTTTGACAAAGAAAAAACTGTGCAGCCTCCAGTATTAGTACAGAGCCCACATCATTTATTTATCAAGAATATCAAGGTGCCTGAATGATTGAAGCTACTCGTGAGCTTGTCTGGAAAACTGTCTATTCACTGTAGCTTTGTGGGTTTCCTGTCCTGACTCATGACATGCTGTAAATACGTTTTCCCCTTACTTCCTGTTCATTCTGAAAAGCTAATGATCTACCAAGGGAGGGTGGGGTGCCAGATCCTTCAATTTTCTGTTGCGTGTCATGTTCTCTGTAAGTTATGTGGAAGCAACCAGAACAGCTAATGAGAAACACAAAGAGGAACTTTATTGAAGTTATATATTATATATTATATATCAGAATTATAATTATAGGGTGGAACTGATCCACCAGTTGCCAGTAAATGTGTGAAGGAAGGATGTGTCTGTGAAGGGAAGAAGAGGAAATCTGTCTGTTCCTACCTGCAATCTGCTCCTCTGTTAGTTGGTCAGCCTGTGGTTGGAAAAAGAAAAGAGGGAAGGGAGAGAATTACAAACAAACAAGTCACTCAACAAGGCAATTATTCCCAATACCAAACTGTTTCGTCATTACATTCCTCAGCATCCCCACCCGCCAACCACCACACAGCTTAACACTGGCCACAGTGTTCAGGGGTCTGCTGGCCTCAGTGCAAGGCCATCTCCAGAGGCCTCCACTGGAATCTAGTCTTGGGGCTGCCAAGATTTACAAATGACGATAACTCAAAATTAACCGCAAGCCACAGTCAGAGGACTTGTTTTAATATTTTCTTTATCTCAATTGCATTTTCCTCGAAGCAGAATTTCACCTTGCCCAATTGATTCAGTCCCTTAAATGGTTTTAAGCCAATTGGAGTCCATCTTGACTCCAGTCAGACTTTGATTGCCATATAATTGATCCTGCAAAATCCGGAAAATCAGTTAACAGACATGGCTCACATTGATAGCAGCACGGCTTATCAAGATGCTTTTTAAAGGTTGTGTTTGTTTGATAGGCTGTTGGAAAGGCTAACATGCAGAGAGCTCTACAAAGGTACTGCGTGATGTTAAACCAGCCGATGAGTGGCTCCATGGAATTGTGCAAAAGTAGGCTACGCCATGGCGGTTCTCACAAGAGGGACTGCTGGGAAACAAGATGGTGTAATAACTCGGATGAAGTGCTGTCTCCAGACCAGGAGAGAGTGTTTAAGCAGGGTTGTTTTAGGACATATCAGCATGGGAGTGTTTTTCATGGCCCTACCAACAGGAAAAGAGGCCTGCTGGGTTGGCACGGGTTGGTTCCCCCTCCCAGTCTGTTCCCTCCACTAGCTGGGGCTCTTTAATGGCTGACAGTGACTCACAAATACTTTAAATGGCTTGGAAGCGAGCATCCACTCGCCAGGTCCTTTTTACATGGATGGATCCAGCTTCTAAGCAGCACCACTGATTTCAAACAAACACCCACAGCAGTAAAGTGTGAATACAGTGCAAACAACTCCCACAGGTACCCTCCCTCAATGCTGCATCAGAAAAAAAAGGATTTTGTTTTATTGTTATTGTTAACAGACCACTCTGACATCATTGTGCTTGCCAACAATGTAGGAACACACACAAAACGTGAGTAGTCACAGATGTGCACATATACTTGCACACTAACTTAAATTTAACTACGTTACTCTAGCACGCACACGCACACACACACTCATACACGCACACACACACACACACAC
Organism: Seriola aureovittata; assembly: GCF_021018895.1. Classification (NCBI taxonomy): domain Eukaryota; kingdom Metazoa; phylum Chordata; class Actinopteri; order Carangiformes; family Carangidae; genus Seriola; species Seriola aureovittata. The sequence continues at coordinate 5,580,287 of NC_079382.1, forward strand.
ACACACAGAGTGTCTCTTAATGGCATTCTTTCTCAACACCAATACTTTCCATCCCCATGTTTCCTGTGAATTAGTCAGACTAGCCAGTTCTGCCTCAAAGCAAATTCCCCCAGCCCGTCGGTGTGTTTATGTGTTTGTACAAGCAATCTAGCTCTCGATGCAGCCAAGCCCACATCCAAGAACCGAGTCATCCTCAAATCGCGTGGCCGTTGAAACCTGAGCCTCATTTTTTGAGGTGAGGGTATTTTATTTTGTAATTCAAGCCAGTAAATTCAATTTTGTTGCATAATGACTAGACTCGGTTGAGCTGGATAAGATTTAGCAGGTCACCGCATGACAAGCTACAAGCTGACCTTTGACTTTTCAAAAAAGGGGTTAGAAAGGCCTCTGGCTCTCCTCTCCTTGTGGCTTGAGTAGCAGCAGCCACAGGATGGATCGATCCGGCCAGCGAGGGGTTCATGGATAACTTCAGCGGCGCTCATACGATTAGCTGACATGATTCAATAATCTGCTCCGCACACAACAGCTCTTGCTTTTCTTCTCCCTCCCTGCACCCTCTTCCTGTCTCCATTTCCATTTGTGAGAGACGGAAATGTCAAGAGACAAAAACAGCCTCGCCACCACTAAAATGCCACCCAGCTTGACCAATATCTTCAATCTCATTTTGTTCATTTTCTGACGCCATCTTCCACCGTTCCACTCATCTCTTATGTTCTGTCCTCGTGTTAATTTCTCTCTCTCACTCTGCTGATGAGTCTCCCTTCCACTCTTTCCTTAGTCACCCTGTTTGTCATGCTGTGTCGCTCCTGTTGTATCTTTGCTGTCTCTTTCTGTCCCCTGCTGTCTCTCTAAGTGGACTGGGTGTGGGGTATGGTGACTCAGTGCTATGGATCCTCCCCTGGCTCCAGCCCAAGCTGTTGGGGACTCACAATGTTGCTGCACCACCAGGCCCACTACCGGCCCATCCCTTCCTTTTCGCCTTGTTCTTCCTTTTTTTCCCTGACACTTGGACTTCAGCCAATGCCAACTCCTCCTCCTGAAGACCTTTCCCCTCTATGTGTCTCTCTTCTCTCTCTTTATGTGGCATACTGTTCAGAGGAAACTCCCTGTGATTCACCATCCAGTGTCTTATGGACAGGGTTGTTCACTGCCAGGCTTCCACTCTTAATAACAGCTTGTAGAGAAGAGTGTGTGTGTGTGTGTGTGTGTGTGTGTGTGTGTGTGTGTGTGTGTGTGTGTTTCTGAGGATGGGTGGTGCTCTACTGGCAGTGGTCTGTTGGCATGCATCGGTCAACCACTCCCACTGTTGCCCGGGCAGCCAGCCTCAGCAATGCGCTCCAAACAGGACTGTGAGGAGGCAGGAAGCAGTTCACTGGGCCAGCGAGGAATATCTTTTACTCTCACTTGATGCTATATCACCCTTCTACAAACATACTGCATCCTTCGCTGTTCACACTCAGTTTAAGTTGACAGGGGATGCAAAATGGTGTAAGAAAACACCAATTATTATCTTTGCAGCCCTTTCATCAACACTTTCCAGGTTTTTCAAGTTGCCAGTCTGTCACTGTGAGGTGCCCAGGCACTTCCTTAAGCAGTTTCTCTATACTCACCAAGTGAAAGGTGCAAAAACCAGCTGTCACTCTGACAGATGGGTGTGACACACACACACACTCTCGTACAAACTTCCATTCACTATGACACAAGCACAAACATAAAGAGTCAGTGTGACACACACACTCCCTTTCTATAGGAGCACTGAGCTCCACAAAGCACTGAACGCCTCTTCTCTTTGAGGCCGAACAAAAGGCAGCGAGGCCTTTGGCCCAGCCTGTGTCTGGAGGGGAGGAGGGAGAGAGAATGGGTGTAAACAACACCAGCCTCCCTACTCCCTGCAGACAAGGCTGGTCCACCATATGGCCTGGTGGTGGTAGGTGGCTGGGTACTCCTCCACACCATAGAGAGCACTTTACTGCTCCTAGACGCTCGGGACATGGAACATGGCTAGGTGTTGCCGCCAAGCATATAAATTATTCACTGCAGCGGATCAGATGTCCTTCAAGTTACTAAACATGCATCAGCAAACAAGAGCGTAACAGGAATAGGATAGGGCCTTAGCATGGTCCAACTACTTATTCGATACTTCCACCTCAATGGGGGAGGCTGTTTCCACTTCAATGGGCGTATTGATGCAGACAAGGGGCTTACGCCTGTGGATTAAACTTTTCAGAGATGCTGATACGCAGGCTAACTCCATAACAATTCCACTTTACACTCCAATTACCGCGCCACATTTGCAACGTGAAACTGCATCGCAGTTCGATACCATATATGGGATATTTGATCACAGCAGAAGGGGGGTGGGGGTGGGGGTGGGGGGGTCTACAGCTTCTTGAATCCCTTCGGCCATTAATGATCTATCAAGCTTGATAATCAATGGATTGGCTTGAAGCCCTCTTTCCCACATCCACACTTGGTAACTTCTCCTTGTGTGACGTAGCAGGTGGAGGGGCTCTGTAGCTGCCTGCAGATGTCAAAGTGCGCGTGGACGCGTGGCCCCAACATCTGGTGAAATTGGTTAGAACTGGGTGTTAACGTGTATGTTAATATAATCTGCAAGTCACCCAGGCCTGTCCTACTGAAACCTCATGGTGTCACAGAATTTGACTTTCTACAGAATAAAACATAACCTTTAAAAATGTATAAGCTGTAGAGCAGCATGGCAGTGCTGTAATATTCATATCCCACGATATGTGGCGTTACACTGGTTTGGAAAACGTCGACTAAACTTCCCAGCTGTTGATGTTTTTCAGAAAGAGCTTCTTGGACAACTCACACTGGCTGCCACATTTGCATTACATCGAAAAATTTGCAAAGAGGCAACCAAATCATCCGACATAACACAAATAGATAACACAGCCTGAGATAAACCCCGCAGTGAAGGCGGAACTGCGCCTCATGTCGCTGTATGTGTAGCCCTTACACACAATTTAGCTGTAACCTTGTAATTACAGAATATGGTCAGTTTCCGTTGCGGAACACTGACGAGATCCACTTGTGTCATTCCCCCCATCGTGGCACAGTATAGCACGGCACGGCACGGCGTGGCTCGAGCAGCAGCACGATGGTGCAACCTAGAAAAAGGGAAACCAAGCTCGTTTTTTTTTTTCCTCATGACGAGGGGCAGCGCAACTCGCGGGTTAGCCGTGTTCAAACCGTGTGAACAGCAGCTACAGAGAAGAAACCGTGTCCCACATACGTGTAGAAACGTGTTGAAATAAATGTCAGCGTATGGCTCTGCTGGGACTCTAATAACGTTAGTCAGGGCGTCCCAACATGCCTGCGCTCCTAAGGCGGATAGTAGAAATGTTGCCCTTAACTGAATTATGCTGTAATAACCCAGAATAGCTTGCTAGTTATTCCGATACCACTAAATCTAGTCCAAGAATTAATTCGATCTGCACCAAGCAGCCGTGAACCAGCTACTTGACCCGACATAGCCGGATAGCCAATAATGCTCTATGAATTGCGCAGTTATGGGGAAATACGGTCCCGGTTTGAAGGTGACCATCGTTTCAGAGAAAAAAAACATAAACACGAATAAAGCCAGACTTCGTTATGGCTTCACGTTATCTCGTGCACTAGCTAAAACATAGAAAAAATGCGGTTTGCGGGCGTTTTCCGTCCTCGTCTCTACATACGAGTAGCTCATAAGAGCAATCAATGACTGAGTAGCAAATACGAGGACGGAAAAGCATTAAACCGCACCGGGTTTACATTTGTAATAAGCAGGCTTTCCTACAATTAAAACGCATTTCCCTTCTACACAGAATGAATGACAATACATACCATGTCGGATGGGTTGTGTGCTTGTCGGTCTGTGGAGGCAGACTAGGAGTGTGGTCGTTCCTTAGATGGAGTTCCACTGGCGGGTTAGGAGTGTGTATATTGGCCGTGGCCAGATGGGGATTGCCTGTGTATCCCTCCGCCACACTAGCACTGATCACTCACTTCCTTATTTCAATTCAGGGCTGTTGCAGCAGCTCGGGCCTCCAGCAGATGACATGCCAGTCACCGGGGCTGAAACGCCTGCAGTGCACGGAGAGCATCCATCCACTCATATTGAACTGCATGACCTGGGATGCAGTGGACATCCAGTTGATAATAGCTAAATCCATCTTTGTAGGATGATGATTCATGATGTACATTAAGACAGCAAACTTTGTGATATCACTTTATCAATGGATATATAAAACCCTCAGACCAGAGGATCAAACCCCCAGCAGTTAATGTGTTGTTTTCATTCTCATAGACCATTAAACTCCATCACCGCAAGCAATGACAAACTGAGGTAAGTCATGTAAGGATAAGGTCTTTTAAGGAAAGCCCGGATGAACATTTCTAGATATGTATCCACGTTTGCCTACTGGAGGCCATATTCTCCACACACTACTGCTTGCCCTTGTTTTGTGCACCATATGTGCAGACTACTTTAACTTGCAAGAATCAATATTTTACAGTTTGTTTGGTTGGCCCCTTGGGAGCTCTCAGGCCAAGTTAGATGAAGCGGCAATAAAACAGCAAATTAAAGTTAAGGCCAAACAGTTACTAAGGTGTTATGGACCATGATTAACTTTGAGTAAGTAAGAAATGTACATCTGAACTGAGCCACCATCAACCTTATCATCATCATCAACATCCTAGCCAAGAAGTTAATCCCATAAATGGCCAGGATACATCAACTTGTTTGTCTGGATCATCTAGAAAGAATTTTTCCTCACCTGATAATCATCACAAATCATTATAATACAAGGATCAAACCTATTATGACAAAAGTAATCAACAAACAAAAGTTATTCATGTGTGAAAAGGTGGGTGTTTGAGAAATGACTGTAATCACAAATATAAAGACTAACTGAACTGATGTTTAATCTTTTGTTATTATTTAATCTAATATTTATATCAGTCCACTAAGAATATATTTTTTATGACCATAATCTGTTTTATTATCAATTTATTTGTAATTTTATCAGCAAATGTGGACATTTTTTTTTACTTTTAATGAAACCCATAGGTCAGAATTTAATGCAGACTGTGGCTTTAAAATTGAAGCAGCTAATTGTGAGAACTCACAACTTCACCAGATATATCTATTACATACAAACATATAAAATCTCTTTTGGTGCATTTTGAAGCTGCCATCTATTCACCTGGCTTGTTATTATTCCAGAAAGAGAGTTGGATTCTCCCAACACAGGGTACTAGTTTGCAGCCGCGGAAGGATAACGTTTGTGTAGGAAGCCGCCTGGTTGACACTGGAGAATTTGCTGTGCCGGTGTGTGATGGCGTCTCTGATTGGCCGCTGCAGACCTGCAATATTATACTCCATGTGTCGGCCGCATCGATTGGCTACACGGGACCTGCATTGCACCAGGCAGTGGCACTTGATGGAAATATAATAAATATAAATACAGGAATCTTAAAAATCAACGCAGCTTTCAGCGCCGCGTTTCCTCTGCTTTGTTAGTGTCTATAATTATTTACATTTGTTTGGTGGAGACGGATGTAAATTGCGACAGGTTTTCATTGGTGCGGGGTAAATGTTTGATAGGCTCCATATGGGAAGTGCGCAGACTTACTATTGGCTGCTACAAAGTCTGGTAGGCCTACGTGAAATTAACAATGAAGCGTGGTAGTGTTACTGCCTACTTATTTAAGCGGTACATAACCGGGGTGCGTTGCATGCCATTAAAATAGGAGCTTGTTAAACAAGTGAACATTATGTCTGACCCCTGAATAAAACTAAACTTAGGGAGTGACGACGCAGGATGTGACAAATCACATAGTATGTTGTCATAACCCTACACACTAATACACACACACACACACACACACACACACACATATATGTGTGTAAAGGTCCTCCAGCCTGTTTGTGACTGTGAAGTGTACCTGACAAAAGCACCACTCAGTGGACAAAGCGTAGAAATCAGGAACAGTTGTTTACAGCAGGCGGCAACACGGAAGGAAGAGATCCCACATACCGAATACAAAAAGAAAATGTCTTATATTCAGAGTAAGGGCCATGAGCATAATTTTAACCATATGTTCAAGTATTGAGATCACTGAAACGTGTTAGTAACTGGTTTCTGAGATGTTTCTCCAGTCACAGCTTGGTTTCTAGTTTGATTCAGATCTTTATTAACATGTAAACAGACTCATAAAAGGCCTCACAAAGTCTTAGTAAGTTATTAATAACTGTTCATACATATTCAAGGGTGCAAAAGGTATCACTGTAAGACTGAACAAGTGACAATGGATAATAAGGAAGCTATCCAAGAACCCAGAACCAGTGTTTTATTGATTGAACTGCTGATTATATTACACTAAAGTCCCGTACCTTCTTTTATTCTAATCAATGAACTGTTTTATGTATAGGCCTATGTATTTGTATGCATATGCATTTTATATATAACATTCACCTTGTTTCATTTACATAATCATATGAGGTTTTCCTTTGAACGCAGGAAGAATAGTGCTTTTAACTCCTAACGGAGATGCAAATAAACAACTTCAGCTATTTAATATTTAAATTCAACCCTTTAGAGATCTTATATTATAGTTCTTTAAGTAAAATCTCTGCGGTTCAGTCAGGGAGCAGGCTGTTTGCAGTCTTCTCATCAGGTCAAGTAACTCTAACTCAAGTTGAGCTGTTTCATTTGTTAATCTACTGGAACTAATCGGGACTTCTTACTGAATTTGTTCGGTGCGTTTGCCCTGTTTAACAGGAGAAATAGCTATTACATAAGCAGATATACATTTCTCTTGCTGCTTTGCGTTTATCTCCTACTCTCTCTCTCTCTCACACACTTCTCTTTTGTGTTGCTGCACTCTTTGCAGCAAGACACAGGTGAAAGGATGAGCGTTGTTGTTTATGACTTGGGACTACATTTCCCTGCACATGTGGGGATTTGAAATGGCAAAGGTAAGATCACAACCCCACTTTTCAACCTTAAACCTCTTACTGTCTTCTAAAAGGCTGAATAAAGCAGGACCCGAGGTGCCCGATAAGGTCATGCTTCAGGTTAGGAATTGCTTTGCTAAATACTGCAAGGAAGTGTTTTGGATATCTTCATTAGTTCTTTACCATTTATGTGTTTGTGAATTTCTAATTTTGAAAACAAAGCTTTTATTTGCGTTTACACAGAGCTACATTAACTAGAGCACAATCTGTACACACTGTGACTGAACAATAATGTGGATGTGACATTTCAGAGAATGCCAACACCATGGTCAGCCCTGCTGATCATCCCCCATCAGTGTCTGTGCGCTCACGGGGGCGGTTTAGAAATACCCAACCCAGAGTTTGCCTTAAGCTGACAGGGCAAATGCCTCATTAGAACGCACACTCCTCTTCTTGTAACCCTCCCAGTCTTTCTGGCCCAACATGCCACGCTTGATTTAAATGGTGTGTGGGTGTGTGTGTGTGTGTGTGTGTGTGTGTGTGGGGTTTCTTCCATTTGCTGAATGTGCTGCAATGTATGAGCTGCAGTTGAAATGCGTGACTGATTTAATAAGGAGAGTGTTTCCGAGGAGGGGGCTGCAGTACAACAGCAGCAGCAGCTTGGTTCTCACTCGAGCCCAAAGATGGCCCTGTAAAGTGGTTCGATGCTTTGCTGCATGGGGCCACTTTCTGCTGAGCACTGAGTTACACATGGCTCCACATCAAGAGGAATTAAATCAACGCTGCTGCTCTCCACATGTCAGACTGCAGCAAAGGCAGCTTAGCTGGATTTACTTAACCATGCTGTAATAACTTACAAGGCTGATTTGAATGGAGACGGCAAAAATCAAATCACAGACCACACTCACTCAGCACCCCCCCCCCCCCCCCCCCCCCACCCACAGAAACAAAAACATGTGCCAAAACTCACTTTGACTTCTCTCCGCTGCTGAGGAACATTTCCCTTTAAACACTTGAGAGTGAAGCATTAGTGCATTGACATTACGCTACTCCTGTACTCCTGGAGGAAATGTCAGAGTAAAATGCGACAGTCAAGGTGTTTTCTCTCATTCTGTAACTCCAAGATTTAATTATCTGCATCTGTGTTGTTGTCAAGTGTGTAGGAGTCATATGGAATATTGTGGTAATTAGTGAATTTCTTTTAAGAGAAAAAACAGCCAGTTCCTTCGGGTCTTTACTTTGCCTCTGGGGTCTTGAAATAAGAGGTATGTCATGTTGAGGAAGTAGGCAAGGAGGACAATAAGACAACAAACATGACTTTGCATATTGATGGGAGCTATTACGTTTGTGACACTGAGGGCGACAACAGAGACTGAATTAATTGAATAATCCATGCGATTAATTATCTCAAGATATTACAGCACAGAGATGAAGTCAATATACAGGAATCTAATAAAGAGCAGACGTCAACAGATACTGCGTCTGTGCAAATACGATTGCAGAGGCAGCTGCTAGTCCAAATGCTCCTGTAAATACAAAAGGAGAAAACTGATGATTTTTTTTTTTTTGTCAATTTATTTACTGTCTTAACATATAACGGTAACAGGAGAGTGGGATAAGCCAGACATGACATGCACAAAATATATCAAAACTCTCTCTGGGGGAGACAGACAACTCAACTGCTGCCTCCTCTCTTTCACACAGCGATAGATAGAGGTGGAGGGGTGAGGGGGATGGTGGTGAGAGAAACATAAAAAGTTTAAGGGTTAAAGGTAAAGCCCCTCTGGTGTGCCCTCCTGCTTCTTGTACAGGACGTTCTCCTTGGACTTCTTGAAGTCTTCGTTGGTGACTTTCATACGGCGCTCTCGCAAAGCCATGAGGCCGGCCTCTGTGCAGATGGCCTGGAGGACACAGTGAGAGGAGAGAGAACAAGAGTCAAGCTCAATCTAGGCTTCCATAAAGTTTTTGTTAAAGAAAACAGACACATTACACTTTGTGGAAATACAGTAAAGATGGCCGTGGAAGCCCATTCTACTGAAATGGAAACAAAAAGTTATCAAAAGATCAAAGTTTGGTTGGAGTTCTCACTTTAAAGTTTACACCTTAGTTCATATAAAAGTTCTTCAACAACGATGATGCTGCTCAAAATCAAAAACCTCCAACCCCGTGCTTTCTTCATGATCTCCATGGACTTCAACCAATTATGCAATTATAACAGAGCAATTTCCCAATAGTGTTTCTGATCCTGATTTTAAGAATATAACTAAGCAGCTATTGTAAATGATCAACATAAAATATAAACGATGACAAACCACTTAAGGTGGAAGCTCACTCAAAGTGTTGTACTACAACACTCCACATGAGGGCAGCAGAGTTGAGTCAATGAAAGGTGATGATGTGAATGTACAGATAACACTTTGGATCTTTCTGAACGGAGGACTTCATAAAGTTAAGTAAGTTCACACTACAATAACTTAGAAAACCAGCCATTGTCCTTCAAAAAGCTTAATCTTGTTTTCTCTATTCCCTCCACAGCGTGAAGCCGCTCACTGCTCAGACCTACTGAACCAGAGCAAGTTAAGAAAAACAGACAGAAAGCATCTGCAGTGCCAGGATGCACTTTGATAGGTCACAACATCTGCCATGCTGCTTAATCCACTCATGTTAAAGACAACGTTATTGCACAAATACTATTAGATCTGTAAAGGAAAATAACTCTTGCTTTTGCTGGAAAATATCATAATTTACTGGCCTACCTCTTATTTACAGGCTCCTTTTTACTCTAAACAACAATGTGTCAGGTCAGAAAGTGAGACCGACTTGTAGGTTTAGGAATTTAGCTACTGGGAACAGATTGAAAACTGTTATGCAGTTGAGAATGGACAGTCTAGCTCTTACCTTGATGTCTGCTCCTGATAGGTCGTCCTTAGCCAGGATGAGGTCATCAAGGGTGACATCATCTGCTACTGTCATGCGGCTGGTGTGGATCTGGAAGATCCTCCTCTTGGTCTTCTCATCCGGCAAAGGAAACTCGATCTTTCGGTCGATTCTCCCTGAGGAGGAGACGGAGAGAAGAACAGAATAATGTGACAAACTGTTTGCAAACTGCTTCTATGAACAGAATCTCATCATTCTGACAATTCTTGTTTAAGTTTTGATATTTTATTCAGTAACTAAAGCCAATAACAGTCACTCAAAACCAGCTTGATTAATAAACATAGCGTTGCACTACTTCAAATTATAATATTTTGTTAATTTATCAAATGTTAATCTTTTAAGAACACAATTACAGAGGCACCTTTGCCTATGACAACTCTACCCAGACTCAAGCTGACTCACAGTAAAGCAAAGCATTTTAATAGCAGAACTGTCCTGGTGCACAATCAGTGCAACTGAATGAATAAAAAAAGAACCGTTAATATGTACTGTGGTAAAGTGAATATCTGATTTTTGGAATAACCAAGATTTTCAAATTAGCAAAAACAAGTTTTTCATTTAATAAATGTCAATAATTCTTCTGCGTCGTTTATGTATAATAACGAAGAAGAATTTTGTATTGTTGTCTCACTAAATTCACTTTGTGTTTATAAGTGAGCACCTTTATCATGAATGTTTATTCTAAAGAGCGGTTTCAATTCATCCAAGAGAGAAAAAAAACCTTGAACTTCAAAAGAAGAAAAAACTTTGTCATAATTTCTACTTCCTGCCATGACTCATCAAAATACAACCACCTCCCAAATGCCACTCAGTCATAATGTAGATATTCAAGCCGGCAGCCAATCAACAACAGATACAGTCTCCTACTGACCGGGTCTGATGAGGGCTGGGTCCAGGGTTTCTATCCGATTAGTGGCCATGATAACTTTCACGTCTCCCCGCGAGTCGAAGCCGTCCAGCTGGTTGAGCAGCTCCAACATAGTCCTCTGGATCTCCCTCTCACCTCCAGAGTTAGAGTCATACCTACACAACACACACACAGGATATATACACTCTTAAAAATTTATGGACCACACTATATCACCCTACATCTTCAGACTCCAAGGACCTCAAGCTTGTCCATCATGTAGTCTTGTTATCACTAACTAATTTTACTGAGTCGTTTGCCGTCTCTTCTTTTTTACAGCCAACATATTACATCACACCCACATGATAAACAAACTGGCAAAGTTTGATGTGGATACTGAAATCTGATAAATAAACCTGGTATACTGTACAATTTAACAGGCTTACAACATTTTAAAATTCACCACACAGTAACACATCTTCAGTCAGATGAGGAAAACTCTGCAACCTGAACTGTACTGTTAAATATAATAATAAAGGCTCTGCCAGTTTTCACACTAATCCAACACCTTGTCATCTACTTCTGCCTCCTCAACACCACAGGTGGAACATCATCACTGCTCTGACGCTATCAGCCTAAGACAGCTTGAAGTGCACCTCTTTGTACCTTTTAGTGCCAATGGCATCGATCTCATCGATGAAGACGATGGAGGGCGCGTGTTCCTCTGCCACCCTGAAGAGCTCTCGGACCAGCTTGGGTCCGTCTCCCAGGTACTTCTGGATCAGCTCTGAGCCCACCACACGCAGGAAGGTGGCCGATGTCTGATTGGCTACGGCCTTAGCGAGCAACGTTTTACCTAGCATACGCATAAGAGAGGCACATTCAGTAAATACAGTGACACATCTAACGGCACATATTTAGCATGAAAACTCAATTTGGTCCCACAAACATCCTTGTCCTTTGGACCCTGCACACTGCTGTTTCTTTATTCTCACCCATATGAATGTCATTACTTATTAGCAGGGTAGAATAGAAATACTCTGACTAGATATGATTTGAGACATTTAGAGACATTTTCAGTAAAAGGGTAAAATGGTGAAGAGGTGGTGAATGGTAATTTTATTTTGAAAGGCTTTGGCAGTTTCCAATGAGATTTTCTTTTATATAAAGTGGTGAGATAAAGTATCTGAACACTGGAATTATGGGGTTTTCTGCACTAATTGGTCATAAAATTTGATCTGATCTTTATCTATGCTACAAGTGCAGACAAACACTATGTGCTTAAGCTAATAACTCAAATAATTAGAATCTCTCGTGTCTTTATTGAACACAGCAGGTAAACATCAACAGTGTTGGTGAAAAAAAGTAAGTGAGGCCTTGGATTTAATAACTGGTTTAACCTCCTTCAGCAGCAATAACCTCAAATAAGCATCTGCAGATCAAAGCTGCACAATGTTTGGGGGGAATTTGGTCTTTTCTTCCTTATGGAACTGTTTAAGCTCAGCTATATTCTTAAGATGTTACAGTATGTCTGTCGGGTTAAGGCCTGAGCTCTGACTACTTTTACAGACAGTTTCTCTGACTGTGGACTGATGAATATCTAAACTCTCTGAGATGACTCTGTGACCTCTTCCTGCTTTATGCAAATCAACAACTCTTGACTAGAAGTCTTCTGAGATCTCTTTTTTACGAGGCATAGTTCACATCAGCAAATGCTTCTTGCGAAGAGCAAACTCAAGTGTGTGAGTGTTTCTTATAAATCCAAGTAGCTCTAAGCCACACCTCCAATCTGGTTTCATTGATTGGACTCCAGGATTGATAACTCCTGACTCCTAATAGTTCTTGTTGATGTTATTAGCCGAGGGGTTCACACACTTTTTCCAGCCTACATTATGAATGTTTGAATGATGTTCTCAATATGGATGTTTTCAATAAGAAAAATACAAGATTTTTGTGTTACTGGTTAAAATAAATTGTTTGTTCATAATTGTAATTTAGATGAAGATCTGACCATTATTTAGGACACATTTATGCATAAATGCAAATAACTCCAAAGGGTTCAATTACTTTTTCTTTATCTAATTTCAATGTCTCATTTCATCTGGAGCACAAATTCAAAGGTTTTTCAACCCCCAGGCAAATTCTATATTTTGTTGATTTTTTAAGTGTCCCTGAAAAGCAAAAATAAGAAATTTCCAGCAACACAAAGTGCATAAACTGATAAAATTAAGAACACAGTTGTATGCAACATGTTGGGAAGCAAATTTAATATTTTGTTGAAGTAAAAAGAAGTAAATAAAACCCCTGCAGCAAACAGGCATTAAAATGTGTCTTTCTTCTAATGTTAATGCTCTGTTACTTTTTATTCATGGACTTAAAAAACTGAAAAAATCTGGGTGATGAACAGAACAGCAAAGTAAACCCTCCATCTGACTGCAAAGGAACTGCAGGAAGGTTTAGCTGACACAGGAGTGGTGGAGTGGTTTTTAAAATATTTAAATAATTCAACAGTAATTGTGGCATGCAAAATATCACTTCAAGCTCTGAGAGCTACCCACAGATGCTTTCTCTACAACATGGTGTAAGGCAGGTTGGATAACAGTATAAGTTACAGGCAGGAAAGATATTAGCTTTTTAAATATTAGCATCTTTGTTTTACTTGTTTTTTTAAGAGCCACTGTTACATGTAACATGTTTAATGAAAGAACTTACCTGTGCCAGGTGGGCCATACAGGATGACACCTTTAGGAGGCTTAATGCCCATCTCCTCATAATACTCTGGATGTGTAAGAGGCAGCTCCACCGACTCCTGTTAGAAACAAACAGAACTACACAGTCAGATGAGGCCTCTAATGATAATGTTAAACAAATACAAGCAAACGTTAGAACATTAACCTTACATGGTGGTTTATAAGCAAATGTTTTTTCAAGTGATGCAACGGGTCATTATGTAGGCTACAAACATAAACAATGTATTTAACCATATTGGGTTAATATTTGTGTGTTTTGAGCAAACCAAGCAAACAGACTGAGAGTGGAGGATCATGATACAGAGGTGGCATAGTTCATATAGAAAGAGGCCAAGTGTCTCTTTTTTCCGCTCTTATTCCAGACCACAGACAAACTTCATACAGGTTAGCACTTCATAAACCCACCTATTTTCTTGCTTCTCTTTCTTTGATATATTGAAATTAAGATTTTTGGCTCAGGAAATATGCGAGAGAGATTTTTTTGACTTTATAACATGGCGAGAAGAAGTGCCTGCGCTGTATATTGTACCTTGATCTCCTGGATCTGATTGTCCAGTCCACCGATGTCAGCGTAGGTTTCTTGTGGGGCTTTCTCCACCTTCATCACTGTCACCAAGGGATCAGTGTCATCCATCAGCACCCCAATCACAGCATGAACCTACATAGGATACACAAACATAGGACAAGTGGTAAGAATTTTTAAATCAATTAATAAAGGCAGCTGTAACTTTTTAAATAATCTTTACAGTGTTGGGGAATTGTAGAATATTTGCTGGCAAGATGGATGGACTATTAAGTGCTACAGGTAGTTAAATAAAGGAAAAATACTAAATATCAAAAAGCCACAAAACTGAAATTATTTCTGGTTAACTGTCTTGAATCATAAGTTGACAGAAGAAGCCTAACATAAGGATTACGATTGAATGTTACCTTGTGGTTGAGCAGGACAGAGCAACCTGGCTCAAGCAGATCCTTATCCACAAAAGACAGGATGCTGACGTAGTGCTCTGATCCCACTGAGGTGGAAACGATGGCGTGGTTGTCATCAATGATTTCTTCCAGGGTGCCCACAGACATGGGAGTCCCTCTCAGGTCGTCCACCTTTGACCTCTCCTCCTGTTATAAAAACAAAGGCAAGAAGTGGATTGTTTCTTTATGTTTTATCCAAATATACAGCACAAAAGCATGTGAGGTACTAAGGACGCAAAGGCTGACCTCCTGTTTCTCTTCTAGGGGTTTCATCTGCTCCTGGTTCCTGATAAACTCCTCCTCCATCAGTAGGTAGTCTTTGATTCGCTCCTGCTTCAGCAGCTTAAGGCGGCATTGAGTGTGAGGGGTGACTGAAACAGACAAATGCCAGAATGTGTTAACCTCACAATAAGAAATTATATAAACACTAAGTTCATACAATAACAACCAATTTGTTTTCAGACTTAACCTTTCCTCTTAAATATGATGGTCAATATGACGCATTTACTCTCACCATTTACATCAGATCGTGTTACTCTCTCTTACATTGTTTTTATTCAGAAATGCCATGTAAGGTGCTTCAGCAGTATTACAATCTTTTTACCAGAGATTTCATGATAAGTACCAAACAGTATCCTTAGTATCCAGTGAGATAGAGAGAGATCCAGTGAGATCAGATATAACATTGAACAAATGCTGTTGACTGGACAAATCCAAAAACTCACAGTGGCACTAAAAATGAAAACAGAACAGCAAAAGGTCAACCAAAAATTTAACAGATTTGTGATACCGAGAAAACAACAAAGTGGTATGGGCAGTAGACCTGAGAACTGAACTGAATAGTACTGGGAGATAAAATATTTCTTCAAAACTCCACATCTTTTCCATTTCTTACCCAATGGTAGTTTGCTGGCAGCATCTGGTCCCTTGGTCTTCTTCTTCTTCTTACCAACTCTAGTGGGAATTGGAGGCTCATACTTCTTTTTCTTATCCTTCAATTAGCACACAGTGCGAAAACACATCAACTACAGTGTTTACCTTTCACAGACATTTAACAAAAATATAATTTTCATAGCAAAATAAGCCAAACAAGTTTTTGCTTGTTTGTTATCGTCACACAAACAGCTCTACAAGATCTTTGCTTACATGTAATGCAGTCAAATGTTTACTCTTTACATACAGTGGCCTGTGGTAAATCGGTGTTTGATACAAAACGTATAGTTGGCCTGTCTGTCAGTCACAGTGACAACAAAATATCATAGAATACTACTTTTACTAAATGTGAGGTAATTACTGGATGGTGTAGCACATTTTGCTGCGCTAATTACCACATAGACTCATCCAATATATATCCATTAAATCATCAAGACATCTCGGACATGTGCAAATATAATTATTTTTTAATATTAAAATTTGGTGGCAATAATACACGAGTTGATTTAATTTTGACTACCAAAAGATGCAGGTGCAGAGGTGAACTAGCAGAAGCTGTGTCATTCTCACCTTGTCATCCTTCTTGCCTCCCCCTGGACCGTGGCCTCCACTCTGGCTTTGACCCTGGAAGAGTTTCAGACATATGTTAATAACACTGAGAAAAAAGTTGCCATCGGTTTATTTTGACCGTTACAGACAGTGATTTCCTTTCCTGAACAGCTCATTAGCAGAGCTGTTTACAACAAAGTTAGCTCACGTCGCCGTTACCTGCTCTATTAGCAAAACTCAATGTGTTAGCTTGTAATTAAGGAAAGACATGACCGATACAACATTGACACTGTCATCCACGAAGAAACATCGCTAACACTGACACTAAGAGAAAAGGCTGCCTCCTAACCATGAATGACTTCGTTGGTAAAAGCCAGTATAACGACTGCTGCTAACCGGGAGAAAAGCTAATGTTGCTAGCCTTCTGCTAGTAGGCTGTTACTTACTTTCAATTATTTTATAACTTCAATAATAAAACATAAAAACGTTTGAAACTACATGACAGTGGGAATATTATGGTTTCAAGCACTGTGAATAATGTTATATTGGCGAATATTATGTATTAGTAGAATAAATATACGAGCCGTAGAGAAAATTGCTTGCTCACTTACCATTGTTACTTGTCGCTCTGGAGTGACGTCAGAGTGTACGGCAAGAATGTAGGACCAAAAGAAAAAACCCACCTGTCGCTGGAACAGTCCACCATGGGACCACTCTTAAAACATGATTTTTGCACGATATTCGGGTTTAATTTGTGTATTTAAGCCATTTATATAAAAATGTCCAATCAGTATATTTTGGATGCAAATATTAGTTACTAAAATTAGCTAAGTAGTGGTGTTTTTAAGATGAACACTTAGGATACAACAGTGAATAATGATTAGATAGATAGATAGATAGATAGATAGATAGATAGATAGATAGATAGATAGATAGATAGATAGATAGATACTTTATTTTATTTATCCCCTAGGGGAAATTCATGAATAATGGAACAACTTCTAAGACATCATGACAGAAACCTTGGTAATTTGGTACTTACTTAACTTAACTTGGTAATAAAAACTAATTTTAATTGGAATATTTTAAACACATCTTTATGCACCACTAAACTGTATGGCAATTGACTAACTTTAAAAACATATAATTTGGTGAAATCATACCTTCATGTCTTAGTGCTCCAATTTCCTGTTTGGCTTCCACATTTGTCTGTATATACATATTTCACTGTTTGAACTCATTGGACTATAGCACACTGTGTATTGCTTTGAGTAAAGTTGTCCTTAAAGTTTATTGAACACATTTTAATGAACATCACATATCATGCATTGTCATGGTTAATTGTGCAATTATTGCACATTGTAGCTGATTATTAATGAGTCCTGTATTTTCAACAAGACAAGGTGAATTATGGCACTGTATGTCATAACAAAGGAGTTTCCTGAATGACACAAGTGTAACAAGACAAGGTAGACTTTGATGGATGATTTTGAGGACAGTGTCCTTAGTACTGCACAGGTTTTTGATGTGGGTGCTCGACAGTCATAAAGACGGTATAAAGCTACAGAAATAATATTATTTCAGCATATGTTTGACTAGAACTACATGCCACTTTCGGCTTTCTTCCTATTTACCCTGTCACACTCATGCACATGATAAATCAATATTTATGCATATGACAGTGGCAATGCATTCCTCCCATCCTAATTAAATCATTAGGGCAATTTGCTAATTGTGCAGGGCTGCCATTGTTTGTGTAGCTAATTCCCCACCACCACCCACATCCTCCATCCCATCCCATCCCCCACCTCCAAATTGTAATATGGAAAATAAATCCACTTTCATTTATTCTCATAATACCATTGGAGTACGTTTCAAATAATTGTCTCCAAACCAACAGATACAACAGCAGTGTAAGAAACAGTGTGAGTTGGAAATACCTTTAACAAAGAGTTTTTGTATGTCTTCATCCGTCAAAGTCTCACCTCCAACACAGAAACATGTATTTCTGCATGTACAGACATGCAAACAAACATGAACAATGACTTGTTCAAAGCAATTATTATCTGTGTAGGCACATCTTCTCTTGATATACTCTCTGATTCTCTGTTGAGCCATTTTGGTCTGTGTGTCTGTGTGTGTGCATGTGCATGCAGCATACGTGTGCATGAGCATTGGCAATGCCAAGGCAACATCTCTCTAGTTTGAGTATCAGATTATCTGTCTGAGGGTGAGATTGTCTCCATAGCAAAGAGTGGATGCTGTTAGATTCAAGTTATTTTTGTCTGTTTTATTATCCTGCAAATGATATTGGATTTCAGTATTCAGGGATTTGTTCATGTCTGTGTTATTTTCTCCTTCTCTGTTTTTTTCTCCTATTTTCTGGTCTGATCATGTAGGTGACATCTAAGTGTTGGTTTTGATGAGAGCAAAATGTTGACATGTTGTTTAAAAACATTAAGTCAAGTAAGGCAGCACATAAAATGTAATACCTTAGAACATCTCAAAGTTGAGAGTAGAACAATTAAATACTCTAAAGAATTGTTTCAAAATGGCCTACTGCCCTTAGTTATTGTTGAAACATATTGTTGTCAAGCTTTCTGTTCTTGCTCTGTAAATTTACAGTTTATAATGTTAATGGTGGCAATTTACCACTTGAATTTATTAGTCATTTTTGAGGCAATGGGTTTGTGATTTTAGACAGAGCTAGACAAAAGCAGGCCTCCTATTTCTACCCGGTAACCACGGTTAACTAAGTTAATGTCAAGTCCAGTTAGCTGTAAATTCCATCGCCACCCGACTTTTTTATGTTTCAAGCATTATGATGAAAACAAGAATCTTGTATAAGATTTTACTTCATGGCTACATGCATGATATTGTGCTAATAGACTGAAGCTAGTGACTTAGTGACTGCTAATGTTAGCCTCAACTCTGATAGCATCCAGGATTGGCTTCCACACAGTGGAGAAATACTACATAGTGGAAGTGCTTGTGTTAGTGAGTGCTAACGAGGCTTAGGCTTTGGCGGTAATGCTGAGTTACACAGCACTCACACATATGCATTGGAGGCTTCTCATTCACTTTGAATGGGGTGACATCATGGGTTGCATTTTGGTTCAGTTGCTTCGCTTTGCTTGTGGTAGAAGTTAATTAAGCACAAGCGTCAGCCAATCAAATGTAATAAAAGCATGGCTGTGATTCGGTCATAGGGTTCCCTCCCTTTCTCTTTCACTCCTCCCGCTCTCCTCTCCTCCTGGGTTTTCATCACATATTTTCCTTGTCTATGCTCTTAACTTTAGGTTTTCACTCCTTTGTCACTCCCGTCCTCATCTATTCACCTATTCCTGCTTCCTCTCGTAGTCCACAGGTTATCCTGTCCTGTCCCCTTGCTCTTATTTGAGAGGTTGGAGAGAGGTAAGACAGAAGGACAACTCTTGGGACAGATTCAAGATTATATACTATATATATATATATATATATATATATATATATATAATATATATATATATATACATATACATATACATATATATATATATATATATATATCCTTTAATACAATAATAAACAATAACAATAGCAGGGAATGTAAACCAATGTGTGGTCAAGTGAGGACGAGTGAGGACACTGGGGGACAATGACACTGGGTGAAAGAACCTCCAGACAGAGAGAGAGAGAGAGAGAGAGGGAGAGAGAGAGAGAGAGAGAGAGGGAGAGAGAGAGAGAGAGAGAGAATAGAAGTAACATGTTACTGAATTTTAATTTTTCCTCACTTCATATATATTATACAGTCCATGATGTGACCGGTGTACACCTCCCTGCGCTGTGACTGAATGGATTTATTTACTCGACAGAATGTGACAAAAACGTGATGGGATTATCTTTTATTCTGATAAAGCAGAAAGCTAGGTACTGTGCATGAGTGGCAGGCTCCGTTTCCCTCTTCTCCCCATAGATGAAAGATTAGGGCAACTAAAATCAGTACAGTAAATACATATAAACTAATACAGTTTGTATATAAAATAGCTATAACAATGACCAAAAAAGCAGCATCAATACTAATTTAATACAAATTTTCCCGCCGTTATAATGTAACATCTAAATGTTGCTTACATATAGCATAGCCTCAATAGATTGTAAGACACGTTCCTGCAGTACCGGAGGCTGCAGTCTCAGGACCGCAGTGTATTATGAATAATTATATTTCATTTCATTAATATAAATATGGTAGATGGTTGTGTCAATAAAGAAATTAGTTGGTTACTCTTAATATATTTAGGCTATATGAGCTTTCATACTCACTTTCTGTTTACCGTCCATCTTCTTACGAAATGCGGAGCCAACGTGTAAAGTGGCAGTGTCGCCAGAAACTACGGTCCTGAAACTGCAGTCTCCAGTTCTGCAGGAACATTTAACTCAGAATTTCCTCCAGTGAAGAAATCACTTTTTTTTGTTTAAAAGTATTTCCGACAAAGAAAGGGGTAAGACCAGCGTACAGGCAGACTGGCAATGAGGACTTCTGGCTGAAACCCCGGTCGGCCGGTGGTTCATGCACTTTACCGGCTCCAATAACTCCAAGGCTGAAGTTCTTACCCAATCCTACCTTAGAGCCAATTATGGTCTGGATTTACCGAGATGGAGGGACCTACTAGCTGCTAAAGGACTCCAGCTTGACTCAGAACTGGCTTTTCTTCTCCAAAGTGCGTAAGTAACTTGATGACTACATAATGTTACGTGTCTGTTTTTATTCGTGACCGGTTACTGAAGGCATGATAATATTAGCTGACTTGCTGTTTCCATTATTATGAATGTGTTCGGCAAATGTTGCTATGGTTAGCTGGCTAACTGCCAGCGTTGCTAAGGAGCATAACATGGCCATGCTAGTGAGCTAGTGGCTGTGACTAGATTGTTTTTTGTTGGCTCTCATGTTGAAAGAGTACATTTATTCAGTTGTGCATGTTGTGTGTTTAGTGGCTGCTAGCACTTAACTTCATAACACCTTGTTGACTGAGAACGTGAAGGGGGGTTGTGGCCGAAGGGAGGCCGGAATTGTGGCTGACCAAGCGTTTGTTTTGGTCTCAAACGCTGGTGGTCTAATGCGACATATACTCTTTTAACTTTTACCCCTGTGATTTTGAATTTTGGAAATGCTACAAGAAGGCACCATACATTAAAATCTGAAACAAATGCAGTTTTTCCGTGATACAGCCTTATTATGTAGGCTGCTTCAAGGTTGTCTCTCTGTAAATCAGACACACTTAACTCAGATATACAAAAGCTCAGCTGGTGACATCAGAGGTGGAACCTGGGGGATTCTCACCCTGTAATTTCAGCGTCCTCTCCGATGCATTACATCGAGCATGAAGATGACTATACAATCTGCCTAAATCAAGCATAATGTAGTGTCCACAAGTCGTTCTTGCTCTTAGCTGTTTGCAGGTTTCACCTAAGTCAGTTACTCCACAGGCATGTTATTAACAATCTCTTCCGTCTTTTGTCCTTTGTGTTTACTGTGCTTGGTGTGAATCCAGACAGTGGGAAAAATATAAACCTGACACTTGCTGAGCAAAAATCAAATAATCAGGCCTGTAATTATTTGTTTCAGTTTTTCACATTTACATCAATACCAACCACCTAGGATAATGTGCAGCAAAGCCGAAAGCAAACAGCAGTCTCACATAATCGGTTTCATCTCAGATTCAGAATACTTCTCATTCAGCTTCAGATAGGTCTGTTTGCTTTGTAATGAGGTTCTTTTCAGAGGCTTTGTCTTCTATTTGTCGTGATTATGAATGAATGCAGTAGCAAAGACAGAAGCTATTGAGTAGGATATAATGTGGCTGTAAAACATTTGTCTGAATCCTGAATGATGTGAATGAAGAGTGCCACTGATTGTCTGAATGTAAAATCATGTATTCTTCATTGAAGGTAAACATTTAGTTACCTGTGAATTAGGCTACTTTTTCATTTTCTACATGACACTGTGTTTTATGTAATAACTACCAGTAGACACAAAACCAAAAAACACCCATTTTATTAAAGCTATTTTTCTCTCATTAATGTCCTTTACAGGGACAGATACAGTATGGACGTGGGCAGAGTCATAGTGGGTATTGTAAAGTACTGCAGATGAGTGGAAGTTGTGGTTAGATGTGAAGTAGCTGTGTAGTGCGCATGAGGTCTTTAAAGCATAGATACAATGGCTCTAGGCAGGCTTTTTTATCACCATGGAAACTGAATTCCTAGCGGGGTGGGGGATTGGGCATTCCGGTACTCTGAGCTTTGTCCAGATGTGAGACTCCAGCAAACTATCATGCATCATTCATGTAGCCATGTTCTTGACACAAAGGTGGGCTGAGATGGTTTGTTTCTAAGCCGCAGCTGCTGGGGAGTCAGCCTGCTTGTCAATGGAAAGGATACATTATTTAGTCATGAATTCAGTCTTGTAACACCAAGCAACTCTTGTTTCTTCTTCTGGAAGGCAGTCCTCATTGTCTTTTTGAGCTCACTCGCCTCACCCTCTCAACCCTTTTGTAAAATTTGACAAAAAAAAGATTCACACTTTTCCCCCTATCTGTCCACACTAGTCTCTGCCAGCCGGTTGTTCATGATGCCCAGGGCGCCCACCCCTCCTGAGAATCCGTTCTGACGTGAACTGGAGCTGCACTGGCGTGGGTGCCCGATGGCCATCTCCGATAGCTGTTTCTGCATAATAGCCAGGTTCACCTGCAGGGAGGGGACAGAAATAGAGAAATCAGAAGATGAGGAAATATTTGCTGTCTGTGTTTGGAAGTGGTACGTGCAACCTGTGAAGCATTGTGAAACAAGAATTAATACAGTCTTGTTGGCAGCAGGCACATCTGATTTAACAGGTGTGATATAGCAGCAGCACAGGGTGTTTTTCTTCTCCTTTGCAGTGTTGATTTAAGTGAACAAAGACAACAAAAACTGACAGAAACCAGATATTTACTCTCCCACACACCAACTGTTCCCTTTCATTTTTCACTCTACAATGCAGTGTGTGGAGAATTTACTCACCTGATGTGTTTTACATTTGTTCGATCAGTATTAAAACCGCATGATATGCAAAAAAACAAAACAAAACACAATCATATTGCGATAACCTTGGCAGATATTGTGATAGGCGATTTAACTTTCATTTCGCTGAAAGAAAAATACAAACATGATGATGTGATTTTTTTTTGGGACTTGTGCCAAACAAATATGTTCCTTTACTTCTGGAGAATATGATTGTAGGCAGTCTCTGTAGCACCACATTGCTTATGGTGCGATGTGGATATTGCACTTGGCCATAATGCAATTTCGATTATATTTTGATTAATTGTTCAGCCCAAGTCAGTATTAAAGCAAATGAGCTGGAGCTATTTTATCTACACACAATTATGTGTAATATCCTAAGGACATGAATCTAGGGATGGCAATATTAGTCCACCACTTTGGTACAGAGTGAAATATCTCTACAACTACATGTTTTCCATTTGGGCTGCACGATATACAAAATAAAACATATAGCAATTATTTTGGCAGATATTGCAATTGTGATATGAGTCTTAATTTCATTTGGAATGATAATTTTTGCATTTCATTTTGACTGAAAATTTTTAAAATGATGATGATGTGATTTTTGTTGGGACTTGTACCAAACAAGCATGCTCTCTTGTGTGTGGAGAATATGATTGTAGGCCGGAGCGCCTCTGTAGCGCCACAATGCTTATGGTTCTAACAATGCACAACAATGTTGTGACACATTTTGCCTTTATCAAAAAAATCGCAGCTCCCGGATTTGGATATTGCACTTGGCAATATTGCAATTTCGATTATATTTGATTAATTGTGCAGCCCTACTTTCCATGAAATGTTGTGCCGACGTTCATAGCCCCAGGAGGATTAGGCCAGCCGCTGACTTTTAGCCTAGCATCACCATGGCACTGACAGTGACGTTGACAATGTTGTCGTTGAGTGGAAGGAGGACTGCCATGAAATGTGGTTCAGTCCTTCGTGTTCCCCTCAGGATGAACTGTAATAACTATTGTGATCACCTGATTTTTCTTTCTGTTCCATCATCAGATCAAAAATTTAATTTTGTCCCATACTTTGGTTTAGGGTCAAATACTGCTCTCATCAGCCTCAGTTATACTTTATCTTTGATGCTAATTAGCACACATTTGCATATTAGCACACTAAGCTAAGACAGTGAACATGGTAAACATTACTGTTATTATGAGCAGATTAGCATGTTGATGCTAATTTAGCTCCACTGTATGCAAGTATAGCCTCATAGTGCTGCTAGCATGGCTGCAGACTCTTCTTGTTATGACAGAAACAAAGAGCATCATTCATAAAATGTTTGTGCACACAATGTCATGGTGTTCAGTTAAACTTGAGATAACCACAAAGTATTTTGTTGCATTAAGATGTAAGTTGTTGTTGTCAGTGTTGTTAGTGCTCTCAGTAAATGGATGTGTCTGATGGGGCCATGAACTGTTGACCTCATCTTCAGTGTCTGCACCGAGTGTTTATAGATCTGCTTCTAAGAATTTAACCACCTTGTGCAGCTAGAGAGGCTACAGCAAAATAAAAATGTATTCCATTAACACCATCTGAACTCTAAAGGCTATTATGAATTTCGAGTTTATGTTGCCACTGAATTCCACCTACATGTCATCGACGTTCAGCTGTCCCCGATTGGAAATGAAAAGGTCAGTGTGTTACCTTGGGCAGCACAAACATTTGAACTTGTAGAAGTCTGTGAAATGTCTCGTCTCCAGCCCTCCCTCTGTCCTCTCCCTCGTATTCTTCTCTCCAAAAGTACAATATCTACACAGCCAGACTTTACATGTGTCGTATGAATAAATGTTCAGACAGACTAGTCTGATATTCAGACTGAAATGCCATTTCATGTCATTCATATATTATTATATATTATATAAAGGGCTGAACAAATTGGTAGACAGCAAATCAGAGGTCTGGAATCACAGACCTCTACAGACACGAGGCAATACCATGATTTGCAGGCAAATTTGCTGTCAATCAACACACAAGGGTGCATGCATGTAAGGCTCTGAGGTTTCCATCCAGCTCCAAGCTGAATCAAGCTTTAGTTGTTCTTTTATTTTGAAAGGAGACCAGATTGTGTTTGTTTTTGTGAGTATTGTAAATTTTAATCAGTGTTTTTATGCATAAGAAAACAAACTATAGCATCGTTTGAATTCATCTGTCTGGGCAAGGTGGGGTCATTTTAACATTAGCTGCCCTGGTAAGTGATTTCAGTCATGTCTGGAGCATGTACAGCATGTGGGTAGTTTTTCACAGCAATTACCTACTGTTTTTCGGCAACCTTGCTGGACCTCCTGTGGTTTAAATCTCACTTGGAGTGATGTCCTTGTAACTTAAAGTGGATGTCTGAATTTTTTCTGCAGAAAGGGCAGCTTCCCCTTCTGCTTTTTTCATAACCTCAGGAGGAAATTTGTCTCTTGTGTGAAAATTGAGTAAATGCTAAGCTAGTCAGACAGAAACATGTTAACACCAATTTAGACCTATTTGGGAACCAATATGAAAAAAACACCAGGAGAGCAAGACCTCATACAAGTTCATCTTGGACAGGGCAGATTACAGTGACTCACTATCGCCCTTTTGAGGTACAAAGTCATATTACAAGACAAGACTGGCCAGGGCTAGCTGATAATCATGCTAACTCACGCTAACTTGAATAGATATCTCTGGAACACAATAAACTATATATAGTGTATGTATGTATGTATGTATGTATGTATGTATGTATGTATGTATGTATGTATGTATGTATGTATATATATGTATGTATGTATATATATATATATGTGTGTGTGTGTGTGTGTGTGTGTGTGTGTGTGTGTGTGTGTGTGTATGTAAAATATCAGATTCAGTTGTTCATTGTGGGCCAGCACTAATCCTCTGGAAGTGCATGAATGATCAATATGTGTGTCAGTATGTTTGTTGTGTTAATGGTTTGACGTCAGTTTTTATCACCTGCTTGCTACAGCATCGCACCATTTAGTCAGTCAAAACCCTCAGGCTTTAATCACCATGTGTGAAAATCTAGTTTTTTTGAGTTTATAGTGAGTTCATAATCCTTGGGAGCATGGTTTTGACATTCAACAGCTCACACTGCTCACTCCTCTTATCTCAGTGGGGTAGCTGTTATGGAAATGTGCGGACAATTGACACCTAACTGTCTAGAAGGGCTGTCGAGAAATTTTACAAATAATGTTTATGTAACCTAGAAAACAACAGCAAAAAATAAACTGCTGCTTATACAAACAGGAGGCTCTTATCAAAATATGAATCATTATATGAATTATTTAACCTTTGTTAAACCACCAATCATTGGTGTTGCTTATCTTTTATTTTTAATATTTTAATGAGTTTCAGTGATAATAAGTCTACACGTATGTTATGGCTCATGAGGAATCTCTATTGACAATTGTGCTGCCTTACAGCATAAAAAATTCAATTAGGCTTATAATGATGGAGATGACTGAGAGCAGGGTGAAGGAGTTAATGAGTACAGTAAGCACGACTACAGGGAAACAAGGTTACTGACTAAATGTTGTACTCATGTGAGCAGTAAAATCAAATTATTCTAGGTATTAACAGAATATCCTGTGTGCAATAACATGCGTGATTACATTAACCATGTGAAATGTCACACGAGCTGTTTGCCACAGCCTGATCGAGCCCTGCAGCTCTCACCTTATTGGCTGCTAAGAAGTCCCGCATGGAGATCATCTCCCCAGACATCCTGCGCCCAGTGTCAGTCTCGCTCTCGTTGATGGCGTCTGTCTCGATCGAGGGGTCTCTGCGGGTACGCAGGTGACCTGGGGCCACCACGTTCCGTCGGGGGTGCCGGTGCGGATGGTGACCCCTCCTAGGGAAACAGCAGCGGCAGGGGGCTTCCAGCCTCCTTAGTAGCCAGTTGAGGACCTGCTTGATGACAATGGAGATGACATTGAAGAGGGAGTAGATGCAGCAAACGCCGGTGAGGATGAAGAAGAAGTTGCCCAGCCGGTATGCAGCTGTTGCGTGGCCCTCGTAGACGACCCGCTGGCTGCTCACCATATCTCCAAAACCGATGGTGCTAAAGGCCACAAAACAGAAGTAGAGTGAGTCCAGGTAGCCCCAGCCCTCGGCCGCTGAGTACATGAATGAAGCGCAGCAGGACACCAAGATGGCTGCCGCTCCTAGGATGAGCATGACGCAGTAGACCGAAGGCTTCCAGCCAGCCAGATCCTCCCCTTTTCCCCCTCCACCTCCTGCAGCTCCACCTTCTCTGTTTCCTTCAGACACTTGCCGGCCATTTTGTGGGAGCACAGCCTTGTTATGGCGTCGTTCGTGACAGGACTTAAGGACAACGGCGATGACGGTGATGACACGCTCCAGAAAGAGGTTGAAGAAGAGGATGGTGGCTGCGCAGCCAAGCAGGCCGTAGAACATCAGGAAGACTTTTCCTCCAATGGTGGCAGGCGTGGTCATCCCAAACCCTGGGATACACACAAAAAATAATATGAAATATGTTAAAATTACACAATGAAACTGGTGTTATGGCAAAATCAAATGAAGAGAATACTAGGAAGAGCAGCTTCCTCGATGTTTTGCCTCTGAATGAAATAATTGTTTTACATAAAAGCATTACATTCACTTTAACAACTGCTTAGTATTACTCAGTGCCTCCATTTTTCTTTCAAGCACACACTTAAGTGCTCTAAGGAAATGAATGGGTTATTTGTAGAGGAGATAACGGTGGTCATTGCCTCCAGCTTCTTTTACTCACCTTTAAAACCAAACGTGCACCCTCTCTGTCATTAACAAAGATGGCTAATTACTGAGCTCGCCTTCTTCCTAGTGAATATTATACTCACACAACAGCTTCACTCCACTGGGTTGCCATTGGTGATGCACTCTCCCTCCTCTTTCTCTCTCCGTCTCTCGCTCCCTCTCTTTTTGTCACTCAATTTAAGAGCTGAGTCCAAGCACATCACTGCAATCAGTCCCAATGTGTCGGGTTGTCTAACATTTCACTGTATTCCACACAGTTATTTGGCTAAGATTCGAACCCATTTGACTGGTTTCACCTTAAGGGGAACTGAGATGCTGTTTTTAAGAGACTTCTCTTTTGTCTCTTGAGAACGGGCAGAACAGGCCTTCCTATCGACTGCACCAGTATCAGTGAAGTATCTTTTTCATCCCTCACTTAACACTGAAAGCTCAATGAAGCGCTGTCTGTCTGGCTGCTCTTCTTTTTCAGTTTATCACATTCATAACATTGTTGAAAATGTGAGCACTTATAATTCTCACGGCGATTTCACGCGCCGTGTAACGAATTGACTTCTTACAGGTAGGTATAGCAGCTGTAGAGCCTTACAACGAGAGCTCTTTTCTGTAGAGAAACAAAGATGAATGTTAAGGTGTCTCGCGTCATGAAAAGCATACTCTGCAGCAAGACTAATTGCCACTGTGCCACAGGCGGGCTTCTTGCAGAGGATTTGATTGCCTCCACATTCAAAATTGGTTCTCAAGGTGCAAATTGAGCCGGAGTTTTCTTCCAAATACGCCGATAAAGCCAAATGAACTGGATTTTATAGATGTGTTTTTCTTTCCTTCTTGTTTTGTTAAGCCCGGTTAAATGCGATGTTGATGAGTCATTTAACCTGTTTAATAAAATATACAGCCCATAAAAGAAAGGGGAGAAAACAGTGCGCTACTGTGTCAGTATGACATCTGTGTCAGGAACAAAAGCTGTGAACATAGTGGGTGTTAATGGAGGTGCTGGGCTGTGCTACACAGTCCCGGCTTTTTCCTCCTAAATTCAGCGTCACTCACTCAAGAAAGATATTTAAACCAGTAAAAAGATGTGGGAGGTGTACTTAACTTCTTCTCATAAGTTTTTATATACACAGGCTTGTGCTTTTGACTATTTATCAATGAACTTTTATTATCTTTTGAACTGATGATTCAAACTGGACAGTTTCATGCCCATGCAAGCTGTAGAACTGTGACTTAACAGATACCTCAAACATGAATGTGATATCAATCTTCTAATCTACTTTGACTGTAAACCTACCTATGCACAATGTTATCATATATTTTAATTAGGCCATTTAACCAAATAGAGTTTTATTATCGCAATCTTATAGTAAAACTCTTCTTTTGCTCTTCAACTCTAAACATGACTGTGCATATTTTCTGACCACACATGCACTTGAGATATTAAAAAGATGCACCACTCTCTAGTACTCCTCCATGTATTTATCCAAGCTCTGCAAGCATGCAGCACTCTCAGAGAGGATGCAAAATGATGCTGTGTTTGTGAAGGGCTTTACTCCAAAAACCAAGGGATGAGAGTGTAGGAACAGAGAAGATGAAAAGGCTAAAGAATGCTCAGATTGATCTCTCTCAGCATACAGGATATGTACAGGAGGTTGCAGCAATGATGACAATACTTCATACTTGCACTGTTATAACCATAAACTCACACTTGTAACGCAGTCTGTGATTGTGGAGTGTTATGCAGGAGCATTTTGAAATTGTCTGCATTCATACGCAGAACAATGATGCTTCTTCTCTTGGGAGGCTACTTGAGTGAAAGATGTGATGAAGTTTGTGTTTAAAAATCAGAATGTTGTCTTTGCTACTCTCAGAGGAAGGTGCAGAAGGAAATTCATCTTGGAAATTGTCAGACTGTCAGAATAATTGGATCAATCTTGCAGCAAGGCCTCTTTGTAGGCCACAATCTATCTAAAAAAAAAAATGAGGTCGTATAAAATGTGATCATTTTGGAAATTGGCTTGACAAACCCCAGGTCCTTCATCACCTTCCCTCTGATTTAAATGGCGATGGTCTTTCCAGTCATCTAATCGGAGGGCTTGTCAAACTGTCAACTGTCATAAATTCAAAATCACCCCGATCAAAGATGTTGAAATGGCGCTAACCTATCAGGTACTGAGAAATAATCGCCTGAGTGTACAGGTACAAATCAGGGGTATCAGCAACAACAGATCAGTGAGTTTATTGTCACTCTGTGTAACAGTGCTATTCCCTAGAAGGATGGCTCTGTCTCTCTGCTCCGTCTGTCATACTGACACTAACACCTGTAGTGCTCTCAGACAGTCCTGGAGAGTCTGAGCTGAAATGGAGAACAAATTGTCAGGGACAAATCTTGCGCTAAGGCAGAGATTACATTTTTAAAAAAACATTTTTTTTTTATCTTTCTTTCTTTTTTTTCCCTCTGAGCTTTGTTCTACCCAAAGAAACAGACTGCAGGAACTGATGCTTCAAAATGAAACATGCGTGGTCAAAGAGGAGACTCATCAAACACAGGTGGAACTAATTACATTAATTAAGGCTTCATTATGTTCAGCTTTGCTACATCCAGGGCTCCGGTCATGTGTATGCTGGATCACTGCCTGTATTGATATGTTACATGGGAAAAAGTCCATTACACACAATATATTATTACTGTTTTGTGTGAAAGTTTGAAACCTAACTTGCTTTCTAAGACATTTTCAGCAGAAAATGAAATGAGTGTGAAAATAATTTAGCCATTTTGGCTCATAGAAAGTGAGTAACTCATGGCCTTGAGTTTGCTGTAGTGTTTGTAAACTGTGAAAGACAATTTGTGACACAGTCATCTGTAATTACATATAACAGACAAAACATACACATGAGGTAAAAACTGATTATCCTGGAAGAGAGGTCAAATCGATTTGGAAATGAATGTGTTTTCAGAAATTGCATTTTAACACCGTTTTAAGCGCCTCTCTCTTCATCTCACCAATGGTTGATACCACAGTTCCCACGAAGTAAAAAGCGCCGGTGAAGTCCCATCGTGGTCTGATTGTGTCCACACGGATACCGGCTACGTTCGCCTCCTCGTAGTTCCTGAGGAAGTTGTTCAGGTCCTTCTTACTCAGGTTATACTTCTGGCTGAAATGCTCGAACCTCTGCGCCCAGCGCTCCTTCGCCTCTCGCTCCTTTGGCTGCTCCAGTGCGGAGAAAACTGCCGCCCCACAGAAGAGATAGATGATGATGAACAGTGCCAGCAGCAGGAACCTCGCGTTATCTTCGTTTATTGGACCGTAGCCGCAGCAACAACCGCTCCTACATGCCATTATTTTGCTGTTGTCACCGTGGTACAGTTGCAGTGAGGGACCTGTGGCATGGTGGTCTCGAATAAAACGCTCTTTTCCTCGGGAGAAACGTTGCAAAGATATTTTTTTTTTTTTACAAAAGAAAAGTCCTGAGCAGTACAAGTAAATGGTCAGGTAGTTTGTAATCGAGCTGTGGATTCGGCATTTTGCTCACGGGCATCTGCACTGTCCAAAGTCCAAAACGTTCATGCCAACGCGTTCTTTAGCGACTTCTCACTTCATTTCCAACGACTGTACTCTTCGGTGTGGGCTGCCAAGATGCACAGAGAGGAGGAAAGATCCGCGCAGCAACCTGTGGATGCAGGGAGTCGTGCTGTTGTGCGCTGTGATCCTGCCTCTCCAAAGAAGTCTCCACCCCAGAGCGCGCGTTTTACGCACCCCGGACAGACCACCATAATAAGAATGAATTTACAGGGTCCGTCCATTCATCACCGTATGCGAAGTCTATCTTGACATATCTGCTGATTCCAGAATTCATTTCCACATTTCAATTGTAAAAGAGGCTGATGTGTTAATGAGTCCCAAACTGACCTGAAAATGTTCGACCTGACCCCAACTTTGGAGGCTTGATTCTGACAATATAGCGCACGTTTGCATAGTGAGATCAATATCACTTGACCTTTCCGAGCTCTGATGAGAGATTCATGCTCCTGTCCATGCTTACCCAGGGACGATGTGAGCAAATGTCACAACGGAACGAAGGCTGGAAATAAATTATTCAGGATCACAGGGACAACAAAAAGCCATTTCTGTAATACTGGGAATTTAACACAACGATGACGCGTGCAAGGCCATTTCAGCACCATGGACAGAGCGTTAGATCACACTTTACAACAAGGTTTTATATTTTTTGGAAATAACAAAGTTTTTACTTTGCCAGAACTACTTTAAAAATCAATTGAAAGCTGCTCAAAGTGAACCAGAAAGTGTTCACTGGACCAGTTATTAGCATTTTGTACTCTTAAATATTAAAGCCCAGATGAAATTGTTTTTTTTTTAAGAGAGTTGTAATAGAAGACTTGCATCACTGAAAGTCTACTGATGCATAAAACATATTAAGAATTCTGAGCACGTCAAGCATTACTTTGAAGTGAGTAATATATTCAGCATTGTTAATATGCTAATTCATGATTTCAACTGACACAATCAGAATTAATTTGAAACAATAATAGATTACCAAATTAGGCGTTTTGGAGCTGCCCTTACTAACAGGTACAGTACCACAAGATGATCATTAGCAACATATTATAGCAACTTGATTTTAATTGTATTTATACCATAGGTTATTGTTAAATAAGGTTGATCAATGGAAGTGATTTTCTCTATGTCCTATCTGGAATTAGTGCAACATAACAACCACCCGTCTTTGAATGGCAGCTCATCAGCTTGGATTGTTCCCAGTGATTGCTCCTGGTTCCGGGCTACAGTAAGACAGGAGTGCCAGGAAAACATTTTATTTTTAAACTTAACATATATTTAAGCAGACAGTTTAAAATTACTGTATAAGGAAGAAGTCCAACCTTTGCATGCAAGGATTGAAAAGTTACTGTGTAAATAAGATTTAGGGAAATCCCTTTTACAAATGATAGTATTAAAACATTAAAAACTAAACTGTTCTCTCTGATATTTGCAAAAGCTTCATGTTGACTATTATGGTTTTGCCAGTCTTCATACATAAGCTTATAAAAGTAAGACAGTAAGAATGTTAAGTCAATAACATGGGGCAGTTGTATTGTAGGACAAGGAAATTCATGTTAGATATAAGACAAAAGTGTGAATGGAAAAGTTATATTTTTCTGAACAATTGGCTGTATGAAGGGTGGTAGTTACATAAACACATTTTGTACATACAAGAAATCGGAATGAAACCAGTGCAAGTAAGGAGGAGTTATTCTAGTCGTTAAACATGAGGGAGCAATTGATAAATATAGAAAACACCTCATAAAATAATACACCACTGAAAGTAGACAATCAGCTTGATTATGTACTGTGTACATGACTCACACCCCTGATTACAGCCACCTTGTGTCTGATTTTATAGACTGGGCCAAATCCATGCCAAACTTCAAAGTATTGATATTTCACTGGCCATTATTTGGCGATTAGAGTTGACTGGAGTGTTGCTTCTCCTCTCATACATGGCTA
This sequence comes from Seriola aureovittata, assembly GCF_021018895.1. Taxonomy (NCBI): domain Eukaryota; kingdom Metazoa; phylum Chordata; class Actinopteri; order Carangiformes; family Carangidae; genus Seriola; species Seriola aureovittata. The sequence goes on from NC_079382.1 coordinate 5,613,584, forward strand.
TTTAAGGCCATCAACAAGTGATAAATAAACTTTTAAGTGTGCTTGACATTGAAACAAAATGGGTATACTGCTCATTTTAGGGTTAAACATCACTGCTGGTTCTGCTGTTTTCTATAAATAACTCTGTAAATAAGGGTTTTATGTTACACCATATTTTCTACTATTGCTTTGTTGTATAGTATAGTATAGTTTAATATAGTATACTACACGATACTATCGTATCGTGTAGTAGTGTATAGTATACTATAGTTTTAGTATCCTATAGTATAGCGTTGTATACTTACTATAGTATAGTGTAGTAGTGTATAGTATAGTAGAGTAGTGTATAATATACTATAGTTTTAGTATACTATAGTACAGCGTTGTATAGTATAACATAGTATAGTAGAGTACTATATAGTGTTGTAGAGCATAGTATAGTATAATAGACTAGAGCATTACTTAATATAGTATAGTATAGTATAGTATTCTATATTATAGTATAATAGACTAGAGTATAGTATATAATAGTGTTGTAGAGTAGAGTATAATATAGTGTATAGTATAATATGGCACAGGCATGTGAAGGTCTGTCAGTTATTTAATTTAATGGTGACAGGTTTTAGTTGCAGAACTGGACTCCATCAGATATGTAATTATCAAGGTTTAAAAAGAAATGAAAAAATATGTGTAATTTGAAATATGCTGTGTCCTTTGCCTCACAATGGAGTAAACGGGCAACCCTGAAGCCGTTTCTTTTCCACAGTACTGACGAACAAGCAGATAATTATTTCATTAATTACCTCATAGCCTGAAGCATCGCCTGGTTTTGTGGAAGTTTTTGTACATAGAGCCAGACAGCCAAATGGGCTGCTGCCCTCCAGTCTCTTGTTGTCAAATATAATTTAAAAAAAGTTGCTGCTCTACTGTTGTGTAACTTCCCAGAAAGTGCTAACAAAAGTAGAAACAACTGTGTTCAGCTCTAATCTTGCTCTTACTGAAGACCTTAGTTTCTTTTTACTTCCTATTCTTCTGCTTTTACTTTCTAAATCTAGACTTTGTAGCCAAGAATTGCTAGTAGCTGTGTGCATATAAATATAAGGTTCATTTCCAATTCTGTTCTTATTTCATGAAGAACTGGTGATTATTGGACTGTGGTGGTTTATTAATAATATAAATCATACTAGACAGATGGGTATTGAGCTTCCTGTTAATTCTGTGTTCACTGCAGATATGGAGTCAGTCCATTTCAGTTTAAGCAGAAAATGTTTCATTAAAATTCCATGACTTTTCAATACACATTTGTTGACTGAAAGTGACCTGAACCCGACCCTTCTTCATACTGGTTGAACGATTGTTGTCTGATAAACCAGCATAAAACATCAATTTATATACGCTGCGATAACTAACAGGGCTCTGCGTACATACACTATGTATTCATGTTTGTGCATATATGGCCTTGATTATAGTCATTAAATGGCTTGGCATTAACAAGCATGAGTGTGAGTCTGCATACATGGCATTTGCTTATTTATGCATACACACAGACACAACCACACGTACATCAGTCTTGCCTGTATATGTGGCTTTGATGGCGTTGTCTACAGTAGCTACCTCTTCCTTTGCAGAGCTTTCAACTTATACATGGCCTTGTTTTGTACACAGCCTTCACGTGCTATGGAAAATACGACCTGGCAGAAGAAAGCACAACATTTTCTGTGGTCTGCTTCACATCATTTTGAGCAATCTTCAACACACTCAACTGGTCTGTTCTTATCACCAGGCGAGTTTATCAGCCGGCCCTCTTCCAAAATTTGGTGCAAATCTACAATGGCCACAATTTTTATAAAAGAATAGTTTGTTTTCATGTGAAGAGTTAGAGATTAGGAGATCGAAACCACTTTTTCCCAAAAAACAAAGTCAAACTTAATCAAATGCAACATTCACTAACATATTTAAAATCAAGATTTACATTGTGCATTATGAGAGACGCCAAAAAGTTAAATACAAGCAAATAAAGTTACGCTTTTAAGCTCCCATTTTTTTATACTGGCCTCAGTTGGAGCTGCAAGAAATCTGATAAATTGCCTCTGGTGATGTCACGAGTCAGCGTCAGTTGGGTCTGAGGACTATAAGTTTGAACATGAGAAAAGGTTGAGTAGTGTGGCGTTGCAAAGATATGAACTCACCAGACCTCTGTGACCCACTCCTGATCTCTGCTTGAGTCTAGCAGGTCGAGCTTACTCTCACAGCACCTAGAATTACACACCTGAATCTCCAACAGATGCATTGTGGATAATTGTCAGTAGATGCAAGGAAGAAGACTACACCACTAAATTTCAAAGATATTCTCTCCTCTCCCAATTCTGGATTTTGTCGCACATCCGGTCAGAATATGAGACTTGATTTAGATAAGGAGTAAATATTCTGAATAAGAAAACAACTCCTATATGGTCTTATTTGGGAAAAACATGAGCATTTCATAACTTTCCATATGCTTATACGCACTGATTAATGGACTACATCATAGAACTTCATCTCTGAGAAGCACTGTGTGGGATATATACCTTTTATATAGGATACTGAAGGCAGTCATAATTTTAAAAAATGTACTGTTTACTGTACTGTTTTTTTTTATTTTTTTTGTAGGTATGAGATCCGTTTCCATGGAAATACATTGGGAATATTCAAATAAGGGTTATTCATGAGCTGAGCGTTTTGTGAGCACACTTCCAGACCTGCTGTAACCTAATAATAATCTACTCTTTTATTCATAATGCATATGCCCAATTATCTGAATGTGCATGATCCCAGGCTTATTTCTTAGTTGATATAATGACACTGTTGCAGCTTCACTACTGGCAACTATGACTCCACCATTACCATGTGGTCTGCCAAGGTCACAGCCATTTGTCATCAGCCTCTACATCTGTAAGTAGGCACTTCACCTCATTTTGCCCTGGTTTATAAGCAGCATCATTAAGCTAGTGCTCTAATCATTTACACACAAACAGACACACGCACACACACACATATACAAAAAGGACTCTATTTTAAACTCTTGGGTCCACAAGCGTCCGCACTGCTGAATCGCCTTCGAGCAAGACTCTGGATCTCAGCATCTCCAGCAGCTTCGGGGTAGTTGTTCGGTATCTGACCCTAACCGTTGACCTCCCTCTGGAGGGAGCAAGAAAAAAAGAGAAGTTCTTGTTGAGTGGGAGCAGAAGGCATTATTAAAAATTTTGAAAGTCACAAGGGAAAAACCCTGACCTTCAGCTTCACTGTCTTACCTCATGGTGGACGATTGTTACCTCTCACATGGCGCTCATATTCACAACACACCACAATCTTGGAGAGAATCAGATCACATTGTGTAACAATATTGTCTTAAAAACACATATACACACACAGTTAAGAACAACCTGTACTGAGTAATGAAGCTGGTGTGAAGGATCCTTTGTGATGAGAGTTACCTCTGACTGCCTAAGTATAGAGATCTGATAGTGGGGACTCAGTGAGTGATAAAGTGTCTCTTGCATTTAAATGACTTTTTCAGCAAAAAGAATCCGACTGGGCACATAGACATAATACCTGTGCTGAATAAATGACAGGAGTCTCTCTATGTGTCTATTTCAATGCCAAACTAAAGGCATCCCCTGTTCCACAACCTTTGAGTTACAGGGGTTCAAAAAGTAGGTGGGAGTTTGGACCAACCCTGTGTGAAACAACACCAGCTATGCAGTGGGGCTGCTGAGGAAGTGGGGGTGGGAGGAGTGGATGTGGGGGCTCCAGCAAAAAGCAGCAAGGTCAAACTGACAAAAGTTGAACTTGGCCAAACTTTTGCTGCAATGCAACAAGCCGTGATCCAGCAAGGCTCTGAGGTAGCCAGTCAAATACATGCAAGTGCACATTCCTTACAAATGACTTGCATGAACGACACATTTCTACAGTTTTGGGTTTTGTATAACTCGCACCTTTGACCCCACGCTGCCCAGTCGTGAAGATTGTAGCATGTCAGCATGTGAGTAAATTGCTCTTTGTTATTCAGAGAACATTTTGGTATAACAGACTGGTGGCAACAGGAAGCAGATTCTATGATGTTTCTCATGAGTAGAGCCTGTTTCCTGGCCCAGAATAAGTGCATTAATTTAAGTAAGTGGAGACTGACTGAAGAATGTGTTTCTTTATTCATCACTCACAGTATTATAATCCACTGTGCAGTGTTTCGGTGAGTAATTAACCTTCAGACTCATGGATCTGTTGCTCAAACCGGTGCTTCCCGGTTCATATTTCATGTCTCACCAGAACCTGAAACAACACACCCGCTTGCATTTTAATGCAGGGTTGTTTTCGGTTTGTTAGTTAAGTTATGTTGTTTGTGTGGATGGAATAAAAAGAAGCGGGTATAGGACACAGCTCCGTGGGACCACAGAATTTAAAATTACATAGCTGGATTTAGAACCATTTTGTTGCCTATCCTTCAGGAACCTGTGGTACAGAAAGCCAAATAACTGGGGAAACTGGTGTGGGTCCAGTCTGTCTGCAACTGAGGTGGTCACACACTCCCCTCTCCATTTACATAGCAAGTTCAGCTAAATACACTGAAGACCATGGTCTGTTAGATGCCATTCATTTACCCAGTCATGTGCTTAAGCTGTCTTCGTGGTTTTCTTTGTCAAATTAAGATACAATAATGAAACTGTAGCAGGATGACGAGTACCACTGGTAGTACTGTATCTCTGCTTTTGGATAATTCTATGACTTTGTGCTTTATCAGAGTGGATGTGATTTTGCTTTTCTTTTAAGTGGACGACAACGAAACAAATGAAAATCTTATTCCATTTGAACTAAATCACAAGATTCAATTGATTTTTGGCGAATACATTGACAGCACAGATCTCTCTCCCGCTCTCCCTCTTTCTCTCTGTGTCTGATAGAGAGACGTTTATCCACTGAGCATGGGGTAACCATAGTAACTAAAAACTAGGTTACAAAGTACTGTATATAAACAACAGTAAAGTGCACAGGCGCGTACAATGATCGTACAGTTCTCAGACTGTCAATATTCTATCAACAAGATGTTCCAGGGAAATATGTTGAATATAAAGTGCTTTGTTTGTCAGGATGTACTCTGTGTATGAGAGTCGCCTTCTCTCAGTCTGTCTCTAATTTCTGTATCTGATTCTCCCTCCGTCTTCACTGATAATACACAATCTCACTTTTACTCCACGGGTTTCATCCACACAGAAACTTGTATGCCAGACAGAGTTTATACATGGACTGCAGTAGATTCTATAGGCAGTCATGATACTGTGTCCAACTCTTATATAAACAGACTCCCCCAGTGATTCTTGTAATACACGCTGAAATTAAATATACAGCAGAAAGCATATACGATATAGACTTCAACATAGCAGAGTCTGGGGGTCATTTCAAATATTTTTTTTTTTTCAAAGCCTGCTTTTATTGCACAATGCAAATTTTGTTTCATAACTGCACTTTCAGTTGCACTGTCAGTCAAGACGAATAGGGCAGGGCTATTATGTGATTGGATGTCACTGTTGTCTGACTAAGCAACCACTCATATTGCCCATTCCTGGCTCTGACCTGATTGTGTTCACTCACAGATAAAGAATCAATTATTTAATATTGAATAGACTTCTATTGTTGTCCAAAAGCTATTAAAACACATCAGGGAGCCAAACCGTTGCACTGGGTGACATCTTCCTTTGTAACCATAATTGTGGGCATTGTAGGGCATTGTATACTATTTTAATTATTCAGTCCCACCTACACTTCCCTGCTGTAAATACTCACTATAGCAGAAAAGGTATTAATCTGCAGCTGAAAATAATTCCTAACAAACACATTCTTTTCTCCTGTTTGAGTAGTATTTATTTAAAACTACAGTGCTCATTTGTTTTTGGTAACTTAGTCTTTTCTTTTTTTTTTAAACTTTATATTTGTAACAGACTACAAATTCATTGCTGGTTTGGTGTTTTCATGGGATTTGTTGACAATAAGAAAAACATACAATAACGCTAGACTTATGCATTATTCCTCAGATCTTATGACCAAAACATTTTATTTTTTTTTGCAAGGTATGAGAGTTATAAAGCTAGGTATTAAATTTACTGCCTTTAGATACAAATTTATTGGTCTCAACTAGTTAACAGACTGAATTTGAAGGTGCATGAGAAAAGTCTTCCACTTTTGATATTTGCTGTGCCTCCAAATGATGCCTTTAATTTTCCCTGAAGCAAATTCTCCTTCATTTCCACCTTTTGTCATGTAAATGCATAAATATGTTGTTCTGGAAAAGACTCGCTACCTCGTCCACTGTGTTGAACTAAAAGCAGCGAGCTTCGTCTCTATTGCACAAGAGTTGTATCAGCGTTCACACAGAGCTGGGATTAGTTTTGAGCCAATTAGCAGCTTTGCGCGCTATGGCAGCTTTGTATGTGCTTGTCTCTGTGGGGGAAAGCATATAGACATGGTTCTGTGCATATCTTTACATATTTATGTGTGTCTTCTTATCCATGAGTTTTCTTTGAGGGAATCTATGTGTGTGACTGTGTACAAGTTTGGGTGTTGGCGAGTATGTGGAAGGCCTTTATCTCTACAGCCTTTGATGCTCACAGCTTTCTCCTGTCTTTTGTGAAATACACAGGAGGGGGGTGGGGGGGGGGGGGGGGGGTGTAGCAGCACTGTGGCACTTTACAGTCCAAAGCCAATAAAGAAGACTGCAGCCTCTTAAGTACACTGTAATTGGTAAGGGAGGAATAATGAGCTTGTTCCATTTGAGGAGGAGTGATCGGCCGCCGAGACAGAAGATCCGTGATAAAACTAAATTGGATAGACCTGTCCTTCATCCTGGCCCCATACTATCAATGAAGTCAAAGAAATGATTCGTCATCCCCTGGAAGGTGATGACAGCTGATTTGTGGTCGGTCACCCCGACTGATGTAATGTTTCCCACCTCTGCTGGACAGTTCATTTTTCCTTATTTGAAATTCAGAAGCAAGGAACAGATCTATTCAATATGCTGAACCTATGCTGATGCTTTTCTGTGAGCACCCCATTATAACAAACAGTACTGTGCTGGCAGTGTCAGGTTATTGTCAGCCTGGTTCTAGGGCTCACAATATTAATCTGTTGGTCAACCATTCTGGTCCAAACTCTCTATAATCATTGAATGGATTTTCATGAAGTTTCATTCAGACATTCATGGTCCCCAGATGGTGACCACCAGTAGGTGACGTTTCATGTACCCAGTGAAACTTCTCAACAGCTACACAATGAAGAGATAATCATTGTTCCAAGACGAGATATCCTAATGACTTTGACGACAGCCCGACTTTTCCTCTTGTGCACTTCTTTTCATCAAAATTTTGATTTGTCTAAAACAATTAAATAACAGCTAATTACAAGTGAACACCTGCAAGTAAATACTTACCTTGTGGAGAATCTGTCTGAGCTGACGATGTGTAGCATGTCAGTATTGACAAATGTTTAAACACTTGTGTCTTTGCGTGTGGTGTTATGTTGCTTTGCACGAGCTTCAAACTGGTTGCCAGCGACCAGGTGGGTTTTTAAGAGGCTTAGCCCCCTCAGGTGTTTTTTTTTTTTTTGCTCCTACTCTTAAAGCTTCCTGTAGAAAAATAGCAAAAACAGCAAAATTATTGGTCGAGATATTTTGATCGTGAGTCAGGACCACAATGAAAAGCACATTCTGTGTTTGGGTAGTGGAACATGGGTTTGTCCTAAAGAATAAACTTGTTTATGTTTATAACAAAATGTGTCAGTCAGGCTGAGAGAGAACAGGAGGGGCTTCCTTCTATCTCTTATAAATCGCCCGGTTTTAATAGTTACCATGGTCAAAATACATGAAAGCAGAACTTTTTATTTTTTATTTCATAGATTTAAAAAAAACATTGGATATTTTAATTATATATTGATTGCTGAACTGGGAACATCTGCGGTTTTCATCCATGACATCTGGTCACCTTAATGTGGGGACCATAAGAACTGAATGGTCAGCCTGGGCTGCTCATGTTTTCTCCTGATCCCACTGAGGAGCATTGAAACTGAAGACAACAGTAAGGAAGTTAGAGAAATATTCTCATTAGTCACACACACACACGCACGCACACACACACGCACGCACACACGCACACACGCACACACGCACACACACACGTCTAGTGTTCTACAACTATGTGTGCAGCCCACTGTCGCTCTGTATCAGTAAAGAGAGAACAAATGAAATAGTTATTGTGAAGAATATAATTAAAGCACCATACGGCCCAATCATGAGTGTGGCACTGTAATAGCATTATCAGTGGCATTAACCCCTTGCACTGACTATATCTCCAGCTTCTTTTCATATGTATTATCTATTGTCATGTTCGAGGGAAAAACTGAAACCAAATACAGACCACGAAAAAGGGGGTTGGTGGGAAAAGGTCTTTTAATAACAAAAAGTGACTTACTTACAGAACTCAAAATCCAAAATGGAGGCAAAACCCAGGAACAAAACTGAAACACTAGGGTAACTAATAGGAGAGAAAAGCAGGAGCAAAACACAAGCAAAAACAGATAATCCAAATACACTGGAAACACAGGCGCATGAGCCATGAAAACAACACGAACTGACAAAGTGAAAGGGGAGCACAGAGACTAAATAGACACAACGGAGGCAAGGGTGATTGAACGCAGGTGAAACACATTAGGGCCGGGCAGACATTCAACAAAGAGGGAAACGGGACAAAGACAGGAAGTCAAAACATCAAGAGACGCACAAGGAAAATAACTTCAAAATAAAACACGAAACGACCAAACTCAAATATAAATTGTCATGGCAACCCATGACACCTATATAATTAAGTAGGTGCAGATGTTTTTGGGTTTCACTGCGCTTCAGTCCTACACCACTTTAGCACATGGAAATCTGTTGATAAATGTTACCATTGAAGAAAATTAGTGTGGTGCTTTCCTTACAAACTTTGAAAATTGAGCAAAGCAATTTATTCACATTTAACAATTCATCAAATATTAAGATAAAGTTAAGAAATCACCTTCAGTTTTTATGTCTTTCAATATCCTTGGTAAAATGGTTTCTAAAAGTTCTCCTGCTGACAGGTTGATTCATTTTTGCTCTCAGGGATTTTGGTTGAACTTTTTGGGGATTTTGCAGTAGGTGCTCCTCAGCGTGGATCCAACACCTCTAAGATGTGTGATCAACATGTGGCGGTGTTATTGACAAGCTCACCTTTTTAGAACTCCAACAATATCATGCATTTAATGAAGCAATAACAGTGTGCAAATTATTCAGTCAGGGATTGCTGCAACAGTGGGAAACCAGAAGGGTTTTATATTTATAAGTATAAGTTTTGGCAGTCGTTCCTATTACACTACTGCTCAGGATTCATGCTTCAGGGACCCAGTAGGTGGTTTTGTCTGTTTTAGCCCATTAACAAAAAAAAAAAAAAAGAGAAGAAATGAAAAAAGAGTAATCATTTTCCAGTCCCTACCTTCCAGGGTTTTAGATATAGTTTCACTTTTGCATTTTTTGAATCGTTTTGCAGTGAAGTGGACAAATGGTGCTGCAAAAAATTTAACAAGTGATTTATCACAGAGAGGTATGTAGTTATGTATTGCCATGTTGGTCTTGCAGTTGCAAAAACGTACATTTCATGTGGTCCTTCTTTGTTGATTTTGTGTAGCAGGGAAAAAAATGTGGCCAACATAGAGTAAAGATATTTCTATCCAGTTTTCTTGACCAACACTGTTATGCTCCGTGAAAAGCAGAGACAGGGAGCACACAATCTTCTTTAAATCACACAAATCATTGCATCTTTGCTGAAATCTCTTGCACAAAGACATTTGAGCGTGCTGCTTGTAGCCACTGGTTCCTCCATTTGAAGGATTGCTCCTCTTTTCAAAAGGGAGTTCTCTTTTTAATGATTTCTTTTGCATGCTAGGTTCTTGGTATCAGTTTGAAGAAATGGTAAAAATCTGACAAACGTTTTCAAATGTCTCAGTTCGATGTGTAATATTAGTATTAGTGTGACGACTGTGGTTTGTTGCCTAAATCAGCACCAGTAAAAAAAAAAAGTATCTTGTAAATGATAACCCTTTCGTGTTGTAATGCATTTTGAACATGCATTTTACATGTGATCAAACGAAGTTCAAAGCGTTTGTTGTCTGACACCTCCTTCTTATTTTTCTTATCTTTCCTCTATCCCCCGTGAAACAGGCATATCATAAAACATCTTAAAAGACCTCACACAGTGTTTTTGCCCTCTGTGGCGATGTCATGGTGAGGCAGACTGGTTGCCATGGTTATTTCCAGTGGCTGCCCCTTTGATGTGTCATAGCAGCTTTTCCCGCCCATGTTGTACCACACTTCCCACTTCAATCAACCAATTAGATCCGGACTGGTCCTCGGATGTTTCATCTAGCCACGGCACCCCTGCTGGGAAAGCAAGTCATCAATATGGGACCGGTGCAAGCTTTTCAATCACTTGTAAATGCAGAATTTGTTTGGTTCAGCAATGTCTTCATGGCATATTATCTCTGAAACGAAAAATAACACAAGTGCTTTGTGAGGTTTGGTCAAGCTTCTATTGACATTATCATATCTACATGCATTTGTCATTGTCAAGTTTTTGTTTGACATGAGTCATAAACAGAAATTGTTGATGATGTGTAAACACCGTGTTTGGCTTTAGTTCCACCTTTGACAGGTGGATTGTGGGTGGACCAGGCTGTCAAAGTGCACCATGGGGGTTGAGAAGCTGCAAGAGCAGTTATAACATGATATACAGTGTCGATGTAAGAACGACTGGGTGAATGGATGAATACATGATAACCATTAGAGGAAGGGGGGTCATTTGGGTGTTAAAGAAAAATAAATAGCATCACTTTTGAATCCAGGAATATTAGCATCAGTTATTCCACAGGCAATCTAACATTTGACGCAACAGCCCAATAATAAATGCCATCACCATGGTTTCAGGGTAAAGCTCATACACAGTGGGAGGTGTTGGAAAATGGCTTTTTTTTCAGAGGAAGTTTTCAAAACTACTGGTCATTTTCTAATAATTTTGTAATAGCAGATGGTTCTTTTTACAATGAGCAATATGAAACACATTGCAATATGGGCACTTTGTGAGGCATTCACCAGGGGGTGTGTGTGTGTGTGTGTGTGTTTGTGTGTGTGTGTGTGTGTGTGTGTGTGTGTGTGTGTGTGTGTGTGTGTGTGTGTGTGTGTGTGTGTGTGTGTGTGTGTGTGCGTGCGTGCGCAGATGTTGCACACTTTTGTGTGTATCTATATACATGTGTTTATAGGTGCATGACATGTATTAGACCTTTATCCTTTATTTTTGGGCATATTTTGTATGTATTTTCACGAGTGTGTTTCTATGTATCAAAGACAGGCTGTTTGCTGCTAATTGTCAGTATCACTTGAGAGATCACAATGCAACCATAGACATAAAATGAAACAAACTGCTCCGAGTGATTGGCTTACCACCAGCAGTATTACACACTTGCAGCTGTACTGGTGCACTTCATGTGGTTCAGAGCTGATTGCAGTGATTGCATGAGTTCATCTGATTTACGCATGCAAAAGGAATCGATATACCATATCTACCTTGTATTTTTCTGCCTGACCATCTCCATACTTCAACTCCATCATTTTCAGCCTCACTAGGGGCATGGCTGTAGATGAATCTTAAAGATTTTAGTTAGTAGGTCTATATATTATATTTATGACCATGATTTCCAGATAATGAATCTTGAAGACAAAACGTAAAGTGTACACTAATCCCCTTTATTTTTCATGTAGAGCCATCATCGGGTCAAAATTTTAATATGTCCAATATTTTGATTTACGGTCTACTAATCAAATGCAATCTAAACTAATCTAATCTAAATTTATCTAATATAATCTAAAACTAATGACATTCCCATCAGCCATAGCTGTACTTTATATGTAGTGTTAATTAGCAGATGTTAGCATGCTAACACACTAAACTAAACTAAACAGATAGTAAACATTATACCTGCTTACAAACAGTGTGATATCATTGTCATTATTGGAATGTTAGCATGCTGACGTTAGCATTTAGCTCAAAGCACCACTGTGCCCAAGTACAGCTTCACAGAGCTGCTAACATTGCTGTAGACTATAATGTTAACGTTTGCTGTCCTTATGGGCAAACACGAAGCCTGAAATATAGCACTTTAATAGCAAATCTTAAGTTCTGCATCTTGTTTCCTTTCTAGAATTTGAAAATTTAAACGGTCAATGGGAAAGTATACATTTCAGAATAGACTCATTCGTCAAACACACCCTGAACACTGTACAGAAATTATTTAGATCACAGGAATGAGAGTCACTTTGAAGAGAAACTAAACTATTCCCTCATTGTTCTGAAACCACAGCGATAAAATGTTTATTAGGCTTCCTCTGCTAGTTTTTCCTGCAGTGATGTGTCAGTCTGTGCAAGTAAGGCCTGTGCAGCAATCTGGTGTAGGTCAGCAACAAGCCTTGCAGAGACCTCCGACAGATTGGATGATGTGAAAGGAAGAAGAGTAGTCCCCATAGATCCCCTTTGATGTCATACACAAATAAGCTTGTTGTTAGAACCGAGGCCTGGAGGGACAACTGCTGAACAAGTGTTGTTTAGCAGAAATTATGAACATGTTGTATAAATGTTAAGTGGGTTATAATTACTATAAAGAGAGAAAAAGGTTTCTTTTGATACTGGCATACAGTAAACGAGGCAGTATAGTGGTAGTAGACCTGTGTGCGGCATGTATAGAACAGAAGTTAAAGCACAAACACAGCAAACCTTTCAGATTGAGAGAGAACGTCTCTGCATTTTAAATGCCATTTAAAGTTTTGTTATTTGGTCAGGAAACTTTGTATTAGTAATGATGAATTAGCCGAGCAGCAGCGCTCACAACAGCTTGGCTTTGTCTCAAACAGGCTTTTCCTGAATGATAAACAACTAATTAAACACTAACAAATCAATTACAGTGCAGGGCTGTATTGTTAACTTCACACAAGCTAACTAACCAACCAAGTATCATCATCATCATCACCACCACCACCGCATCCAGCTGGAATGGAAGCAATTCATGTCCCCCTCCTGGCCTTGGTGATTGTGCTGTCATTGCAGCAGCTGTAAATTAACACTTCTCCCATCCTCATCCAGCCTCTCAGCAGTTAGCCACCAGCACGGGGCTGTAATAAACCTTTTCAGGGACCAAGGGATCTAAAGATATTGGACTGATATTGCAAAAAAGGGAGAGAGCTCAAGCTGTGAACTTGTGACAGTTTGTATCTTCCCTTTCATTGCTCCTGTGTCATCTCTTTACAGCTATATTTGTGTGAGTGTTTATGCAGCAGAAGGGAACAAACATTGCCTTCACATATGCAAACAGTAACTGCTGGAGGATATGACATCGCAATTCACTCTCATAGACAATATATGATGTATTTCAGCGGGTGTTAATGCTTTCAGTGACTCTGAAAGGAATAGTTTGGGAAATATACTCATTTGCTTTCTTGTAGCCTGCTAAGCCCCCTGCTAACCCCCCTCCTGGGTCCAACCCAGGAGGAGCAAAGTCCGCTGTAGAAAAAAAGATTTTTTGCTAAAAAGATTAAAGGCTGAAGAGATTGTTGGAGAGGCCAAACAAAACATTAATAAAAGTCATTAATAGAGATAGAGTGAGAAACTGGTTTTAGGTAAACACTTAGAGAAACCAGATCCTACAAGGCTGGATGTTGTGTCCAGATGGGCGGGGCTTGGGGCATGGCTGAGAGCTTGACTGTTTCGTTGTGACATCACAAAGTTACAGAAGGCATGACGGCTCGTTTTAAGGCTCAGTGTCTGAATACCGGCTGTGTGCATTTCTTAATAGATTAAACATTTTGACACTTTCACAGTGTTAGTATAGAACCTAGACCTGCTCTATAATCAAAGAAGACCTCGGAATTTCACTTTCTACAATATGAAAATAAAAAAAAATAGCTTTCCCTATTTCTAAATCTTTAATAATAACACGTTATATCTGATTTATTGAATCTATAGACACTTGTGTTTTTAGCGGATGTTACCAGGAAGTTACGTGCTGGAGCTACAATATGTTTTGACGCGGTCACTGTCTAGGTCACTGTCACTTCCTGGAGTCTGCAAGTCTGGAAGCCTGGCAACCAGCTTTGGAGAGACTTTGGTTTGTGTACTAAGCAAAAAAACAAGATAGAACATGTTAACTAGTTAGCCTTTGAAAATTTTTTGAACTTTGGACAGAGCCAGAATAGCTGTTACCCCTGATTCCAGTCTTTACACTGAGATAAACTTATTGTTTTGCTGGTTGCAGCTTCATATTTAGTGTGCTGACATTAGAGAAAAAGCATAAGTAGATTTCCCCAAATTTCTAAGTATTATAAGTATATAAGAAAACTCTTTTCTTTACAAAAGAGTATCATAAATAAGACAAGTGAAACCTGCTTGTGTGCAACAACAAACCTTCACTCTGATTAACTGTTTCTCTGCTTTTACACAAATCAAACCATGACACAGCCTCTCTGGCTTCCTAGGGGTCAAGGATCAACACCTTGAACGTCATAAATTATTGCAGCACCATTAAATAACACAGCAACAGCAAGGGAACACATTAAAACTTCAGGATAGCAGGACACAAACACACTTCATACACACATATTGCTTGGATCACCATGGCAACACAAAAGGAGGGGTTATAATCAAGAATGCTAGATCATCGTGTTCAGAACAGCTTGGTGTTGATTGGTTGATTGATGGCAGGGTAAACAGAGTGGTTCATGGGTAATCTCCAATGGTGGGGTTAATGGGAGGCAATGTTTTGAAGATGGTAGAAATATGCTTTTCACAAACTGTGTCTGTGAATGTGCTATTTGTTGCTTGGGCCTGTTGTGCAGCTGGTCTTTAAAACTTTTCCACTCAGAACAGCTGCCCGCTGTGTCAAAAAAACAACACTGACAGGCAGTGAGTGTGAACCAAACCAGTAATGGTGGGGTCGAAATTCAACACAAAGCGATGAAAGATACAAAAACACTTGACAGAGTTGAGAGGAGCTGCAGTCAGGTGAATATTCCCTGTGGATTTGTCACTATGAGCGACCCGCTTCACATTATACCTCATCATTTGATCCATTTTTGGTCGGTCCAGAGAACTACATCGGAGTGAGTGAGTTAGTGAGTGAGTGACATCATTGGTTGGTGGAGCGTTGGACTTTTCCAATTGGTCGTTGCTCTTTTAAAATGATTTGGCATGAACCTTTTCTATTGTGGGATCAGGGGGTGTTTACAGCAGATCCACTTTCAGACCCTTTAAGCTCTTTTAAAAAAAAAAAAAAAAAAAAAAAAAAAAAAAAAGCACCTAGCAACAAATTTAGCCATGTTTTGTGTTTGGTGAATTCGTCAGACAATGTCACGGTTATAAAATCAGGATTTTAGCAGCAGAACAGCAGCGTAGAAATGGCTTGGAATAAACATGTAGTCTTAATGAGCCACGTTTCAGTCACTATTTCAAACTGGATCCGATGTCTGACAACAGAAACAGAAACATATATAAATGAGAACAGCTTTATTGGAAATTCATCTATATTAGGAAACTGTATGTGTGCGCACAGAGAGAAGGAGAGACGCAAACAGATGAAGTGTTGAAACTGGTTGACACTAGACAGAACACAAATACAATGCAATGATGTCATGAATATGCTAATTAGTGCATTACGTCATCTAGCGTCAGTCAGCGACTTCTCCAGCAGGATTTAGTTACTTTCCATTAAAAGAAATTGTTTACAGCAGCTCGGCAACAGTGTTCAACTATGTTCTCATTTTTGCACACTGAGCATACACAGTCCAGCCATATACTAGGGTTTGATATAAACTTGTTTGTATAACAAGCTTGATTAGAGCAACTTTAAATATCAGCTTGTTCAACAGCTTAAAAGATGGGAAAGGATTCATCTCACAGTGATTATGTTTCGAGCCTGCTTTGTATCTTCTGATAGGTGTTATAGTGTGCACAATCCACAGAGCAACCGAATAGACACGACTGGTATAAATTGTGCTGTGGCATAATGGTAATCTGATTTATCCATCCCAAGTGCCTATATTTTTTGTACACAGTGCCAGCGTATCAGCCTTTAACCCTGTTACTTTTGGTGGTTCATGGCTCAACTCCTTCAACTACTTCAAATAAAAAAGACTTGGTTTCATGTAGCAGAAAAACTTTTTTCCTGGCAAAACATGAACCCAGTGCATTTACTTCAAGTGATTCATTAGCTAGTTCCTGATCCCCTTCACTCTCCATGGATATTTGCAAATAACAATTGTACATTCTACACCAGCACTTAATAAAAAAAAATGGGCACAAAGACATCAGCTTGGAGAGAAAGTGCAAGTTTAATTGGGCTCACGCAGCGTCTCACTGCCAGTGGGAACTGTGAGAAGATTAAAAAGAAAAGCAGAGTCAACAGTAGAGCGCTAGAGGCTCTTTATCTGCCCCTACCTCGCTCTTCAGTCTCTATCCACCCCTCCACTTATCCAGCCCTCCGCCCACACGGCTTCGAGGAATCACCGTTACCTGGCAACCCCGGGGGTGGAAAGTGTGGTGGGGATGCAGGGCTGAAGGTGGGGAGAGGCGAAGGTGGAGATGCATCTGTATCAAGGAGGGTAAGGGTGGATCAGGAGCCTCGTCAGAGACCTCTGAAGATGAATCCAAGCTCTGATTTTGTTTTAAGGGCGTCATGGTAACCAGCCTGTGATATGGTCGGCCCGTTTTAAGGCAAGGCTGGGTCAGGAGAAAAGTGCCACAGACACCAAAGAATATTTGATTTACTTTACCATAATCATGACTCCTCAGTCAAGTGATATCAGTAGATCAATGAAAAGAGGAAGACAGAGGATATCTGCTTGTGTGCAGCACTTCCACTGTTTACCTGACTGAAGCATAAAATTGGCTGTTTGGCAATCAACATCAGTTGGCTTGTTATCTCAAACAGTGTGGGTCTAAGAGGAGGCTACAGAAAGGCACAGAGCTGAAAGTGGAAATATAACAAAGAACTCGAAAGAAATGAAACAGATGAAAGATGAACAGAAACTGGATTGAACAAGATAACAAGTGATTAGGATGAGAAAGAGCTTACAGGCAGACATAAAGGACTCTTGTGGCAGAGAAATGAATCTGCTTCTGAAGGACTAAAATATGCTGTTATTGCTGATAGAAATGTGTGTGTGTGTGTGTGTGTCTATGTGTATGTGTGTGTGTGTGTGTGATTGCACTGTTTAATACAGTTCACGTTCCAGCCACAAGTGCTATTTCGATCTTCACCCCCTCCCAAAGCCTCTCTCCCCGAAGGAGCCCAGATGTGGGCCCAGCTCATTTTGGCAATGGTGTTACCGTGTCATGGCTATTTTTAGGTACCCACCTCGAATGCCTGCCTAATTAACATCTTGTGACATTGTGAGAGAAAACAAAGCTTTTGATTGGCCCATGGAGTGTGGAGTGTCTTAACAGAGCTTTTGAGCGTCTCAAGAAATGGGCAGTGGGGACTCATTACATACTGATTTAACATCCTTGCTTGTGCGTGTGAGAGAGAGAGTCTGAAGATTAAGTGTGACTAGAGGGTTGGTAGTTGAAATCCGAAAAATAAATAAAAACACTGCTAGACATCATAATTCAAAGAGGCCACCAGCAGAATAGTGGCTGTATTTCCCCGCTCTGATTATGTAGCTGTGTGTGATTCAGTATGCGAAACAAAAAGGGGAAACTAGAGAATAGCATGAAAGGTCAGATTGACAGCAAGAGAAAACATCCCAAGATCAGAGAAATGATGTAAGGATGAAAATGAAAGAATAATGTAGAAAGTGGTTTTGTGAGTGTGGAGAAGGTTACCGTGTATTCTTACAATGGGTGAATGCACACTAAATAAAAAAGGCTTCACAATACATCAGGCATCAGAAACTGGGTCGTAAATAATGACAAAAATAATGAATGTAATGGAATAAACGATTAATGAATGGAGAAAAAAAAAGGCCTTGATTGTCAGTTTTTGTAATTCTTATGTGTACTGTTTTTGATAGAAGCATATTTTGCTTTTGGCTTCTTTGTGGAGCTTTAGAATCAGTTCTGGCATTTGTATTGATGTTTCCTTAAGGAGTTTAACATATAATAGAGTGGAACAATGGGAGAAATTTGATGACTGCCATTTTGATAAATGTGGATGTCCTGAGCAATGTTTTGTGTCACTGGGCGTTTTTAGGCTGAATGCTCTCAGCAGTTTTCAACAAGTGGAGATGGTGCCTTGTAGAAAAAGCAACAGCTCATTCTGCAGTGATGCTGGCACTCGAGAGACTAAGCTGCCTCCCCAAAGTTAAATTCAGAAAATACTCTTATTCACTTTCTTTCTGAGAGCTATATGAGAAGATTGATACCACAATTTTTCTCTGGTTTCTTGTCAAGAGCATTTGTTGGTGATTGTTGATTGACAAGAGCTTCAGCCATCGTAGCGTTTACAAGACAAGAGGTTATAATACTATCTCTGAGCAGTGTGGACGCTACAGTGACTCGGTATCAGAAAGTGATGAGACGGGCTAATGGGGCAAGGGCTAGCTAGTTAGCATGTAAAATTCAGTATAAGAAAAGCAGTGATAGAAAGCGAAACAAGGGTTGCTTTCAGGTGTATGATGTTGGTGTCATTAAAAAGTTCAGGTCCCTCTTTCTATAATTTTGGAACATATCTGACCATCCAAATAGAGACAGTCAAGTGTGTGGAGAGATATTGAACATTTAGATAACCTGACTAACCTGTTTGCTCATTTTTGGTCTTTCAGGCTCCAAAATGAATTGGTCAGCCATGGAAAGCCAAGTTAATTTGCACAGCACATTTCACACACAAATTCAGTTCAAGGTGCTTTTCATAATGCCTTGAAACATTTAACATAAAGTGCAACATAGAACCCAAATTAAAAGGGGAAAAAACATTTAACAGAAATTACAAATATAAAAGCTGGGAAATAAATGTAATATAGATTTTTTTTTTTTAAATGTAAATGCAAAGTATATAAGGTTCAGTCAAAGACAGGAGAACATTAAAGTTTTTTTTTCTCAATGGCAGGTCAATTCCTCCCTCTGGAGGTTTCTTTCACCTCTTCTCCTCTACTCTGCTTCTCCATGCTGAATCTGGACTCTGGAAACAGTTAATTAGTGTACTGAAAGTTCAATAAGTTCGATAGATTTTTATGACTGGTCACTTTATTGGTCATGGAGAATAAACAGTTTAGACATGGTTCATGAGGGAAGCCAAACCATTGGCTAAAACCTGTGAGTCAGGGTCACATTTTCACCAATCAGAGTCAGAAGTGAGTAAAGCAGCGGGATGTCGGCAACTCATCCCCGCTGAGGGCCGGGGGACACCATGTGATCTTGGGTGGCCCTCTTTAGAGGCTCTGTGGAGATTACACACAGAGTCTGATGTATTCGTACGGGTATCTCTGGAGATGGAGGGAAAGGGAAGCCGCAGAGTTTTAGACAGATTCCTCAACAATCGCGCTGGTGTGATCTCAGGCAGCAATAGAGGAGTGAGGGTCAATGTCCTGACTGATTGTGATGACAATGACAAATCCAACACACTTGAGGTGCCTTTACAGCCATCTCAATGTCCTTCATGCAAGGACAGACTATGGATCAGGCCGTCTTTCAAATCTGATATTTTAGACATGGTTGCCCTTGTTTTGACCAAACTGGTGTAGCCCAGATGCTGCGTTCCAGCATTTAAAAATGTCACTGCACCATAATTAAAGGTCAAAATTTATATCTTTGAAAGCTGCTATTTTCTACCAAACTCTGACAGATTTAAAACCCTGCTAGCTCCACACATACCCGATGATGACTATACAATTAAAGGTCAAAATTGTAAAGTCAAATGTGATACTTAAGATACCACTGTTCCAGTTCTGATGAAACCTGACAGGGTGATGCATTTCAGCAAAGTGTCCATACAAAGACCATAACTGCTTTATAAATGGTCCAGTTAGGATGAAAAATGGAGGGAGGATGGTGGCTATTGGTCCATGGGGTCGTTTGTGTGTAAGTTTAAATTCCATGTCCACAACAGGAGCCAGTAATTAATAATCACAGACAGCTCTGGCTGCTGATAGACTCATCCATTCTGCCAGGATGTCCCCCTCCACCAGCAGCTCATTTGAAGTCCTTGAACTAAAGGAACAATGTAGAGGACCTCTCCTGCCATGTCTAGTAATCCTGTATTAGTCAGATAATGAGTCAGTTTCTCTGACAAAGACAATTCATAATAGTGTAGTGCAGCTAAGTGGTACACACCACTTTAAATCATCACCACCTACTTTGTTCTCGCTGTGGCGGAGCTGCTGAGTGGAGTTTCGTCCAGCGCCACTAATGATTCCTTATCTATTTCTGACTACAAACACAAAAAAACAGCTGATTTCACATTGATGTTTTGTAAACACACACTGACTGTATGGTATTCTGTATTTCACTACTTAAATCTAAAGCACAGGGAGAGAAACCCCCTTTCCCTTGCATTTGTATTGACAGTAAAAAAAAAATGCTCATTTACATATTCAGGCTCTACAAGATCAGCAGCTTTAAACTCTTTTGTTTAAAGCTGCTGTATTGTTATACTAGCTCGGGTTAAAATTATTATGTCTAATGTGATAGAAGTCTTTCAGTAGGTTTATGACATGAGGTGACATAATAATAAAAATTACATTACAAGTTACACTACAAGTATTTCGCAGTATCATAAGACCAGAGGATTGCATGTGTCACTCTCCAATCCATGTGGGAAGATCAGTATCCACAGGATCAATGTCCACTACTTTTAGCCCTGCCGGGCTGTGTGAGATAGCATTGTCTCTGTGGAGCTACTGTACGTGCACAATGGCAACAGTTAAAAGTGTATAGGTGACTGTTTCCATCTAGTGGACAACAGCGCACATTACACCCTCAGTGATGGTAATGGAAATCGGTGAAAGGTTATATATTTGACACTTCTGAGTGCCACACGGCCAGATCAACCACAGGTAACGGACTGTAGCCAGTAGCTTGGTGAAATTCACAAGTAAATGTGAAAGGAGATGAGCAGATCGTTGAATCAGACTAAAATGCTCTGGTATCTCAGAAATCTCATTTCAGGAGTCTCTAGTCTTTATTGGCTTCCTGACATGACTGCATCGTGTTTCCCCTTGATATTTGTCTGTCTTGTAGCTTGCTAGCTCAGCGACAGAATGACCAACTGGTGTTGTGTTGTTAATAAAGTTAAGACAACAATAACAAAAAAGGTGGGACTGTGGGTCCAGGTGGACTGTGCAGGGGGCATTTCTGAAGGACTGGTTGTGACATCAAAAATCTACTCCTGACGGCTTGTTTTTTAAGGCACAGCTCCTGAATATGGGTTGTGTGTATTTCTCTGTGGACTGAGTGATTTCATATTGTCACAGTCTTTATACGGAACAGGGCTGCTTAATAATAATAAAGACATGGAAATCTCACTTTCCATAAAATGGGACCTTTAAGTGCAAGATTTTTTTCTTCACTTAAATGTCACACTTTATTATTATCGCTGTCTCCTATCTCACTCTTATTACTTATCTCTCATAATCTTTGATTAGATGTCTCAATCCCCAGAACTGCAAAGTACCACTGATTGTAGCTAACTAAATGTAGTTTATGAAACAGTTTCCTTTTTTAAACTTCTGCGCTGCAGAAAATGAAAACATTTTTGTCAAATGCTGGCAGAGCCACAATAATACTAATCTGGAAATTTTAAGCATTTTAGGAAAACAAAATAAGTTAAAAACAAGTAAACAGTAGGTTCCCTTGAAAAAAGACATTCGTTTGCTGACTTTTTTCTTGTGGAAAAGTAGTTGGTCGTTAACGTGTTAAACTTCTTAAGTTTTCATATTTTCTACATACAACATGCTTCATTTACATAAATTACACACAAAAAGTCTCCAAACAGAATGCTGAAAGAATAAAAGTATTTAATTTGTTTTTGGAAGCTTTGAAAATTAAAAGTATATGATAAAACCACAGTATACTGGAACCTCTGCATTCATTGTGCAGTCTCTCTCCCACTTACTTATCTGACAGCTGTTGCTGTGAAGAATCATTTCAACCCCAGTTTGAAGCTGAAACCGTCAACTTCAAAGTTTGACAGTTGGTCCAATGGAAAGGATAAAGAGTCATAAACTGTGTTCACTAACACTCAATCACACACATACACACAGAGTCCACACTCATGCCCTTGTCTGTCAGGTGAAATGACTCTCCTCCTCTCCTTTGTGGCTCCCTGCTAGGCTCTTGACCTATGGCTGAAGGAGTCCCAGCCACTTTGCAGTGACAGTCCAAACGGATTGACTCGTGCGAACGACCTTGTCCATCCCCTCTGGACATCTGTACACTCACTCAGCGTGGACAATCAATCCAGCTTTTTAAGTGCATGCCGTGCCGTCGGTCACCATGAGAGGGAGCTGAGATACTCTTTAATCTCCTGGAACAAAGTAAGGCTTGCTCTTTCTATTCTTCGCTTCACTATTTGTCTGAGCTTGTCCTTTTTCTTTTTCTTTTGCCTTCTTGTCTTCCTCTCGCTCCTCTCAGTCATTCTCACTTTCCCTGTAGTTTTATACGAGTGTGTGTCTTTTGCATGCTTGCCTCCTTGTGTGTGTGTGTGTGTGTGTGTGTGTGTGTATGCGTGTATGTGTGCGTGTCGCTGTTAACTGTGTCTACTGTATGTGTGTCTGCATGTGCCTGTTCCGCTCTCTGTTGTGGAACAAATTACACAGCGGCTGGGGAGCCAAATGACTAATCAGTGGTACACAGATTAAAATCCAATTGCTGCAATTTGAAGCCACACAGGAGTAGTATGGGAAATTAACTACTACAGTGTCTGTGCCGCTGTCTACACCAGGCATACCTGTTAGATGTTGATCATTTAATTAGTGCAGCCCATAGAAACTGTAGATCAAAGTTTTTAAAATTATACACTTTGCTTGGAAACCTGGAAAAAGACCAGATGAGGGATTTTGAAAGTACAACAAAGCTGACAAATGACACTTCAAATTTTGATACCCAAATTAAAAAGAAGCTCCTTGTGCAGTGCTCAATGCATCTCAAGAATTAAATTGCAGATTGTCTGAGATGTAATCTGCCCATGAAAGACAATAATAATGGCGAACAAAGTTAGAGCAAGCCACAGTCGGTGGTTAATTTGTTCATATTCACCAGGAGGAACGTAAGAAAGATAAAGTGTTGTGCTTACGATGGGGCCGGGAGGATGGGATGTTGTCTGCAGTCACTCATTCGCCATCACTGTATCATCCCCCTGCCCATAATAACCACTTATCAACCACAGGCTAAAGTGGCCATTGCCAGGGCTTACCATCTCCGACTTAGAAATGGATTGCTAAGCGCTGCGTGTTTATTTTAAACTGCAGCCCAGCCGACAATTCATTTCTCCTTGCACAAAAACATTTTCAGGGGGGAGAATGAGTGATGTGAATAATGAGCAACCCCCGGCCAAGCCCGCTCAGCCCTGTAGGTGAAACCCTGTCAATTGACTCCCCTTCTTATTATATTATCCTTTTTTTCTTTTTTTTTTTCCTGGATGTACAGAAGTGCAATATGCGCTTGAGCAGGGCTGAGACACAACATGAACGCTTGCCTGGAATACTCTCAATGGCAAAAAATAATCTCATTTTGTCTGGGAGTGTAAAAATCCTGTTTGCATGGCTGTGGCGTGCGTCTTTGTGCCTGAGTGTCTCATGGCAGGCAGGAGACATGTGTGCAGGCTGTCGCTGAGACCAGAACAATCACGCTGAAACACTTCATTGGGAATGAATTGAAACATGCCACGTTTACCTTTTTCATAGACATGACATATTTTAGTTTTGGATCATGCACACAAAGGACGGCCTTGTTTTTTTAGATTTCTAAACAGCGTGGAAAATGTCCCAGATGCCAAAATTGCGCTTTTAAAACACTTTATTAACCAGCAATGGTTTGATGAAACACACCTGCTCTCTTTCAGCAGTGTCCTGCATATCCTTATTAAGTAGCAGAGCCGAACTCACCTGGGAGCTGTTACAGCCCCCGTGGACACTGAGCCACTCAGCTGCAGCCGTTCTTAGCGCAGATGCTTTGTTCACGGGTTCAGTGTGGTAACTGC
The DNA here is from genome assembly GCF_021018895.1 of Seriola aureovittata. NCBI lineage: Eukaryota > Metazoa > Chordata > Actinopteri > Carangiformes > Carangidae > Seriola > Seriola aureovittata. The sequence continues at coordinate 5,637,830 of NC_079382.1, forward strand.
TGAGGGAGGAGAGAATGAGTTTGGTGATTTATTCCAACCAGTTGAAACCTCCACTTTATCTTCATGAGCCCACTTCTCTAAAGTTTGGACTGCCGTAATGCAGCTCAACAAGTTTTCTAGCACTGATCCAGGACCGTCATGTTAAACTCTGCAGTTTGTGTCACTCATTGGCTCGTCGATGTTGTTACCGGAAAAAACTTCGGACATACACACTCACCAGATGGTAGGCAATCTTCTTAGCAACTTCCACAGCAAGACTGCAACTTTTTGGAAAATGTATTTGCTGCTTTCTTTTTGCCAAGAATTACATAAGAAGACTGATACCACTCCCATGTCTGTATGGTAAATATACTGTAAGGCTACAGTCAGGATCCTGTTAGTTTAGGACTAGACAAAAATCAGCTCTGTTCAAAGGGGGAAAAAAACACCAACCAGCACGTCTTACATGTTATATCTCACTTGTTTAATTCATATAAAAAAAAAAAAAAAACTATGCCAGAATATTTCCTGGCCAGGAGCAGTAACTTGACGATCAGACTTCAGGAAATTACAGTCAACTTGCTAATTAGTTAGAGGTGGTAGAAGTGCTGGCTTCAGACAATGCCAGACTTCCTGTTTCCTCTGTTTCCAGTATTTTTGCCAAGCTAAGCTAACTGGCTACATGGGAGAGGTACTGATCTTCTCATCTAATTCTCTGCAAGAAAGCAAATAAGTGCATTTCATAAAATGTTGATCTTCTAATTTAAGGAAAAAACCCACAATAGAACTGACAAATGCCTGTTAGCACCTTAAATACAGCCCATGTAAATCACTGCTATTAGTGGCCAGAAGCTACACTCACTGAGCACTTTATATGGCCAATCATGGTTTGAATGCTGCAGCATAACTGAGTATTGTTGGTGACCATGTGCATCCCTTCATGGCCACAATTTACTATCGTCTAGTAGCTACTCCCAGCATGACACTGCACCATGTCACACAGCAAAAGTCGTCTCAAACTGGTTCATTGTCTGGAGTTCAGTGAACTTCAGTGACCTCCCCAGTCTCCAGACCTGAATCCAGTGAAACACCTTTGGGATGTGGTAGAACAGGAGATCGGCGGCGTGAATGTGCAGCTGACACATCTGCAGAAATAATGTGATGTGATCATGTCGACATGGAGCAAAATCTCAAAGGAAAGTTTCCAACATCTTGTGGAATCCATGCCATGGAGATTTGGGGCAAAAGGGTGTTCCTAATAATAAAGTGTTTAGTGAGTGTATTTTACATGCATGAAATAATGATTTTACAGTGGCACGATTATATGCTTTTATTTTGTCATATTGCGATAAAGCACACCACTGTCAATAAATCATTAAATCACTGTAGCTTGGGGCTCAGTCAAAGGACCATCCAAAAGCCATTATTCCAGATGGTACATTAGGATGAATATCATTATGATGATATCCTCCCCCACAGGTCCTTTCTTTCTTCTGTCATTTTCATGCTATCGCATTTTATAGCTAAGCATTGTGAGGGAATTTTCTCTTGTCCACCTAATGAATGACTGACTCAGGGTGAAAGGTCAGAGTGAGGCCCTAGGTCTCTGTGCCACAGCTACTGCATTAAATCTTACAGGCCTTGAGATGCACAGGCGGCTCCTCAAAGACGCAGCTGTGGTTTGCTGTTGATGCTGCTGGTGCCCGGGCTGATAGCAGCAGACCTTGGATGGTCAGTAACAAGTGGCTGGGTGTTCTGCGAATCAGCACTTGGGCGTATATAGTCATGGTTCCTTGTTTATGGTTAATGAACCAATAGTGTATTCACACATCCCTCTTCTCCCTCTTCTTTTAGATATTTGACCAATTATGGAGTGTAAGCTATCTGAAGTAATCTCTCTAAGTGTATAAAGACGATCCTCAGGGGTTCCTGCTTCAGATTTGAGGTGACATCATGCACAGGAGACTGTATTGATGATTCCTCCTTTCTCCTTGGGCTCAAGCTTCAATAAACATCCTCAGCATAAGATATCCTGAACTCCGGCGCTCTTTCTTCTCCACCGGTGATAAGAATTTTCCCACACAACCATCACATGCCATGTGGTCTTTCACTTACTGCAGGTATTGTTCTGACATAACAGCAGAGGATACAGTGTTGAGGAAAATTGTGGGGTTTTCTTTTGTTTTTTTTTTTTTTTGTTTGTTTGTTTTGCTCTAGATTAAAACATTTTGGACAGGTTGTTCTTTTTAAACTCCCTTTTCAGTGTATTAACCCAAAAAAAGAAGAAGATTCCTCAGGCTGAAACAATTTCCTCTCTCCCTCTCCTCTCTTCTCTTTTGACTATATTTCTAAATTTACCCATCCATTAGTGGGAGACACAGAAGAAGACAGAGCAGCTCTAGCTTTTAACAAGGCTACTTCTTCACTTCAGTGTCATGCTCCACTGGGCTTCAAAACACGCAGCCCTCTTTTGTGTCTTTATTATGGCCGGTGCTGAAAGAGAGATGAGTTTGAGGTTGTTGAGCTTTTGTGTGTGTGTGTGTGTGTGTGTGTGTGTGTGTGTGTGTGTGTGTGTGTATGTGTGTGTGTGAGAGAGAGTGTGAGAGAGAGAGGGGGACTGACATCAATAAAATTTGGGGAAGCTGCATCACCAGCAGTAGGTGGTATTTGGCGTGGGAAGGAAGTAGTAGTAGGTGTGTGTGTTTGTGTGTATGTGTAGTTATGTCCCAGTTATCTACAACAGATAATTGATGTGGACAAGCTCGAGTGAAATCTCTGTGACAGCGATAGGCAGGCCGCACACTCGCTGTTGATGGATGCCCATGTCAATCTTTCTGACCCCCCCCCATCCCTTTCCTTCACACACTCGCTCTCACACACACACACTCACAAGCTATGAGTCCTTTTCAGCTGGGCACAAAAGGAGCAGTCTCCTGGCACGCCATCACCAGCTGAGCTGTAACAGAACAGTGCTCAGAGGGCACAGGGGGGGAGGACGCAAAAGGAGGATGCGGATGTAGGAAAGGGGAGTAAGAAAAGTATGAGAGGGAGGAGGTGGAGGATGGAAAATATTGGGAAGGAGGGAAGATTAGAGGTGATGTTAATGAGGTAACAGGGGCGGGAGATGAGAAAGAGGAGGACAGAGGATTGATGGGGAAACATGAAAGCTGGTGACACGAGGAGGTGAGGCAAGTGGAGAAAAGGAGGTGGTCGGCTCGAAGAGGGAGAAGGAGGACAAGGAGGAGTGTTTTGTCAACTGTGCTGAGTTTGTCTTGTGACGCTAAAGATTTGGGAAGCTGCTTAGCATTCTCTCTCTCTCTCTCGCACACTCACTCCAACTTTAGAGCTGGCTCAGCAGAGAACACATAGATGTTAAAGTGGCGTGATTAATTTAGGATGCAGTGAGCTTTTTTGGCCAGCGCGCGGGCACACACACACACACACACACACACACACACACACACACACACATACACACACACTTCCATGCAAACTTACACATCAGGATCTGAATGGACGTAGCAGTAGTAGAGAAATGGCCTCTCACAGCTCGGTGTCAACATGACAATGAAAACTTCAGATCAGGCTTATCTAAAGGGCACAGTCATAACCGTAAGTCAAGATGGTGTTTAAATCCACATGAAATGAGCAAAAGTGTTTAAAGGACATGTTGGAAATAAGTCTGATGAATATGAAAAAATTTGGTCATAATGGACGAATATTTGTCGAACTAATGTCTGCTCTATATGAAATGTCAGGGGATCATCATTCCCTGCGGACCACGAGTTACACAGCAAACCATACGGTAGCTTTACGGATATTTTGATGAACCTCTAACATTTTTACCTCAGGGTAGCGCTAGAAGAAAAGTCAAGGGATCATCACAGTCATTAGCATTCATTTTCTCGAGATCACGGATATCTGTAACAAATTTCACATTGGTCTGTCCAATAGTTGTGAAAATGTTTCACTATGAACCGCAAATGTCAACTTCATGGTGACACTAGACAAACAAGACTAGGTCAAAACCTAGTAAATGGCTGGACCACGTATAGTCAATGTGTGAAACTGGGGACGTAGTATTGATATGCTCACTTATACAGTATTTTTTAATACAGCCAATCCCAATAAAGCTTAAAGCCGTGCATTTACATGTTTTTTCTGTTTCTGTATAGGGTATATATCTGTCTATCTAGTTACTGAAACGTGGCTCATTAAAACTACATGTTAACTTCCTAGCCATTTCCAAGCTGCTGCTAAAATATAAAAAAAATATATAAACGACGCTGTCTCACAAAATCACCAAACCTATAAGTTAAAGACAAAGACTATGCTGTGATTTCAGCTTTACTGACTTGTAAAATGATCACAGAGAAAGTTAGAACCGACACAACATCTTTTTCATTTTGTCTCCCTGGGTAACAAGCTCCACCTTACTGCCACTCACTGATGGGAGTAGAGCGGAAAGAGGGCATTACAGGTTGACTCTCTTCTAAGTAGCCACGGTTTGACCAAAAAATTGTTAGATTTGCTCCTATGTGATTTTTTTTCTCCCCCCCCCCAAAGTCTTTAAATCCTGCAACAAATGCGCTGAGTTTGCAACACCTCAGGTTGTAAACGCCCCTTATTGACAATGTTTGCGCTGATTCATTTTGAAAGAGCAACGGCCAATGAGCAAAACTCCAACTCAGTCATTCAGCTGACCAGTGAGGAAACTACGATCACTCACCCAGTCAGTCAGTCATTTGTGATAATAGGGCCGGCTCTGCTGTTGTGGTTCAGCCAAACGTCAGGGGATCAATGACGTAAGTAGGACCCTAGCTTCATTTTTAACAATATGGGAGTGATATCAATTTTCTCATATGACTCTAATACACGTATTTCCCGAAATAGCAAACTGTTCTTTTGAAGTTGACATCCTATCACCTTCTTTAATGCATCCATTTCTCTCTCAGTGTCTGGGTTTCCTTATTATCTACTTCCTTATGGCGTTGGTGAAGGCAGATTGGAGCTTAGCTGATTCGGCAAACCCAGAGGGACAGATGAATTAAGCAGCACTCAAGACACATACCTGCTTTCACACACTATTGATTTCCTTCTTTCCTGTCTGTTGTCCTGCTGTCTCCCTGCATATCTCCACACCACGCAGCCTACCTGTCGTCGCAGCACCACGCGCCATCACATCTTTTACACACAAGTGTCACTGACCACTCCACAATGGAAAAAAAAACACACATGCATTGACACCTCAGCTCTGAGCAAGGAGCGCAGGAAGTGAAACTAACGCCCACGGGTATTTCCAGATAGAAACCCCTGCCGGTGGAGTGGCGTGTGTGTTGGTAGTGGTGGTGATGGTGGGCAATGTGATGAGAATTGGACCGCTCTCCTGGCGTGGGTAGCATTCATATTTTCGCCGCCATGAGTGCCCGCGGTGCAGTGCCGGGCTGGCTGGCAGGCTTGGGGAAAAGGACCCATCTGTTGTATGAGATTATTTCAAACCAGGAACAGCACAGGATGTCACCTGTTTGGAGAGACTCAGGGGAGGTGGGATTATTAGGAGGAGGGTATATATCTGTGTGTGTGTGTGTGTGTGTGTGTGTGTGTGTGTGTGTGTGTGTGTGTGTGTGTGTGTGTGTGTGTGTGTGTGTGTGTGTGTGTGTGTGTGTGTGGAGGTGAATTTCTCAAGACAACATGTGTTCTCTCATCCTATCTAGTCACAGTTTTATTCGTGCGTGTGTGTTAAATGTGATTGTGTGTTTGACTGTGTGTCCGTCAACCTGTAACTGTGTCAGCATAAAGAGACTCTCTGAAGGGGAGGAGGAAGCAGCCTCCTTTAATTTGAATTATATCAACTTCCATATATTTTTACTGCAGTTCTTTCATATATTATCTTCAATAATCTGGATTTTTTCTATTTTTAAACCATAGGCTATATCCAATTCTTCGCAGCTGCAACAACTCAACTACCCCAGCAGATCATTAAACTTTCATTTTATCTAACGTATGTAGGAAATGAATGAAATTCTACTGGGTACCACAAGCAAGTACCTGCAGTAAGTGAATAGTGTCAGCTTTCCACAACTTTACAGTCGGTTGTCCTTGAATATGACACTCTGGGTTCCTGGACAGACAGTGGCTTTACATTACATCCCTTGTCTAATTCACATTATACTCAAAATACAGCCCAGTTTGAAATAAATAAATAATTGATACAACATTAAAGTGAAAAGACTCAGCTTTCACTTGATTAAGTTTAGCTCAATGTAGAAAACTGTGTGTTACGAGGGCTATATCTCCCACACAGAGTTCAAAGTTTATCCTTTGCAGTCAATGACTGCCTGAAGTCTTTGACCCATAGACATCAGCAGATGTTTTGTATGTTCCCTCGTGACGCTCTCCCAGAGCTTCACTCAGGTCTCTCTGCTTTCAATCTGGTCTTCAGCAGATGGAGTGCAGCTCAGTCGGACTGAGATCAGGGGAGTGACTCAACCACTCCAACCACTCGAGCATATTCCACCTCTTCTCCTTGAAAAGCTCTTGATTGTTTTGGCCGAGTGTTCAGGATCGTTGTCCTGCTGAATGATGAAATGCTGTCCAATGAGTTTTGATTAATTTGGCAGAATCTGAGCACAGGACGCTCCTGTAGACCCCCGCATTAAACCTGTTGTCTCCATCAGCAGCGAAATCATCAAGAAATCCCAGTGTGAACCGCAGCCTGGCCTCTCTGTTTTTGAGGCTCACTAGGAGTTTGCATCTTGTGGTGAATCTTCTGAGATTCTGGTCAAGAAGTCTCCTCTTGATCATTGATAAGGAAACGGCGACATCATGGAGAGCATTCTTGACTCACTGTGCAGTCATACACCATGCAAATGATTATCCACTCATCCACACATGCAGACTTGTACTCTTGCCTCTGCCAGGTCATTTGCCATTTTCTAGCTTTTCTGTGTGAAACTGCTTTTTAAAAAAAAAAAAAAACACCTCTTTACTCCTCATAGTGACTGAATCTGAGCAACATGTGAGCTCCTTTGTGCATGAACTAACACTGAAACGACAAACAGCTGCTCAAGACACCTTTAGTTGCCAAGCATCCAATTACTTTTGTGGACTGTTTGTTCAAGCTGAGGCTTAGCACTTTAATGTCATATCCATTATTGTATTTCAAATTGAATATGATGAAGCACAGAGCCCGAAGAACAGAAAATGTCTAACTGTCCAAATACTCACAGTCTGGGTTGTATGCAGTGGTAGAAGTACTCAGATCTTTTACTTAAGTAAAAATAGTCTGTTGCAAGTAAATGTTTTACATTCAAAATTTTAATTACAGAAAAGTACTCAATCATCAGCATAAAAAATACTTACAGTACCAAAACTATCACTATTAGTTCTGCTCAGTTACATTCAACCAGAGAAAGTGTGGGACACTATACACAAAGTTATAGGAAACCAGAATATCAAAGGAAACCTGCGACACAGGCTATTCAGCTGTCAAACACATTTAAAATGCTTTAGTGGTTTCGATGTACCGAAGCCAAAGTATTGACAGTTGCTCAGTATGAAACTCATATCAACATCAGAAGCACACTTTGAACATCTTTACCACGTCTTGACTTGTAAGCAACTTTCAACAGAAGCTCTGGTTTGGGCACCTCCCCCTATGGGCCCCTGGCTCTGAGCCCAGTATGACCATGCAGTAACACACCCATGGGTTTAGATAATCCGACCTAACCTTAACCCTATCGCACAATCATCTTGGTGTGCTAAAAATTATCACAGCTGATAGAAACTGTAGCTAAAACTACGAAAAAGACCTCAAAATCTACAAGTAAGACTGAAGTTGTAATAAACTGGAGTTTTCTTTTAAATATTCTGTCTCTTTCTAGCCTAAATAAAAGGTAAAAAAGAGCAAAAGTGGCAGAGGAAGGCTCACACACTGCCACGTCACACCCTCAAAGTACCACTGAAGGAGTCAGACCTTCGGCCAAGGTTAGACTGATGCACCACCTGCATCCTAATGGCTGTAAAGCAGAATCCCTGCCTGCAGGTGATGAATGAGTGTCATGTCAGGAGGGAGTATGGGAGGAGGAGGTGAAGAGGAGGAAGAGGAGGAGGAAGATGAAATTTGGCTCTAGAGATGTTGCCCACAGGATACTTAGGCACAGACCTCAGGAAGCCCTAACCCCTTCACTCCACCATCTGTGGCTCAGAGGTGTGTGTAGGAATGCGTGTAGTGTGTGCAGAAAAGGGAGATACTTTTTGTGGTTTTAGTAAGTGGTTGATAAATTGTTGCAAGTGTGTGTGCATACATACAAATGTGCAGTATGTGAAAAGCACCCCATGTATATATACTGTAAGTAATTACCTGTGTGTGTGTGTTTCTATTAACCTTCATACCTTTATACGTTCGTCTACATGTGTGATTATTTTTGTCTCATTAACTCCACCCTTTACACACAAGCACACATCCTTGTTTTACTATATTCTTAGGGACCTGTCATTGACACAATGCATTCCTCAGCCTCTGACTGTAAATTTAACCTTCACAACTGAAGGCCGAACCTTAACCCAAAACCAAGTCTTAATCTTCTAACAGCCATTTAAACTTGTGGGGTCGAGTATTTTGGTCCACACAAATCTGTCGGACCCCTCAAACATAGTGGGATCCCAATTTTTGGACCCAACGAATATAGTAAAACAAGCTCACACACACACACACATACACGCGCACCACACTCATCACCTCTTGCACCTCCACCAAGCAGAACAGATGGGAGAACAGGAGAGAGGGTACCCACGTCCGCTCCTCCACCTCGTCCAAACTCAACCCATCGCAGCCCAGCCTGCCTCGACCCTGCCAGAGCCACCGTGATTCAGCCAAAACACACACACACACACACACACACACACACACACACACACACACACACACACACACACACCTCTGCTGGAACCCACACATTCCAAAAATATCATGCCAAACTCATATGCACACAAACACAGTTAAATACACATTTATTCTCAAAGCCACAAATTCACATGCAAACACACACATCAAGTACTTTGGCTGTCTGACCGTCCAGAGTGACACCACTGAGCCAAATTATGATGAGGTAATCAAACTGCAGTTAGTGCTGAACTACATCACATCTATCTCCAAGTTATTAGGACTCCGCTAATAAAACGCTTTTGTGATTTACAGTAATTCTGAAGAGACGGTCAAAAATTCCTTCAAAAGTCTGTGGCATTTGAAGAATAGTGGCACATTTCATTGGTTAGCTGAGGCTCTCTTGAGTCAGTTGCTTTTAGACATAATCATTCGGAGACGTGCCTGAGAGCAAGTGGGCTGGGACCACAAATAGTAAACAACAAACATGTCTCCTGGTGACTTCTTGTTTTGTGATGAAACCACTGAAATTAGTGTCTGTGACATGCGAAACTGTAGTGTGAGACTCTCGAGGAACATCTTTAATGGGAAAGGGGGTCATTTGATCAGCAGGGCTAGCAGTAGTGCTGTCAAGCTTATTCACTGGCACTTGCTTTTCAATGGTAAAAGTAATGTTAGCCTGTCATTCATGTGTAGCTCACCATGCACATCTTAGCGTCTCTTGCTAGCTTTGACTACCTGAGATAATGAGAACGCTAATTAAATACCAAGTGTTAATGCAAGGGCCTGTGATGTCATCCAGATAACGTATCCAGTTACAGATGGTTGCGTAAGGCGGGTCAGAATATCAGCAGACTCAATTACATATCGATCATCGCAACTTGCTTTCTAACAAGGTTGCCATAACAACGTGAAAGGTGATTGATATGTCAGTGTTTTACTGCTTTCTTCTGCTGCTCCCAAGTAAAACGATCAGCTACTGCAGGTTTAAGTAACGGTGCTGAAGTATTTGCCAAAATGTAGTGAAGTTAATTGTAATACAGAGAAGTAGCCCGTCAGTGTGTACCATGAGGGCGTGTTAATACTGATGCATCCATGGGCGCAATGTAGCATTTTATAGTTTGAGTCGGTCAAGACGGAGCTCCTTTTAGATTATATACAGTTTGGTGAGTTAATTAATAACAATGTATTGTGCGTTTTTGTCATTGTTTTGAAAAGTCATAATTTGCAAAGCAATTTATTACTAGCTGTCAAATAAGTAGTGCAGTGTTGGAGTAAAAAAAAACAAAAAACATATATGTGCCTCTGAAATAAACAAGCTGAAAATAGAGACATTCAGAATTACCCTAAAGAAAAATACCTCTGCTGGAGTAAAAAAGTGTCACTGTGAAGATTTTGACTTGTTATAGCAAGAAAATTACAGGTTATTTTTTATTTTTTTAATTAACATTAATGATGGCTCTGCTTCATGTTGGTGTCCCAATAAGTCACTGCCACTGAGGCGGTATGCACAGCACCAGGACCCTGAAACTGATGCAGCTATATGGAAACGCAGCCATTATTAATATTATAAATTACACCTCTGCTTGTCCTGTTGTGACGTAGCCTCATCTTCAGTCAAATACCACTCTGCGCCCCCAGAGTCAATGAGAAAAATAACAAACATCATGAAGTGAGTGAATCAACAAATACTACCAGATTCCACCTGCCTGGCTGTGAATAACCACCTGTGCCTCACCCCACTCTCCACAAGCATGCACAGCTTTACATAAGCACCGATGCTGCTCTGTAAAGACCAGATAATTCTCTCACTGTCTCTCCTGACAGAGAAAGAGATGGCATCAGCATGTCACAAAATCAATGGCAGTTTCATGAGGAAATCATCACTTGTTCTGTGCCTAAGCCCCCTTCGGCTGTTTTCCCGCCGCCATGACGAGAGAGAGAGTGAGAGGGACGGCTGGACGCAGATAGCAACGAATCGCAGTACAGGGTTAAAGCTTGGTTGTAATCGATACAGAGTTGGCAAAGGGCTGGGGCTAGGGATAAACAGTGAAGATTGCTCTGAGGGGCTAACATTGATGTGTGATTAAAGTCAGAGAATCCCCCTGCCGTCCGGAACTTGTGAGTGAGATCTCTGACGCCGGGGTAATTGGTCTTGGGAAAATCAATGGATTTGGCGAGTGAGCTAGTCGCATCTGTCGAGGCTGCTGGACGGCACAGAGTAGGCACTGACATTTTCACCTGAGGCTGAACTTGACATTTATGTTTGAATGGGCTTAGGGCCCGACTTGACCCAACTTCATGCAGTTGGCAAAAACGTTGTTGAGAAGTGCGACCAGGGCCGTAGCCTTCATTATAGACTGAGGTCACGTCAACACTTGGCCATGTTTCAGATTTTGTAGTTTGAGGTCACATCAAGTGAAATTTCAATTCATGTTGTAGTTCAAGGGTACAGTAGCTGATGTGATTTTCCTTGGCTGATTTTGAAAAATGCTAAGGCAAAGACAATTGACTCGTGTGTAAAGTCACAGTAGAGACATTTTGATCCACACGACAAACATTAAATTAACTGAACCCATCACCCAGCAACCACGGTTTCCATGTCAACTGAAAATGACCTTGGTGGGACAGATGCAACATTCACTACTGACTGGTTAAGGCAATATAAAACCCACTCCCGAGCGGGAAATGGTTAACAGGACACACTGAATAATAAAGCGAAAACGTAACAGCAGTTCGCTCTGAAAATATTTTTATTTAATTGTTTTCCATTAGTCAAAACCAACTGTGAAGAAATCCAATAAAAACCACCTTCTCCGAGGCTTTAAAAGATGTGTGTAAGTGGGAACAGACAATGAAATGTACGGTAAAGTGGATGTTTATAATTATTGTGCCTGGCTGGAACGGCTGTATTCCTTTGTGGCGTCTTAATAAAGAACCGATTTGTCATGGAAAATAAATTGTGACAAGTGAAATCAGGTTGGTAACTTGATTTCTGTAACCCACCCGTCATCTCCTGCTCTGTTCAACATGACAGCTTTCTGTAGCACAGGCCTTCACTTTCAAAAAGGTCATTGATGATGCAGGGGCACATCAGCATACATCTGATCCAGTGACAGCTGTGCCTGGGAGCCATCGCTCTCACAGTGCAGACCAATTAGAGAGGGTCTTGTATCAATCAGAAATCAAATAACATCTCATCAAAACGTCTGTCTGTTTTTGATTCCCCCCTCTCCCCCAAGAGAATTATCCCTCTCCCTAGATCCCTTCTTCATCACCCCGCACCTCTTTTGGCTTCTGCCTATATATATTTTTTTTTTCAAACATCCACCCATCTTACCAGTACATACACTTAATAGCTATGCACATGCACTCATGTCGTCACACGCGCACACACCGCCCACGGCATTGAGGGACAGTGCAGGTAACCAACCCAATTAACACCTTAATGAGACGGGCCCCAGCCGCAGTCTGACTTACTCTACATGCACAACAGAACACACGGCTCTCATCTTCCTGGATACAGCACGAGGATTATGAGCATGGATCAGCTGATGGACTGCAGCTGGATTCTGTGGCTTAGGTTGTTTTAAAGTAAAATCACAGAGGTGAGCACAGTGATTGTAGTTTGACAGGTTTTATAGTATTAGAAAATATTCTGAATATTGTCGAGAAATACAGCTACAAGCAGTAGACTTTAATTAAAAACATATTTGTTAGATAATGTTAGTAACACAGACAACAGCTGGTAATTTACACAGGTTTTTAAAAATTTTATCTGTCATTTTCTTTTTTCAAGGTGTATGTAAATAATAAAAGTCATAATAATATCACTATTGGAAAAGCTTTAAGTGGCCATTTTGAGGAACTGCAATATTTGACACTTCTGTGTTGGCTTCCTTTTTCAGCTGTGGAAGTTGCTGCTTGGTTCTGGCAGACCATGAAACGAATGTCCACCTCTTTTTGTTCATGCAAACGGGCTGTTTGTGCAGTCTGTGTGTGTTCGGTCTAAACAGACAATTACAGCGAAGACATTAGCTGTGTCAAGCTAGCAACATATGCACAGACCATGTGACCACTGAACTGAAGCTCCTATCGCTCCAGTCTCTTTCCTTAAAGCTTAGCTATGAATGCAGATTTTTGATTGAAGATGGAACCTCAGTGTGTGCCACAACATATTAACTCATGTCAGTTTGCATCTATTGGCTGAGCATTCTTGGTTCTCTCACCTTAATGATGATGATGTATGAATTTCAACCAGATTATGCAAACTGCAAATATTTTTTACAAACACTACGTAGCCTCATTTGCATAAACAAACAAACAAAACTTTCAACGACTCCATTTTTTTCATTACTGGTCAATCCTGCATCACTTACCTCCCGCTTACTACCCATAATGCTTTGAGATGCAATTCACTTGCGTCTCATAGAAACTGACTAGGACCAAACCTTGCTTAGCAACGCAACGCCCTCAATGGGTCAAGTAGCCCACTCTCTGAAATTACACCTCTTACGATATTTTATTTCTTTGCAACATATAAAACCATGTGTGTTTTTACAGATGTAGAGAATAAAATATTGCAATTGGTAGGGCTAATAACAAAATATAAACCAATCCCAGCTCTCATTTCCCTTACAAAGAAGTATTGTTTTAATTTCATGTTGTTCAATATACTAATAAAATGTGCATGACATGTAAGTACAGTAACTTTCACAGCTTTCATTTTCTCTCAGGACATGGCACCTGAATGCACACCTATTTTTACTCAGGTGGTCGCTGTGTATTATCGTAATAGAAGCCCTTAGTTAATCTGTATCAAGTTAAATCATATAAAGTTTCATTATGATGGGAGGAAAAAGAAAATTTCCTTTCTCTTTGTGCATTCATCTTGCAGAATATATTGACTGCAGTATTACTTTTTTGCAAACCACATATTAGCGGACAAACAAGACAAACAGCACTCTGAAGTACATGAGAAATTGTCAAGCACCTGGCAAATCACAGAAGTGTGTAATGGAGTGAGCTGCAATGAGCCTTGAAAATTTTCTCAAATATCACGCAAAGATTAAGTAAAGCAGTTTTGAGCAGAGTCACATACACTATAAAGCCTTGATTAAATTGGACTTTAGTTTATTTCATAAACCTTTCAGAGCCCATGTTGAGATCACATCATTAAATATAATGACAGCACTGTAATCACAGTAGTATCAGGTGTGGTGGTGATGGCAGAAGAAGTTGACAGAAGCAGAATAAAGAAGACAGCAGAAAAAGAATACTGGACTTAAAGTTTTAGATCGCATAGAAACTTTGAATCTCTTTCTTGTGATCAAAGAGACACGGTGACTCAATCCGAGCTTTAGTTTAGCCACTTGTTCTCTCCTCAGAGTTGGGATCCAAGTTTGCCTGGAATAATAATAGCACCTTGATGAGGCTCGGTGCCACACGCAGCAGCATTAGGGCAAGCAGTTTGATTCACAGCTCTGACAAAAATCCTCTTGTTTATGATCACACGACATCTGTTGACGGTGAATCACTCCCTGTAATCAGCGCTCTGCTGCCATTTGATCATTTTATCAGTCACAACTTTGTGTGACTGTTTGTGTGTGTGTGTGTGTATGTTAAGGCTTTGTAACACCACACAATATGGGAGGTTCTATAGTAGAATATACCGCGTGCAGTTTATTTCGTCCGTTTCTGTGTTTGTATGGTGTGTGTGTTTAGGTGCTGGGATCATTTCCAGCATAGATTCAGTGTTAGATGAATAAAGCTATAATCAGGGCCCATGATGGTGGCAGTTTTCTCTCATCAAAGCTGATAAACATCAATGAGCTGTTCAAACATCCTCTGCTGCCATTAATTAGAATCTACCAAATACCAAAGACGATGATGTAGCAGCTCGAACAAATAAAGATGAAGTCTGACCCTGAAAATCGGAACCTGACTATTCTCCTGCCACTCCTAATTCCAAACACTAATTCAAAGAGGATTCGTAGGCATTTTTTCTAGGTCAAACATCACAACTTTGAAAAGCTCTTTTTCCCCCTCCTTCCTTTGCTGTTACTGTTTTTTTCTGATGTTGCTGCTTTGCAAAATAGCAAAAAAAAAAAAAAAAAAAGAAGAGGAGGCCGAACTGTAAAGGGTTACAAAGTAGAGCTAAACATACAATGCAAAAAGCTCACACAAGTTGGTTCTTGATCCCCAAAAAATGCTTATTACTCTGAGAGGAATTGCCTTTCATATGCCGATTTGTTTTTGTGCTTGCCCAGCTAGACGTCTTACCCTAAATCTTCTTCTGCACCCAGCTGAGGCGAGAGACAAAAACCAGAATGTCAAGTGAGGCTGTGGGACCGAATACAAGGGACCTTGATCCAGAGGGGATTAGCCATCAGCTTGCTGCAAGGATGTTGCAGGTCTCCAACTGCCATGTGTTGAGGTGGTAATCTGTGTTTTTGTTTATTTTTAATTTGGCGGCTAATGTTGGTGCTAAATGATCATCTCCGTGGTGTTTTTTTTTCGAGCTCTGCCCAGCGATCACTTCAGACCAATGTCAGAGCTCCTTTGACATAGCTGGACTGACAGCAGCTGCCAAAACCACAAGCAGAGGCTTCTCTACTGAGATGAGTAAAGACTCTATAAATAACAGGCTGAGATTTATGTACACGGACGTTTATGTCTACATTATGCAAATTCATCAAATATATTCTGTATGGCAGTGTAATAATGGTTAATATGGATGCAAACAAATGCCTGCAAGCACTGGCACCAGAAATGTCTAAAGTCAAATTGAAATCAAAATTAATTTTCTCCTGGAAATCAATATACAGTATATAATTTGTCCGACTTAATTGGTTAAAATTATACAAACACACACAAAAATGCTTTACTTTACTGAACGTCGCAGCTGTATGAACGATGATGCGTTCACTTACTGATGTACGTTATAAAAGTGCATTCGAGCGATAATGCAATGATGATTCATTTAGAAAAAAGCGTGTGAACTGAAAAAAATCTTTGAACTGAAATAGCAAAATGATTCATCATTTCTACCTCTTTTACACGCAAGAACTATCGTCAGGGAAAGATTGTGGTCGTGGCAAATGATCTACGCTTTATGTTACTATGGGTCTGACTGTTTCCAACAAAAATATATATATTGACAGCAGCTTCTACAGCAGGCTCAACCCCTCTTCATCCTCTCACTCAACATTTGGCATGAAGACACTTTTCTTCATCTATGAAACAGTGTTTGATTTTTGTGTTAATACGCTCGGAGTAGCCACTACTATACTGGGGCAGGTACAGATTGTTTCTTTGTGTGCTTTGCCAGGGCGGCTTCTGATGCTATGTGCCCAGCTCTGCTATCTATTCTAAACAAACCACTGTTGCCGCTTCCAGAAAAACATCAAATTCATTAATGCCTCCGCACCCCAAGGGTTTCTCCCTGCAAACTCTGAAGAAACGGCAACCCGCTTATCAGTGCTTACAACGGCAAACATAAAAGAAAAAGTGAAAATGACTTGTATTCATATTAAAATGTCACATATTGTTGCTGGGATTCTTGGCGTTTATGCATGGCCAGGCTCACAGACACTACATTTACAGTAATACATGAGTGGAACTAAAGCACTACCCTGGGAACTCTGCAGTCGATCAGAATGATCCTCTGAGGTCTATGTTTAGACATGAGAAACCCCTGAGGCTGAGGAGGTTTGTTTTGTTCAACAGGGAACACAGTTAAACTACACCATGATGAAAGCGTGTCACACACACAGCATGGCACCCGCAGTGATAAAAGATCATAACTGACTATTCAGCTTCTGAAGAAAAGCAGCATGCTGACAACATTGGCAGTATAATACTATTTGAAAAACATAGAAATATGAGTGTTGACATTTCTTTTTAATGCGTCGCCTCTGCCAGGTATTATGGTGTATATTACAGCTAATGTATGAACTGAGTCTTTGGCAAACAACTTCTTTGATCAAGCCAAGTTCATTCTTGTGTAAGCACGAAAAAGTTTGCAATGGTACAAATGTTGTGGAGAAAAACACTCTTGGGGTAAATTTTCGGACACGTCACATAAACAGACAGAAAACAAAACAGACTTCACCACATAAAGCTCCACATTGAATAAGTCCTTCTGTTTCTGTTCTGTGTCACTGTTGTTTACTGGTTTGCTGAAGTCGTTCCAAAATGAGCTGGAACTACTACTTACTGTGAAGGAGGGTGTTCAACTGAAAGGAACGGCAAACCTCCACTACCACAAATAGTGCATTTTCTCTTTTAATGTTCACTAAACAGTTGGTAACATGTCATCTTTACAACAACTACTTGGATTTGTCCACCACAAGCAAAGTTAAAATCACCTCCGCCGTATCAGGATGGAGGCAAAAGAGTTAAATTCAGGTCTGCACACTCAAGTGGGATGAAAAGGTGAGCAGCTCTGAAATTAAGCCCCTGATTATATGACACATTCTGTGGCACTGACATTAAACTACATAAAAAAATCTTGTTCAGGGATTTCTTTTTCTCTTTTTCTTTTTTTTCCTGGTAATTAAAGCTGCTGTGCGGTCTACACATTATCTAGCAATGACGCACATTAAGACACATCTAGATGTGTGGGCTCACGCAGAAAACAAGAGGTGTGGGTGTTTTGCATGTCGCACATCTGCAGGTAAACTAACGTAGCTGTCAGTGATCCTTGAGCCAGCTGACTTACTACTGCAGTGCACTCTTCTGTCTACTGCCCCAATATAGCATGTTCGCCAAACAAAGCTCGCTCACTTCAACATTTCGATTTTTCAAACA
This sequence comes from Seriola aureovittata, assembly GCF_021018895.1. Lineage (NCBI taxonomy): Eukaryota > Metazoa > Chordata > Actinopteri > Carangiformes > Carangidae > Seriola > Seriola aureovittata. The sequence goes on from NC_079382.1 coordinate 5,655,504, forward strand.
AGGTAATGTTCAAATGTATCTATAGACAAAACCCTCTTGAGATATTTGATCTGTGCTTGGGTAGGTGCAGGCTTTGAATTGGAACAGTACTTGTGCAGTGACTGATGACGTTGCACAAGTCTTCAAGAACACAAGCACAGCGAAGATCGATATAGACCCTGCCTACAGTTGGACGCTGGGTTGGAGGTGCAGCTTGTGGGATGCTATATGAATAGTAAGAGCAGTAGAGGCAAGTGACAGAAAAGCTTGAGTTGAGCAGTGTGCAACCACCTTCAAAAGGATCCGTTGGACACATAACACCGTCAGAAAAGATTGCTATGTGTGCAACCTGATGGACAGCATTTCCTTGTACATAAATCTTACTGCCTTTTTACAAGTAGACAGTCGGATGACGTCGCACAGTTGCTCCACTTGTTCCTGTTGCCTCCTCCATGCCATTATCTGATTGTATCGTTGTCACATGAACCCGAGCAGGGCTGAGCTTGGCAGACACTGAGCACAAAGCTGAGGCCAAGCTACAACAGTGACAAAAAACAGTGAGACAAAATGTTTTTGGTAGACACGAACCGTTCGAAAACACTGATTGCAGTATCTGTTCAAAACTTTACCTGGATCTTTCAGCCTGAGGCTGGATACCTCTTCAAAGCAGACAGCTCATCACGATGAGTGACAGGTGTTCAGGTGTGAACTTGACCAATTGAGTAGGAGGAGGCGGGTGGAGCTGACGGTACACTTTCTGCCTCACGGCATAAAGTTACAACTGGTAGCTGAGTGTTATTGTTAAAGTCCTATAAGGGCTCAGTAGATCAGTAGCAACGATCTCATTACACAATTGGCAGGATGGTAAAATCACTATTCCTCATAACTTTGTTGCTGTTGCTTTTTTATTTATTTATTTTATCTATTTATTAAAGCAACATGATACAACTATTTTACCTTAAAATGAAAGCTTCAAAATCAATTAACTGTGCACTGACTTGTAATAGGGAGAATGGCACCTCTTTCATTCCCACTCAGAGCCCTGAACGCCTGCTCTTGCACTATGTGACCTGGGTCACACACCACCAACTATTTGTCTTCAGCTTGCTATCAGAATAAGAGTGTGGTATTCTCAGTACGTACATCATAACAGAGGTAACTAGACTAGCTCCTAGCATCAATATTTTAAGTGCTGTGGGCTGAGATGATTTCAATCAGTCAGATTAGCTGACTTGACAATAGTGGACAGTGTGAACGCTGGTTTGTCCTGTGATGATGATTTTATGTTTGCTGCCTGATTGACAGGCTCTGTGCTTCTAAGCGTACGCCGCTTCTAGTACACTTAACCGCTCAGACTCGTGGTCCAACAGACTTTAATGCTCCAGCGTCCTGTAATTACAACTTGTGGCTGCAGACTGCTGCAAAAGTTGCATAGTCTTGCTTTAAGGCAGAGTAAGGCACAGTACGGAAACAGTTCCAGCTTTGTAATGAGGTAAAAATTACAAAGCCTCTCTGACACCCATTCAGATGCCATGGGCTTTGTGGCTTTATGTGCCTATTTATGACCACTTCCTGGGTGAAGCTGAGAGGAGGGGTGGCAAGCGCAGGGTGCCACTGTGGCTCTATCACTCTATTAACAAAGGGAGGACACACAGCAGAGCAGCACATTCATCATCTAGCCAGCAGCCGGCCCTGTGGAAAAGACAATGCACATTCCTCTGAGCTCACATTTGCTTGTGGTGTGGCAGGTGTGTGTGTGTGTGTGTGTGTGTGTGTGTGTGTGTGTGTGTGTGTGTGTGTGTGTGTGTGTAGCTGATGGTGTTAGATCCCTATGTAGTTGAGGTAAGTGATGGCGACATCCCACAGATCCTCTCCAGACAGCTGGGAAAACTCTAATGAGCCTGTGAACCTGCTGAGAAGAAGTGTGTGTATGTGTCTGTAGATTCGCGAGGATTTGTGTGTTTGTGTGTGTGTCTGTGTTTGTGCATGTGTGCAGGTGTTTGTGTGTATTTACCTGGATGTGTACACAGTCATGTGCTTTCAAATCTGCAATTCTTCTCCCCATACCCAATATAAATACAGCACTTTCAGAGTGATACATCTCTCATGATTTGAAAATGCAGCTCTTCATATTCCCTTAATATAAGTACAAAATGAAATCAACTTTGTTTGAACCACAACATCAACTGTCTCCCTTGGTAACACAAAATCCTGCCTGCTTCCCGCCAAACCAGCCAAAAACAAACAAACGAAAAAAAAATAGTTGGTGATAAACAATATTCTGTGCAGCAGTTTAGCGTTAATACAGATTTACAGATTGAATTTGTGTGTGTGTGTGTGTGTGTGTGTGTGTGTGTGTATTTAGTTATGTGTCATTCATGACAGCCGCCCAGCAGGAGGGGAACACACACTCCATCTTGTGACCTTCGCGGGTGCTAACGTCGTTGCCATGGCAGCACGGCTTGATGCTTTCTGACAGGTCTGATTTGCCCTTGACAGAAAAACGGCTGCAGGCCTTGCATCTCCCCTTGTCCTTGTCTTACAGTATAGACACGGTCATATTTAGTCACACACACAAACACATACACACATATACATTCAGATATCCATATGCCCACACACATGCTCTCATGCAGTTAAATTACATTTTAACTCTATGAGCTCATGGCGAGCTTCCCGGCTGCGAGGCCCCCTGCTGGTGTGTTACAGCTCAAGACTAAAGTGAGACGAGGCCGTTTGAAGAACAGAGACTTTGCATGCTCACAGAGAGCGCAACACGCTCCATCCATCCTCCCTCCTTTTCTCTCTTCATTTGACTTCGCCTTGTGACTCTTTATCTTGGGCTGGTTCACAGGCTAAAGGTTCAATGAGGGCTGGATGGAATCACAGGATGGGGGTGCGTGACTTCACATCCCAGCCGCTAGTGTAGTGAGTCATGAGAAGATATTTTACTATATAATAGATGGAGGTGTAGTGAGATAACCTGATATATCTGATGATGGTGCAAGTACACACACATACAATAACATATATATACACACACACACACACACACACACACACACACACACAACTTCCACTATCCTCCCTGCTCTTAATCTCTGTCTGGGCTGCATGGGGACCCTGAGTGCACCTCCCTGACATTGACAAAGCGCTATGGGTGTTTTTGGCAGTCGTCCTCCACTCACCTCCCCCCTCCGCTACCTGCTCACCACTTCATCAAAACCACGGGCACCAAAATGGCGAGGGATCCATCAACTTCCCACGCTGAGAGATGATGTCATCAGCGAGGGACATGTCCTGGGGGATTGTTGCTGATGGCTGACATGGATCAGAAACACATAGCAGGTAAGTAGCCTGCAGCACTGCAGAGGAAAACAAGAATAACACCACGGCAACTACACGTAGATGTAAAAGTATGGCTCATCCTTGTTAACTGGTGTTGTAATTGAATAACACAAACACACACACGCTCTACTTTGAAACATTGCAAGAGAACGAGAGTTATGAGCTATCACTTGTATTTATACGTTTTTTGAGTCAAAGTTTTAACATCCCAGGGAGGAAAATAAAAAGAAGTTTTATTTAAAAAAAAAAGATTTGTCACTTCTATAAAACACACAAAAAATATTTTTCCAAGAGTGTAACTTACTGTGGCCCCTAAGGACAAAATAAATAAAAATAGGAAAGCACAAACAACGCAAAACAAGTAAAAACACATTGAGGGAAATGTATTTCAAATACAGAAATGTTACATATACCAAAACATAAAGAAAACACCTGATACAACTCAGAGACAATACAAATAAAACAGAAAATACCAAAGAGGCACACAAAAGTGACAAATGCATGCTTGGATGACATTCAAAGTAAATATGTTTATTTGAAAATGGCAGGCAGCTGTTATGAAAAAATAAAATGCATGTATTGAGCAATGGATATTTACATTTTTCAGTTACCTGTTACCTGAAAAATGTAATCAATTATTCATCACTAATTACTCAACAGCAGAAATAATAAGTCACATTACTTCCGGCAATTTTGAAGCTGCCACACTCACCTGTTGAATTTTCTTTATTTAACATACAGAGATAGAAAGTGAGAAATTGTGGTTCACGGCTCCAAGAGTATTTACTTACTGACCTTCAAAAGCTAGCTTAGGTCTGGTGACCGCATGCAGCATTACAGAAGTTTTACAGAAGGTTCACATGGAGGACAATAAAACCAAGTCATTCTTGAATGCAGTCTTAAAAGTTACTAATTGACTAGCTAAGTAGAAACCATGTAAAAAAAATAAGACAACTTAGTAGCTACATGAAGGCATATCCCTAGCCTTGTGTCAGCTAGCTTCGTTGCCACAGCTCATCTCTAGCTCCTAGCTAACACGTCCTTCCACTGAGCTCACACAGTGGAAATTGTTATCAACCCAAAGTGGACCTGCTGGTGTTTTACTGTAAAGTAATGTAGAATTTTAAGCTTACACTTCTCATTGCTGAAAAAAAAAAGTTACCAGCAACTCTGAAAAGTTGTGTGAAACATTAGCCACAATGCTACGATCACTTTTTTTTTAGGGCAGACATTCTGCCTTGTTATAGCAGGAGAAGCACAGGTGCCACTGATAGCACTAACGAGGGCTCACTTCCATTGCTGGAGAAAAAACCATGTTGCTGAACCAGTGTGCACAGTCCCAGAGCCCTGTAACTGGTTCAGCTATCGTTAGTGTTATTAATTACACCTGTGCCTTTTCCTATTAAGCTAAGTGAAAATGTTCGCTTTGAAAAAGTTCTATTCTAGCGGTTCACATAAATAATGTTACTTGAACTTGAGCTTGTGTACCTCCAGCTGCTGCAGTTGGTCTTGTAAGTGTTTATGTGGAATTTTTTTTCTGTGTTGCATCACCTTTTTCTGTGCTTTCTGTGGCTTTTCTAGCGTCCTGAAAAGCATATTTTTTGTGATTTTATGTTTTCAACATTTCTACATTTCCATTGTATTTCTGTTAATGCGTATCAGTTATTCATTCAAGTGATTACAGTGAACTTAAAGTCTTCATGTGAGATCAACAAGGCTTTTTTTGTCCACTTTGTCATCAGAGCGACAGGCGTTTCTGCTGGAAATGAGTGATTTGGACTTTTGTTTCTCCTTGACCAACACTCTGCACCCCCCCCCCCCCCCCCCCAGCTGCTACAGCACGTCTCAGTGAGTATTTACCTTCTTGTGTGTGTGTCACAATCGTCGAGGCAGCCTGCCTGTAAAACAAATGACAAACAGTGGTCCCCCACAGGACTTTGACGTACATTAGTACATGACTGTGTACTCTGTGTTGTTGTGTAATCTCTCTCTATGGCTGCTGTAAATCCTATTTGAGGTAATGTACAACACTTTAAGGCTCCCTAAGTCCTTTTGCCTGACACTCATCCTGAATTTGCATTTTGCTCTTTTCTTCATTATTCCGGCTATATCTGGTTTTCTTTTGGTAGCTCTCAGTAGTGCAGGCGTCAGTGATAGGACCTTGTTCAATTAAAAAAAAATCCTAACTCATTAGGGCACAATAACAGAGAGTACATCCTCCTTTTTGGCATTGTCTTCTGGGTGGTATTGTGGTGTGTTTGTGGCACCATGTACCTGAGTGGCATACACCTGAGTGTGTCATTTTGCTTTCCCCTCGTTACAAGAATTTAGATTCCCCCTCCATTCTTCAGCCCCTTAATTGACATAATTACAGGATTACAGTGTAAAGCTGCTACTTTGTCACTCCTGGGCTGCAACCAGCGAGGTGACAGTGCCGAGGCGGGATCCACACACTGCCTCTCGGTTTGACACCAACATCCAGGAGGACAACAAAGATAAGGCGGCGAGAGGGAAAGCTCTCTTTCTGACAAGAGCAAATTAACCTGCTGTGCCCGACAGAGAGCTGCCGCTATCTCCTCCCTTTGTCCCATTCATACTCCTTCTTCACTCGTTTCCTCCTCTCCCATGGGCCTCCTTTTGAAATTTTGGTTTGTGTTTTTCTGTTTGTTTTGAATCATTGTAAAACAAAAGCTTAAGTGTTGTCATCAACTGTTGTAGTGCAATGCGAATCGAGTTTACACTGGTATTTGCTGCCTTCAGGAAATAGCCATATGCTCGCACTTTAAGTCTGACACGAACAAAAGCTTTCACCTTCTCCCACCTGCTCGCCTTTTAAATGTTACCAAACTAACTGTCAGGCAGATACATTACAAACTGTACAAACTCGACTCACCCCGGCTGATGCTGGTACAAGCTCTCGTACTTTCTTGCTGCTCTTGACGCTTCCTGTACATGCAGAACTGCACCCCATATGCCAGCTAGTGCCTGTTGCATTTTGACTTAAATATATCTATTGTCACCAGTAATTCAAAACACTCAATACATTTAGAAGTTCGCTTCTGGTATTTACAGAGGTAAAAAAAACAAAAACAAACAAAAAAAACAAAAAAAAAACATCCCAGCATGAAACTGTGGACGTGCATCCAATTACCAAATTATCCCTTTCACTCTTGTCTTCTTTAAAAGATGCATTTAATTTCCCCACAAGATGACCACTAACTCTTTCACAGACTCTCTCCTTCTGCCGCCATCCCTATCTTTCTTCCTCTCTCAGTGCTCTCTCATTATTCGCGTAGCGGCATTGTAGCCTCAGGCGTCTCACCTGGTGTGGGTCGTTACTAATCATATCCTGGAGCTAAATTGACTAAAATGGCATCTTTATCAGGCCTTTGTTGTCCATAATACCTCTGCAGCACCCCAGGCATGGATTAAATCCTTACATATCTGAAGTCATCTGCTGCTACCATTGTGTATGTGTGTGTGTGTGTGTGTGTGTGTGTGTGTGTGTGTGTGTGTGTTTGGTCCTCTTCACCTCGGAGGAGCTCTGGCAAGAGGTTATACACAGCAGCAGGTTGGCAAAAGGCATTTACGGCCGCTCATACATACTTGTATGTGTTGTGTATAGGGTTTGCTCCGTGTGTGTGTGTGTGTGTGTGTGTGGGTTTGCTTGCCCATGTGCACAGGGAGGACCCACAGTCTCTTGTCTAATTAAGAACGGCAGCTTGGTTAATAGAAGTGCTTGTTGGTTTGTATGTTAACATTTGACCTCCTTTAACATTCTGTCTGAGCCACTAAAGACCTTTACTTTGCCCCCTGTGCTGAAGTTACAGGTAGACTCAATCTCTCCCAATGACCTCTACTGTCAGTACAGAGTCAGCCTGACTGACGTGTTGTTCATTTGTCTCTCCCTCCCTCCGCCTCCGCAACGTCCGCCCTCCCTTTGTTGTCATTCTCTATAGCCAAAGCTCTCACTCAGCTCCTTCTAATCACAAAGTTACACATCAGTTCAATGTGTGTCTGGCATACAGCATACTATGCAGTTTGCACAGCTACACGTAGCATTGTGCGTGCACATGTGTACACTCAGTGCACACACGTTAATTAGAGATTGATGAAACTCTACAGGTGACTATAGAAGCTGAACAAGGCCTGCGTGTGTTGGTACCTGTTGAAACAGGATGTTGGTGCTGGACAATGCACAGTGTCAAATGTATTTTCCCCCCTGCTCGCAGTGCGGCTGTAGTTTGGATTGTGGGCGTAAGCCTGCCATTGGGCGCCTATTTCAGGCGGTATACGCCAGACCAGCAATGTGCCATCCACAGTTGACAGCCCATTATCTGGGGGAAAACAATCTCTCATACCATGTAGACAACAACTCTTTAATTAAACCAGTTAATAAATTAAACACACAGAATACCAACATGTTCTTCTGTTGTTACGACAACAAATTTAGGAACTTTTTGGTTTGAATACTCAGTCTACTCTGCTCTGTGAGTGACAGAGAGGTGGAGCTGCAGTTTGTTACCCTGAGAGACAAAATAAGAGAGATCATTTCACAAGTAAATATAGCTGAAATCACAACACAGTCTTTGTCTTTAATTTATGTGTTTGGTGATTTTGTGAGACATCGCGGTTATAAAATCAGCAGCTTGGAAATGGCTTGGAAGTTAACATGTCGTCTGAGGCCATGTTTCAGTCACTATTTCAAACTTGTTCCACTGTCTGACGACAGAAATGGAAAAACACATTGATGCGAGCAGCTTTATTGGAAATTTGGCTGTATTAAAATACTGTATATTTGAGCACAGAGAGAAGGAGAGTCGCAAACCAGGGATGAAACTGGCTGACACTAGGCAGAACACAAACAGGACACGACGTATCAGTTGTTTACAGTGGTTCCATGACAGATCTTAAGTAAATCCACAATTTTGCACACTGACCATACGAGGTCCAGCCATATACTAGGCTTTGACCTAGTCTTACACTACTGTGGTGTAAATTTCAAATTTTTCCATGAGTTTTTCCAGGAACACAGTGGTCTCAATAATTGTGAAATGGAAGAAGTTTGAAACCACCAAGAATCTTCCTAGAGTTGGCCGTCCGACCAAACTGAGTCAAGGAGGTGACAGAGACTAAAATCCTGAAGAAGGTGGAGGTTGTTTTCTGATTGGCTCTCACAAACAACTGCAACAGTTCCTGGGGTTCAACAACCTCTATAGGTGTTTTATCAGGAACTGCAGCTCTGTAGCCGCCCCGCTCACTACTCTCATCCCAGTTCATAACCTATTCTCCTGGTCCGCACCTGCACAAGAGGCCTTTGACAGGCTCAAGGTGCTGTTCCCTTCTGCTTCTATTCTCTCTCTTCCAGACCCATCCAAGCAGTTCCTGCTGGAAGTTGACGCATCAGATAACCACAGGAAATCCTACTGTAGAACTGTATCAGTGGACCCATCACCAAGTTTGCTCATTTCATTCCGCTGCCCATGTTACCCATTGCTAGAGGCTGTGGAGATCATGCTACAACATGTTTTCCAGCTTCACAGGCTTTCCAGGGAATCGTCTCTGATTGGGGGCCTCAATTCAAATCCTGGTTCTGGAAGGAGTTTTGTAGTTTGTTCGGTGCCAAGGTCAGTAACTCTTCGGGATTTCACCCACAATCCAATGGCCAGACGGAGTGGAAAAACCAGGGGATGGAGACAGCATTGCGGTGCACCACGGCTCACTCATCTCGCCCTGGTCCAGGCAGCTTTTCTGGGTAGGGTATGCGTGCACAACACGCGCCCCAGTTTAGCCACGGGGTTATTTCCTTTCCAATGCGCATATGGTTTTTACGGTGGTTAAAACCATGGTTCCAACCCTAACCTACCTTGCTGCCGGTCCAGGGAAAGGCCAGTGTTCCCTTGGTTCATACATACATCTGGCAATTACGATGCATGTGGCTGCGAGCCAGGGCTACCCTCTTCTCGACTTCGGACTCAGCAGCAGACTGCCAACCATCAATGTTCAACAGTTCCATCCTATCTTCCAGGGCAAAGGGTGTGGAAGATAGATAGATAAATAAAGGGTAATTGGGTCTTTAAACCGTGGATTGGCCTCAATACGTCTAACTGGAGATGAAATTGGTGTCCCTACTGTTGGCAACACCATATCACTAAGCCTTGATGTCGATTTTCTGACCAAATTATCCTGAATTGTAATCCAAAATAATCAGGTTCCCTTGCCTTCTCAGACTAATGCGAAAATGAACAGGGGTATAAAGTGCCCTCTTCAAAATATGTCAGAGCCACTGACTGTTTGCCCAAGATTTTCGGCCTCAATACGGATTTCTCCCTAAAGATCTTTGGATTAATATGGATTTCTGTGTATCTAAAATATATTACAGTCTCTCATCTTTGGTCTGCTGCTGAATATTCCAGTGTCTGTCTGCAGTGATGAAACAGCTGCATGCATCAGGTTTATTTCTTAAGCACTGGAACACATATTGTACAATTTACTAAATTGTAAAAACAAATTGATGAGGAGCACATGAAGACATAATTAGTCATAAAAACAAACCATCGAAAATGCTCTGATTGTTTGAGAGTACTGTTGGCTCTATCATGTAACAAAAAAATGTTGGTTCGAGGCCACTGGCGACTTGGCAAAAACAGGTTCTGCATTATCCACTCCTCCTTTTTCTGTCATTGCTGGTTTCAGACCAGTTCTGGGAACACATTGTAAATGTTTAAAAAAAAAAAAAAAAAACTTGCCTCTTTGCATGAGACACATACAACACATATACTATACCATGCTCCAGAAGGGGGCCACAATCACCTTCACACAGCCTCTTTGGACTCCTTCAACATTTCCACAGTTTGTCAGCAAGAAATCTGCCTCTCCTAGAAACCTCATTCTGCCTCCTGACTCTCGCTGTAACACTCACTTTGTCGTTTGGATCACTCCCTCAGTTCTTTCTTTATTTTTCCTTCACTCTTTATTTTTCCCTCATTTCCCTGACTCCTTCATCCCACTTTCTCTCTTCATATTGACTCTACATAACAGTCCCAGATACCACGGCCTACCATTACCGATCTGAGTGAACCATTACGGTACGACCGTCTGCTTATTTGACCTACATCTTTAATTGACTGACAGCTGGGAACCCAAGCTGGAGTTTTATAGATATGTATGCGTGTTTGTGTTTTTTGTTTGTGTTTGTGTGTGTGTGTGTGTGTGTGTGTGTGTGTGTGTGTGTGTGTGTGTGTGTGTGTGTGTGTGTGATTGTGTTTGTCATGTGTTATATACATTTATCCCTCATTGGCAGCCAGGAATAGCTCTCATGACCTCGCTGCGCTCACGTGTGAAAGCTGCCATGACAAGTTAACATGATACTACATCATTTCAGTATACTCTACATGGGCATCTCAGCTCAGAGGTGTCACAGATGGTCACTATTTTGGGGTTGAATCATCCAGTTTGTTTGTTCTCATCTTTTTTTTTTTGTCTCATTTGATCTTGTTTCTAGCAGACTTTCAACCCTGTGCTAAACACTTATCATTATTCTTCCTTTCTCTCTCTCTCCCTCTCTGTGTCCTCTGTCTGTGCGAGTCATCCCAACAGAAGGACGGCAAAGGTTCAAAGAGACAGAGCGCGTTGGAGGTCAGAGCATATTGTGTCAACACTGACAAATTGTCATGTTTGATGATGAAAATGAAGTCAAACAAAAGCACGAGAGAGAGGACAAATAAGAAAAAAAAAAGACAGAAGGAATGAAAGAATTAAGAGACAAAGAGAGAGTGAGAGTTAGAGAGAGAGAGGGAGAGAGATAGTGAGTGACAGTCGGAGAAAGTGAGCCAAAGAGAAACAGGCAGATAGGCATTATCAGGATGCATGCAGGGACTTGTTTTCTGCCTGGACAGAGGCTGGCAGTGTTAGTGAGTCCATCCTGCTAGGAGAATGAAAGCATCTGTATCAGCCCACGGGCATCTGGTTGACATTGCAAAAAGCTGCGTGACCACTCGGGACCTGTCTTTACAGTGTTGGCCTCTTTTCCTTGTTGTTTTCAATGGTAGGAACATGTTTTAGCGCATTCCCAACAGTATGGGAAAGAGCATATTTTCAGTGTTCAGTATGCGAGGTGCTGAAAGTTGAAAACATTTTAGATATCCCAAAACCACACTGGTTAAAAACATGTTTACAGTGCTATAAATCGGCACAGTCTTCTGCTGGATGCAACTAGCCAAAAAGGCCTACAAGGCTACCATTATGTCGGGTCCTGAAGCCCTAAGAGCGTACTGAATTAACGAGTGGATGACCATATGATTGTTTTGATTTACACACTCAAATTGCAACCAGTTGGAACAGCTTCTTGTTTCTTCATTTCTTTTCTTCAGCTGGCCAGTTCAGCAGAAGAAAAAAAAATGCATGACATGTTGATGGATGGTGATAATAACAGGTTTGTATAGGGCACTGCGGCATTCAAATGATCTCCAGTAGCCTACATACTGTAGTGTGCCATATAAATATATGTCTCAGCTTTGCTTTGTCTGCATAGTTTCACAGCCACATGGTAGTAGATTCCAGTTGCACATGTGTAGTGCTGAACAATATTAGGCCTTGACCATAATGTATGTTATTCAGCTAAGGAGCTGGTTGCTTTGTATTTATTCATCTTGATTATTATTATTATTTTTTAGATATTAGGCTTTTTGCATGTTTATGAGCGACACAGTTTTACATGTGTCCCAGCTTTGTTTTGATCCAAGTCTTGTTATGTGGCGTTCACTTGCTTTGTCTTGAGATTAAACCCTAATCTTTATGAACAGATCAGACTGAATGTGGACAGTGTCACCGATAAACGCCATGGGAACTGAGAACTGAATCTTACTTAGCATTTCACATCTAGATGAAAAACAGATTCTGCAGAGTGGTTCCACATGAAGACATTATCATAACTCGTTCTTCCTGCTGCATAAATCAGTTGCCGTATCATTTGGATATTGACCTCTGATATTTTGGATATTTTTCTGCCTGTCCAGCAGATACAGTATTTGGGGCATTTCTATAGATCAACTTTGAAGCTTTAAATGTTGTAATCAGATACATTTTGTATTTCTTCATTCTTTATGTTGCTGCTTTGAGATTAAAAACAAGAATCTGAAGTGTCCATTAGCATGGCCAGGATGCTTCCTCGGTCAGTTATGTTGCTATATATTACAATGACCCAGTTTCCTTTGGCAATGTTATTGATTATAACTGGAAATTGGGTTCAACTTTGACATTGCCTTTTGTTCCTTGAGGTATTTGTTATCTGATCGGTGTGATTTACATGTTTCTTGTCTAAGAAACTGTAATTCATTGCAGTTAGTGAGTTCATCACAATTCAATTACTATATTCTTTTCACATGTGATGCATTTCTTTCCGAGCCTGGATCTTGGCTGTACAAGTAAGGAAATCTGTGCATGCAGGGAGTGCTGGTGATGAAGGCCATTGGAAAAGGGATAAGTGATTCAGCAGGCAGATCAATAGAGAAAGATCCATGCCTCCCAGCCGGCTCAATCAGACCCCCTGGGGGGGTGAGAGAAACATTAGGAGACGGAAAGATGGACAGAGGGTGTGTGTGTGTGTGTGTTAGAGAGAGAGAGCGAGAGACAGAGAGAGAGAGAGAGAAAGTGTATGCTTTCATTTAAGACCTGATTAGGCCAGCAGAGAGAGAGAGCGAAAGAGAGAAAATGTGGATCTTTTGTCTTGGTGCTTTGGCATTTCATTCTCAACCGCCATGCCAATAAACCACATTGTGCTGAAATGAATTATAATAAATTGAACTGAACTGAAAAGCATTGAGAAATAGAGACAAAGTGCATTGGGATGAGGGCTTTTTTCATGATTTGAAAAGACGCACAACACAAAATAAAGATGTTTGACTCATTAGTTGAGTCAAAGAAATGACACCGTGCCCTTGAACTCAAACAGCAGCTTGCGCTCAGGTTCATTAAAGCCTGTTCTCAATACTCAGATTACTCCATTTCCTCCCTGAGTCACTTTCGTACTCTTAACCATTTGATGTGTGATTGATTCGAATAGAAGCCGATGCACCGCCGGTTAGGACGCCTCATCACACCGCTGCACTGATGTTAACATCTCTGACTGCCGGTGTGGATTTCAGCGTTGACCTCTGCTGAGACGTGTAAGTCAACCCCACAGCACCCCATTGTCCTTGTATGACCGTCACACTAATGCCCCCAAGACAGTTCAGTTAAGATCTGACAAGCGAGCGCACACCGCTGCCCACCTCCTATCCGCCAGCACTCACTCTGAGATGTTTTCCTTACTTGAATAATGTATCAGTTTCTACAGAAATGGCAATGTTTGCATTTCTCTCTCCCTCGCTCCCTCTTCCTCTCTTTCTGGATGGTTCTCCCTTTTCAGTCTGAAAATAGAGTGCAGAAGAAGGCTGTTGCTATGGTGATACATCCACTGGCGTTGCCCGGGACATTTTTAGCCACGCGATGCGCGGGGGGATTTAGCTCGCCTGTAACTTTCTGTAATTTCCATTCTAATTATATCACTCCTGCCAGCGCTGTGTGCCACCGCATGGGGTAAAACAGCAGAGCACGGCTGGGTGAGGATCCTAGTCACTGCTCTCTCCGCTGCCCTCACACCACATTATGCCGTGCTATTGTATAATATCACCATTCAAAGACAGAGAAAAGACGGGGACAGGGAGAGGGAGAGTGAATTTGTGCATGCATGCTCGTTGCACCGGTATGTGAATGAAACGCGGAGACACAGGGAGAGAACTGACAGAGCAAACACAGTAATGCTGATGCTGTACTGTACATGACATAAACAGTAGTTTTACAACATGATATAAGACTCTGTTACCACTCAGTGAACAAATCAAATGAGAGACAAGCTGAGATTAGTTGGGAGTTCTGTTGGTGCTCGCTGGACTTAGTGTTGAGGACCAGCAGGGGGTCTCAGCTATCAAGACTATCAGCTGTGCGAAAAAATATACCACCTTTCTAACAGATGATGCTGATGAGGGTAAATTAGAGGCAATTTTTTTCACATTTTCACCACATTGACGTACGATATAAACTAAACCAGTATTTTTAACCTCTGTGACGTCTTTATACTTGTGTACGAAATATAAGAAAAAACAGTTTTTAAAAAGGAAATGAATAACTGATAGTTATGATGTGCAAAATTGTTTTAAGAGTAACACAGTGTAAACATACTGTACTTAAAGACATACACTTTACATTTTAAGTGTAACAGTGCAAACATATTTTAAAGAGGCAAAATATTGTGCAATGTAAAAACAGGACAATAAAGATGACTGTCAGATGACTACCTATGACTGGCTGTTGCACTGCCTGCCAGTGATGTTAGAGACAGAATGTAAAAAGGTTTTTGTCATCTCTCAGTCTTCCTATCATCACTCATTTTGTGTTTTTACCTCAGTGATCACACGGTGCAGGCGTCAACTGCATGAACATAATAAAACACCAATTCTAATATGGGGTTCTATGGGTAAATATCACTGTATATTTAATTAAAAATAATAATAATCATAATAATAACTGAGAAAATGGTTCGAAAATTGTACAAATTTCACCAGTAATTTTATTTTTCAACCATGCAGGTATGTGATAATCGGTGCATGGCTCATGTGAAACAGAAAGTATCAAACACTGTAGTTGATATCAGAGAAAGATATCTCAATGATAAAACATATGTATGTATGGTATGAAACTCTGTAATGTGAGTAATCATTCAGTCAGAGGTGTCACAAGCTTTTAAGTGTCAGTGTGCTTCCAACAAAGTGCTTGTCAGATTAGCAAACAACTTTAGGGGAAACCCCCCTCCCCCCTCCCCCCGTACTCTTCCCACATCAAAATTAGGATGGCTCCAGTTTCTGTTTGTTTCTAAGTAGTTCTTTTCAAGTACACCTCAGCTTTAACCCTGCTAAAACCCAGCAGAGCAGTCCACATCTTTTCATGTTTGTCATTATCCATCCAACTCCCGATTTTTCCCACTGCCTTCAAACACCACTTGAAACACTCATGAGTGTTCAAAACTTTAAACACTTAAACAGCATCTTTTAAATTTATCTCATATGGTTTACTGAATGTTGTATTTGTCTTTCCTATTGTTTCCTCGCTCCCTGAGATGGAAATGAAGAGGTTCTTTGCGGCTGACAGAGTGTAAGTAAAGGCTTCATGGACCACAACTTTAAAATAATACCAAAAAAAGTACTTTTTTAAGCCACTCCCTAGGTACTTGGACAGCAGCATCAACCAACTGTGTTAAAAAGAGTTTTGTTCCAAGATGAGATGCTGTGCCCACCATTTGGAAATAAGAAGAGACACCTACCTTAAAAACATTTAAAGAATAGTGTGAAGGAATTTTTCCTTCTTCAAGTCTTTAGGTATTAGACAGAGTTTCCACAGGTCACTTAGAAGTAAGCCCTAAAAGCAAGACTTCATTGTCCATCTCTAAGATAACTCTAAAGACACTGATAGAGTCCAGCTTGACCAGTCCCTAATCACAGTTGCCATAGCAACCAAGGTCGTAGCACAGGCCCTACTCATAGGAGATATGATAAACCGAGCCTCCGTTTGGGGGAGTAAAAAGTCATAATACTGGTGGCCTTCAGGGTCACATGGCACACAGTCTTCCTTTGGGGAGGATGTAGAGTAGGTATATGGTGAACTATAAACGTGGTTCACACATGTAGGGATAGGTGCTGCAGTCCCATGAAGAATATCTTTATTGGAACATGTAGTAAGTTTTGTATGAGCTTCATATGGGTTAAGATGCGCCCTGCAGGGAAGATGACCTTCAGATTACTGTGGCATTACAACTTGTATTGCTCATCGCTCTTCTCCTCGATGCACGAAACCTGAAACCTGAAACATGAAACATGTAACTTCTTCCATCATCATTTAACTGGTTCACAAGATTTCCATGAACAGGATCCCAAGAAAACCACTTTAACTTGGCTTTCCATGTCTGTGTTTGATGGGATCATGAAGAAATTGGGTCTCCAGTCGGCCTGTGAACATCTCAGGCCTGAAGGTCAGGGTTCAGTGTCTGTGGTATCTGATGAATCCCTCAGGATGTATGTGCATTACAAACGTCCCAGTGGATGTTCAATCAAAATTGATAAGTTTGAAGTACGTCGAAAAGAGAGAGAGGTCAAGTGAGCTAAAATGTGGTCTGTATTTCTGATTATATCCAGACTAAGTATGAATTAAGTGTGTTAAATTAAATCTCAAAGTCAGTGGCTGGTCAGTAGATATCAGATAAAAGATTGTGGTCTGTGTTTTTAACCCCCACTGCTCCACCAAGGGTGTTTTTTTTCTAGGTCAACTTCAGGTTGAGCCTGAAACAGAGAAGACCCAGTGAGCTCACACCAGTGGGGAGACGTTCTGAGAAAGAATAAGAGTTTAGGAAACACTTTTATTGGTTGAGAAAATATGCAGGTTTATAGAGAGATGAGTAGTACACACAGTAACGCAGCCTCGGGCCTTTGCAGCTGTGGACACCACATGCTTTATTGACTCGTGTCCCCTGTCACTTTTGTCTCTCATATCTGTCCAGGTGTCATCATCCCTCTGAGCAGCACAGTGATAAAGACTTGGTGGTGGGGCAGCGCGGGGAAGTATTTACCAAAGTGAAGGATTATTCAAAAAATTGTTGCCTTTAAATAATTCATGGACATCAAAGGCCTTCCTCATTGAACCTCATGAATAAACCAAAGCCTCGGTCAAGCTCAGTGTTCCACAGCACAAGTTCACAACAGAGAAACCTGGGGAAAATATTTAAAGTTATTAAAATAAAACAGAAGTAGACAGAGGGAGGAGAGTAAGAGGAGCACAGTAAATAGGACAGCTCAGATCTCAGCCGTTCTTACTGAAGTAGACAGATCAAGTTGTTGAAACTCTTTAAGAGTCAAAAAAAGTTAAATGAAGCATGTTTAGATGTTTAAATGTCGACAATATAACCTGCAGCATAAATAGAAATGTGATGTCATAGACGGAGGACGCTAGAGAAAGAGAGCATCTGCATTACTGAGTCAGCTTTCTAAACTGAAGCGTATGTAAGGGAATGAAGGGCCTGACTGATGTAGCTGTTCCCTTGTTGACCATGACATCTTGTATTTCCTGGTGTCATTTTACGCTCCATTAGGGCTGCTGATGTTCATTAAAGATGACTGCCCTTCAGCAGATGTGGCACCGCAAACTAATTACAACTTTTACCAGCCAACACCCCCCCCCCCCACACACACACCCCCCACCCCCCACCCCAACCCTTGTCCTCTGTCATGTTGCCTCAAAAGAAAAAAAAACAAAAAGTGGCCCAGGATATCATCTGGGATTATGTCGCTCGGGTGTTTGGAAGTTTAGAAAAGAGTCGAAACACCTGAGCTCCAGTAAAAAAAAGTGAGTTCAACAAGTGTCAAGTGTCAAGTGCAGGAAACACTTCACTTGAGCAATGACCCTCAGTCCTGCTGCATCTGTTCTTCCAGTATATTATAGTACAGGCAGAATGTCCTCTTTTTAATTATTCATTATTAATTGCATCAAAGTTATAGGTTTGCAGAGACGCTTTCCTGCCATGGCTAGTCCATTATCTAATTTCCTGTATTCTCAATCAATTCCAGTCCCTCTCATGGATACTAATTTACCCACTTGGGATGAAAAACAATTATTGGAAGGTAAAATACTTCTTATTCTTATTCTTCCTGTAAACTGTTCAATGTTTTTATGGTTTTAGGGGATATTTTATGCTTTTATTTGACAGTTGAAAGTAGCGACAGGAAATGAAGGGAAGCGCTGGGGAATCACATGCAGTAAAAGCTGGACACAAATGGGTCGGTGTAGTTTGGGTTTTGTTTGTCATCTTGTGTGCTCAGGTTCGTTTTATTCTCAAGAGGAATGCAAACATGGCTAATGTCTCACCACTCCAGAAATGATGATGATTATGTGATTAATGGCCCAATTCTTTTAAGAAATGAAGTGTATTGAGTAACTTAAGAGTAAACAGCCATGACCTTGTGAGGCTGTACTTAAACATGGCAGTGTGTTTGAGCTAAATGCTAACACCAGTGTGCTAATAAGGTCACAATGACAATTCTAACATGCTGATGATTAGCAGGTATAATATTTACCATGTTTACCATCTTTAGTTTGCCAGTTTGCCAATTAGCACTTAACAAAAAAGTACAGCTGGAACTGATGGGAGTGTAGTTTTGCAGGTGTTTGGTCATAAACCATGCTGAATAGATAACATTTGAATCACAAACTTCACGGAGTCACTAGAGTCCAGATCACCAAAATCAATAGACTCTGTGGACTTTGAACGTCTGAAACAAACTTTACAGCATGAAATAGTTGATGAGTTATCTCAGTCTGTATCAAAGTGATGACAAAAGACGGACAAAACCGATCAGTCACTGGGAAATGGACAGGTCAACAGAGCTTCATCATTCTGTTGTTGTAAACCAAATTCTATCTGCGTCCAAACGTCTGTCTTTGGAAACTTTTCAGATTCTTTTCAGATGCACACATGCTGCATCACTTCTGGCACTAATGATATGCTGTAACCACACTCTACATGCCATTTCTTACAGAAAGGGAACAACTTTCCTCTGCGGGTCAGCATTGCATGAATCCTCCTCCCTCCGTCTCTCTTGCTCCCTGTTGTTAGCCCTGTACACATTTGCTGTCGTGTGTCTGACCCACTTTTTCCAGCCAGTACAAAAGATGGTTAACATGTGTCAGCTTGTGCAAACAAGTTCCCTGTACCTTTAAATACTCCTCTATTCATTTCCAGGATGAATAACCTTTTTTTTTTGAGCTTGCTGGTTTTTGCTTTTTGGTAAAGTCTGACTTTAAATTGGCCTATGACAAATACACAATAGTCATTGAATTAGTCAGCCTACTTCTGCTTAGTTATCACTTATATTGGTGTTTTATGTCACCATTTTCTGCTTCAGGATGAGGCTAACACAGATTGTATTCTTGGATTTTGTTTATTTGTGGGTTTTGGCAAAGGGTCTTGGGTCTTTCTGTGTGAGTTAACATTAGCAGTGCTAAACACCACTTGCCAAGTCTTATTATTAGTGGCACTAAAATTACTCATAGTGCAGCAGTTCAGTGGTGCCTCTTGCTTATTTTACCAGCAGAGAAAATATTTAGTAGTTTGAACCTTTGATCTAAATAGTCTCCACCATATATAGCAAGGTGGGTATAATTAACAACTATTTTCACCATGCTCCGGGGTGATCGGCCTCACTTGGCTTCAGGAAGTGTTAAACTGGATGTTATATATACAAATGTCCTTTGTAAGAGGCTGCACACACTAGCAAATATAGAACACTGCAGTATTTGGATTTAGCACAAGAGTGAAATCAATAGGATTCTGGACCCCCTACCCCCTCTCTCCCAGTCTTTCTGTGTGTGTCTTTCCCTCACACATGCTCTCTCCTCTTTCTCTCTCTCGCCATCTTCCTCAATGCCCCCCTCCCCACCACCACCTCACCCTCCTGATTGGAAGCAAAGCAGGCAGGCTCAGTTCCATGGGAGGGCCTCTCCACAGCAGATAATGGTCCATTCCACTCATTTTGGCTTCCTTTTATTTGTTCACATCAACATCAAAGCCTGTCCGCTTCCTCCGTTGGGGAGCAGGGCTTTAAGTCTTTGACTGATCTGCCTCGTTCACTCATACCGCTGCCCTGGTGATGTCCATCCCTCAACGCATGTGCGGCAAACACACACACATACAAAGGCGTTCACACATACATTCATGGACTCAAACACAGGAGAGAAGGAGCTAAATTGACACACATAGTGCATATAGACAAAGCCACACATACAAAACCATTATATGTGCTGTAACACATAAGAATGCATTAGTTTCTTCTCTGCATTAATTAATTAAATAAATAATTAATGGTTCAGGTATGGATACGCTGAGCAGTAATGAATTTACAGATTTCCAAACTTTTTAAAACCACAACAGTCCATCATGGTAAGATTTTGACAGTATTAAAGGTCCCATATAGTATAAAGGTAGATTTCCATGTCTTCTTTGATTATAAAGCAGGTGTAGGGTCTATATTAATACTGTGAAAGTATCAAAGCGCAGCCTGTATTCAGAAATTGAGCCTTAAAATGAGTCATCAGGATTTCTGTAACTTTGTGATGTCACGAAGCAGTCACCGCTCTCAGCCCCAAGTCCCGCCCACCCAGAACCACCATCCAACCTTGCAGGTTTTGGTTTCCCTGACTGTTTACCTGAAATCTGACGTATTTTTATTTGATCACTCAGAAAACAGTCAGCCAATCAGAATAGAGAGTCAGAGCCTCTTTGATTGGCTCACCGATCTGTTCTTACTAGAGCTCCAGAGAGAAGCCTGAGAGAGGAGATGAACAGATATATTGAGCTGGTTTTGGGTACTTAAAACCACAAATATATTTTCTTATGGATCAACACTTCAGATAAAACACAGGAAAAGTTTAAGATATGGGACCTTTAACTGAAATAATAGCATATTCCCAAGAACTCAGACAAAAGGAAGCCAGCACTGTTATTTCTGAGCAGATTTTTGAGCTTTAGCTAAACACTAATAATAAGAATTTTAGTTTTTCAGGTATTCTGGGTATTCTAGGACAAAACACACACACACACACACACACACACACACACACACACACACAACATCAATAATATATGTTTTTCATTTACTTGTCTTTATTACTTGAAGTATTCCAGATGTTTGCTGGTTATAAAGGGCTGTTTTGTCTTGAAGTGTTTCTTATTTGGACTGCGTTCGGTGTAAGTATTCGGCACCATTTTTTTTCATAGTTGCTCTTAAGGAATCCCATATCATATTTTAATTTTAAAATTTGATTGTTTGTTTTTCAAGCTTTAAACAGAATATCTCCAACATATATCAGTGACCTGATACGTCCTCACTGTCCTCACAGAGCACTGAGGTCATCCAGTCAGCTTTTCCTCTCCATCCCAAACAGTCATTTTTGCCATAAAGGTGACTGAGCTTTTTCTGTGGCTGGACCCAAGTTGTGGAATAGCCAAGGCTGAAATCCCACTTTTATTCTTTGGGTTCCTAGGTGTATGTGTGTGTGTTTTCTGTCATTTGCTGTGTGTTATTTGTAATTTACAGTACATAAGACCAACAACACTGTACAATACAGTAAGGTGTTGTTGCTCTATTATAGTAATAAACAACTACTTAAGCATACAAATCCCCTCTTGTGCCTCAAGTAAATGTTCTGAATATGGGTGTTTTATCATGAAACAAGCGTATTTCTTGGAGACTGTCAGCATAGCAAAATAATTTGACTTAAATTTCAAAGTAAGCTTGATAAGCTTGAATAACAGATAAAAACATGTGCTCCGCTTATCATCGTTGTCCCTGTGGTTGTTAAGTTCCCCTCCAGAAAGTGCTGTCCAAGGGCTTAATGGTATGAGAGGTCCATTCTTAAACTGCAATTCAATGCAACCCCCCTCTGCACGCACACACACACACACACACACACACACACACACACACACACACTCTTACACACTCATATGGATACAGGAGGCGCAATGGCACAAGATCAATTACTGATCAGAGGATGGGAGCTCCTTCTCTTGGTTTTCTTTAGAAGTCAGCCTCTCCAGTTCTCTCTTAATTGGCCCCTAATCTCTTCTTTTCTGAATTCTCGCCCTTCCTCTCTCTTACACTGGCTTTATTCTGTCTGTCTGGATATCTGTCCTCTCTCTGTCTTCCTTTCTCTCTCGGCCTGTTTCTTTTTGCCCGTTGTCTGACCACCCCCATCTCTTCCCCTGCGTCTCTTGACACTGCTCCTAATTACAAAACACACAGGGGCCATTAGCGCGGACCTCCAGCCGACGCCTGTCCCTTTATCCATTCATCCCCTCCCCTCTGTCACTATCTCTCCATCTATGCCCTCCGTCTTTCTCTGTTCTTGGTCAAAAGTCGTTTTGTGTGGGACCCGTTAGGCGAACAAAGGCAGTGGGATGCAGCGGTGCTCAGAAAGGTCACAGTGATGTACGGCCCTCGGCGCTGCCGCCAGGGTCAGGCCTGTCTCAATGGGGACGCACTTAACGCTCACACAGCCAACAGCATTATGGCATTTTGAAGGAAATGCATTTTGTCTTGGTTCTGCTTAAAGGGGAATACCACTCAATGTAAAAAAAATTAAAATGTTTTCTTACTGTCCAGTAAACTTCTCTGGTTTTCAAAAACTTGGACATTTTCCTTCAAGAGCTTAAAATCAAACATACAACATTTGTTTCAGCAGTGATTTAGCTTGTAAGGTTACAGAACAGAACTAAAGGTGTAAATGTTTCATGAAAGCCAAGAGACCAGTGCAAATTGGAAACATTCAGTAAACAAAAAAAGTACTCAGAGAGCTGTGATAGTCTAATATTTTTCCAGAACTACATCTCTAAAGATACAGCTAATATTCTGCTAAATATACTTTGGAGGGAAACGTAATTGCTGCCTGGAATATGTTCACTGATAATGTTGTTTTCCAATTCAGGAAGTGTCATGATGAGCAGTTCAGGGTAGATGGTGGGCATGCAAAGCACGTGAGACGGGAGTTTGCAGCCTGCATCCCAGATCAATAAATCCTCCTCACTAAACAACACACTGCATTGTTTTTCAGCTGTTTTCAGAACTGTTACAAATGACCATTGATAAAATGATTGAATTTAGACACAAAGACTGCTTGTTTAAGGTTAGAGAGCCTTTGGCATCATTATTTAAAGAAAGAAATTTTACTATTGACTGACTGAATGCTCCTGGCAGTCTCTCCATGTTAAAGTTACAGATACGTTTGACTTGATATGATTCTCGTGTTGCTGTCGTGGCAAGGTAATCACTGACCAGGAGGTGGTTGGGGTGGATGTTGCATACAAAGCATACAACTGTCACATCACAGACTGGGGTTTGTGTCCACGGTCCTATCTGTGGTTTGGTTTAGGAAACAAAGCACTTGTGAAAAGAGTCACTGTGAACTTCTTCTTTCCCAAATCTAAACCAAGTGCTGTGAGAGTCCAAACATAACCATAAAAGTCTAATGACACGCTACAAATTAATATTCTACTGCAAGATTGGGTTTTAGAACAACGTTTTTAAACAAAAATGTCCTCCGCCCAGACAACCGTTTTAGCTCTGCATCAGAAATGATATCTCTGATATCTCTATACTATCACACCTGAAAACACATACCACATGAGCGACTGTGGGTGTCTATGTCATTTTTTCCAAGGATGTGCGTTTCTGCCTGCTCATGGTTAGGGTTAGGGTTAGGGTCAACGCAGCCCTGAGGTTTCAAACTAAAACAGGGTCAGGATTTGTTCCCAAAAGGCTCCATTTTACGTTTTTGTGGACACCAAGCGTGAACGTAGCAAAAGAGATGCGTTTTGAAACTGAAACGTAGTAGTGTGAATGTGGAAACTATTATATGTAGAAATGTATTTACAACTTGCTGAATACGTAAATAAACATACCTAACATATCCTCATAATGTAATCAGTTAATCAAATTACTGTGGGCTCAAAAAGATTTTGAGCTTATAAAGTGATGTTCACTAATAATTCCAATGTTTGTAGTTCATCCACCTTTACAAGCCTATGAAATAAATCTGCATGAGGAAATCAAGTTTGCGCATGTGTAGAAAAGTGAAGTGCTTTTGTGAACATCTGTGTGCAGATGCAAAGCAGAAAACTGTGTGTAAAGCGCAGCGCTCAAAGTTCCCACACTGTGTGAAACATTTAATAAACTTTGACCCTATCTTCATGCCTGAATCTGACTGGACAACGACAGTCCAATCACAAAGCGGAGTCCAGTCAGAGGTCAGATGGTCCATTTGCCTGAAAGGTGTAGTAGATTTTCGAGATGAATGACGCCGCGGGCTTTTCTGCGACCCAGCTGAGTTTAATTATATTTGATGGTGCTGTAGAAAATAACGGTAAACATGTAACGTGCTGTTCCCCTGCGTTTGTGTGCACGTGCGCGTGTGCGCAAATGAAAAACATCCAAGTTTCCAAATTCCAAATACAAGCTCTCTCAGTCACACTGCTGGTGCCTTGTGTTTCTATGAAATTGTACAGCGTGTAGGAAGACAAGCTGTTTAAAGTGCTCACATCCATTGTCCTCTCTCTTGTGAATGGCTCTCTGTGTTGTGTGCTGTGTGAGTGATATTTGTGTTAGGCTGTACAGCTTGTATCGGGGCTCTGGAGGACCAGGAAAATTGAATCCCATTAGTGTTCCATTCAGCCTGTGTTTCTGGATATGTATACAGCGCTATCTGAGCCGCGAGACGCTCTACGGCATGTCTTGTACTCGGTGCATGAGTAGCATGTCAAACCAGCCAGGTACGTTGAAGAGAGCTCACTTGCATTACTGTACATTGTGTCTGGCTGTGTAGCGCTGATGCCGCAGCCTTGACCCCGCGTGCGCCGTGTGAGCCGCACATCCGTCGGGCTCCTGTTGTTATCCATTTGTCAGTCAGGATGCTGCGGCTCTTGGTCATTACAGCAATCACATGTTAGATTTATGCCACTGCCTGATGTTTCATGGCTTTATAAAAGGAGATGAAAGTGGATCTCGATGGTTGGAGAGAGAGAGAGAGAGAGAGAGATGGGGGGGTGAACAAGGAAAGAAGAAGAAAATGAGAGAGAATGAAAAAGAGGGAGAGTGAAGTCAGCGGCATCCTTAGCATGATGCCTTGTCATTAAATGAAAGCTTTTCATCGGCCCCTAATGAAAATTACTTTCTGCAGCTAAGTGATTGTTGTCTAAAAGAAGACGGAAACATAAGCAAATTTTTTTTTTTAAATTGGCATGGGTGACATTGGGAGCAGTTAGAGGCTAAACCAGGATTGACCCCCCCCATCCATACACACACACGCACACACACACACACACACACACACACACACACACACACATATATACAACCCCCACTCCAGCCTTACTCTGGTTTACCCGGCTCCAAACGGCAGATGGAAGGCTTCATTATTGCTGCAGCTCTGAGAATCACACACACACACACACACACACACACACACACAGAGAGAGAGATGCTACTAAACAATAAATAAATAAATCAAATAAAACCTCTGGTCATGCCCTGCCCTGTGTTCCCACCATTTATCATTACAAACACCTGTACAGTAGATGGAGATATGAAAGCTGTGACTCATAAATGTAGAGCACAGACACAGTCCTCCTCTGTACACACACACACACACACACACACACACACACATAGACAAACACAAACATGTAACTCTTGCAAGACAGCCATCACGCCATGTCTCTGCAATACCATAAGCTTGTTGGTTTTGTTTATTGTTTGTCTCCGGGCACTGGGAGGCCTTTTTACAAACACACACACACACACATACAAACACGTCATGTGCGCACGCACGCACGCACACACACACACATAAGCAGGCGCTCCAAATTGTTCGATTAAGTGGGTCATCCTCTCCTACAGTCTCTTGAAAGAGAAAAGAGCTTTTTTGTGCGTTTCTAGCCGAGAGGCAATCGCGCCCTTCCATGGTTTTGGCTGCACCTTTTAAGAGTATTTATGGAAATGACAGTACAGCACTCTGGAGGGCTGCATGCTGCTTGGTTGCTTAATGTGTGTGTGTGTGTGTGTGTGTGTGTTGTATGTCTATCCACGTGTGTGTAAGCACAGGGGGGTTTCAAAAGCTCACTTGTGTGAATACCAGCCAGTGTGTGTGTGTGTGTGTGAGTGAGAGAGAGAGAGAGAAAGGGTGTGTGTGGATGTGCGCGAGCACAGAAAATAATATGTATGTCCAAGTGTATGGTTTGTCATGACGGGAGGTTTATTATTTATATATTTATTTATTTATGTATTTTTGGGAGGATGAGCCAGGTCTGTGGACTTAGCTGTGACTCTGCTGCACATTTGGCGAGACTGCACAGAGAGGCCGACCTGTCCCTGAAAATGAAAGCCAAATATCTTACAGCCGATCCACTTTGGCTGTCTGAGAGAGTGAGAGAGAGAGAGAGAGAGCGAGAGAGAGAGAGAGCGAGAGAGACTGACAGGAAGGGAGAAAGAGAGAGAGAGAGAGCTCAAGTGTCCATCTCTTTCCATCTCCGTCTGTCTCTTTGGACAGCTCTGTGGCAGGCCAGTCGGATCAGACTCCCTTATCGTTGAGTATTTGGACTGATACGCCTCCAAGAGCCACAGCTGCAGAGGAAACGTTGACACTGCGTGAAATAAACAGGCTTCAAATTAAATGAGGGTGCATAAGTCATCAGACAGCATTCAGGCTTCTTGGTTGATGATGCATGTTAGATTTCTCTTGTTCGGTCAGTGGCTGAGGCACCTGAGATAGTCTAGTCTATTCAGTGTACAGTATAGCCAATACATTACCATAGCAACACAGAAGGCGCTGTTAACGTCTGTTTCTGTGTCGTCTCATAGAATAAATACTGGACAGTGTGTCACAATAACACGTTGAATTGAATTTTTGGTCTATTTAAATGGTCACTTTATTTAATTCAGTTGTGTTATTGTGTTATATCCTACATCATCATGGTGAGATACTTTTGACTGTCTTTCTTTATATATTCAGCTGGACATTCTTCCTTATAACATTTCTTCATTTTTCTATAATATTCTCATACTTAAAAATGAACTTTTTATCTATTTTTTACAATGAGAGCTAATGGGGTCGTAATCTAATCTTGCCCTTTTTTTTAACACTTTGTACAAACTTTGAACACATCACAACTTGTGGCACAACCAATC
This sequence comes from Seriola aureovittata, assembly GCF_021018895.1. Taxonomy (NCBI): domain Eukaryota; kingdom Metazoa; phylum Chordata; class Actinopteri; order Carangiformes; family Carangidae; genus Seriola; species Seriola aureovittata. Next base: position 5,682,650 of record NC_079382.1, read on the forward strand.
AGGATTTGATATGCAAATGAGCTGTGTCCAATTAAACTGATGTGATTTATTTTCAGTATTTGTACTCCACTCAAAATGTAATTAACTACTTGGGTTCTCCTCTAACATTTTCTGCATGTTATTCCGCATGTATGCCGATCACACACTGCACACAGCTAATCTTTGCAAATAATGCTCTCCTGTACTTATAGAAATGATACTAGGTGTGACCTTGATCACATCATTTCAAATTTGATAACATCACAGAGAGATTTACTTTATTCTTTGTCTATCAGCTTCTGCAGAGCTGTTACATTTGTGTATCCAATATTTTCATTTCTGAATAGCCCCTTTATTGTCCTTATGAGTTGCATCGAGACACAATAGTGCCCTTCAACTCTTCATTCAAAAATCAAGTGGTTTTTACATGTCTTACTGGAATGTCTGAGTACACTTTATTTTGTAATTTGTCCTCTTTGAAGGTGCTACACACAGCCCAGACATCATTACCATGAAAGGTTTTAAAAATCATATCATCACCTCTTTGTCGTTTTGAAAATATCAGGACTAATCCATCACTTGCCCCGGTGACAGGACAGATGAATTTCATCCTGGCCAGTTTGTCAGAAGTGGACAACAACACAGGTGGTAAAGTGACAGAGATGTATTGGCCCTGCTGAAAAGTACTGATGCATATTATAGGTGTTTAGTCTCTTGTCTGCCCTATAGGTCCAAAATAATTTCCCATTGGAGTCTTTCTGCGTTTTACGCTGTAATATAACAAGAAGGTTGAGAGAAACAGGTTCTTAAGGGTCTTAACTTCTATATTCTATAGAGTAGAAATTGCGTTTACATTTGTGCCTTTTTTCAAAAATTCTAAAGAATTTGGTGTCCCTCAGTTAGTACTATAAATGAACACATCATAGCCGCCAGTAATTCACGCCACTTAATGGTATCCTGCAGCGTTTTTTTTTATACACAATGCATGCGCACATGGACGCACGTGCACGTAAACAAATGTGATGACGAGATCCACGTTCCTGCCAAAATGTTCATGCTATTCCATTAATCTACAGTTGGCGGTGGAAATGTTCCAAGATACATACCAGATGTAAGGAGGAGGAAAACTGCAAGATTGCAAATATGGATGTAAACAATTATCATTATCACTGATTGATATAACTATAAAAAAAAAATGTATTTACAAAAACAACTCAGGGTACCTTTAAATTCTACATACAGGGCCTTTAAGTTTAAGTTGCCTTCAAACAGAGTAGATGATATGAAATTATCTCACAATGTCGTTAATGTAAAAATGAGAGTGAAACATTTTTTTTTACAAAAGGTACTTCTGCTGTATTGTGTTTGTTTGTTGGGGATTGCAACTGCTAAACCCTTGTGGGTGACTTTATTGTTTACTAGGAACAAAAGTAGGTGGTCACAATGTAGGTGGTTTCATCCTATCATAGGAGAAATATTTACACAACAGTACCACACTATGAAACAACTTATTTTAGAACAAAAGGCCAGTGGAGTGGGACATTAATGTATATCATGGCATACAGGGATACCAGAGTAAAGTTGTGTGTGTATGTATGTATGTATGTATGTGTGTGTGTGTGTGTGTGTGTGTGTGTGTGTGTGTGTGCGCTATGCATACCTTTGGAGCTTACGTCTGGACTACAGCAGCAAGGTTGACATGAAGCTGAGAAGGAGTGTGAAGGGCACAGCACCTCAGGAGGAATGACACAACACACGCACACATGCGCGCACACACACACACACACACACACACACACACACACACACACACACACACACACACACAAATACATACAGTACACACAAATACACCTCTCCTTTCTTTTCTTCTCTCTCTTCGATGACTCATCCCACCCTGGGACAGCGAGTGAGGGAGAGGGAGGGAGGGAGGAGAACAAGAGAGGAGAAGGATGGGAGAGTGTGAGAGGCGACACAACAGTGAAGAGAAAAATGCTGGTTTATGGATTCACAGAGAAGACATATGGCATAAAGCATTTCCTTATTGACCTTTTATTTCAATGCTATGCTAATCCGATTGTGTGTATCATTGTAAAAGTTATTCACAGCTGTTTATTCCCAGCAAACATTATGCAAGCATTGTGATTCTCTCTATTCCCACACGGAGTCTCACAGATGATTTTGTTTTAAAACACTTTCCCTTTTTTTTTCCTCTTTTTCTTTTTTTTTTTTTGCGTTGTGGCGGTTCAGCTAGAAACAACGGAAACCCTCCTAACCAGCTCAGCAACATGCTGAGCTTTGCTCCAGTCTGCCCTGCCGCTCTGCTGTGCTCATTTGATGGTATCTGTTAGAGAGATCCCAAACTTCTTAGGCGTTCCAAGTCTGTATCACTGTGCATCACAGACTGTAGACCCAATGCTTAGCTCTCTCCAAATCCCATAGTCTCTAATGTCTTTATCTTATGGTGCGAGGGTATTTGAGGAGGTAGATAGACTCCTGAGAAGCCTGGGATGTTGTCACAAGAGGTGATTATACTGCATTGAAGGAGGTACACTATTGAGCCGGCTGTATTGCTGAGGATAAGGGTGTATTGCTGAGGATATGTCTGTATTGCTGACTGTTGCAAAGCCCAGAGATGAGTGGTCAGGTCCCGTGTGCCTGTAGAGCAACATACAGCATGTGCCCCTACTGCACCATTATTCCATCCTTACTGACCTCGGGTTGCTTTGGTTAGATATATCATCTGATAAATGAAAGGTACCATATCTGACTTAGTTAGGATTACTGAGAGTAAAATGGATATGGTTGGTGGATATGGCTATACAGTGTTGTGTCGCTCATGTAATGATACAGCAAGGTTCAAAATTTGCTTCAAACTATATCCAAAATGGATATTGGAATGGAAAGTTAAACCCTGAACTGCTCATTCAGTGTAAAAGCATTAACTAAATGGATTCAAGATAGCAAAGATCAATTTCCTCATCAGTGTTTACTGCAGCGTGTCATTCCATACTGTGCAATTTTACGTAGAAAATGATGGTTTCAGCTTAATGCTCATTCTCCTCCTTTTGGTCATTTTTACTGCTCTCACTTTGCGCCGCAGAAATGGCAGTGGGATTCGTTGTGATGCTAGATTGCCTCAGATAATGCAATGTTCTCAGGCCAAGCATAGGTGTGTGTGTGTGTGTGTGTGTGTGTGTGTGTGTGTGTGTGTGTGTCTGTGTCTGTGTCTGTGTGTGTGTCTGTGTGTGTGTGTGTGTCTGTCTGTGTCTGTGTGCGTGTGTGTCTGTGTGTCTGTCTGTGTGTGTGTGTCTGTGTCTGTCTGTGTGTGTGTGTGTGTGTGTCTGTGTGCGTGTGTGTGCTCGTGTGTCTGTGTGTGTGTCTGTGTGTGTGGTGTGCGGGCCTGCCTGTCTGCCTCTGAGGGGAACGTCTCTGCCCAGAGATCCAAACTGATCCCCAAAAAAGTCCAACAGCAAGCCCAGACAAGCCCTCGCAGCGTGCTGCCAAACAAACCCTCCAGAGGTCTTGGTGTGATTACTGGACCCCAATACAAATCATTCGCAGCATCCTGACTGAAAATTTATTTCCAGTGATTTCTTAAATTATATGCAAGAAATGAGTGATAATTGGTAAAAGTGTCAATGGAGCAACATGGTCAAAAACCAAAGTTATGATGTTCCCACTAACTTTGCACCGCAGACACACCACAAAGTGGCACAGTGGGTGTAGAGGCTTGGAAAGACGGCAAAGACGCTAACCAATCAACATTGATGCTCAAGCTTCTTTCTGGTTTTACTCTATTGTGCCATTTACTCCTCATGTGGCTTTTTGTTCTGTGGGGTTCACATTATTTTATTCAGTAATGTGTTGTAGATGAGAGGCCGGGAAAAAGCTGTCATTGCTAGTTAGCTGGGTACAGGTATTTGGCTGGAGCCGCCAGACCTATGAGCGTGAGTGAGCGAGTGAGTGAGTGAATGAGTGAGTGGAGTGATCGAGTTACACCACTGGTCAGCCGAATGCCATGTGACCGAGTCATGAAATTACATCATTGGTCAGCTGGCCAAGTGTTGGAGTTTCCCCACAGGCTGTTGTTCTTTCAAAATGTTTCTATCAGGGTTGCATTAACAGCTTGTAATGTTTCTAACTTAGCACATTTCTCACTAGATTTAGAGACTTTTTTCAAAAGAGCACCTCACAACAAGTCTTTTTGGACAAACCTTAGCTACTTTCTGCAGAAGAGAGAGACCAGCAGGGGCTAAAGTGATCGATTCGATTAATAAGTAAAAAAATCTAAAATGTCTTAAATGAGACTGACACAGAGATGAGTAGATACACATACATACACATCCTCAGGAGAGAAGCCCCTCCCAGCAGACACAAGTAGATGGTCCTTTTAACTTCATTGTTGCAGAAGAAGCACCGCCTCACTTGTAAACATAAAAAGCTCTATGTTATAAATTCATGAGGTTGTTATAAAGATCAGTTCTATGTGTGATTTTAAAAAAGAAGCAGAGGAACACAGTTGCTTGTTGACCGGCACAGAGAAATGTGAACAGCCAGGCTACTGCTCGCATGACACAGAGTCGGACTGGTCACTATTTCAAACTTGTTCCACTGTGTGACAACAGAAACAGAAAAACGTGTAAATGAGAACAGCTTTATTGGGAAGCCAGCTGTATTAAATTACTGTGTATGTGAACACAGAGAGTAGGAGAGACTCCGCAAACACAAAGAGCTGAAACCAGCTGACACTGGGCTCAATGAAAACACAACATGATGATGTCAGTTGTTTACAGTGGCTCCACACAAGTTTTCAACTAAGTCCTCAATTTTGTAAATTGACCATACACCATTTTGACCTAGTCTTGTTTACCTACACGCATACCTAATCATGTGAGCTTGGATGCTGATGGGACAAAAAGTGAACACAGTTTATTCATGAGTTGTATTTCTAACACAGTCTCATAACCATTTGAAATTTCTTCCTGGAGGAGTTTCTACTTCAACAGATGAGGGTTAAATAATGATGCAATACAGCTAATAAACAACAATAGTCTCCTCCATTTCAGACTCTCTGGCCCCGAGTACTGTGGAGACAATTTATTCTAGTGTTGCAAAGTGTGAAGATTTATTTTGGGCACCCCCGGTTCCAGAGGTAAAAATCCCATTCTGGTTGAATAATAAGTCCAAAAGATGAAAAACCTCTGAAAAAATCTCTGTTTATAAAGTCGAAGGAACAGGACATGTATACGCAAGCAACTCATGTTAAATCCCAAGGTCCATTTCCACAAGTAATGTCCAATCACAGAGCTTAGAAATCTGTTATATATCCTGACAGCAGTGGACGGAAGCTAAACTGACAGCAAGGGCAGCTGTGGCTCTTGGGTTTTGTAGTATTTAGAGGAGTCCACCATGCCAAACTCAGGGACAAAACCTGATTTCTTAGAAAAAAAGTTTAAATAATGGTAATACAGAATGGGGAAAAACACTTCCGGTATCTCCACTCAAAGTGAAAGATTGACGGGGACTCACTATAACTCCATGAGCAAATCCACTCATGACTGATCTTACTGAAATTTTGCTCTGTTTTATTTTGAAAAAAGCACAATCTGACGGTTTTTGTTTTGTGTCTGGTCTATTATTAAAAAAATGAATCCTCGCTTATATTAGTGAGGGGGAAAAAAGTTCCTTTGTGATTGTAGAATTATAAATTCCTGGCAGGACTAGACAGCCAGCGGCTTGGAGTCAGCATACAGAGAGCTCCAGCCTAGCCAGCTGCTGAGAGCTGCCATCCCCAGAAACGGAGACCTTGGCAGGGGACGGTGTTGAGACACACTGGGTCCCCTCCTCCAGCCTGGAGCCCTGTGAGTTCTGCTCAGTGGAGGAGGGAAGAGAGCCCAGCCCAACAGGAGGCTTTGCTTGTCAGGCCCTGAGCATGTTGAGTGTGTACTTGTCGGTGTGTGTAAGTTTGTGTGTCACTTTGTCTGCACCGGCGCGTGCAGTGTTGTGCTTATGTGTGCAAGCGCAGCACTGACTCCAGCTGCAGCGAGATTTATAATGTTGCACGCATGTGCGAGTGTGAATGTGGATTTTGTCACCCACTGGGCCTCACACATTCCAAAATAAACGGCTCCCACCGAGGATTACTATCGATCCGTGTGGAGCACTCAACTGCATTTGGAAAAGGAGAGCGTACAACTTCCTCTCTCTCTCTCTCTCTCTCTCTGTTAGCCCGGCCTGTCTTCTGAGGAATGTAATGTGTCTGCAGAAAAAGTGTAAGGAGTGATTTGGAAACACAGCCCACTACAATGACAAACCACTGCTAGCTGTCTTTCAGACATGTGAGATAAAGTGTGTGTGTGTGTGTGTGTGTGTGTGTGTGTGTGTGTGTGTGTGTGTGTGTGTGTGTGTGTGTGTGTGTGTGTGTGTGTGTGTGTGTGTGTGTGTGTGAGAGAGAGAGAGTGTGAGTGTGTGTATGTGTGTGTGTGTGTGTGTGTGTGAGAGTGTGTGAGAGTGTGAGAGAGGAGACAGGGAGACTCTTACACTTCCCTCTCATTTATTTTCCCTCTCTGAAGTAAGTGAAAATCTTTTGCTTGTCAGACTTGAGGGAGAGACGGGGTGAGAAAAAAAGAGACAGTGAAAAGCGGAGAAACACACATGGAGAGACAGAGCGGAGAAAAGAAATAAAGAGGCTGTGTGATTGACAGCCAATACGCCTGCCTGTTTCCTGTCACACACATGATTGCTGACCCACCCCTCTGCCCGGCTGACGCCCCTGGGTAGACAGGCCAAGATGGCAGCCCCATTTAAAGAATGAAGGATCATGAATGGATGGACTCTTTCGAGACCCTTCACTGTCTGTGAGCCGTTAGTGTGCCGGTGTGCGTGTATATACAGTAAGCGCATATTCTGAGTGCGTAAGAGATTGACTGATTCCGAGGTATAACCAGTTGCACCTTGTTGCTTTTGGCCATAATCCCTGCAGTCTATTTGTTTAAGCATGTAAAGTCCAGCTGGGTCCTACTGACATAACTGCAACACAAAAGCTTAGTCATTTTAATCAAGTAGTACTTTATTGCTAGGACATCATTGCCATACACTCAGGAAGTATTTTGTCAGTGCATCAAACACATACATAGAAACCTAATAAATGACACATAATGAATATATATGGGATATAATGAGTATATCCCATGTTGGACCGTTCCTATCAGATGAATGAGGTTGAGGTTGTTGGTTATTTATTTACAACTTGACTTATTTTGCATTGTTTTTTATCAGTTTCGATAACATAACATTGTACTCTGATGTCTGACAGGAAAAGGAACACAAGCAGTCAGATGATGAGACACGTACACAAGTTGACAATGGAGCCAGATGGTCTGAACCACTTTATTTTGAGGTAGAACTGACAGTGAGGGAACCAGTGTGTAATAATCCCTAATTGCACAGAAAACAGAAGGTCAAAGTTGAAGCAGGAAGTGGGTCTGTGAACTTTATTTGCTGTGTACCATAATATCATTGCCCACGAAAATAATGTCCAAAACTAAATTTTCCAGATAGAAACTTGGTGGCCTTCAATTGTAGTATGAGTGGTTCATTCCGCTCATTACAGAAGCTGATTTTTAGCCCAAATTGGCCCAAGTCTGAACTCCAGAACCTATCTAGATCTGGTACATGCAATCACTCAGATCAGGGCCACCTGCTACAAATAAACTTTAAGCACCTTTGGGATCAGTTAGGGCATGGTGATCTGGTTGGAAGTCTTTGGTAATATGTACAAGTGGGTTACTATAGTAAACCTAAGCTAACCCTGTTGCTGCTATAGGAAACTGTGTTCACCCTTTCAAACTAAAGCTGAGCAGTGTCAGACTTGTGCAACACTGGAGTCATCAGCAGGGCAGCAGACCCATTCACGCTAACGGTGAACACACATTAAAGGAGTAACATAACTACCATCAAATGAACTAGATCACACGCACTATTTTTGTTTACATTCACTATACTCGTCATCAAGATTTATTTAGATTTTCACACTCTAAACATACCAGATTACCAGATAAAGAGGCCTGATTTCTTTAAAAATGGGAACTTGTTTTTTTAAGTAGATTGACAGCTAAGCCAGTTACAGTTTATCTTGTCACTTGTTGCCCATATAAAATCATATATCTGAACTTAACCATGCTACGTGAACTCTGTCTCGCTCTTTCACTGCAACTGTGTGTTGTCTGAAGTTCCTCCTCAGGCCTCCTGTTGTATTTTTTTCTTTCTCATTTTGCCTTCTCTCCTCTCCTGTCCTCTCCTCTTCCACCTTCCCTTTCCTCCTCCTCCTCATCTCCTCTCTTATCATCTCCTCTTCCCCCTTCCCTCTCCTCTCCTCTCCTCTTCCTCCTTCCCTCTCCTCTCCTCTCCTCTTCTTCCTTCCCTCTCCTCTCCTCTCCTCTCCTCAGTTGTTTCTGGGACTCAGAGATAGGATCTCCCTCAACAGCAAACTTTGGAAGACATCTTAAAGATCCCCACTGTCACTTCAGCTTAATGCAGCCCTCTGGGCTTGCAGTACAAACTCACACACATACACGTACACACATGCCCCCCACCCCACCTCCTCACCCCCCCACCCCCCCCCCAGTAATAACAGGGGCAGGGAGAAGCAGCCTGGAATTGAGGACTTGTAAACACACTTCATTCTCTAACAATTCCCTTTGATCTTTATAAAACAAAACAGTTTCCTTGGTGTATTTCGTGCTTCCATCTCTCAACGTGAGCACGCTGCGTTGCACTTTTCCCACTTCGATTTCCCCACCCATAAATAAAATGAGAGCACATTTGGATTTCCTGACTGTGGCTTTCAGTAGGCTGATCACTGCCACGTCTGTCAGATCCATTAATTCATAAGTGTGCAAGCAAGTTCTGCTTAACTGTTTCTTGAGGCAACATGTTTACATCTCAAAGCAGTCCATTTGCATATCCAATCAAATTAGGTTTATTTTTAGCAACATGCCAGGATGGCAGACATGCATTACTTATGTTTTTGAAGCGTTTAAATGGATCAGCACACTTTCCTTTTACCCCAAACAGCAGTCAGCAAAACTTCCTTCTGCAAGGCCAGGCAGCGCTGCACTGGCTGTTTAACTAAGAACAAGTTCAAGCTTTCCTGTTAAGGGCTCCCACTTCCTGTGTTCACAGAAAAAAAAATCATGTCCTTCAGTTTCTGGATCCCATGGTCCATAATGAACTGATCTCTGTCTCCCATAGGCGGGCCGTTGCTATGGCAACCTGATGACGCTCTGAGAAAGGACGGGAGGGAGAAGAGGGAGGGAGGGGAAGGCAGACGAGGAAGAAGGTAGCTGCACCAAAGATTGAGTATGTTCGATGAGATGACTCACTCCATTAGCAAAATATGCGTATGCCATCTCTCACATTTTTTTTTAAACCTGTGTCTCACACAAGTGATGCAGTTTAGAAATTTGATTTGGAGGTGGGGGGTGGGGGGTGGGGGGAGGGGGGTGTATGTGGTGGGAAAGAGGCTGCAAGATTTTCACACACAATATAAAGGAATCAGATTTAAAAGCTCCTCGGTCAGAGTCCGACTTCACCACAGACAACATGAAATTATGATTTATGGTCTTGAACAAACAGGTGAGACGGAGCTCAGACTCGATCATGTACAGAGGACACGTCCCCTCCATCCTCCATCTATTACAGCTCCTACACCCTTGCATGGCTCTCAGCCTCTGCTTCTGCCCTGCTGTTGCCATAGCGACCACCGGGGTAAAGACTCAAAACAACTTACTGACAAAAAAAAAAAAAAAGGAAAAAAAAGAAATCTACTACCTTTGGATGTTAACTTGTTAACTGCTCTAAATGAGCCTCCTCACATGGCTGAAACATCAGCTATCTGTGGCACTGCACAATTATCTCAAGAAAGCCAATAGCAGGTAAGTTTGTTTGCTCTGCAAATTTCTGCCTTGATGTAATTTGCAATTATGGTTGTGCTACCTGGAAATTTATGTGCTTCCAATTTATAATTTTTCGATACTGAAAATATATTTGCAATTTCTTTGGGATTTAAAAAGAAAATCATTTTCTCCACTTACTCAACTGATGATTGTGTTGATATAGTGTTCTTTTGTGTGTGTGTGTGTGTGTGTGTGTGTGTGTGTGTGTGTGTGTGCGTGCGTGTGTGTGTGCGCGTGCGCGCATGGCATATCCCAAAATAGATTTTCCTAAAGCCACTGGGATAAAATTTGTGGTGAATCACATTTTTGGTGATTGTGTTGTTTTTTTCCCAGCGTTTTTAATTTATAATTTATAATAATACATTATTATAGACCATACATGCTTACAAGCAAAATTAAAGATGCACTAATGCCAGAAAATTTGTCCTTTTGTGCCAAGCCACTGAGTGAATCGTCTTGTCAAAACCATAAACGATCTTTGGCTGTGCCTTCCGTACACAATAGCATTCTTTCAGTGAACACAGCTCGCGCTAGGACCCAGGTCGGGCGCCGGGGGAAGTCCTCTGCTGCTGGCGGGGCAAGGCAGAGCACAGAAACACACGCATCCCCGCACACACACACACACACACAAACACACACATACACACACTCACCGAGCTCTTCTCCGACAGAGGAGAGAGAGAGAGAGAGCGCAGAGAGGGATAAACAGGGAGAGAGAGGGAGAGAGAGAGACTATAGGAACGCAGCGGCTTGTGTGCGTGTGTGTGTGTGTGTGTGTGTAGGTACGCTCGCTCGGTGGTAGAAGCGACTGGCGGGGCGGATATGGAGGGGCTCGGGAAAAACGCTGGGAACTGACCGAGCACCAAGACGAAGAGGGAGAGAGAGAGAGAGAGAGAGAGAGAGAAGAAGGACGGACGGACAGCACGGAAGGAAGGAAGGAAAGGAGGAGAGGAGGAGAGAGAGAAGTCTGACAGAGGAGAGGAAGAGTGTGAAGAAGGGGCTCGCCTGGAACACAGAAGGATCCTAAGGTGACTTTATGGGTCTTTCATGGCTGTATGCAGCTCTGGCAGAGGTGTGTGTGTGTGTTGTGTGTGTGTGTGTGTGTGTGCGGGGTGTTGACATATGCTGCATGGCTCCTTACTTAAAGGGAATAGTGGAGGTGTGTGTGTGTGTGTGTGTTTGGGGGGGGGGCACATGCGTGTGTGACAGTGTAAGTGTGCCTGTAGCCTATATATACATTGTTGTGTGTGTGTATGTGTGTGTGCTTGTGTGTGAGAGAGAGAGTTTTAAGGGTTGTTTTTCCACAAGCTAAAAAGGGGGCCAAAGTGTGTAAGCGAGCTGAGCTGACCACTGTAAACTGGAGTGAAGGGATCAAAAGGAGTGGATACTTTTTAGGGAACAGCGTGATCCCATTCCAACACACACACACACACACACACTTCTCAAGTAGGCTACTTTAAGTTGAGCTAGAGAAAATGGGGGGATAACACTCCCTTTTAAGAAGGCAGAGTCTCTTTTACCCCCCCCTCTCACCGTGTGTGTGTGTGTGTGTGTGTGTGTGTGTGTTCAGGAGTTTTTAGTGCAGCAGGTAACACACACACAGTCATTGCTTGGAGGTTGCAAAAGCAGCACTGAATGAATTTTCTGTTTTCCCAAAGCTTGGCTGACACTGAATGAGGCTGGATAAGTAGTAGCAGCTTCTATATGTGTGTGAGAGTGCGTGTGTGTGCGCGCATGTGTGTGTGTGCCATAGACGGCAAACAGGTTGAGAGAGGCAGATCTGATCAGACGCACAGCAACAGAGGAGAGAGCGTGGCACAGGCTGAGCAGCAGCACATTGGATTACACACAGACGAATACACACACACGCACGCACACACACACACACACACACACACACACACACACACACACACACACACACAGGCGAGCTCCGTGGCCAGGAGAACAGCTGGGAGAAATGTGTGTGTGTCAGTGCCTGTGAGCGTTTCACTTAATGCATGCGTCTGTCTTTGCACGTGCAGGACTGTTTGCTTTTGTATTATCTTTTGCTACTATGTGTGTGTGTGTGTGTGTGTGTGTAAGGTTGTGTAAATATGTATGTGCAGGGGAAGAATGTTCTGTCGTCTCTTCAGACAGACGGCGTGTGTGTCTACCTCCATCTCCCCCTGGTCTGGAGACAGGAGGTGGAGGATGGGGTGTGTGTGTGTGTGTGTGTGTGTGTGTGTGTGTGTGTGTGTGTGTGTGTGTGTGTGGAGGGAGGTAAAGCGATCAGATGACCGAGAATAAGGCAGATGAGAAGATTAATCCAGTAGTGAGAGATAAAACGGAGACGAAGGAAAGGGAAGGGAAAAGGATGATGGAGATTTTAGGACAGGAGGAGGAGGAGGAGAAATGGAAAGAAAGCAGAGGAGATGGAGTGAAGGAGACGGAGGCTGACATGCTCTCTCCAGGAGTGCTCAGAGTGCTGCTCATTCATAATTCACCTCCATGGCAAACGTTCATTCACATATTGACCCCCCATGGCTGCGCTCAATGGAGTTCTCGCCCCTCCACCTCTCCCTGTCTCTCAATGGACACCCCTGTGGCGCGACGTTCAGTTAGCCCACTTCTTTTTCACTTGGGAGACAGTTGAGGCTCTCGCAGAAAGCCCACACTGTTTTTGTCTGTTATGGCTCCTTTGACAACAGAAGTTTTTCAATAGGACTCTCTGATGAAAAAAAATTGAATTGTGTAAATTGAATATTGAATTCAGGCTCCACCCCAGACACAGATAATTGGTAAGGATGACTAGGGCTCTCAGTACAACTGTTGTTAGTCTCATTCCCTCAACACAGCTCAAACAGTCCATAATGGATCTATAATTCATGCGCGAATGAGTTGAACAGTCTGGGTTTTGAATAAAAGCATCAGACAGTTTTCTTCATGATTTATTCCGGATAAATACTCAAAAATGGCCATTTAAATATTTCTCATTGTATTAGCCGTGCCTGGAGCTACACTATAACCTACTGCTGCGCTGTGGTCAGCTGTGGCCCATGAGCCATATGGCACCGTGTCGAAAATGCACAGTCAGAAAAAAAGTGTACTGCAGAGGTAGCACAGAACATTTAGTACTAAAAGGTAAACACTAAGAAGTGCAGCTTATCAGCAAAAGTGGTAAAAAAAAATAGCCCCACAACTTTAGTTTTACAGGTATGATGGACTTGTAGTGTGTTTACTCAGCGAGAAGAGGACCCCGACAGTACATTGTTGACATTGTGTGCTGGAATGTCACCACTAAAATCTTCATGACCTTTTGTTGTACGCTCACACAGTACATTAAGTTGTGTTCTCCAGAGACGCAGTAATGTAAAGACATTAACAGCAAGAATGAGACACTCACTACAGTAAATCATGGTGCTGCAACTTCCATTGTGAAGGGTTTGATTCCCACAAGCAGACTAAAAATAGTTAAACTAATTAAAGGCATCGTTCACACCCACCCCAAAAAAAAAAAGATTAAAGCAACCTCAGTCATTAACTGTTCATCTGGCTCAGTGAAAACTTGACTAAAGATTGCATGAAAATAACACACAGAAAATAACCTTGTACTTCCATCTCTGCCTTTTTCTAAACTATCATTAACACAAAAACACAAAAGAGTATTGCGAAGAGCTAATGCTAATGCCTGTGGAAGGCACCATTGGGCTACTTTTCATTAGTCTTTCCTTCGTTAGCCGTGCTAATTTGTCTGCTTGTGTCGTAAGAAGGTAATCAGTGAGGAAGTGCGACATTTTTTATTGTCCTTGAAAAAGTAGCAAAACACACACATATGGTGGAAACACGTTTATACATAAGTTACTCACCTGTTGCGCAACAAAAACTTCCACCACATCTGTTCAGAGTGACTAGTTGGAGAAATGTGAGATTCTTAAGAGCTCAATAAGTAATAGCCCGGACAAAAATGGTCAATATCTGTAATCAGTTCCTACTGAAATGAATCCATTGTAGCCTTAAATACAATGTCATGAAACATCATCAAACCCACAGCCAGTGTGGTCGGTAGAATATCAGCCTGTTGATGAGCCTGAATTTCATTTTGTGTTACATAAACTATTCAACTTGACATTGTATTGATCTTAACACTTAAGAAGAATTATTGTAGTTTACATTGCACAACCAATCAGTTGTGAGTGGCCTTTCTGTCCTCAGTTAACACTGAAGCTGTGGTAGCGGTTGTTGGTAGTAAACTTTTTCATGACAAAGAAATATGCTGGTTTAAGAGTTGGTATTTCTTTGACTTACATCAACCTGTACCTCTGCATCCGTCTCATCACTTGTCACCATTTTTATGTGACTATTTTTCATGGATGTAGCAAGGTAGCTAGCTAGCTATGTAGCAAGACAACTTGCTCACTATCTTGACTACAAGCTCTGACCAGGCTTCAACTGGCTGAGATACCAGTCAGTGGGCACAACACCAGATTTGAATCGTCAATAGCAGTCACATGGCTGTAAATGCTGGCAGATTAGTTAACTAGTGGTAGCGCTTGCTTGACTACTTCACATGACCTTTGCCTTGTAGGCCACAGCATAATGTGTCTTAACCACAATGCCACGGGACTTCCCCCCCAAAATGTTTTTATTCACTGAAATTTATCCAAAAAGCCTTTGCAGCATAACCCAGTGTAATTTAGAAATTACACTATGGGTTCAAAAGCCTTGTATTTAACTCCTTAATGTACATTTTTTTATTCACACCTAACAGCACCCTCAAATGCTGAAATGTCTTCTCAGATGATGCTCTAAACTCAGATATGAACTGTGTTGACTTTCAAAACACTGACAGTGAGCTGGGAACAAATTTTAGGATTATGCACAATAACAAACAGAGTGTATCTTCAATGCTTTTGCTTCACTGTTCACTTTGGTTTACTTGGTATTGAGAGTATTTTGTCATAATTAGCATATGAATTCTTGAGTCATGGCCAAAAATTTTTTTTAAAGTCACAGTGACCTTGACCTTTGACCTTTGACCACTGAAATCTAATCACTTCATCCTGTGCCGGATGAAATGAAATTCCCTCCAGGCTTTCCTGATCAATCACGCTGCCAAGACTGGGACGGACCTGAGGTCACAGTGACCTTGACCTTTGACCTTTGACTACCAAAATGTACTCAGTTCATCCTCGAGTCCAAGTGAACCTTTATACCAAATCTGAGGAAATTCCCTTAAGGCGTCCCTGAGATATCGCGTTCTCGAGAATGGGACAGATGAACTGCTGTTGCTATGTTCTGTTAATTAGAACTAAGAAGAAGAAGAGTGATGTGTTTAGTTGTCATTCATTTTTTTTCACTCACATGATTCGGTAATGACTTAGTTTGCAGTGAATTATTTAATTTCTGCCTGTTTTGGTAGGTGAACTGTGCCTTTCATGTGCTGCGTAATGTGTTAAAACTGCTGGAGAGTTAAAAGCAGGTTTTAAAATTGCAGTGGAAACACAGCCGGCCTAAGTGGCCAAGATGGCTTAGAAGAATAATGCTCCTCTGTATCCCCCAGGTTATAATTGTCTTCAATAGGCCTCCTGCTGATTTGAAATGGACTCATTGTCCACAGTGCTGGGCACCTCAGCTCAATTAGCCTCCGTCTACTTAGTCGTGCTGAGCTATTGCTGGTCGCATCCTCACACAGTGGCACACAAGTGCATGCGCATAAATACACACCGACACATACAGAGCAGTGCTCACACACACATATGTGCATCAGGCATTGAAAGACGTCAGTGGGTGTAAAAATAGAACTTATAAATGGGGGAAAAAGTGTTTTATGTTTACAAGGGCTGATGTCATGTTTGGTTTAGATCCATAGCTGACGAACTGGAGGGCAGCTGTGGCGAATATCAGCCTGCTCAGCTTTGGCTCGGTGATCTGATGGGTTTTTTTTTTGTGCTTTTAAAGGAGCAGAGTTCAAGGAGTTGCAGTTTGTATGTGTGTCTCTGTCTTTGTGTTTGTGTGTATGTGGTGTTTGCAGTGGTGGAGGCATGCACACGGTGACGCTGCTCTGGTTGCCAAGCAACACAGGAACGTGGGTGGAAGGATTTCCTGTCCTTAGGAAGCTTTGTTTATAAGTGGGGGTAGAGTGAGTGTGTATGTGTGTATCTGTGTGTGTGTGTGTGTGTGTGTGTGTGTGTGTGTGTGTGTGTGTGTGTGTGTGTCTGTGTGTGGATTTCAGTGTGCGTTTCAGGAGTATGCTTGAGTGCTTGTGTGTTTTTAATGTGTTCTATGCCTCAAGTAAAAGTGCTACAGAAAAGTCACTTAAGACGAACACACGTACACACACACACACATTGTGTGTACACTGTACACACAAACACACACAGACACACAGAGAAAGGACAAAAAAGGCCCTTTCTAGTCTGTTGAGTTGGATTTGCGTTGCATAACTCCTCTAGCCGGGTCTGTTCACAGCGCTCTGTCTCCTCCTCTTCTACCCAAACACTCTCAGCCATGTCACACTAACGCCAGGCCGCCACACTCACGCCAGGCCGCCTCCCACTAATGATGTCATAAGCATGCCTCATTTTATGTCTCCTCTCACACATGAGATTGCAATTATGTGTTCTTGCCCTGCATGTGATCACACACACACACAAACACACACAGCATGTCTGTCCTGCAGGCGTTGGACACCATGATTACGTAATTGACATTGAGTGAATGGGATGACGTCAGCTTGGCTCTCTCTGACTCTCCTGTCTTTCTGGCTAGCTACAGTGATGTCATAAGTGGATGCAGCCATATACGGTGTGTGTGTGTGTGTGTGTGTGTGTGTGTGTGTGTGTGTGTGTGTGTGTGTGTGTGTGTGTGTGTGTGTGTGTCTGTCTGTCTGTGTGTGAGTGTGTGTGTGTGTTGGCATGCATAATCGTGTGTGGAGACAAAAATGACCTCAGGAACCATCTGATTTATATAATGTGTTTCCTCCTCCCCTCTTTTCCCTTATTCCTTTCCCTTAAAGTGGAAAGAGTTCTAATAGATACTTTATTGTTCTGTGTGTTGTTCTTAGCAACATGAGGCACTTAAAAATGCTACTGCAACACACACACACACACACACACACACTGTTGCAGCCTGTTGCAGCCCCTGGAGAGTGGCTTCTATTTGAAATGGATACCCCAGTGTCTCGCAACTGGTAACTCCATCTCCTTGTTGCCCTCCGTCTGCGACTGTCTGACCTTTGTTGATTCGCATCCCGAGAAGCTGCAACACTCACAGGCAGTGAATGAAAGGATAAAGAGATGATGCTGGGTCGTCTCCACAGATACTGTACGTGCCAGTTCTTATTTTAGCAAAAGAAAACAGCGTCATGGAGAAAGAGGAGTGATTTTTGGTGCTTGGCCTTCTTCAGCTCTCGACAAAAATATCTGTTTTTAGCTCTCCGTTTGAGCTACGGGATTTTAAGCACAGAGGAAAAGAGCTCTATTTGTGTCTTGGGTTGAATAGGCCGCCTGTTGTGTTCTCCAAGCGTTGTGGTTGAAGCTCTGAACATCAGCCATCAGGCAGCTTTGGATTGGAGAGCTGGGAGCTTTTAACAGACACGAATACGCACACAAAGACGCACAAACACATTTTGTCTTTTCTGCCGTCCTCTCCCACTTTTCCTCTCTCTAACCTCAAACCTCAAACCGAAGGGAAATCACACCACACAGTGACTTAAAAGTTTATGAACTGAGTAGCAACACATACACACATACACACACACACACACACACACACACACACACACACACACACAAATGCTTTAAAAACACACGGTTGCACACGCACAAAAAATATGCAGATTTTCAGAATAAACTGATTAGCATTAGCTCCGCCCTTGCTAAGGCCACAAACTCTCTACTGTACATTCCACTAACCACATAAGAGCTTAACACCAAACAGGATGATTTGATACCACTGCACAAACACAGACACACGCACACACCCTTAAATACACAAACATAAAACCCATACACACACTTCATACTGTAGCAGCACAAGTAAATCATATCAGCTGTCTTAATGATGTTGGAACTTCACTTAGCGAGTTCGACAGATACACAACAGTAATTATATACATATGCACACACATGTACACATGCACACGCTCACCCCCCACCCCCCCCCCCCCACCCCCCCAATCCCCCTAGAAGTCTTAGGGCCTTAGTCAGCGTCTGTGTGTCCATGCGTGGGCCTGTTCCCTGGCAGTGTAAGGGGAAAAAATACCTTCCCATATGATGTAAACACCAAAGTCCCTGTGAGTGAGTGTGAGTGTGAGTGTGAGTGAGTGTGTGAGTGTGTGTGTGTGTGTGTGTGTGTGTGTGTGTGTGTGTGTGTGTGTGTGTGTGTGTGTCATGCTTGTAAGCTTGTGTGTGTGTGTGTGTGTGTGTGTGTGTGTGTGACTGGCATTCTCTGAGATAGGGTTCGCTCTCTGTGACAGTTTTCCAAATTATTCCACAACACTGTGCAGTTTCTTTTTAAAGATAAGTTTCTCTGCCATCTCTGCTTTGTTCCACTGCACACAGTGGAAAGAGACGGCAGAGACGGAGGAGACGGAGGGGCTGACATGTGACATCACTGACTAAAACAAGGCAGCGAGGTAAAAAAAACAGAGGCCACTGCTTTTAACTCGATTTTTAAAAAATCTCTTTCATCGATTTTATGATGGTTTTAGTGAATGCAGCAGTTTATTTTGAGTAATGCCAAACAAGTGAACTTCATTATTTTTTACTGTGTGAGAGAAAATATGATCATTGAATCTTCAGGTGGCCCCTTTATTTTTTTGGGTTTAATATGATACATGACTCAGACGTTGAATGTGTATGTGTCTGACTGTGTGTGTGTGCACATGGGAGAGAATGTCAACTCACTCACTAAGGCTAATATACAGTTTATCCTTTACATTACAACTATTAAACCTGTTAATATAGATCAGGGATCAATATGCTTGAATACAACATCACATTATTACAGCTACACTGCATGATTATAGATTTTATGGCTGCAAACGTTCATTTAAAGGTGTGCTTCCATAAAGTTTAAGACTGATTAAAAACAACAGACAAAATCTGTGCAGCAGAAGAAAAGATACCCCGATTTTTTATCTTTAGTATGGATCAAAAACTCATCTCAACTGGGTCTTTTCCTTTTGACCGTCCCTTTTCACTTCAGCGTTAATTTTAGTCTCGTCACATCCTCTGTCCCATTTCCTTTCAACGTATGATACAGATCTGTTGCAGGCGGTGTTTACTGGTGTAGCTGTTAAGACATCTAAAAGTGGTCCATAATTCAGCTCCTACAGAACCCCAAGTTTCCTCCCCAGCTCACTGTTTTCAAACACCACTGTACTGCACAAAGGGATAGAGGTAGAGAGGACAGCAGCCTTGTTGCTGTGATAACCTATAAAGAATTCAGTACACAGATGGGCTGAGCTACCTGCAGTCCTGATGAAACACAGTTTTTCTAGGTTGTAGTCAATGTCACTTTCCTGTTACTGTACTCTGTGCTTGGTAATGCTGTCTGCAGGGGGGCTGCTGTACAGCAGTATGGCAAGCCTCAAGGGACAATTCTGGCATATACAGAATGAGGAAGAAGGTCCAAACGGGGAGTCTTTAGAAGAACGAATGTGACTTGACGTGGCAGGAGTTTGCTTTTAGTGTTAAATGTGTTTCTGCTGCTGGTTTCATTCTCAAAGAGGCCACAACTGACAAGACTCCACCTGTGCATTCATCATGTGTGCTTCACCTAGCTTTTAAGACATTTACACAAAAAAAAAAGGTAATATGTACAACCTTAAACCTAAGTGTACGCATTCATCTTTAGCCCAACAGTAGCTGCACACTTACAAGCCGGCGTGCCGCTAACTGTACCCTTTGGTTTCACTGCAGCGTGCTAACAATGGTGCAAGATTTATTGAGGTCTATTGAGGTCTATAATGAAGCAACAGCACATTCAACACATTTCTTTACAAACAGGTGCAAAACAATCATCTACTGTCAACATATCCATCATACATACATTCAGATCTGGTCAGGGGCACGCAGGAGATCACACTGGAAATTATGTGTGCTGTGTATTTGTTGCTAGGCAACACTGTCACAATACCCCTGTGACCTTCCGACCCTGCCAAGTCTGGTGTTACTGTCCCCGTCTCACACTTCCATGTGTGTGTGTGTGTGTGTGTGTGTGTGTGTGTGTGTGTGTGTGTGTGTGTGTGTGTGTGTGTGTTATCTGAGACGATGGTGCGACTGCCGCATAGCAACTGAGAACAGCTGTGATTTCACAGCGGTTTGGACGAATGTGTGTGTGTGCGTGCGTTGTTGTCCGCGTGAAGCCACCGTCACTGTTCATCTAGATGCACGCATCCACAACAACATAATATGGCATGCTGTCACTTCCACAGTGTGATAGCAGCATAGACTCAATCAGCCAAAATGCCCCCCCCCACCCCCACCCACCCACAAACCACACAAACACACACAGACAGAGAGAGACACACACACTCAAGTCTGTTGTCAAATCGCAGCCGAAAATACAGAGCAGAGGGAGCGACGGAGCAGTCATTTCCCTGAAGATCCATTCATGTAAAATACTGTTATTCAAACCTCTCTCCCCCCTATTCAACAGTCTTATTCATCTCTCTCTTGACTGCAAAACCAAACACGCCTTGTCTTCTGCTTCCCGGCAAGAGCCTTTGTGCCTGGGCACACGCGAGCGGGTGCTTGTGTATGGGTTTTCTCCGCTCCTCTCCTTAAGAGGAATGTCCTTGGCCTGTCCGACCCGCTTGCTCCCACCGAGCCCTCCGTCAAACACCTGGGGCGGGCTCTCCCGCGCTGCTCCAGCCAATCGGGAGCCCAGGCAGTTAATGACATCAGTTAGCGGAGGATCTTTAGGGCCGGCCCCTCGAGGTGATTCGTCGGAGAGAGAGTGCTCTTATTGTTATGATGATTAAGTGTTATATGAAGGGCTATCAGAGGAGAGCCCCTTAATGAAAGTGGAGCACAGAGAGCAGAGGCAGCGGTGGCGGCAGATTGAGCTGGAAGTAGAGTAAGAATGGAGCGAGAGAGGGAGGAATAAAGGGGGAGTTTAAGGTGGGAAGAGAGAGGAGAGATGGTGAGAGGAAGAGGCAGCGCGGGGCTGAATATTCAGCAGCTGTGTCCAGACTTGCTGACTCCGGTGTTCATGCTCTGAATGTACCATGAGACGTAGAGAGAGTGCACAGGAAGCTGCTGTAAAAGAGCAAAAAAAGGGGAAGAGATGTACGTATGTGTAAATGCGTACAAATGTGCTTGGTTTCATCTTCCCGTATTCGGCTTTCATGTGTTTATCTGTGCAGGAATGCAAGCTTGTGTGTGTGTGTGTGTGTGTGTGTGTGCGTGTGTGCAAGTGTGAACAGTGGAGTTTCCCTTGCTGTTTGGTAAAAGAGTGGAACGCCCTGCCTCAGAGGAAAATTCCATCCTCAGCTGCTCCTACGCTGTTGTAAATCATTAGGCTGGGATGTCCAACGCATTCTGTTATTTTGTGAATAAGCAGTTGTCATTTGCCTTTTTTTTTTTCTTTTTTTTGTTGGTTGTATCCACACTCCCTCAGCCTCTCTCGTCATCTTTACTTAGTGTTTTCCTACACTTCCCTGAATGCCTCTTGACACTCCAGCTCCCCTCTCTTCCCCTACCTGAGAATGTGATTTTCAGCTGCTGGTGTAACATATCTGTGGAGCGACTTATGGCAAAAATGGAATTTCTTTTCCAGTCAAGAAAAAAGTGACTCCCCCCCCCCCCCCCCTCAAATGCATCACATCTTGTGACTGCACTGCATTGTGGTCTATACCATGTTCATTTCACTTTTCCCTTCCTCCTTTGTAACAGCTGATTAGAACTGCTATTACTTTGTCCAAAAGCAAGACTTGACCAGATTTCTTTCAGCTGTTAAAGTGTGTAAAGCGTGTATTTTTCATCTGAGTAGCTTCCAGCAAACCTAAAAATATTTCATTAGTATGGGTTCCACTGGAGAGTTGTCGTGTCTGATACTGTTTCACAGGTTTTTCCGCCCGTACAAGAATACGATTATGGTGAAACACTAGAGAACAAAGTTTTTATTTGCCCGTCTAGTTGATGGTTTTTCTCCATGCTGTGGTATTTCTCAGGAGCAGTGACTGAAATTAACTTTGTGCCTCACCTGCCAATAGCTGTTAAACTAAAAGTGTGAATCCGCCAGGAATTATATTTGTTGCTGCAACTATGACTGCTACTAGTACATAAGTAATTTTTTAGGTAGAAATATGTTTACCTACTTGTTTTCAGAGCTTTTTCAAGTATAGTAAGTAATGTAGGAGAGAACCTTTATTGCTAAGACAGTGGAAGAGGGATAGTGTATCAGCCAGTGACTCTCAATGAACAGATCTTATCAGTGGCTGGCAGATTACAGAATATGACTGGTTAGAGACACGCACCCTTTAGAGACAGCTATGAATAGGGTAAACCTAAGGCTTTCCACACATGATCAGTGGCCTGGGCTGCACTCAACACACTCATTGCTAAGTCGCAGCCCAGCTCAGCTGAAAGCTTATTCATTATGTATACAAGAACTGTTAAATTCATGCTCAAGAAAAGCCAAAACACACCTACATTTACTGTAAATTGGTCACATTCAGAGCAAATTTGTATGAGACCATTCTGTTCAAGCTGCAAGGATGCCAACACTAATAATCGTAACAAAAGATAGCTGCCATGATAACTGTCCAGGGTTGTAAACTTTTCCTCAGAGCCTTATAGACCTCTGTGCAGCGATTCAGTGTCTTTTGTGCCTTTTAACTCGTAGATTTATCACTCAAACTCCACTTCCTGGATGGCAATTCTGACCGGTACCTGCATCGACACATCGCGCCACTTCTGTGAGGTCCTGCCTCAGTACAAAAATACTTCTTTATGCTTAAGCTTCTGTCAGTCAGCTGTAATCAGATTGTACATCATACACAGGTCAGCAACCACCAGGGTTGAAATTCTAATAACAGTTGAGTGCAGCAATGAGGTGTAAAATCCGAACAAAGGTAGTGCTGCTGCAAGATTTGTCTTGGCGTTTTTTTTTCTTTCTTGGAAACAATGGCTCAAATCCATTCTGCTCACAATCATGTGTGGAAGGGATCCGGCTATGTTTAGATCAACAATAACACTGAGGGAAACAATGCAGCATCCTCATTCATTTCAGTGAGACGCTTGTGTTGATGCAGGACCAACAAAAAAAACGGAGGTTTGACAAAAAAATGCACAGTTGTACCTGGCACTATTTTTTCCTCAACGCAGTACAACATCATCTGGCAACACACTGCATTGGCCAATCAAATACACAGTCCAATTTAGTAAAGTCCAGACTCGTACGCTGGGAACACACTGCCTGCGTTGCATCTGCATAACGGTTCCATTGCTGACCTGCTGCGGCTCGCACATGTGTGGTCACTGTCCGCTGCATTGCTGCTAACTGCCAACTCGTCTTTCCACATATAGTTTGCAGGCTACTCGAATGTTGGGTTTCTTTTCATTATAAAATAATTTCTGATTCAGTTTTGACAGAAAAATGTCATTAAAATGACACTGTCTCCACATGCAGCTGCTAAAATTGTTTTTAAAAAGTGATGTGCAGTTCATGCAGGAAGTCTGTCCGCGCCTACCCATTAGCATGAGCGCCAAAATGAAAACCAAGACCTTCCACAGCCGCCACACAGCCAGCGTGTTCCTGGCCATGGTTTCATGAGCCATCACCTTAATGGTTCCACTACTCCTGGATCATATCTCTTGGTCAAAGTGGTACCTGTGGCATCAGGCCCACCACCACTCAGCCCCTTTGTTGTTTTAAAGGCCTGCTGGAGGGTTAGCCTGTCTTTGACTGGCCATGTTGGTTGCGTTTAGGGTTAATGTTAGTGAGTGTGCCTTTTAAGTGAGTCTGCAACAGATGGACCCTTCTCAGTTTATCCAACAAACGCTACTATCATTGGCATTCATTTGGCACCGGGCAGATGGAAACTTCAGACTTTGCTCCAGAGTTGATGTGAGAGAGGAAGCTGTAAGACGAACTGAAAGTATACAGCAGGAGGTTTGAAGTATCCTCATGAAGTAATGCGGAGAAAGATACAGTGATAGACAATTGTTGCATGGGAGTTCAGGCAAAGCTTGATCGTGTTATACTGTAATAAAAGGCTGTAGAGGCAGAGGCAGATAAAGCATCATTTGCCCCCCACTTTCCTCTAGAAACCTCAAGCTAACAAGGACACTTCACCACATATTTTGCGCTGGCAAAGAGGATGCCAGCCCCCCCTTTTTTCTCCCACACATCACCCCTGGCTAAAGGAATGTAGCGGAAAACGAGGGACTCGAGATAGAAGATCAGAGGCCTTAATATGAACCACATTGTGTGTTGTTCTCCTGTTTCCCATCTCCTGTGTTCTCCGCATCAGGAGTGAAATAGCCTTTGATGAATATCTACAAAGAGATTTGAGATTTATGAAGCGCTGCAATTTAGCCAGGTATGTTATCTTAAGCCTGGTAATTTGGGAATTCAATTCACTCATAGGGGGAGCCAGGGGAGTCACAGTGTTTATCAGGCAGGTCTGTACATTGAAATAGAGGGTCTGGGGGCTATCTAATCAATGCTTGACAACATCTTGAGACTAGAGTTATCATATCTCTAATCCTCACTCTTTTCTTCATGGTCCTTTTCTCTCTACACCGTGCATATATGAGTGTGTGAGTGTACTGTAACCATGGATCAGGCCCTGTCTTTCCCCTGAGTTACACATCTAATCACAGCACCATCATCCCTCATCCCTAATTCTGTTGGCAGGGCCTGTCAAACAGCATACGCTGAAATACCGGGTGACTTTGAAATGCTGCTAATGACCCTAGGATATAACTACCCTCTTTCTTTTACTCCCCCTCACTCTTTCTTTCTTGTCCACTCCTGTCAGTTGCACTCGCGGTCACCCTCTTTCTGTTTCACTGCTGTTCTGTGGATCCGCTGATTAGAAAATGCGAAGGAGAGGGTGTGAGAGATGCAAGGAATCACACCATTTACTTTATTGAGAGGCAAAGTCGTTAAGGGTTAACGTGAACTTCTCTCCGAATGTTATTTAACCTTTATTTAAACTGGGCAGCCGCACAGATTACAAATCCTCCTCTGTCAAGGGAAGCCGGCCAAGGCGCAGCACACAAACAGAAAAGTCTCAAACAGAAAAACAAAAAAAAAGAAAAGCAAAATACAATCAAAGCCACGTAGCCGAGAGACTACTTTATAAGCCCTTCAATAGGCAACACTTCAGCGTCAAACCAGCAGGCTCATTGCCAAACCTATTTAAATCTTGACTAAACAAAGCAAAGACAGCTCCTTATTGAGTCTGCCACAAGAACCTTCATTAACCGTGTAAACTCACTGAGAGAGCTTTCAGCTTTAAATAATTTTGCAGCCAGCTCCATGAAGAGAGAACAGAGTGCATAAAGGCACATTTGCCTTATTCATCTCTGACCTCAGGGACAGATAACTAAAACAAATTGTGGGATTGCAAACACTAATTTTCCTGTTCTTTCAGAGACGAAAGAAAACAGTGAATTAGTAGAACCTGACTGGCCTTATACCGCATGTTCATATAGGAGTTACGTGTGTTACGGGGAGTGAGTCGAGCAGTGGATGAGGAAGCTGTCACCTCCAACGTGGAAGGTGACACTGATCAGAGACAGATGTGCAGTCAGTAACGCAGCTCAGTGCTACAGCGGCTCGGACAAAAAAAAAAGGGGGCGATGTATGTGAAAATAAAACATAATCAAGTGCTAGCATGTTAATGGGTGCAACCACTCTGTCTCAGGAAAAGGAAAGAGCATGACTCGTGTCTTAAATAAAATCTGATTTCAGCTTTAAGGGTCCAAAGCTTTTAGGCAGTGAAGCTGGACGTGTTTTTCCTACTTTCCAGGCAGACATTTTTTTCCATTCAGCTAAGGCTGCAAAGAAATCAAACTGCAGAGATTTGAAACTTGCTTAAGAAAAGTCATCCATCACAGTGAGCATCCTGCCCAGGTTTATTTGTGTCAAACCTGATTCATCCTTCAATAGTCATTTTAGAGGACTGCACGTGTTTTCTTATAGATTTCAAAGCTGACTTTTAGACATTTATGTTACTTTGTCAGAAAATCAAATCTGGACTTGTCTTGGTCCTTGAATGTGTTAAGATGCAACTGGTCCTCTGTGTTTCCTGTTAAACTACCAGATAAGATGCCATGGAAAATCTAGAGTGTAAACCAATTTTATACCAGTATATTTTTAAAGTTTATAGTGCCGATATGAGACATGAGGTTTGGCACTAATACCAAATAGCTACTTATATAAATGCCACCACCCAGTGTCTCCCCAGGTTTTCCAACTAGTTGGCAGGATTAGATGCAGTGCAATTATACGACCTATTTTTTTCTGGCTGTGCACAAAATTAAGTACCAAACTTTTTATAATCTTAACATGTTCTACAAAATCATTTTAACAAAAGCTGCCAAACATCTGAAATTTTATCTTAACAGAATCAGCCATTAAAAAAAAAACTTTACCAAAACAAAATAGTCTGAAACTGACAAATCAGATCAGACATTTGATGGCAGGTGTTTGATACTTGACATTTGTATTGTATGTATTGTAGTGTATTGTAAAGTATTGAGCTGTGATACTGAAAGAAATTGAAGAGATTTATTATACCTACACAGAATAAACACGAAAAGTTGATTCACAGTTTATCTGTCAGTAAAAATAAATAAAGTCTCCATGTGATTTGTAATTTGATTAGATCTTAACTTCTCAGCAATCTGCTGAAACATGCCCTCATGAAGAAAACAAGCATCTGAAGGTCTCATACTTGCGTGATTCCTCATATCACTTTTCCTTTTTTGGCCTGTTTGTGAGTTTGTAAACAGCCTGAATTTTGTTTTGTCAGCATTCAGAACACGTTTCAGTTGACATCTTGTGCAGTGTTAAAAACAGCTTGTAGGAGTGGGAGGGAGGAGTGAAGGATGTAAGCAGAGTTGTATCATCAGCAGAAGCGGTGTAAGTATCGTCAGCAAAGGCAGGCTGGAGAGGACAGGACGGGCTACTGACAAACTGCTGCCTCACTCCCTTGTCCTTCCCCTCTCACTTTTTTTTTTTTTTTTTCAAATCCCACTTTCTCTTCTCAAGCACAACACATTTTTTTGTGCTCCGACCTCCTCTCTCAGCCAAAGGTGATCTAATAAACTCTTCAATCTTGATCTGCTTTCTCAACCAAACATGACGCCGTGCGGTTTCTTGATCATAACGATGTTTTAGGTCGTTTGCTTATTGATTGAAATCTTCAATTTCAGCCAAATTTGCAAAAGGCTCAAAGAGCAGAGGGAGTTGGGGAAGCCAGAGAGGGCGGACCTTTGGAACCGGACAGGCTCTTCCAGTGGTTGTTGCCATGGTTTTTTGTTGTCGGGACAAACTGTCGGCCAGTGGCTGAGAGCCTGAGCTGCTGTTTGTTAAAGATAAGTGGAAAAGCCAGAGGCGAAAGAGAACGAGGGAGACAGACAGACACAGAGAGGGAGCCCTGCTTAATTTTTTTTGACTGCAGGACATCCAGCTGAAAAACACTCACTACCTCAAAGCCTCATCCACCCTACTCTCCCCTCAATGTAGGGATCCCAATAGATCACGCTCCCCTCTTTAAACAGTTCACCCAGCCTCTCTCTTCGCGTTTTTTCTGACCCGCACCCCTCCCTGCCTGCTATCAAAGCTCTGTTGGCTGTGCACTGGCTGCTTTGATATTGTATAGTGTTTCTGGCAGTCTCCCTCTCTCTTTCTTTTTCTCACTCTCTCTCTCTCCCTCTCTGTCTCTTTCTCCTTTCTCACAATATTGTAAAAGAGCACAGAGTGCCAACAGGGACCTGCTCACTGTCAAAGAGAAAAGACAGGGAGGCCTTAGAGGGAGTGAAGGAGGGACTGGGCGAGGGAGGGGGAGGGTTGAAGGAGGAGAGGAGGAAAAGGTGGCAAGAGTGAGGTGAGTGTTATCTTTTATCAGTATTACTGTAATGGTTGGCATCAAGGTTTTAGTAGCAGTTTATTGAATCTAAATCCAGTATCAGATCTGACTCTTATTGATTTTTCTAGGTTTAGCTTTCACCAGTAGTTAAAAGTTAAAAATGTACAAATAACAGGTGTTGCCTTCTTACTTTCGCACACATCATCTTATACGTGCTGGTGGTCAAACTTCAGGACTAAGTTGATAAATTCAATTTAAGCTGAACAACAACAACTTGATGTGCATGAATGTTTTAACAGGAAGACTCCAGTGACTAAAATTAACATTAAGGAAATGCGGTTAACGACATTCTTTCCAAAACTTCAATGTGAAGATTCATACCATTGTCATGTTTGTGTGTTAGAGGAGCTTTGTGTATGTTTTGCTACATAGCTAGCATCAGCATTAGCATTAACAGCTGTTTACTTACCAAGAAGTGTTGCAAGTTCAGCATCAAACTTCATTCCTTTACCCACCAAGAGCTGCCCCCACCAGTGGAAAGAAAGGCCAATGTTAACGCTTGTGTCTATCACATTTTTTCTTCAACTAAAGTTAGCACGCTAACCAGCTAGCCCCAGCCCTTCACTTTCCGATAGCGACTCACTCTAACCTCTGATCTGTCCTGAATATGCAGCGCTGCTCAGAGGACGTATTATAACCTCGTGTCATTTAAACCAGACAATGGCTGCAGCTCTTCTCAAGCAACAATCACCACCACCCGCTCCAGGCAAGAAACCACGTTTAGCAGCAGAGAAAACTTACAAATAGCCCCTTTAACTATAGGTCTAAAGCAGGGAGGTGATTGGCTTAGCTTAGCATAAAGACTGTAAGAAGGGGTAACAGCGAGCCTAGCTTTCTCAAAAGTGACCAACTGCCACTTTAAAGCTCAGTCATTAACATGTCTCTTGCTACAGCAAATTAACAATGATCATTTGTTGTTTCATGGGAGCCACACACACGCATACACAAACTGATCTATGTTTCTATTTGTATATGAATTAAACAAATGAGATTCAACATGCTAATGCTAAGCAAATCTAATTGCTTCCTGGCTCCAGCCCTGTGCGGAAAGCTAATGAATAAGCATGTTTCCCAAATTGTTGTACTATTCCTTTAAGTTCATAAGCTTAAATTATATTTATGAAGCTGTTTAACTTGCAGACTCCAACCACTGAAACCAATATGACGCAATCAGCTGAGGAGAATTACCGCTCTGTTGGTCTAGTTAAACTGCACAAACACACACAGTCCACTTGTTATGGTAAAATGGTTTTAGAGACCAAGAGCTGTTTCTTTATCTAACTAATAATTGTTAGCCAAGTACACACTCCGCCTTGCAAGAGCACATCAACTAGACAACAGCCAAGGGTTTTATTTGGGCCTTTTAGCTACATTTATTAGTTTAACCAGTGACGAGAAGCTTGCAACAAGCATGTTTTCTACAGTAATTATTCTTTAATTCTTTGCTTTGAGACAAAAGATACAGCAATTGATTTGTTAGCCTCTTAGCTTATTGGATATGGGTATTTTAACTTTTTGGAGCCTGATCCGAAGCAGAACCGCATCTGTACACCAAGACAGCACCCTGACTTGACTTGAACTGAATGGGTCAGAACAGAATGGATCGAGTGAACGGACGAGTTAGTGTGTACGATGGTACGATGGTGTGATCGCATGCGGGCACGTGGTGTGTCAGGGCCATTACCATGGAAGTCTAGAGCCCTGGGCCTGGGCTTTTTTTAAGCTTGACCTGACTGTCACAGTCAGTCCACCACACACATGCACACAGGCACACACACACACACACCAATATACACTCTCCACCCCTGCACTCCACCAAGGGACCTCCAGGCTGCACACACACACAAGTCACCTTCAAGCGTCCACATTCGCAACCTCAGTTTGCTTTTGTGTTTTGTGTCTGTGTGTGTGTGCGTGTGTCTGTGTGTGTCTGTGTGTGTGTGTGTGTCTGTGTGTGTGTGTGCATGTCTGAGTCTGATTGTTCACCATCCTCAGAGAGCGAGGGTGAGCGTGACTTCCTGATCACTGGCTGCTGATGAATCATACCAAACTTACTCTGTGTTTGCTGGATGCAAATGCCTGTTTGCTTTGTTGGTTAGCCTACTTTGGAGGATGGAAGCTGTGTGTATCTGTGTGTGTGTGTGTGTGTGTGTGTGTGTGTGTGCGTGCATGTGTGCGCCTGTGTGTCGTCTTGAATTATTCACTGGCAATATTTGATTTTCTTGCACCATACATCACACGTGTCCTGTCTGAGCTCTTTCCTCTTAGCTACTGTGTGTGCATTTTTGAGTAAAACAGTGTAGTGTTCTTACAGCATAAGCAGTGGCCCCATTGATGTGTTCTGTGCTATCATTTTTCAATTTGAAAGTTCTGGGGCTCGGTTCCTCTAAATATACTGTATATTATGTGCTTATTATCTGCTTAGTTGGTTTGCCAATAGACAGAGGGGATAATGTTTACTCCTCTGGCAGAACAGGCTCTGAACTCAAAGTTACAATAATGAGTGTGCAAAGCAAGAGCTTCAACCTCTTTTACCATAGGCCCAAATGATTATGGTTCTTATACCATATACATCATGGCTATGCTTGATTCTGATGCTTAGATATTATGTATTATAACTGCAACTATTTTCATAATGATTTAATCTCTCAATTATTTCCAGATTAATCAATGTATTACTTGGGTCCAGACTGAAATATCTCAACAACTGGATTACCCTGAAATTCTTTGCAGACAATCATGTCATCCCCAGAGGTTGAATCCCACTGACGTTGGCAGCTGATTTTTTGTGTAATTCAACCATGAAGTCAAAATTTGTGGTTAGGTTTACGAAAACAAAAGCACTTTGGTAACGGTTATGGAAAGATTGTGGTTTTGGTTCAGTGAACACAAACATGTGTCTGGAGTCACAGTGAACTTTTTCTGTATTACACCAGACTATAATCTTTCTATAACCTTAACCAAATGCTGTGAGAGTCTTAACCATAAAAAACTGTGATCATGCTGTAGTCACTACAGGAGGATATTCTACTGCAACATTGGATATTTTGGTGGAAAACAAATGTTGTCTGTGAACATTTTGCTGATACATTCAGTATCAACATATTTGCGAATTTTCAAATACGTATATTAATAACACGTCCTCTTTACGTTGCAATTACGCTTCCTACAAAATGTATTTGCTGTTGCAAATTAGTTGTATTTGAACATAATTGCTAGGAGATTGGGTCTATTTGTGTATGTTTGAGACCAGACATATTTGTGTGTGTGTGTGTGTGTGTGTGTGTGTGTGTGTGTGTGTGTGTGTGTGTGTGTGTGTGTGTGTGTGTGTGTGTGTGTGTGTGTGTGTGCGAGCGCAACTGTGTGAGTTGCCAGGCAGCTGGGAGCAGCAGCCTGGACCGAGGGGTCAGGAGCAGTCCTCTGGGACACCCCGACCCCTGACCTCTATTCCATAACTCTTTGCTGCTCTAGATGACATAAAAGGAAGACACACTCAGACCTTATAGGATGTGATTGGTTCCTGCTCCGCTTCCTTAAAGCCCTCTGGAACCCTGATATTTGTCGTCAGGGGAATGCAGGAAATACAGAGGGTGGGGGGAGAACGATTTCATGGGCTGAAAATGGAGAACATCACAAGGCTTCCTGCAACCGGTGTTGACATATATGTAGCAGAAGTTATTATTTCCCAGCCTCTGAGAGAGTTCTCATTTTCTCCTTCTCTCTGTTGGTCTTGCTCTCCCCTTCCATCCATCCAGCGTATGTGTAGGAGGGATAAAGGTCGTCCTTTTGTCATCAAAACTCCAGATTAGTTTTGCCTCGGTGCATCTGACTCTGCTTTATCACTGTGGCCAGAGGAGCCACAAGGTTCAGCTCACCCCTCTGCAAAGTAATAACTCCTACCAGCTACTATTCCATTCTTCGCCACTATCTCCTACACTACTATTACTACTCCATTCTGGGGTGGAGGGGTGGGGGGGCGGGGGTTGGGGGGGGATTATTTTCATGGCACTGACTTTATTGGGCTGTATTGTGGAGACAGACAGGAGAGCAAGGAGCAGAAGGATGTGACATGCAACATATGTCACGAACCACGATCAAACTGACAAAGTTGTAATTGTCGCTTCAGTCCGCCGAGGCCCAGAGCAGAGCATAAATGCGCTGCTGACAGCATGTCATGAGCCTATCTTGGTTTTATTTTAATATTTCTGCACTGATGTGGTTTTTGAGGGTTCTGTAACTTGATGACTTGGGGATTTCGCTGAAAGTCAGTTTGGCTAATATTGCAGCAGACTCTAGTACAAGACAGTGAAATGAAGTACATTATTGAAATGTTTCTTCTGGCGTCGGCACATAAAACGCCTGCGAGTCAGACAGAAAAGCTGCCAACAGGGAATGGAGATCTTCTGAGGATTACGTAAATGTGGCATGTGATTTAGACAAGTATCTGCGAGAGCATGAATGCAGCGTGAGATGATTACGCTGTCAATTAAAGCACATGAATTAGCCGAGGCCCTCTCCACTCTCAGAGGAGTTTGTTAACCTCTCTTCCCTCCATGTAAACATTGGTAGCCGCTGCTGGTCAAAGGTCAGCAGGGTTACATCAAGGTCAAACACATTCTTCATTTTCGCTTTTCTTTTTTGTTTTTGGGTCATGTTTAAGCCCTAAAAACATCAAAGACCTCATCTGAAGTCATTGAAGTTTATTGGTTGATTGCCACAGATGTGACTTTTCACTTGGATCATGTTAATTGTTGCTCTATTAGCTCTTAAACCAAAAATATCACTGTGCCCTATCCCTTAATTTTTTGCAGACGTGACAACAAAAGAGCATATTGACTGTAAAAATGTTTTGCTTTTAATGGCACACCATCGTTAGCTGAAGTTCAATACGGCTGGAACCAGGCAAAAGACCAAGGAGGAGGACCTTTAGCTTTGTCAATATCCTGTCAGAGAAGCGTGAACACCAAGTCCTGACTAAAGCGAAACTGTCTGAAAAATAAAGCTCAGATTTAGCTTTCTTACTGTTTATATATATATATATATATATATATATATATATATATATATTTTTTTTTTTTTTTTTTAATTTATTTATTTATTTTTTGGAAACTGGGTTTCACATTTTATATAGGTGTGCTACCTTAAAAATTTGACTTTTTAAAGAGTTTTATGAAATGTTGTGATGGTGTCCCTTACTGGATGAGGAGATAGAAAAGACACTTCTTTTGGCTGATATTTATTTTCATTATTGATTAATTTAGCAATCAGTTACTTCTATTATACACATACATAAATCTCTATCAAGTTGTTTTTTAAATAAGTGTGAACATTCATACTTGACCTTGAAAATAGTAGTTTTACAAAGCTATCTCGACTCAAGGTCTCCTCCCCAGCTTGTTTCAGAGCTTTCAACCGTATCCATATCAGTAGATGGAATTGCCTCAGTTGTTAACTTAACCTTGTGGTTTATGGCTAAAAGAGGGTTTGAAGTGATAGTTCCAGTTCCTAGCAATATGCTCATTTGCTTTCTTGCCAAGAGGTGGATGAGAGGATCAGTACCACGCTCATGTCTGTGTGCTGAATATGAAGCTGCCATCAGCAGTCAGTTAGCTCAGCTTATGAACCTCATAGAAACAACTACCCTGGTCCACAAAGGCATCAAAGCCACCTACCAGCACCTGCTGACATGTTATATCCTAATTGCTTAATCTGTGTAAAAACTGAGATAAAAAGATGACAAGTTGCAGTTTTACATGGGTTCTGTACCGGACTGTTTCTTGACCAGGTACGGTCGCTCCCTGAATTGACTGTGAGGTTGCCAGGCAACCAGTGGCTAATCTAACAGTAACTTGATACAGTAGCTGTGTCCCAATTCAGGGGTTGCATCCTTCAGAGGCTTTGCGAAGGCTGAACCGAAATGAGACGGTCTGGCCTACAGAGGCTCTCTGCTTTGTGTCACCAGCTGTGCCTGCCCTTACAGTTTCATAGCAAAGCACTGCTCCTGTCGCCTAGCAACTTTGACAACATGTGACTATTTTTTACTTTACAAAAACTTGAGGTTTTAAGGCCATTTGATTTTTAGCAGTTATGCTGTTAGCTGAGCTGAAACCCAGTACTTAAATTTAAAAGTGTAGTCCTCAGACTCTGTCAGCGTTGTTTGCTGCCATATTGTTTTCATTACCAGCACGCAATGAACCTTGGGATAGGTTGGGCCATGAAGGATCCACCCGTTGGAGCTTTCCTTGCCCAGGAAAAGAAGGCCGCATTTGAAGGAGCCTTCGAAATGGGAAAGCCTAGTCACGCCGCTGGTTTTCAAATGCAGCCTTGGAAGGATTAAGCTAACACTATGTGCGGTGAAGTGTCAGCTGATCTATATCCATGGCAACTGAGCGAATTCCGATTGCTGATATAGACCATGTGATGTGGTCGAAACTTTTAATAAAATGTAGTAAGTGGACCTTGAGTTCTCACAGCCCAGAGTTAGTTCTTCAGCTTGTTTGTTTTGTATGACCAAACTACAATATCACCAAAATTTAAGACTTGAATAATTAATCAATTGAAAAAATACTTGTAGCTTATTTTCTGGTCAGTTTCTGTTATCAATAAATCCACTGATAATTCAAGATCTGCCTTCTTTTACAGTAATGTCACCGAATAGGCTCTTTCACCTGTGGAGTCTGAGGGCGTTTGAATGTTCAACACAGCGGCCACAGTTATTTTCAGCCTTTGTTTCCTGTCAGAGTCTTGTGGAACCCATATTCACGGCAGCATAATAATAGGAACAGTCTGACTTAAGTGTACCACCAATCACCCACTGTTAAAGAATCGTGTTTTGAATGGAGAGAGCCATTTATTCTAATTGAATGCTGTCTATTAAAATCCATGCTATCAGGGTGCAGAGTGCAAACAGAAGCGGTGTGGTTCCAGTGTTACAGTGAGAAACAGACTCACCGTACAGATTACAGCTGCTTTAAATCACATTGGTATGCACAGACACTTAGATGGAGAGTGTACTTATATACAGATAGTCAGAGAGTGCTGGTTGTCTGATGCGAACACACACACAAACGTGAGAAAAAAAAAAAACACATGCACACGCTAAGCCAAATGTGGACATGCCAAACAGAGACGAACACAAATGAAAACAAAGCATGCAAACACAAACGAGATCCAGAGAATGAAGAAGACAGAGAGAATAGCACAGTCCCATCTGTCAAACAAATGTGAGGATGCTTCTCACACACACACTCAAACGCAGTCCCACACACACACACACACACACACACACACAGCAGGCATCATTTAGTCTGAACTTGAGCGATATCTGCCTTTGTCCTTTAGCAGTTGGTCCTGAGGGGCTGCTGTAGAAGTTGCATGAAAGTTTGTTTAGAGCTGAGCGAGTGTGTTAAGCTTTATGAGAGCCCATGGGAGACATGGTGGCACACACACACACACACACACACACACACACGTACACACAAACATTCATCCACTCATACACACACTCAGGCACGAGGCTTGGGCGGCAGCTCACACTGGCCCCAACCAACAGTGAGGAGTTTGTTGTCATAGCAACAGTAAAATGAGATGACTTTACTGTCAGCCGTAATGTTTCATGGCCCCCTTGCCGCTATGGCAACATAACAAGGAGGAGGAAGAGGAGATTGAGAGAAAGAGAGCATCAGAGCCATCTCTGCATTCCAGTAGACTCCTACCAGGAACAATGTCACCACGATGCCCTTACTTCCTCCGCAAGACAAACACACACACACACACACACACACACACACACACACACACACACACACACACACTGTGACAAGCCTGTCAAACACACTCACACAAAGACACGCACACACAGACACCTTGAAAAGCCTGTCAAACACCCTTTCCACCTCGCCCATCTCTTTGATTGTGCGTTCACTATTTTCAGCTACAGCGTTATCGTCGCCGGGGCAATTTGAATTCATTATGCTCAATGTCAATATTGGTGCAACAACGCCGTACCTCAGACAGGTACAGCTTGTTGAATGAGCACACGTGCTGTCAGGAAGTGCGAGGAGTGAAAAGAGAGGAGAGAAGAAGTGGAGAGGAGATCAAAGACATTCAGCTCCGCCGAGCGTTTCCCTGCGCCGCGGAGAGAGTCGGATGGAGCAACGGGGTGACTATAGGCTGGCCGACTATATGCGGGAGCAAAAGCGCGGCAGCTATACATCACAATTCTATATTTAGCCCAGTCCTTCCACTACAGCCTATCAACACTGTTAGAAAAGTTTATCTACGCTGGTAGAAAAAAAAAAAAGAGGAGATAGGTGGAAGAGCGACAGACACGGAGGAGAGAGAGAGAGAAAGAGAGAGAAAAAAAGAATAAAGCATCAGGACGAGAGAGGATCTGAGTTGTTTTGCTCTGTTGCCATGGTGACACGGCGGCCAGAGCTGTAGCGAACTGACAGTTGTCACGGCACAGCGGGTTGCCATGGGTGACAGCTGTCAGTCAATCACGCAGAGTGAGGGGACAGATCGGCAGATGATCACCTTGGATTAGAGAGCGATCGCACCACACGGGGGCCAGACAGAACATATCTGGACTTAATTCATGTCCTAATGGTGCTGCTCTCCGGTGTGTGTGTGTGTGTGTTCATCCATATTTGTATGTGTGTGCATCCTTTCAGTTTTGCAAGCTTTTTGTACTCCTGTCTGTTTATGTTTGTGCATCTGTGCACTTTTTTTTTTTTTTTTTTTTTTACAAGAATTTGTGTGTGCATGCAAATTTAGGTTCGCGCCTTCATTTGCATGCGTCTGTGTCCCTGTGTCTGTGCGAGCACGTGTGCATCCCACGGAGGGAGGGTGTGTGTGTGTGTGTGTGTGTGTGTGTGTGTGTTGTGTGTGTGTGTGTGTGTGTGTGTGTGTGTGTGTGTGTGTGTCCAGACTCTGAAACGTTCACAGGGCGAGTGGAGCCGATTACATTTTGCTGTAGCTGCTGCCTGGGTCCTTCCCACAGCTGTCTGTGCTAGAGGACAATCAAAGGCCTGGTTGTGAGCCTTCTGATTGTGGTGTGATACTCAGGGCCGTTCCCCTTCAATTACCACACTCTGCCTGCATCTAACGAGCACAGCATTGCTCTTATGTTAGGAGAATAATGGTCTGATTAGACTAGGGATGGATTTGAACTCACACTCTTAATTTGTTTCTTTCCTTTCTTGGCACATCTCCTGATCATGATCATCTCTGGTCACAGGTATCCTGCTGTGGAACTAAGCCCAGCAGTTTAAGTTTATTTTGCACTCATTTACGGCTCCAACCTTGACAATTAAATTTTCTCCTGCTGTCGAGATGTTAAAGCACCAGAATCACTTCTGTGACCCCGCGACTATTAGACCTTTAGCAGCATTCATATGTTATGACAGCAACCCCCGTGTAATGTCAATACTTTGCTGGTACGCTGGTAATTAGAGGGTAGTTGTACAAGGCAAGATTTCCACAACCAATGAAGCACTAAATTTGCTATCCCAGTCAGAACTGGACAGAAAGCCCCGGAGAGAAATGATGATGTATACTTTTCCCCTCAGATCTAACGCAGCCTAATTTGGAATGTGGTGCCTCCCTTTGGCCTTTAACAAAAATGAAGGCTTTATGTGAGAAGCCAAGTGGATTTCACAAGCTGACC
Organism: Seriola aureovittata; assembly: GCF_021018895.1. NCBI lineage: Eukaryota > Metazoa > Chordata > Actinopteri > Carangiformes > Carangidae > Seriola > Seriola aureovittata. Next base: position 5,720,349 of record NC_079382.1, read on the forward strand.
TTGTTTCTTTTCTCTCTTTCCCTTCTCCTCTCTACCCTTCTCCTCCTCTGCCTCTCTTTGGCCTCCCCTCTGTCCTGTCTCTGCTGCCTCCCTCTGTAGGAGTGAGCCCTGGGCTGGATGGGACCCACCATGCCCCCCAGTAAGAAGGCCCAGAGCCCCAGTAGTGGAGCCAGTGCTTCGCAGGGCATGAGCCCGCCGTACCGGCAGGGGGACGCAGCCACGGCAGCATCTGAGGCCGAGGCGGCTGACCTCTCCCTGTCCCTGTCCGCCTCCTTCTCCAAGGCTGAGGACGAGGAGCTCACCAGCCTCTCCTGGCTCCACGAGAGCACGGACCTCCTCAACAGCTTCAGCCACTCGGGGCTGCGTAGCGTCTCCCCTCTGCAGGACCCCGACGGTCAGCACCCCCGCTCGCCCTCCTCCTCGTCTCCCTCCCCGGACGACCCCCTGCTCGGCGACGCACACTCGGGTTACGACTTGGCAGCAGGGGCTAACCGAAAACCGCCGTATTCCTTCAGCTGCCTGATCTTCATGGCCATTGAGGATGCGCCAAACAAACGGCTGCCTGTTAAGGATATCTACGGCTGGATCCTGGAGCACTTCCCATACTTTGCAAACGCCCCCACAGGCTGGAAGAACTCAGTACGCCACAATCTGTCGCTCAACAAGTGCTTCAAGAAGGTGGATAAAGACCGGAGCCAGGTAAAGACATCAGCAGTTGTGTAGAGAAATGTTGGATCTTATTGTCTTCCTTTCAAGCCAAGGGCTGTGTATCAAGCCTCAATGCTTTAGTAACAAACGTCATGTGTCCATAGTAGGAAAATCTGACATCAAAAGCACTTTTCTTCAGTTCATTTACATATTTTCTGACTTATACACTACCAGTCAAACGTCTTAGAACAAGTTTTTCCAGCAGTTATTGAAATTTACATAAAAGAATCACGGACTCATCTTGTTGAACTAAATTTAATCCAAACTTTTAACTCATGCAGCAGCCGAACTCACTTGTGGCGTTTTTTCTAAAGAGCAAATCAAATATTGTTCAGAAAGTTCGTCTCAACACTGTTGCAGTTCCCACAGTGTTGCAGTTGTAAGCTGCTTTGCTTTCACCGTCCGTCCAGTCCATCCCAAACCAGCTCCATGAGGTTTAAGTCCGGAGACTCTGCTGGTCTTCATCATGTGAAGCCACCGGCTAGTTTTCCTATTCTAATGTTGTTATCTTGCTGAAGGATGAAGCCCTGACCAATCAGTCTGTCTTCCTTTTTCTCACTGTTCTGATTGCAACATACCTTTAGTACTGTATGTTAACAGAGTTTGTTCCACCACTGCCTTTGTACAGACAGAGGGTTTATAAGTCAATAAAAGTTAGGGCACCTGTAGGAATTGTTTGCATTAACTTTCAAGGCTTCATTTACTTCCACTGCTAGAGGAAAGCTGTAAATGAAACAGTTTCTTAATCCATGAAACAGGCCTGTTTTCTATGAACTGTACTTGATTTTTCAGTGTTTGGTCACCTGGAAAACAAGAAAGTAGAAAAATGTGTTTGTTCTAAAGCTTTTGACCATTAGTGTGTTTATTTAGATAAACTTCTTGAATGACTGCCCATGTTCAGACAACATTAAACAGTGATGCATTTAGAATTCTGGTTTATTTTGTAAAAATGAAAAAAGGGGGACGTAGAAAGAATGTGTTTATTTTCCATAAACTTAGGCATTAAAAAAAATATCACATAGGTATCAGCAGGGTTAAATCAAGAACCTACCAGTGACCGCCTGAAAACATGAATTTTCCTGTCACTGCAACCTCCCTTCACCCAGTTGTCCCATATGCTCAAAGATGGACTGCCATGAGAAGAAAGCAGAGATAGCAAGCAGATTCTTGTCCTTTTTGCCATCAAAAAAAAGAACAGAGTGGTGAGTCCGTCTGTAGAGAAACCATCAAGCATTAGCTAACTGTGCATGTCATTCTAGTGTGGAACCCCCCAGGTCAGCCGTGTAAATCTGTACTCTCGGTTTACAAATCCGTGCACGCCGTGTATAAACAGTGCTCTCCGATTCATAATCTGTGCCCAGAGATTAGCAATCCGAGACCGAAAACTATGGTTTGAATCTCTCAGTTATACTTTTAAACACGTCTCACAACATGTCCAGGAACCCGAGCAGCAGCTCGCTCTATCAGTATGTGAAGCTAGTTAACATTAGCCAACTTTAATTTAGCAGCCAAAGTGGAGATTACAAAGCAGTATGTGAAATAACATTAGCTAACAGACAATCCTGCCTCAGCTTTCAAACGAAATTTCAAACGATTCCCAGCCCTAATTCAAACTAATGCAGGGATTTTTTAAAATCAGTCCTCATTAATCATATTCTGAGTTGTTAAAGGTAAAATAATTCTGCAGCCACGTGGTAAATACAGGCCCATTATTCACTCTATCATGTGTGGTTATAACTTATTTCACAGCCAGACAGTTATCAGCGGTTTGCAGGCATATCCAACTTGAAGTCAAATATATTCTGTATTTTGTCTACAGCTGTACCAGATTCGGCCTTATCAATAGTTGATGATCTCTGCTTTCATAGTTCTCTTTCACTCTGACGTTCTGTGCTTCCCCAGTGGGAACAGCATTTCGCTTTTGATTTAAGTCTTGATACAGTCTTTTATACTGGCTTTCCCATCCAGATTTTACTCCATTAAAGACTCGGGGTAAACGGGGAATGAATCCCTCACTCAATTAGTGCTAAATTAATACTGGAGGATTTAATAACACAGATGCCAGCAGACTTTAGATTTCATCTTGCCCGAGGGTGTTGGGGGTGGGGGACAAACAGCGAGGATCAATGCTAGCTTTGCGTGTTTAGCTGATTGAGATTGGACTAGAGGATATGGAAGCTCTTTATGCTTTCCTTGACCAGCGTGTGAACCTGAACTCTTCCTTTTGAGTGAGCTCTGTGTGTGTGTGTGTGTGTGTGTGTGTGTGTGTGTGTGTGTGTGTGTGTGTGTGTGTGTGTGTGTGTGTGTATGCGCACACACCCTCACGCTATGCTGTCATCTGGCCCATGACTACAACGGCACAGAGTTTCTCTTGTATACATATCTCCATAGTAACTAGGTTGCAGTTGACATAAAAGTATGCTGTTGCTGTAGCAACGGGAAAACTGATTTGGCTTTACTGACTTAGGTGTGTGTGTGTATGTGTGTATGTGTGTGTGTGGTGTGTGTGTGTGTGTGTGTGTGTGTGGTGTGTGGGGTTGTGTATGTGTGTGGTGTGTGTGTGTGTGTGCATGTGTGTGTGCATGTGTGTCTGTGTGTGTGTGTGTGTGTGTGTGGTGTGTGGGGTTGTGTATGTGTGTGTGTGTGTGGTGTGTGTGCATGTGTGTGCATGTGTGTGTGTGTGTGTGTGTGTGTGTGTGAAAATGTGTTCATGTGTGTTGGAGCTTCAGATGGGCACTGAGCTGCTGAGTGGGGGAGAATGAGTGTACGTCCTCATATCCTCATATTGTGCTATATGCACATATGTGCTGGCGTGTGTGTGTGTGTATGTGTGTGTGTGTTCTGCACATGTGGAGCAGCATGTGTAGAGGTGATTTTGGCAAGGACAGCCTGTCTTGTCTTCCTGTCACTGCACACCGTTTAAGACAGCACGCTAATTAACCCTTCAAACCTATTCCCCCCTCTCTCTCTCTCTGTCACACACGCACACACGCACGCACGCACGCACGCACGCACGCACGCACACACACACTTCCAAAAACACACACAGGACATGTCTGACACACAAACAAACAAGTGCACACATACACACACACACACACACTTGCAAGCACGGATGAATGCTTTAAAGGACTCACACACACACACACACACACACACACGAGCGCTGTGTCGATGTAGAAATGAGGGCACATCTCTGCAGACTCCTACTCTACCTGCCAAGTGCTGTGCTTTATCTGAAGCTGCAATTACAGAATCTCTGTAATTTTAGTCAGACTCTGCCATTCAAAGCTTTTCACTGAGAATATCTGCATGTGAATACTCCTTTTTCCTCACTGCTTTGCTTTTTCCTCACCTGTTTATGTCTTTTTGAATTGAGCATGCAATTACAGGGTCCCAGATATTTTTTCTTTACGTTGCATTATATTTTACTCATTGTTTGCTGTGAAAAAGAAGAAAGACAGGGGATTCGGTTAAGGGGAGGTCAAGTTATCGTTGTGAGGGATAGACTTGGAGACACAGGGACACATAGAGAGAGAAAAGGGGGAAGTGGAGAGACATGGCTTACTGTGAACGCACCAAATCATATTTCCATCAATTTACAGAGGTGGAGATTAATATGACAGTGGCCTATTTGTTCCAGTGACTGTATTTCTGGGTCATATCCAGGCAGATGACAAGATGGGAGATTAGTTTAGAATAAGCTTGGTGCTCTATGTGTGTGTGAGTGTGTGTTTGTGTGTGTGTGTGCGCGTGTCAGTCTTGCGTGTAGGAGTGCAAACTTGTGAGAGAGAGCGTGAGAGAGAGAGTGTGAGTCCCACGGTTGCCATGGCTTTGTTTACAAACAGGATTCTTGACTGTGCTGAATGACATGCCTTAATGACAAGTGTTGTTGCCCTCAGACTTCTGGATCAGCGCTGAAGATCAGTAACAGCACAACACACACACACATGAACACACAACCTCACAGTGATATATCTCTCAAAGCCTCTTATGAAATCACAGCAGAGAGAACAGGCAGTTTTGTAATCCAAGACTCCCTATGAAGTCTCTCTGTGTTGCGCTTAAGTGTGTCACCTCTAACTTAACCTTGTCTTATTCAGATGAGAGGCGTCCTTGATTCTTTTACCTTTTAACTTGGACCATGTTGAACTGTAGCATATGGGGTGAGCTAAGGTTGTCTTGGCTTATGGTGGTTTGTTGATGTTCATTCATCAGCAGGTTATTTGCGGCACAAAGTTGCTGCTGCTGTATGCAGAAAGTGGATATGATTTTTAAACTACAAGCAAATTAATATTTTTCCTTAAAGTGTAGGTTTTTTGTTGTTGTTGTAAAGTGTGGATATGGACGAACGCTTATCTTTATTAAGCAGAAAGAAAGTGAACCTATTATGTTCATTAACAGCTCTATTCTGAGACTCCACGAGAGAAGTTTTGCATGATTCACAGTTTAAATACAGCCCTTATTTACCTCAGACTGCCTGTTATGAAGCCCCTCAGTTGAGTCGCTTACTGAAACAGGCAATGTTAGCTTAGGCCTCCTTAAGACACCGCCTTAAAAGCCCACTTTCATCTGATTGGCCGAACATCCGGAAGCCTGCCAATGGGCAGCGCACCCAGCACTTGAGAGCAAGACATCTCTGGTTGGTTAATATAATGCCCATTACCTGCTTATTGTCTGACATTGGATTTTGGCGGATTTAGTCTTTCAATCACAATCTATATATACATTTTTTTTATATCTGCCCCATATGTTTATAGTTGTAAGTGTGGAAATTGCTTAAATTGCTGGCTGAAGTGGAAAACCTTTGCTGTAAGGAAATACAAAAGGTAACATTTGCTGTCGCCAAACGACTGCATAGTAAACCTGTACCTTTTGGTTATTTGTACGCTACATTAGATGCCTGTAAGACTACTCAAGTAGACTATTTTGGGAGAACCAGTTGTGCTTGGAGCTGTATAATGAAATCCATGATGAGTTGACGTCAGCTCATTGCGGAAGCTGAAAGAACCTCATTTTACCTCAGTTTAACTCATTAATTTTAACTTTTCCCTTGTTTAATCTGACATTGTAACATCATATATATGACAGAAAGTAAGGAAAAGCATAATAGGTCCCCTTTAATGTATTTTTTTTTAAAAGCTGCTCCAATCAAGATTTTGACAGTAAAAATGGGTCAGATTACCACGTGTAATATGAAAGAATTGACTCACAGGAGTGTGTTACCACCCCGTTCTGCTTCAGGGAGTGTTGTAGTGTCTTTGAGCTAAACGTTTTGGTTTTATGGTCCACTGCTTCACTGGTTTGGTTCCGTCTTACTGCTTTCTTCCTTTAAGTATATTCTTTTTTAGTTAGTCTTTATTCTTTCATTCAGTGTCTGTACACAAGGTCAATCACAGGTCACCATAGTTCATTGTTTATCTCTAGCCTAGTGAGTGTGCAGCTGCTCCACTCCCATCAGCAGTAACCATAGTAACCAAGGTTACAGCAGGGCCCCTTATCGATAGCATGTGTAGGGAGGTGTAAACATTTGAGGGAGAATGAGGGGCCTTAGAGTCAAAGGGCCAGATAGTGCACATCATCTTTATTAAGACAAAAGTCAAGGAAAATCCTCTGGGTGAGACATGATCATGTTTATACTTAGGTATCCAATAAAATTAAAAATGTATATGAGATATACATATATACTCATACATACATATATTTATTTATTTGGGAATATAGTTGGTGACATGCAAACTTGAGCCATGTGAGAACCTTTGGGTTTATAAGCACATTTTCCAGGGGAAGCTTCAGATTTGGGATGGCATTACACTAGTTAGCCTGTTAATGTCTTTAATTGTACATTGCTAATCTCCTTGATGCATCAAGCTGCAATAAATTGTTGTGCTTAAGACATCGGGCATCTCCTGAAAGCTCCTTCATCCAGCTCACAAGGTTTCCATCACAATCATCAACCCTTTTTTCAGCCTCATCAGAGGGACAGCTAGGATAAACCCACTGTCTGCTACCTGCTCAGCACCAAACAGCAGACAGAAAAACTAAGCAACCAGCTGGTGAACATAGTAGAGCATTTAGAAGCTAACGAGTCAGATATTTCCCTCAAGATTTGATGGAAACCACAACAGAGCTAAATGGAGGGAAACACATCTCCAAATAAATGCTAATGTTGCTACGTGTCTGCTAGATGTGTAAACTACTGGTTGTTTGCTAACACGTTAGCCGCATCAACTTTGTAAGGTGATAATATGTTCATGTGTTTGCAGTTTGATCTGCTGTCCCAGAGTGTCCCAAAAAAGATCTGGCTAGCACTGTTTTTGTAATCTTTCTTCTTTTTTTAAAGGTGCTATTTGTAAGTTTAGCTATTGCTACATATCTGACGTTAGCAGTAACAGCTGTTAATTTACCAATCTAGAAGAAATGTTGCGAGTTCGGCATCAAACTTCATTCTTTACTCCCCAAGAGCTTTCCCCAGAGGTGAACAACAAAACAAAACCATTGTTAACTCTTTTCTCTATAATGTCTTTTCTCCTACTGAAGTTAGCATGCTAACCAGCTAGCCTCGCCTAGTGTTGTCACTTTCTCATAGCGACTCACTGTAGCCTCCAACCTGCCCTGAATACATGGTGCTGCTCAGAGGTCGTATAATAATCTGTAGACACAATAATGGCAGAAACTCTTGTCAAGCGACAATCACCACTGCCCACTCCCAGTAAGAAACCACTTTTGGCGGCAGAGAAAACTTACAAACAGCCCCTTTAAAATTTCTGTGTGACATATTTGTTTCTATCTCTCTGAGTCTTCAATATAAAGACATGCCTTGCTGTCACATACCATATGCAGCCCAGGGGAAGCAATTTTAAACATGTATAAGACTGGTACTTGGTAGCGCTCTTGGAGAACTTTCATGGTTGTAGAAATGATGCCACTGTGAAAAACCAAATACGAACCAAAACCCAAATGACCTTAGTTAAATTAATTGCCAAGTGACAGGATATCATAGCTGCTTTGGGAGTTGCTTACATTGGACTGGGCCCAGTTTGTGCCTCTCATGTAATCAGTGTTTTTACATTTCAGACTTTTGCTTTCGAATCACAGATAGAAGCTACTGCTTGTGTAAAGGAACAGACATGCACATTATGAAATCAGTTAAAAATTTACTGCACAGCAGATGTGATATTTTTCACCAGTAAGTGTAAATGACCTGCCAAGTTTTAAAAAGTTTGCTTTGTATTATCTTTGAAGAAAACAAACTCTTATCTGTGAGTTGATAGTAAGCTCCAATGCGAATAAAAACTGAAATGCAAAAATGATGTCCGCATGAGAAGCACAAACTGGGGCGAACTTTTGACTAAATTAAAACCACATGGAAAACAGGTTTGTGGAAGAAAAGTCAATTCATAACACCTGTAGAAGAAATTTCCACATATTATCCTACTCAGTTTTTCTGTGCTCTGACAAAAAAAAAAAAAAAAATAGCCTGTAGTCCAAGCAACATGTAACTTTTACACCCAACAGGCCGTCTTTGTCCTTGAGTCTCTTTGTTGCCAAATAGCTTTCAACAAGAACAGAACTGGCAGGTATCAAGCAACTTTACTAGATGAAATATCCCTCCTCTTCTTCTTTTCCTCTCCTCCTGCCTCTCTTGTATACTAAATGTATGTAATCACAATACTTGCAGCATGGGTTAAGTCATATTGCACATGAAAATGTAGAGGACAAAGCTTCTTACACTGATGCTTTGCGTGTTTCTCTGCAGGGAGAGAAGCAGCTCTTTGCTCTCTGTGCATCATACGTCTTCTTTAATCTCATCCGATTACTGAGTAGAAAATAAAATTTACTCTCTCCTCTCATAAAAGACAATATGCCTCTGCAGTATATGCCATTGTTAAAGATAATTAAATGGTTTAAAGCTGTAGATTTGCTGGTGGACACAGATGTAGCAGCTGTTATAATAGAGGAAAGGATGAGTTTTCTTATTGTCACAGGCACTAGGGATTTCGGTCGGTTGTTCTGTCCACCAGTTTCGGAGAGACCGAAAAATGTGAACTACTGCCATTACTTGTTTTACAGACATTCAGGACTCTCATATTGGATTATTATATTATTATTGCCATTACTTAGATATTCATGACTTCCAGAGGATAAATCATACTCACTTTGATGATCCGCTGACTTTTCCTCTAGCGCCACCATGAGGTTAACAACTTTTGTTTTTTGGGAAACGTCTCGTTAACTATTGGATGGAATATTACATTATTATTGCCATTAAATTTGGTACAGATATTCACCTTCTCCTCAGGCTCCATCACATAACAATGAGAGAAAAATATATATATTTTCAGCTTTATTCTTTAAAAATAAGTCAAATGTATAAAATTGACAAAGTAGAGGAGTAAGGGTTAGTATGAATAATGTGAACTCTTTTTATTGCTTTTTAAGTATTTCTGTGTATATTTTTACTGCAGCGAGTTTTGTCTGATAGGGAGGTGTCCTTTCCATATTGATGCTTAATGTATATATGAAAAGATAACATTGCAGTCAGGAACGCAGTAGCAGTAATGTAGTGCTACTAGCAGGGTCAGCGGCGGCACGACTTTTTAATATCTCCCATTTCCAAGGGAGACCAGCCCCCACGGCTTATATAACACCGGAAACAGATGTTGGCAACACACAATCATCTCTCCCTCTCTCTTTTTCTCTCACTCTCTCTCTTCCTTTGTGTCCTCTTTCTTCCCCTTTTGTCCTTTACTCACACTGTGACATGTTCAAAGTATATGTGTTTTCTCCATGATAAATATACCTGCACATTGCTCAGTTTTCCACAGATTTTTTTAGCACAGAAGCTGCTCTTGTAATCAAAACCACTACAAACTAGTGTAGTGACACAGATACATATAATTAAATCCATTTCTTTAATATTGCTTAAACTTGCAGTTTAAAGTCTAATGCAGTGCCAAGTCACTTTTAGTTTCACACTGTGTGCGGTATTTGTGAGAGGAGGGGTTAATGTTTCCCGTTGTGGATTATTTGTTGTGTAATCCTTCGCTTTAGCTGCAAACACCACAGTGATGCAACTATTTTATATCACATAGATGCAACACAAATAAACACATCATCCAGAAAACCGTGCTGATCTGAAGAGTAAGACCAGATGGGAGCATGGGAGAGCGAGAGGAAATTATATAAATGGAGATCACTAACATAGTTTCAGGTGAATGTCCTCCATCACCTGCTTTGCTGCTGTAAAATCCTCTGTTGTGGACGTATTCTATTTTTAAAATCTGTGTCATACTGTATCAAAGTCAGAAACTTTAAAAACCCATCTCTGACCTCAAATACTCTTTTGTGATAATTTGATTTTGAGACACGCTGCCTTTTTCTCAACTTGATCAGGAAATGAAAAGTCCATTTCACCTCCTCTTGCTTCCAAGCCCAGATGATGCCTGTTGCCAAGGCGACTGCTATAACCCAGGTGACAGACCCTTCCTGTGAGCTGCGCCCTGTGATTGGCCTGTCGAACCGGGGGGGTGGGGGGGGAGTGGGGTGGGGGGGTGTCCACAGATTGAGCCTTTTGATTGGCTGGCTGGTTGGCAGAGGCAGGGGCCCCGGCAGACAGAGATTCTGTAGAGAGCATTGATTTAATCGGCTGGCAAGCGGGCAGACAGTCAGTGCACGCGCACACGTGCGCGCACACACAGACGCGCACACACACACTTACACAAACGGCTGGCGGGCTGGAGGTGCAAGGGGAAATTTGGCCCAGTGGGGGTCACCTCTGTGGGAGCGATTGTATGTGTGTGTAATATCATGCTCTCCAGGAGAGGCGTTGCTGGCAGTAATAGAAGCACTCCCAGGAGCAGACCACGCTGGGTAATATCACACTCCCTAGGGAACTTGCCATACACACACACTCGCTCACTCACTCACATACACACACACACACACACGGAGCAAAACACAGCACATATGGCCTGTGTTCAACATGAATGACATACTAATGCAAAGATCCAGACAGGGGGGACACAAATCAACAGTGCACACACATGCTATTAGCTTCTTGCATTCTTACAAGGTCAGATGATGTAGTGAGCGGTAGCAAGGTTTTTGACTCATTCACTGGACATTGTAGGATCAGGAGACACACTGAGAGAGCAGCATTCACAGACGCTCTGGATGGTAATCTTTCATGAGAAATTATACAAGTTGAATTGTCATTTATTTTACCAAGGAGTCCATAAAACAGGAAAAATCAGGTGCCAGACATGAATGTGGAGGTTAATTTAATCCAAGTTTTTGAAGCCTGCAGCAGGATATGTCTTGCAGCAGATCAGATGCCAATGCTTTTTAATATTCTGTCTGTGCACCGACAGTAATGTTTATAAAATATCATTCTAGGTGATTTAATTTGAAACTTTGGTTGGTGTATATATCTTCTATATTTATTTTTGCAATGTAATCAGAACAGAGTTCTTACCGTAGTCAATGCAAAACATTAAACAACTTCTTCAGATTTTATTGTAACTGAACTGCTATAAGTTCAATTTTGGACTTAAGTGAGAGATAAAATTAAGTTGTGACCATATATATGACAGACATACTGTATAAACACTCGCCATGATGAGACACAGACTCACAAGGTGAAAACAAAACCAGCCACGCTGTCTTTTGAGAACTCACTGCTTAGATTGTCAGCATGTTGACAGGCATCACAGCTGGTGGGATCTCATCACAAGATGGTTTCTACTTTTACCAAAAGTCTTAGAGTGGAATGATTGACACCGGCCCCGTTCATACTTTGATTGGCTAATTGTCTATGTCTCAATCACAATCTCAGTGGTCCTCTTACACCTGGCTGTAATTTACATGATAAATGTTTTATTTTTCACTTTTAGTGATGAACTTTTTTACTCCTTAACGGGCTCTTTTCTACGTTCTGAAGTGTATTTCTTGTTTGTTGATGTTTGATGAATCCGGGTCCACGACCCCTAAGATGTGGCAAATAAACCTGGGTGGTCACAATGTGATTAACATGATAGTAAAGCAGAGAAAAATATCTTCTCTCTTTCACAGAGAATATGTTTTAGATACAGAGTAGTTCCAGACACCAGCGCACACAGTGAGGTCTGTGAATGATTATTTTAGAGGTGTAATTGTATTTACCACAAACAAAATGTCATTCATCTCTATTTTATTGCAGAAGTCTCAAAGAATGTCTAACTAAAACTAAAGCTATCTGCATGACTAGAAGGAAATATGTTTGTGTTGATTATTTGGGTGAACTGACACTTTAAGTGGCCACAAGCCAAAATGATGGGAACCACTGATGTAGTGGAAACATTAAAGTGTGTTTTTCTCATCCACTTCAACACAAAATGCTACTCAGGTTTTAGAATTTGTCTCCATTGCTCACATGCACGTCTCTGGCACATCTGACATTTCCCTCTTAATAGATTCCTTGCAGTATTTGCAGAAATCAGAAGCCTGCAGTCATGACATCTCCCCGCCCTGTAGCCTGTACCTGTAACATATCACAGAGCACTACAAAGTGAGCTGAACACGAGGCAGGACGGCTTTAATTTTATATTTACTTCTCCCTCGCTCTCCCTCTTCCTCTGCCATTCTCTGTCTCTGCCGTACACAAACTCCAGATTTTGCCACATTCAGATGACAAGGCAGATGAAAGCACAGAGAAGGCTGCGAGAGATGGAGACAGGGAGTGTATTCTCGGCCCATCCGAGATCCCTCCCCCTTTCTATAATCTATAGGCTGGTTTTCACTCAGATTGGGAGCCGACAGCTTCATTAGGTGAGGGGGGGAAGCTGCTTTGATCTAAAAATACACACCATCATCGCCTCTGGAGTGGGAAAAGTTAAAGAGTTTCCCTGTGTCTTAATCAGAAAAAAAGATGATTTTTATTCTGAGGAGAGACAGAGGATTGGAAAATATTGAGCGAGGTGGCATTGAGGATGCATTAATTCTCATTCCTGCAAGTGTTATCTTCCTTGGGAATATGGGAATGTTTGCGTGGCTGAAGTGTGTGTGTGTGTGTGTGTGTGTGTGTTTTTTTTTTTTGTTTTGTTTTGTTTTTTGAGGGGGGAGGGAGGCAGTAATCTATCTGTGTTTGAGCCAGTAGATGCTGTTGTTTTTCTCAAGGTCTTTATCTCGGTGGGACTGCAGCATTGCTGTGTATACAGGTGGTTTGGTAAATAAGAATCCAGCACAAGCTCTGGACTTTGAGCTTGTGTTTGGGCTTTGGACTTGTTGGCTCAGGTCAGTGTGCTGTGATGTTTGTGATGTGCTTTGAGGGGCCCGATAGCACTTCCAATAACATCTCTCGCATCTCTCTCGCTGTCCCCTCTCCACCCCTCCCTCGCTCTCCACCTCTGTCTTTCTTTCTTTCTTTCAGAGCATAGGCAAAGGCTCCCTGTGGTCCATAGATCCGGAGTATAGGCACAACCTGATCCAGGCGCTGAAGAAGACGCCGTACCATCCCTACTCGCCCGGCCTGGCCACCCCCTCCACCTCTCCACCCACCCTGCCTCAGACATTTCACCACAGGTAAGTAGGATTTTTAAAGTGGCTGATTGATTTGATACATTTATATGACATATTTTCCAAATGAATGCTTAATGGCTGTGCTTAATTTGATTGGATTATTTAGCTTGGTTAATTGATTAACACATTCACTGATTCACACATACCTACAGTATATACATACACGTGTAGCGACATATATAGATGGATGCTACAGTGCCTTCCCAGCCCATGTGAGCAGTTTCATTCTTGTACTCAGATATTTCTCTGAGGTATTCAGACCTGTTGTATCATCTTTAAATGTTTTAAAATTAATTACATTTTATGATTTTATTGGTATATTTTGGCACAGCAACTTATAGATTATAATAGTTTTTAGGAAACGTCTCTCACTGCGACAGCTGCCTCAGGGTGTTTACGCAGGCCTCCGTCCAGGATCATCCTCTGTTGCACCCAACAATGTAACATGACCTACTGTCAATCTCTGTCACATCCCTGTGACCGCCTCCTGTCTGAGTCACTGACCGCTTCGCTTTACACAGAGTTTTTTCCCTTCAGCCTGGCTTTTAATTTAGCATGGTTTTTAGTCATTAGTCGCTTGATTTATTCACTTATTTTATTGTTAATGTTTGTTACTGTTATTAAAACTTTTAACATCTATTTTATTGAATTCCATTGTCAGCTTTCTTTTTTGATTTGCCCTTTTTTGGCTCATCAGTCATCTGTGAAGCACTTTGAACTGCACTAACCTGTATGAAAAGTGCTACACACGGGAAGTTTGATTGATTGATTGATTGATTGATTGATTGATTGATTGATTGATTGATTGATTGATCGACAGACAGTACACTGCTACTATCAATGTGCTCTAATTGTTTTAGGTCCCTTTAAAACTAACACTTATAATTCTGTCATGTTTTCTTCTGCTGACTCTTGAAAGACTTGAAGTTTCTTTCTTTCTCTTATTCTTTTTTTTTAACTGAACTTTTCCAACAGAGCAGTTTAGATATGTTGGTTATGCTAATGATCAAACGCTCACCGCCTGATGAACAGGTGGCAGGTTGACAATGAGCGATTTCCAACAAGTCTGTGCAGTTGAGTTTCCTGAGTCTAACTTTGAAAGCTCGTACAAACAGCCACACAGAAGAAAGTAAAGACCCATTTATTTGATTAATCAGATATTCAGTTAAAATAAGATGAATGTGCAACAGTTTGGATGATTAATCATTAAGTCGATTATCAAGCTGAGACATTCTCCAGTTCCAGCTTTTCACATGTAACATGATTCTCCACTTTTTGTCATTGATTTTCTGATTGATCGCAATTTTCACTTTTAACCTCCTAGGACCTGGCGTCCACATATGTGGACCTCACATTTTGGGTTCTCTAGACCACAATACTAACTTTTTCTCAACAAGGGCCTGGTGACCACATATGAGGATATTATACTGCCACTCAGTAATCGAAATTTAAAACTAATGTCCTCATATGTGGACATCATTTTTCTCAGGTCCCAATCAGCCTATATAGCAAGGAATAGAGCTCAGGTCTTAGGAGGTTAAGGACTGGATACTGAGTCTTAAAATAAAGATCAATCTTTGAATCTTTTTGTGTACTTAGTTGCCTATTTTAGTCAATTTTGTAACATATTTTGTAGCAGGGAAATGGGTTTACAATTGTTGTTCACCTGTGGAATAAAAAGAGAGTCTAGTTTTCAGCATAAATTCAGCCAAGCCGAAAGCCTCAAAGCCTCTCTTCTGATTGGCTCACTGGTAAACTGAAAACCACAAATATATCTTCTCATGGATCAACACTTCACATAAAACACCAGAAAAGTGTAAAATATGAGCCCTTTAAATTTTAATTTAATAGGAAAATCTGTGCCAATATTCAGCCTTATATATTTTGTAAAAATTGTAAATTTTTGGATTTTAGTGAGAAAAAAAACAAGAAATTAGAGGTTTTCACTGTTGGTCCTGGAAATTTGCATTTCTTACTATTTTCTAAACAGTGAATCAAAAAAAGATCAATGCATTAAACGATAATATGAGCATTCATTAGTTGCAGCCCTGAGGTACATAGAACATAAAACACGTACACTCCTCCACCTCTCTTATTCTCTCCACCCACTTGCCCCTGGCATTATATAGCTGACCCACCCTATCCTCTCTTTTTTCTTTTTTCTTTTTTTTTCATGCAACAACTCTCCCATCCCTCTTCCCATCTTCCTCTCCCTCAGGCACATGCTCAGGTAAAAGAACTGGTTGCCTTTTCTTCTCTCCACATGTTCACTTGTTCATTCCCTCACCTTCTCCCCAGTCTATCCTGTGCATCCCCCTGTTTCGCTTCTCTTCTTCTTCAGCTCTTCACACTCCTCCTTTCTGCTCCTCTCACTCTCTTGTCTCTTCTTTTAATACCTCACACACCCTCCCGCTCATCCTCAGGCATACATTACAACTAGTGGGGGCACCCGGTGCTCCGTCTTCTTTATTTATCCCTGCTGTGATTTATTCCCACTCTCTCTCTCTCCCTCTCCGCTCTTCTCACTCTCTCTCCACCACTTTATCATTCAATTAAATCCTCTTTTGTCTACATTCGCTTCATTCTCCAGCCCCTCGCAGTCCCCTTGCATGCGCACAAGCATCTCCACAGCAGCATCCACCTGTGTTGTTTCCTCCACATTCCTTTCCTGACCTCTCCTCCACCCTCCATCCTCTTCCTTCGCTAACTTCTTGGTTTCCGACACTTTCGCCCATCCCTCTGGATATGTCAGCGAGAGCTACTATTAGTTGTCTTTCTTCCTTTCTTTGCTTGTTCTCTTTCTCTCTCTCTCTCTCTCTCTCTCTCTCTCTCTGTCTTCCTCATTCTCTCTCTCCCTCTCTCTCTCTCTATGAATACCCCACCACCACCACCACCACCTTCCCTCCACCCCGCTCCCCAGTTGATCCGGGCAGGTTGGCTTGCAGAGCCAGCGGACTGTGTAAGACAGAATAATTGGTTCACCATAAAATGTAAAAGTGTCATTTTGAACAATGAGGTATGGGGAAGTGGAACAAATTGGGGGGATATGGGTGGGGGGTTGGGGGGTGGGGTGAGGGGGCTGAGCAGAGGCAGGGGGGAGTGAAGGGGAGGAGTGGGAGAGAGAGGAGAGGTTGTTCATTTGCATTGTGACACACAGTGGGAAATGAGAGAGAAACTGAGGAGAGTCCATTTCTTGGTTAGAATGGAGCTGAGGTCCCTTATGATGCAGCACCTGAGGAGCGTGCTGTGTGTGTGTGTGTGTGTGTGTGTGTGTGTGTGTGTGTGTGTGTGTGTGTGTGTGTGTGTGTGTGTGTGTGTGTGTGTTTGTTTGTTTGTCTTAACCATGTTCATGGTGTCCACTACACTTCTGGTGCTTTGTGGGAACTGAAATGCTGGACCCCACAACTTTAAAAAGCTGTTTGAGGATTAAGACTTGGTTTAAGGGTTAGGGTCAGAGTTAGGTTTAGGTTAAGGTAAGGGTAAGGGTTGAAGTTAGGCATTTAGTTGTGATGGTTAAGGTAAGGTTAAGGGGCAAGGGAATGCATTTTTGTCAATGACGGGTCCCCACAAAGGGAGCTGTACAAACGTGTTATCTAACCTTCCCAGCAGCCATCAGTTTTCATTATAACTAATGAAATAACTAACAATTATTTTCATTGTCAAGTGATCCAATCATTCTTTCTTGATTGATTAATTATTTTTAGCTGAAAAAAGCTAAAATTGTCCATCAATGTTTCCCGAGAGTCCAAGGTGACATCGTCAAATATCTTGGGTGATTTAAAACAGAGAAAAGTACTAAATCCTCTCAGTGGAGAACCTTCAATCAAAGAATGGTGGCCATTTTTACTTCAAAAAATTAATAAAATGGTTAATTGTTTGTGAGAAAAGTTGCTAAATTAATTGATGATTAATTAATCGGTGTTGCAGCTTTAGTTTCCATTCATTTCTTCACAATATGAGAATCAACCTGAGACTTGCAGAGACTGAGAACTCTTTTGTTGCCTTCCTTGTACACATGACAGTTGTTTGCAGTTATGAGCAGGGGTCAGGTGCATTTAAGTGCAGTTCAGCATCAAACTCTTTAGCGTGAGCTGGTGAAAAACTAATTTTAATGCAAGAAAGACCATCATCATAGTCAGTGTTTTCTTTGTCTTTTTGTCCAGGCGAAAGCGCCTCTCTTTGACTCTCAGATATCAGAGCATCTTTGAATCCTTGAAAAGGAGAGCCTTCAAAAATGTCACTGCTTTTCGACAACTATGAACTCCAAACGTTACATATGACTGAATAGCATGCACCTTTCAAGTCTCTGTGAGTTAAGTTTTTGTATCGTCCTTAAATTAATGGAAACCAGCAGCTTTACAAAAGGTAGAAAATCAGTCTAAGAATTTAGAAACAGGCCAGCAGCAATGTAAAGTACATGCACAGCATGTACAGTATGCACAATTTGTAGCTAATGGGCTACAACATGAAACCACCACTTGTATGGTCCTTTAACCTCTTTAGCAACACTGTGCTGCTGTTCCATTATACAGAAATGCTGCTGGATCCACATCCCGAAGTTTCCAAAGATATAAAACATGTCAGTCTCAATAAGCAAAGCACATTGATGATTATCCACAAGATATCTGTGCTTTTTCCATTTGATCCAATAGTGCAGCAATAAAAAATACATTTGTGTTGGAACAAGCAGATACAGAACAGATAAGTGTCCTGCAGTGTGGAAGGAATGTATTCTCTAACTTTAAAGGCACTTAGTGGTGAATTTAGGAAGAAAATTGGGTTCAATAGTGAATTAATATTACCCTTTGAAGCTGGCACAATAGGGCCACTGTTCACACGAAGTCAGAATTTGCAACTGCGGTCTTGTACTTTTAATTATATTAGACAACAAACAAGCATCCTGCCTTCAGGTTTCAGAGCACCATGGCTCAAAAAACACATGAATGGGGCAAAAGGTCATCCTTGTCCTTGGAATTAGTCATTTCAAAAGAAAAAATCCCCACTCAATGTCCACTTACTAGTTTTTTTTCCCAGTTTTGGACACTATTACACAGTCTGCAACATAGTTCATAGTTGTTATGGATATGGATCTGTCTACGTGCACATATTCAAATGTTTTGGGATAATAAAAGAAAACAGGTGAAGACTACATGATCGAGTGAAAGCTCCAGGGATTTAAAAAAAAAATTATTTCTGTTTATTAAAACCAGAAAAAAAACATACTGTTTTGTACACTACGAG
Source organism: Seriola aureovittata (assembly GCF_021018895.1). Lineage (NCBI taxonomy): Eukaryota > Metazoa > Chordata > Actinopteri > Carangiformes > Carangidae > Seriola > Seriola aureovittata. The sequence continues at coordinate 5,738,856 of NC_079382.1, forward strand.
TCAGAACAGGCTATTCAGTTAAGATAAATTCTTTGTTAAAAGTTGTGAGTGATTAAAAACGCTTAAACACTTTTAAGATTTTAGCCTTAACATCTTATGAAAAAAGTCATCTCATAAAGCTCAAAGATCAAGATTATTTTTTGAAACTGTATAAGTAGTGAACCTTAAAAGTCCCATTTTTTACACTTTTCATGTGTTTTATTTGAAGTGTTGATCCATAAGAAGTTATCTTTGTGGTTTTAATAACTAAAAACCATCTCAGTGTAGTTTTACATCTCATCTCTCAGGCTTCTCTCTGGAGCTCCAGTAACAAAAGGTTGGTGAGGCAATCGGAAGAGAGGAGGTTTTGAGCCTCTCTTCTGATTGGCTGATTGTTTTCTGAGTGATCGATTAAAAATAGCAGATTTCAGGTAAACACTGAGAGAAATCAAATCCTGCAAGGTTGGATGGTGGGTCCAGGTGGGTAGGGCTTGGGGCTTAGAGCGGTGAGTGCTTTTCTTGTGACATCACAAAGTTACAGAAGTCCTGACGGCTCGTTTCAAGTCTTAGTGTCTGAATACAGGCTGTGTGCATTTCTCTGTGGACTGAGCGCTTTGATACTTTCACAGTATTAATATAGAACCTAGACCTGCTTTATAATCAAACACATGGACATCTACCATTATACTATATGGGACCTTTAAGGTGTAGATTAAAGGATCAGGGAATAAATCTCGTCAGAAGATGGTCCATATGAACCAAGTGATCAAACACAAATGTACAGTCTGTGTCACAATATTAAATAAGATATTAACAGTTTCCTTTATATGTATCTTGGAACTCAGTAGGTCCAATCAATATAACACAATATCTCTTTCAAGAGCACTCACTCTCAAGAATATTATGTTATTAAGTGTAATGACTGTGAATGGTTGCACAGCTTGTCTATTATGTTAAGGTCAAGGACTGTCTCAAGCAGTTCTACAGAACTCAGAAGTGGACGATGAACGCAGAGAATGAGAAGATAGAGAGACAGGAAGTGGCAGAATGAAGAGGTGGAGAACAGAGGGGAGAAAGAGGCTGAGAAGGGAGGAGGGGGATAGAGGGAGAGCAATGACGCTTCTTTGTCCTCTACTCTTTGTAGCTTTACACCTCTTGGTTTTTCATGGACCATAATAACTCACGCCGCGCCAGTCGACCCCCACCTGCAGTTTGCTCCAGCACGTGTGTCCGTGTGTGCGTCTTTATCTGCATGTGTGCACGAGTCAGTGCAGTTATGTTTTTCAGTCCAACTCTGTGTGTGTGGATGTATGTATCCTATGTGCGACATGTATTTCTAAATGGGTGCATGTGTGTGTGTGTGTGTGTGTGTGTGTGTGTGTGTGTGTGTGTGTGTGTGTGTGTGTGTGTGTGTGTGTGTGTGTGTGCGTGTGTGTATGCGTGTGTGTGTGTATGTGTGTGTGTGTGGAAGGGAGAGAGAGGGAGAGAGAGCATGCTGGGTAGGAGGTCAGCTCCATGGTGCATTCCTTCACACCCCATCAGCATCTGGATGGGAGGAGGAGGGGAGGGGAAAATGGATGGAAGGAGAGAAGGGTGTCTCAATGGGTTTGGGGAGGAGCTCTCTCCCTCCGTTTCTCTCTTTCTTTCTTTCCCCCCACCTTCCCTCTCCCCTCACTCGCAGAGAAAAGATGAGGGGAGATGTTGGTGGTGGTGGGGGGGTGAGCGTCTGCCACGAGTTTAGTCCCTCGCCTACTACATTAAATGTACAGGGTTGCCTTGGCAACGGGAACGCCGCCATGGCAACACATGTAGTATAAGGCAGGTGCTGTCGCACTGTGAAGCCATTTGTTGAGAGAGAGAGACAGCGGATGGGAAGAGAGACAGAAAGAAAGAGTGAGAAAAGGGGAGAGGGAGCGGGGTTGAGCGAGAGGGGGGAGAATGAGATGGGCGGGGGGTGGGGTGGTAGGGAAAACAGACAGGCTGTTAGCGCAGGAAAAATATGTTATCGCCGTGGCAACGCAATGTGGCAACTCTCCATGGCAACAGCAGGTGGCTCAGGGCTGAAATTTGCGTTCTGCTTTTGCTTTTTCGTGTTGCTCTGTGTGTGTGTGTGTGTGTGTGTGTGTGTGTGTGTACATGTACAGTAAGTGTGTGTGTCTGCATGCAGCAGTGTGTGTGTGTGTGTGTGTGTGAGTGTGTGTGTGTGTGTGTGAGTCCATCTTTTCCCTGCATCTGGTGAGGTGAGAGCCACATCACAAGTGCAGACGTCCAAATCCTCTCATTCAGCAGCTTAGCTGAACATAAAACAGGACTCATATTACAAAGGAAACTCTCCTGATGAGTGGAAACGAGTGGGTTGCTTTTACAGAGTTCACAGCATCCCCAGGTGTTTTCTCTCCTGTTTGTGTGTGCACGCGTGCGTGTGTGTGTGTGTGTGTACATATGACCAAGATGTATGTTGTCAGCCACACACTGACTGTGTTTGAGAACAGCCTGTCTAACCACAGAGAGAGAAAGAAAGGAGCAGTCAGACGTGTTGCCTAATGGGGAACTAAAGACCACTCAACCTGGGAAAGCTCCTACATCCTATCTCTCTTTCTCCCTCTCTCTCTCGCTCGCTCTCTCCCCATCCTTATCCCTCCATTTTTCTCCTTCTGTATTAAAATTATGGATTCACCAGCAGAACTGTATCTCTTGTCTTCTTGTGCGTTTGTGTGTGTGTGTTTGTTTGTGTGTGTGTGTGTGTGTGTGTGTGTGTGTGTGTGTGTGTGTGTGTGTGTTTGTGTGTGTGTGTATGAGTGAAGATGTCTCTGTCTATGTGAGAAATGCCGTCATTACCTCCCTCATTAGTGGTGCAATGATCACGTAAACTGAATCCCCGGCTTTGTGTGTTCTTCTTCTCCTGTGTGTGTGTGTGTGTGTGTGTGTGTGTGTGTGTGTGTCTTTGCAGCGTGTGTTTTAATGTGTCACACTATATGCACGTCTTAAACATGCCTGTGTGACATGAGCGTGTGTTAAATGTGTGTGCGCTGATGATGAGATTTTTTTCTTTTTTTATTTGAATGTGTGTGAATGGACCAGTGGCGGGCGGTGGGGGGTTGTCATGAGAAATTACCCCCATGGACTACAGCAGCGAGGCTGTAATTCTCTGAGGTAATCACAGGGAATAATGGCAACAGTGGGACACCCGGGAATCTAATCACTATAATCAGAACCACTGGCTTATGGGCTCAAATTCCTGCTTTGCTATCTGCCTCGTGATGAAGCCTGCTGGGCTGGTTGGCTGCTGCAACATGATCAAATGATTGACCAGTTTTCTCTTTCTCTCCACCTCACTCCCTCCATCCCTTCTTCCTCTTTCCCCTCTAGTCCACCATTGTGGTCGGGGAGTCCCCTCTTCAGAAAGAACGGAGGAGTTCTCCTACAAGGTACCGTTTCACCTCTGCAAGTCTTGTACTGTATGTGTGTGATCTCCTGCCTGTTTCTTTCTTTCTATCTCTTTCTCTCTCTCTCTCTCTCACTCACTCTCTTCCTCACCGCCCCACAACCCCTCAACCCCAAACCAGCCCCTCCCTCCACCCTCCACCCTCTATGGATGTGCCTACTCCAATCATCTCAATTCCAAATCCCTCTTTTTAGAATCGTACCTTGAGAATACCGAGCGCTGAGTTCTGACACTTGGCTCAGCGCCAGAGGAGGAATGTTTTTTCTACGAAGGCGTATTTGAAGGTTAAAAAAAAAAAAAGGAGTGATGGAGACAAAGTAAGAGACAGAGAGAGAGAGAGAGGTAAAGAGAGAAGAAAAGGGGGAGAGAAAATCCCATCTTCAAATCAGAAGCTGGGGAGATATCCCCCTGCCTCCTTTCCTCATTCAACACAGCATATAGTCTCACTCTTTCACTCATACACCTTTTCCCTGTATTTCCCATTATTCCTCTCTTCCTCTCCTCCTCTTCCTCTCCCCCCTCCCGACCTCCTCCCTGGTGGCTGGACGGCAGTTTAAATGGACATTCAATCCCAATCAGGGAGCACTCCGGGAGCTCGCTGGGCTGCCGAGTCCTAAATGGAGGGGGAAATGGATACATTAGGCGTCTGCGGCGCGCCCTCCATTGCCGCTGATAATGGAGTAGTAATGGTCAAGGAGCCGAGGTTGGAGAGAGCGGCTGAAAACCTGGTCTCCCCCTAGACACACACAGTCTGAGAGTGATGTGTCTGAGCAGCTGGACAGATAGATAGACAGACAGTGAGCGAGACAGTCAGGAACTCGGAGCGCACACGTGACAGGGCGAGACAGGAGAAGAGAAACTTTTTAAATGTGTAATGTGTTTCTGAAGGGAGAGAGGGTGCAGAATGCCCGGGTGTGATATTTGGAGGCGGCAGCAGGGAGAAAGAAAGTTGTGGCAGTCAGCCAGAGGCAAAGACAAGGAAAAAGAGTCGAGGGGGGGGTGGGGGCTGCCAGAGAGAGTGAGTTTGGGGCTGTTAGTGCCCTGTGTTATTACTTCCATCTCCCATTCCCAGAGCTTTCAGAGCTGCTCCGCTCTGAGCTGATGTGGGCTGAAATCTGCCTCTCCCTGTGGCCCAGCACTGGCTCAGGATGAACACAAGGACAATGGCTGGCAGCTGTGTCCTCAACCCTACCCATCACTCCACCTCCACAACCCCTAAAGTTCATCATTCAATCATGAAGTCTTCCTATTTTATTTAAGTTCTGAAGTCACCTGCTATTATTTTTAAAAGGAGCCTAATTTCAGTTGGATTTATTTGGAGCCAGTTCTAAGTCTTTATTAACCTGTCAGCTGCAAACAAAGTGTGAATCCAAGCCAACAGAAACATTGACCACCTCCTAAATGTTTAATTGCAGTGTATTTGTTTTTGGAGGATGTTTTTTATTGCACCTGCAGACAGCTAGAAAGCAGCAGATTGAACCTTGAGTATTCCATTTTATTCTACTCCTTGTACTTGTACTCATTACATTTCATGGGGATATGTTGCACTACAGCTCCACTGTAACCTATAATCAGCCTATAAAATATGATGCATTGTTACACAGTAAGTGAAACCAGCAAACAGTCTATAAAACTGTTATTATTAGCTCTGCCTCAACCAGCTACATCATTACAATGCTGCTTACATGTTAATGCATCAATAACATGAATCCAATATTACAATATACAATAATATAACACTGACAGGATAATTGCTGCCAATATTTTTGATACTTTAAGTACATTTTGATGATTAAATGTAATTTTCTAAAAGCAGTGGTGGAAGAGTTCTGCTCCTTTAAAATAAAGAAATAAAATTGAGATAAAAGTAGCAATACTATAATATATCTATCTATCTATCCACCTATCTATCTAGTAACTAATAGTTTTGAAATTTATGTAGTTGAGTAAAAAGTACAATATTTATTATCTGTAGTGGAATAAAGGTAAAGTAGCTTAAAAACTTTGTCACTAATGCAAATACTCATCTATTTATGTTATCCATTAAAAAGCCTGTCAATCAACACTTTAACACCCAGCGTTTCCCATAATGCAACTCAAACTTTCATGCTTCCAGGTTGTAACACAGGCTTTCTACGATCCTCTAGGTTATTTTTTGGCTCCCTCCTGACAAAACTTTTTCCACCGGCTGAACTCGAACGCCTCATGATGCGCAAACTGAACTTTATGTGTAAAATCGATGGAGTGGCCCTTTAAGTTTTCAAAGCAACATGAGCCTCTATCCCAAATCATCTTTGCCCAAATAGCAGAGCAAAAGATTTGATTTTCTTTTAATATGCTTATGGGAATATAGTTGAAGATCATAGAAAATGCACCAATACTCAGGCAAACTGCATCAAAGAACAGAAATGTAAAAGTTCAATCCAACCAGCGAGGATGTAATTTATAGCAGAATAGGCTGCTGAGCATCCAGCCTGATATTCATGATATCCATGTTTGGAGCCGTGTTTAAAACGTTTATTAAGTTACAGTAATTAAGTGTTGCTTTTATTTTGTCTCACCCCTGGAAGTCATAGCACATGTCACTCAGCCAACCACTTAAACACTCAGCTGAGAGTGTCAGATAGACAAGCCAGTTAGCCATCCAGTTAAACTGCCAGCAACATCAGCCCACCAGCAATCCAGTCAGTCAGTCAGCCAGTCAGTCAGACAACATTAGTATGCATCCTGCCCTCAGACTCAGTACTCAGTTTAACACACGGCAGCCAAGCAGGCCGATAGACAGGAGGGGAGGGGTGTTTTGACTGAGTGAGAGGCCACTTTCAAACGGTTGCGTTCTCAAGGTCTGCTTGAAGTGACCTTTGAACCTTTGGACTGCGTGTGTGTGAGTTCAGAGAGAGAGAGAGAGAGTGTGTGTGTGTGTGTGTGTGTGTGTGTGTGTGTGTGTGTGTGTGTGTGTGTGTATGTGTACTGTCTGCTCTGCTCCTCTGCCGGCCGTGTGGAGACTGCAGCCTGCAGGGCCATGTGGAACTCATTTAACAGGAGAGCAGAGGAGGCTCAGTGTGTATACGGCACATGAGAGCGGAGACGGGAGGGAAGCTGAGGGCTTCGCTTGCCCTGGAAAACAGGCAGGCAGGCAGGCAGGGAGACGGGCGGCAGGCGGCAAGTGAAGACGTAGGAAGCAGACAGAAAAGGCAGAGCAGCTGACCAGACGTAGGAAAAAAGACAGACTAAAGGATATTTTCTCTCCAGGAAAAAGGCAGAGATGCAGACAAACACCTCTTCTCTTCTGTATTTACATTTTTTTTTTCCCTCAGCACGTCCTGCTTTCTGCTACCAAGCCGAGTGTTTTTTCTTTTCTTTTTTTCTTTTTTTTTTTATTGCTTTGAGCTTGTAAAATGTTTTGCTCCATCTCAATCTCAGTGAGTGAGGACAGGCTTTTGGGAGCGCTGCCTGCTCTTTCCCAGCTTAGTTTGTCACCTCATCTCCTCAGCATATGTCCCAGGCTTTTTACCTGCAGAGACAGCATGCATGCTCAGTCGGAGATATGAGTCACCACTATACATAGAATGACAGCGAGACTGATAGAGAGAGAAAGAAATCAACAAGAGGGGCCGGAATTAGAAAGACAAAGAGAAGCGTTTGCTGAGAAATTCAAACAGCAAAGCAAGGAGGTAAAGATACAGAGCACAGACATAAGAGGAGAGTTGTCTTGTGCTCGTGCTGTGGAGGTGTGTGTGTGTGTGCGTGTGTGTGTGTGTGTGTGTGTGTGTATCTAGGGTAAACACTGGTGGTCAGGAGTGTGTGGTTGAGCTATGAGAGGCCATGTCAAACAGAGCTTGGTATTTCCTTTCCCCTTTTCTCTCTCTCTCTTTCTCTCTCTCCCTCCTTCTCTCTATCACTTTCTCTGCTGATGCATGATCTACCACTCTGTGGCATGTGGAAGGGGAGTCGTTGCTATGGCAACCCAAAGCCTGACTTGAGCGAGAGGTGGGAAAGGAGGGGTGGGCGCATGTCAACCCGGGGAGACCTAATGCACTGCCCACACACACACACACACACACACACACACACACACACGTGCGCGCGCACACACGCACGACCATGCAGCGAGTGATCAAGATTACAAAAGAAACTCTGTGCAGGGACTTACTTATAAGGTTATGGAGAGCAGAGCTGGAGATATCAGGGGCAGAGCCACACTAACTGGAGTCAATAAGATTACTGTGGACACAGGCGGCCGGGGAAAGGCAACAGAAACACACCAACAATGACAAACGACAAACAGATCCATCATAATTCATCTTTGTGTGTCAAAGCATGAATCAAATACACGTTGTGGGATTGTTTTCTGGGGGGGCCTTGTCATTACAACTTGTATGTTTTTAATGAGCCTGTGGTTCCTGGGGTGAATTAAATCTCTCCTCATAGCATCGATCATAAATTTACTGTACTGGTTTAAGATTTAAAACCCTCCAAAAAAACAAAACAAAAAAAGAAAAGCTGTGGCGAAACGTTTTAAGCATTTACACCTTAACAAATGCTTCTGCAGCAGACAAAGCAAACAGCAGGTCATCATTTGTGAAATGCAAACTGACCCCAGAGATGAAAATGACAGCTGTTTTAGTTTTAACAGAGATGGCTGTGCTGAGCAGCCAGCCCTGAGTAATGAGAGCTGTTGGCTGACATGTACGTACACTCTTCTCTTCTCTTTTCTTCTCTTCTCTTCTCTTCTCTTCTCTTCTCTTCTCTTCTCTTCTCTTCTCTTCTCTTCTCTTTTCTTCTCTTCTCTTCTCTTCTCTTCTCTTCTCTTCTCTTTTCTTCTCTTCTCTTCTCTTCTCTTCTCTTCTCTTCTCTTCTCAAATGGATAAATATATATTAAATAAATTCACTGCTCTCGCAAGTGTTGAAAGCGTATACGTAGCTCTCCCTTCTGGTCTGTCACAGTCAATTCTGTATTTGTGAAAATGGTCTTTTCAGGTCAGGTCTTTTTCACAAGTAGGAAACCAGAGGCAAGAGTTTGAACTTGATGGAAAGTCTGAAGCTGCGTAAGAAACAGTTTTTTTATTTTGGAGGATCTGAATGTTTGTTTTCATTCTGAAGTGTTTTTCTTTTTTTTATATCCTGAGACACTGTTGGTTCTGAACCAGAAAATGTTCCAGCGTCTCAGCGGACACAGTGGAAACTGAACTGAACTCTTTTTAAATGAATTCTCTGTAAAGTAGGTTAATTTTACATCGTGATGGAAACACAAGTTTTTCTCTCTTTTTTCATTCTGTGTTTTCACTAATCCATAATGGCAACAGGAAAACCTGTTCAGAACTTTAAAATATATTTAGCTTGATATTTTGGGAAATGTGTGTTCAGTTTCTTGCTAAGAAGTAGATGAGAAGATTGATACCTCTCTTGCTATGTCTGTACAGTAAATATGAGACAATAGCCAGTACCTGGTTAGCTTAGCTTAGCATAAAGACTGGAAATCAAAACAAAATCTGCCTATCAGCACCTCTGAAGCTCACTATTAAACTTTTTACCTCTGGTTTAATCTGTACAAAAAACAAAATGCAAATAAACATGTTTCTTTATGCTAAGCTAAGCTAACCAGCTGCTACACAGAGAGAGAGAGAGAAAGAGAGAGTGGTATCAGTCTTCTCATCTGGTGTAATTCTCATAAGCGTATTTCCCAAAATGTTTAATATTACTTAACTGCACAAGTATTAAAAATCAAACACTGAGTATCACTGCAATATGTAGAACCTGCACTGACAGTGATGGCAGCTTTAAGCCGTGCGTCTACCAGCTGTCAGACTGGATCAGGAGCGTTAGTAACCTGTGATTTTCAGCTCTCCCCATAGATTTTCAAATGGCTTCAAGTGCAGGCTTTGGGTGGGCCACTCGAGGACGTTCAGGGATTTGCTCCAAAGCCTGTCTATTATCCTGGAAGTGTGGTTCAGGGTGTTGTGTTGCAGGAAGGTGGATCTTTGCCCCATTCTCTAGTGTTTTCTTCGAGGACTTGTCTGTATTTGGTGGCATTTGTACGATGATGCCAACATCGTGCTGCAGTGTAGTGACACCAGGTGATGGCCAGGTGATCAACAGCACCTGGTTTTTGCAGAATGAAATGCCTGAAGATTCAATTTTTGTCTCATTAGACCAGAGAAAGCAGTGTTTGGTAAACTCCAGGTGGGTTTGCCATATGCCTGTTTGTTCTGAAGAGTAAAATGGCACTTGGATGGAGTGCTGGAGAGACGGTTGTCCTTCTGGCAGGTTCTCTAGTTTCTTTGAAACTTGGTTAGCCATGGACTCCTCCCTGACCAAGGCCCTTCCTGCCTGGTCACTGTTGACCAGAGCCTTAATGATGGACTCTCTGTGGAAACTTCTTCATCTACAGAAAAAACTGTTTCCATCACAATCCTCCCCTGGAGGTCGACTGACGGTTCCTTGAACTGTTTACTTCACAGTAAACTGTGAGACATGATGAATGCAGTTCACCTTGAAGTGATGCGTCTAAGTAGAGCTACAATAATGATTTGCAAAAGTGTCAATACTCTCAAATTTGAAAGTCTGTGTTATCCGTCTTTAAGTTCCAGCCGCCTGCTGTTCAGCTCACAGCATCAGACAGGCTGGATTTAGCCGAGCCCAGCGGTCGTTGGTAATTGAATGACTCGCAGCGGCCTTAACTCATTTATGACGCTTTCCCGCTCAATTTAACCTTGCCTTGCTCATCAATATTGCCCTGTTGGCCTCCTCAGACGGTCAGTGAATGCTCATCGAGCTGCTCCCGGGTCTTATCGGGGTCCAAACACATTTTGGAAGAAGCTTCCTGTGTGTTTTCCTTCAGTGCTCAGGATTAACTTTGAAACAGTGTGGCGTGGATCTGTGTTTATATCTTGTCTAAGTCCCTGTATCTCCTGCTCTCTCTTTTAGTTCCTCGTGGTGTGATCCAAAATGGCGCCCGCGTCAGGAGCCAGGCACTCTTTCCTGTGATCAGACCCCTACCTGTAAGCCCTGTGGGGAGCAGAACCTCGGCCATAAGGTTGGTAAACTTTGCCGCTGTTGCCCTCAACCATATAATTAATGTCAGCCAGGGCTTTCCCTGCTCAAACGCATTCCCGCACAGACATAGACAGACACACCCTCACCCACATGCAAACATGCAGTAGCCTCCAAACAAACACACAAAAAACACACACCTACACTAACCAGACCTTTCACTGAAACTTTCCACTGATAGTTTACATAATTACATCTTTATTGTGTTGAAAGTCAGAGGCATTCACACACTCCCCACTGTGCAGAACATTTTATCCAGGTGTGTTTATATAATGGTCTCTCACATGCACACGCGTACACACAGACACACACAGACACACACGCACACACAAACAGGTTTATTAGTGGGAGAGGCCTCATGATTCAAAAAACATTCGGAGCATGCATGGACATGCACATCCATCATAGGAGCATAAGAGTATGATGGTCTCCACTGCATAATGAATTAAACATATCCAAAGGCTCACTAAAGGTATGCAGTGAATATTTGATCACTGTAAGGGGTGCATGTTTTTCTTATAAGATATTAATATGCTAACCCTCTCATCCTGAAGGGAGAAAATGTCCGGGGGACAGGGCACGCTGCTGAAGCTCCTTTTGATTTATTGGTTGTCTGAATACACCCCTGTCCTTTAATGCCTTACAGAGAAAGGTGTCTCCTGACTAATAGAGTAAAATATGTGTTGCAATACAATGCATAAGCTGATGTACAGTGGACAGTGGTTAAACTGCTTCGCTGCAGAGTCGTCACTCGGTGTTGATCTGACTTCAGAGCTTGCAAGGTCCTTTATGTGCTGAGCAAGTTCCACAACCTTAGGGAGCACAAGAGCTGCTCAAAATACACTATCATTTGAAAAATGCATAGGTGGCAATCTGAAAATGAGTCTCCTCATTTCTGAAGGAAAGGCTGACTCTTTTTGGAGATACAAGGTTTTAATCTGACCTGGGAAATATGCACATTAGGCCCAAGGGGGCTATTTGTGGGTGATAGATTATCAGATGAACTTTTTCTGCTTTGCAGCCAAACGCAGAGCAGACTGGAGCGGCTTCAGTGCAGTGAGGAGTTGAGAGGCAGGCAGGCCACCTGGCTGGCTGTGTGACAGCAGGAGTAACAATATTCTCTCCCACTCTGTGTCCTCGCTTCATACAGATCATCCCTAGGAGATTATCTAAGCCGGGGACAGGACAGCCCATCCTGCTACTCTCCTCCGCCCTGCAGTGAGGACCTCCAGGATGACCACACTTACAGCACCGCCAAATCCCCCAGCAGGCTGTGCTCCTCCCAGGTCGCAGCCCCTTCCTCCCCCCTGGACGATGACGACATCATCGCTGTGGAGATCCAATCAGACGTCAAACCCGAGCCCCGGGAGATCCCACTGGATTCTCACATCACCACTGCCGCCGCTACCTACATTTCCCAGCAGCCCCTGCGCGGACAGAGACGTAGTTCGGGGGCAGGAGCTGGGACTCTGGCAGGAAGCAGTTTGCCCTGGACCAAAAACCGAGCAAAGGGCATTAGCGACACACTGCCGCTGAAGAAGCGGCGCGCGGCGGCGGTGGAGAAGCCGCCGGAGAGTGACGACGAGGAGATGAAGGAGGCGGCGGGGTCGCTGCTCCACCTGGCAGGGGTCAGAGCCTGCCTCAACAACATCACAAACCGCACCGCCAAGGGCCAGAAGGAGCAGAAAGAGGCCCTGAGAAACTAAAACACACACATAGAACAAGTACATAGTCATGCAAACACACACAGACGATATACAGCTCAAAGCACGCACACACACATTAACACACAGACACATATACAATACACAAATAGGTCAACAGGTAATGTTACAACAGCATTAGTCTCAACGGACAATTCTCATCTCCCTCTATCTATCTGCAGGGCATTAGGTGAATCCTACTTATTTGTGGCAATATCAAAAATCTATGTTTTCCTACATGTTCAGCAACACTAACATCAATGGGTATTTCTCATGTGTCTTTGTTGTTTTTGTTGTTTAAAAGGGGATGAAAGCCATAAAAAAAAGCATGTTTTGTCACTAATTTGGACAAGTCGAACACGACTAAACTGAATCACATTGAGGAGCGTACAGTACATGAACAGAAGATGGCTGTTTGTCTTACCTGTTTGTTTCTATGTGAATCTGTAGCAATCTTGCAGTGATGCCAGCAAAGATGGCAGAGCCGACGAGACAAGCCTATTTAACAAGACTTAGAGCCTCTCTCGGCCGCTCGCTGGCATCACTCTCCTACATCCACGAGCACAAATGTGAGACTGTGCCAAAGATAAGCGACCAGGTTGCTTCATGTAGCCGATATGACAGCTGACAAAAAAAAAAAAAGAAGGCATAGTAGTAAAGAAGAGCTAGAGAGAATGACCTTAAGTGTCAAAATAATTGTAAAACCCAATGTGATATATATTCATGCACTTCAGATTATTTTACGCCACTTATAATAAAAGCATCATGGGTAAAGACATGGTTTATTTCAAGAGCACTCATAGTATTTAAGAATAGATATATTAAAATTTAAAAAAAAAAAATGGTCATGTTTATCACCATAGAGATGGATAGTGTGCCGGGTCTGAGGCAATATCTCCTTCATTTTGTTGTTGTTGTTGCATAATGTAAACGTCCCTTAAACTTCCCCAGTACTTCTGTCCATAGACGTAGACACCTGGTATAGATATCGTAGCTACCAGTAGCTACCACACCTTCCTATTCATTTGACAATGTCAAAGAACTATATACATAAACTGTGGGTTTAGATTTCTGTTTGTGTCTGTTTACCTTCACTCTACCCTCATAAAGATATAAGCAATTTGTCCCGTGTGGACAACTCTGTAAAAAGGTTAGAAAATATTTTATTTTTTTCCTTTCTTAATTGAAGCAATTTGACCTGCAGGACTTTCTCAGTTATATTGCATGGGTGCTTGTAAATAAGATAAAAAGCAAATCTTTTTTATTCAAAGATCATGTAAGATAAACGATGTATTTAGCATGAAGCATGACTTATTTTCATATAAACCTTGATCCTAGAGGAAAGAAAAAAAGTTTTGCCGCCAATTCTTATACCCGTGATTATATTGGAGTTTTTTTTGTTTGTTTTTTGTTTTTTGGTTTTTGTTTTTGTTTTTGTTTTTGAGTTTTGTTTTTGTTTTGTTTTGTTTTTTATGTTTTTTTTTTTGGTTTTCCTTTTCTTTTGGGTTCTGTTTTTCTGAGCGGGCTTTCAAGACACGTCTTCAGGGAGGAACATGGGAGATCACTCTGCAATTAGAGGCCCAAGGGTGCCTCCTCTGGGCTTCGGGTTCAGGCTATGTAGGCCAGCTGAATCACCTCTTAGGGGTGGGCTTCCGTCTTCTTCTGCCTGTACAGTGATTTTTAGGTGTTCAGTGTTAACCCCAGTGTTATTTCAGCACACAAACTCTCACGAGTGTGTGAGTTTGTGCGCCCAGGAACACACACCCTTTAACATTGTGCCTGCCTGCCTGCCTGCCCTCAGTACCTCTGTTGTCATGTCTCTGACATGTTTTGACAGAACGTTACCTGTCTTTATTTATAACAGTGTTGTTTTTATTTCTCTCCTGTGTGTATATGTACATGTGTCCTTATTTTCCATCAGCATTGTTCAGTGTAAATGTATGGATCCGATGGGCATGGGAATCTTTGTAGGTGTCCTGAAAGAACCTCATATCTCCAAAAAGGCTACTTGGGAGTTGAATTGAAAAGAAAGAGGAATGTAGACACAAAAAAGTTTGTTTTCTAATTTACATACAGTATTGCTAACCCTTTGATTAAAGGTACTACTTGCCATTGTGGATGTCAAGCTTGCATACAGTCTATCACATATTTATCTCAAGAGGCCAATCTGGAGATCAGAGGTAGATTTTTTTTAATATATTTTGCCACTTTACAACATGTATGTGTATCTCACTTAGCATTGACATTGACTTGATTGAAATTGGCAATGGCAGTAGTGAGCTTTGATGTTGTTTGCATCAGAAGTGATATAAATACTGCACTGCCATTATTCGGCATGCTTTTGCTTAAACAGCAATGCATTAAAGTATTATTTTTCCCTCACCTGCAGAGATGAAGTGCGTATAAAAAGCAGCTTTGTAGGAGAAAACATCAGCTGGGTTTTGTTGTAGCAGCAGAGTCGCACAGCTTTTGTTTAAGCTGAATAGACACCGAGTGATTGTCAGCGAGCCAAGATGGAAAACAAATGCATGTCCCATCCACTGGTACAGTGTTTTGCCACCTGTAGCATGCATCACTGGCTTTGCATTTTGTATGGTATCCATGCCGGCATATAAAAAAAGGCTAAAAAGAGACACTGTCAGTGTTCTTGTTGTGTGCCATCCGTCTCTTGTCTGATATCTGTCTGAGTGCTCCCGCGGCCCAGGTCAAGCACTCTGCTGTATTTGCAGTAACAATCCACTGTTGTGGTGACTAATAACATGTTCAGTTGGCAAGAGGCATGTCGAGGGGAGTATATGTTGCTTTAGCAACCACCATTTTTTCCTCTGACTCACTCAGTGACATGCAGGAAAGATGAACTCCTGACCTACGCGTCCTGGAAAAACAGAGCAACACATAAAATATACCTGGGACATTTTAAAGCAAAGGAAATATACTTCACTGCCTGAAAAGCCCCTAAAACAAGTGTTTCTTTCAAGCCTGCCAAACACACAGTTAAATGCTCTAAAAGATGTAGTTGCCATTTTTTATTTGTTGATGTTTTTATGCACATTTTCATTTTCTGTTTTGTTTTCTCTCTGACAAAATTAACTACAATACTGCCATTATTTTTCGGTGACTGTCTGAGCTGAATATTGGAAAGCCATAGGTTAGAGATGTCAAAATGCAAAACTGTTATTGATCTGTGAGATGTGATACAGAGTACGCCCAGGTGTTGGTTTTTTCAGTAAATGTTCAATTCTCTTCTTATTGTGCAATCATATTGCCAAAGAATGATTTCAAGACCTATTTCATCACTACATGTAAATATCAACGTTGTCCAATACCGTGGCAAAAAATATATAAATGTTGTTTTATTTTGTTTTCCATTTTCTGAAAAACTACAATGATGTTTATGTGATGTATTGTCTTCCAGTTGGTTGCAATAATAAAAAATACAAGTTGCAGAAGATTAGTTTGGCTGTTCTGTTCTGACAGGCTTGGATTAAACAGGAAAAAAAAGTCACTGGTAGAAAAAGAGTTGGTATTAATATCAGCATTACTGGTTGGTAGTTTAAACAGCCTAGAAAAAGCAGTATATGGTTGCATCAAATTTAACCATTTTCCTGTAAAAGTCTCAAGTTGAATATAACAAAGCCTAACCAGAAAGCACGTCACCCTCCCTCATCCCCCTCCTGTTCACCACTTCATCATGCAACACACACTAACTCCCATTTGCCGACTGTGAGAGTGGAGACTTTTTGATTTGCTCTCAAGACTGACCCCAATAATTAACCTCACATATTCCTATCAACAAGGGTCTTATCATAACCATGCGTCTTCTGCCAGTTAATTATTCATTTACTTCCTCTAATCATTTAAGTTCAATACTTCTGATTAAAGTCAAACTCAGCTATCCCTTTAGGGAAAGAAGTAAAAGAGTTAAGTGAACCAAAGAATTCCTCAATGTCTTATCAATTTGAGTGGTGCCATTTTGGAGCCGTGTGGCAGTGGAAGCCCATTCATAATTGAAGCCGAGACAGGCTTAATCTCGAGCCAGTGCCTCCCTGTGCAGTGCGCTCCCACCACCAACACAACTGGAGCTAGCAGCTCCTCTGTTGCTATGCAACTACAGCAAAGAAAGGGGGGGGGGGGTGCCTTCTCTAGATCTTTAGAGGGCATCATACTACTCAGTAACAGAGAGAGAGACTCAAAGGTAGAGACAACATGCAATGGATAACAGCTTTATGTCTGATCACATCACATAGTTTGAGAAGCACCTGCTAGACACAAGTCTCCAATCATCTTTTCACAACACTTTCTCTTTTTATTAAAGAAATAGATTAAAAGTGAATACAGAAGCATATCCTCATCAGTGTCAGGTAGGCCTTCAATTTCATCTCAAGGAAATAAATGTAACGAAATCAATTGTAAGATTTCAGCGTAAAGGAGGCACACTGAAGTGCTAAGTGGATTGATGCACAGAGAGCTGTGTGTTCCCCGGTCTATATCATCCATATCCACAGAATGACCAGTGAGGCAAGTTTCCATGGAGACAGAAGTGGAGGTAACGTTCTCTTGTCAGTTCTCATTTATTGCAAAGCTTTATTGTTTTTTGGAAATTTTCCCCTGGTAGTCAGGCCAGGTGTGTTTCTGATTAAGCAGACAAGACCTATAGACACGGCTCATCCAAAAATTCACTTAAATCCCCCTTTATTGAATTACATGTAAAATAGTTGTGCGCTGCACAAAGTGAATGGATCGTGTGTGTGCGTGTGCGTGCGTGTGAGTGTGTGTGTGTGTGTGTGTGTGTGTGTGTGTGTGTGTGTGTGTGTGTGTGTGTGCGCGTACGTGTGTGTGTCTGTGTCTGTGTGTCTGTGGAAATGGAAAGGAGAGTTTGTTTTCTGGAGTTCTGGGATGTGGTGTGATCACACTCTAGTGGCAGAATGATGGTACTACAGGAAAAGTGCTCTTGAATCATAAACAAAGGTACCTGTTACAGTTTGGAAATTTATTATGAAGGACCGAAATTATTGGCATAAAAATATTCTTGTCTCCATGACAACTACTGCCTGAGGCAGACACCTACACTTTGGGTCTTCTTTGACCCTCCAAGCTGTTGCAGCCTCTCAGTGGTTGAAATTAAACTTTGAATTACAGAAGCTGCCATCAAGCCAATTAATGTAAAATAGTTGTGAAATAAGTTGCTCAAAGTATCAAAGACAGCACTAATGGTGGAAGAATTATTCAGACCTTTTACTTGAATAAAAGCATTAATACACCAGGGTACAAGTACTACATTACAACTGAAAGGTTCTGCATTTATCTAAATGAGTTAATGTAGAGACATGTTATCCATTAATGGCTGCAATCATTATTAAATATTCTATAATTAAATTATTAGTATTGATGCCTAAATTCTCACTCTTCAAGCACTTTATCAGGACCACCATGCTAACAGTGGGTAGTTCCTTCCTTTGTTCTCAAAACAACCTCAGTTCTTCACAGTTCTTGTATGGATTTCACAAGATGTTGGGGACTTTCCTTTGAGACTCTGTCCCATGTTGATATAATCATATCACACCATTTTTGTAGATTTGTCAGCTGCACATTCATGCTGCCAATCTCCTGTTCTACTGGATTCAAATGTGGTGACTGGAGAGACCACTGAAGTTCAATGAACTCATTATCATGCTCGTGAAACCAGTTGGAGACAACTTTTGCTTTGTGACATGGAGCATTATCATGCTGGAAGAAGCGACTAGAAGATGGTAAATTGGGGCTATAAAGGGATGAACATGGTCACCAACATACCATGACTGATTGGTATTAAGGGGCTCAAAGTATGCCAAAGATTCATCCTCACACCATTATTATACCACCACCTGCCTGGACTGTTGACACAAGGCAGGTTGGTCCGTGGATTCATGCTACTGAAGCTAAAGTCTTAACCTGCCATCTGCTGCTTCATCAGAAATCCAGATCCATCAGACCAGGCTACGTTTTTCCAGTTTTCAACTGTCCAGTTTTGGTCAGCCTCTGCCCACTGCAGCATCAGATTTCTGTGGTTATCTGAGTTTCCATAGCCTGTCAGCTTGAACGAGTCTGGTCATTCTGCTCTGACTTCTCACATCAACCAGGTGTTTCTGTCCACAGAACTGCTGCTCACTGGATGTTTTTTTTGTGTGTTTTTCACACCATTCACAGTAAAAACTCTTGAGACTGTTTTGCGTAAAAATCCCAGGAGATCATCAGTTTCAGAAATACTCAAACCAGCCTGTCTGGCACCAACAATCATGCCACGGTCAAAGTCACTGAGATCAGAGTTTTTTCCCCATTCTGTTGTTTGATGTCAACATTAACTGACACCCCTCGCCTGTATCTGCATGCTGTTATGCATTGCACTGCTGCTACATGACTAGTGGATGATTGGATCATTTATGAATAAGCAGGTGTACAGGTTTTCCTAATAAAATGCTCAGTGAGTGTAAAGCAATATCTCCCTGTGAAATGGGGTAGAAATAACAGAAAATACTTCACTAAAATACAAGTAGCTTAAAATTGTACTTGGTACAGTACCTGGGAAATTGTACTCAGTTAGTTCCACCACAGGCCTGTTAACAAGATTTCAAGTTTGATCACTGATACTAACTATGTATCACTTTAAAAAAGAAAAAAAAAGAAAAAAGCATTTAAAATGTTTTCAGCACAGAAAACAAAATTACTGTGGTGCTTAAAAGTGAATTGTTAAAATGATGGGAGCAAAGTTGGAATTAGAATCTTCAACATAAAGGCTACACCACTGAAGCCCTGAGAGGCAGTGAGAAAAAAAATTCTGGTGATCCATTTTCTAAACCCGATCTAAATCGTTTTCTCTCCTGTGTTTATGAATCAAGAACAGGTGAAAAAAGGGTTTTGCCAGGATAATCTTTATAAAGTTCCCTTATTTTATGTTTTTTAATCTGTGAAACAAGTGGAGTAAATAAATTGGACAGGTCATATTTTTACTAACTTTGCACAAAATACTTCAAATAAAGCTTAACTGTATGGTGATATATTTACTTTATTTATTTAACATACATGTAATGTGATGTACATAAATGTATTATCTACTATCTATATCATATTATCAACAATTAGCCTACCCACTGTTGTGTGGAAGTAAGACTCCTGAAATGTGATTAATTCCTGCATTTAAACTACATTTCCCAGCATCAGCTGCATTGATTGGTCATCATGCTTCACATGAAATATCGCGATATCTGCGAATTGACCCTGCCCTATGTCTCGCGCACTCGCAGCTCCATCGCTCAGTATATAAAGCAGGACAACGACGGAAGGAGGACGGCTGGGGAGTCGCAGCCCGGGATTGTAAATAAGACCGTTAAAACTGTGTTTTATTTACAAAAGTGATGCCGGCTGTTTTAAAATATCGTTCCCAGTTGTTTTAATTCGTTTTTCGTAAATTTTTGGCTCTATTTCTCGCCTATTTCCGTGTGGTTTTTACACTACGCGTATAATGGCGAGCTCGGCAAACTCGAACCCAGTGGTAAGGATCAATCTCTAAGGATTGTCAGCGGGGGAAATGGGGGTAAAGTTAATGGAAAGCTGTCGACAAGCTGGTTTTATTTGTTGCAGTAAAATGAATCTGTTTTTAACAAACACTTCACTGCTTGGTCAAATAAAATGAAGACTTAAGTTCAGTCAATCGGCCATTTTAATCAGTTTGCTGAAACTAGTTCTTCTCAGATAAAACCATCTGGTAGGAGCAGTGGCTAATGAAGAGGGGCTGTAACGTGTTATTTCGTTAAGAGAAATAAGGTAAATGGTGTAGATGTTCAGGTTTAGTGGTGAAAATGCAATTTTAAGTTGTAAGTTATGGGTTGTTTGTCAGGTTGGAGGTTTCATGAGTTGGCCGTTAGTTGGTTCATGGTAGTGTCTCAGAGCCTTTTGAAATTAACTAACGTTAAGGCTAAACATGGATTATCGGTATGTTTGTGCTGTTCCTTTAGTTATGGTTCAAAGCATTTCTTGTGTCTTTGATTAGGTGATGAAAGGGATCAATGGTAAATTTAAGCTAAATAGTTTATTTCTGAATATTTTATGAAATACAAATGTACGCAAAGCACCTTGCCATCATCCACTGCGAATGAATTGAGCTTATGTTTTGACAAATTAAAGTGTCCTTAGTCGAAAGTCGTCAACGCTCAGTCAAATGCCTCATCATTGTCCACCATTCCACGCCCAGAAGGCAGGTTAGCCGCCCCAAACCACCACTTTTACCCATCTCATGTCAAATTTGTCCTGATCCCTACCGACAAGACCATACTGCTTAGTTAAAGCTGAGCACTCATAAGATAATACACCAAAAATATCCTTCACATTCCGCCACATACTGGTAAAAGTACGAGGCTGTCGAGCGCGCAGTTTGCCGCTCCGTAAAATGGCTTCCACGTCTCCCCTCTCTCCGGTTCTGGCCCTCCTCCTTTCCGCTGCCTGGTTTTATACAGCCATATTGGCTCTCTAATATAGACTGCCCGGGATGGGAAGGTGCTACTCGACGCTACGTCACCGGCTCTACATATAAACACCAGACTGTGCTTTAAATAGTGGAGAGCAGACAGGCCGAGGGGGAGGGAAGGAAAGACCGAGGGCCGTGCTGCGGACACTGGGGACAAAGCAGCGCGGTGGCCTGCTTGTGTGTCGCTTTTAGCTTTACGAAGTACCGCTTTGTTCTGATGCTGAAATGTGACCGTTATGCTGTTGCAGACCTTTAAACTGTATGTAATTGGTGGTGGTGTTGTTGTATGCACATGTCACGGTATCCCAAGGGGAACCGTTGTATACGTCGTGAGACACAGACACATATAGACCTGGTTCATATGGATTTGGATGATAAACCAATCAATGCTGAGTATATGTTATAGCTAAATGCCACGGATTATATAGCAGTGGACTAGTTTTAGAGTTGAGCTATACACAAGATAACACGCAAAATTAAAATTAAAAATTAAATGTAAAGGAACATTGGTTATTGGCTGTTATACATGTTTTGCTGGTGTTATGGTGAAGCTGTTGTGTTCCTATTTAACATATTTTTGTATGTACCAGTCACTTTAACTTCTATGTAAACATTGATGACAGGAGAAATATTGTTTTTTGATACCAAAGGCATATGTTTTATTTTATTTTTTGCAAAAAATTAATGTAAACTTGTTTTCTCTCCTGTTCCACATAGCCTAAACTATATAAGTCTGTGATTGAGGATGTGATCAATGAGGTGCGAGAGCTGTTCCTGGATGAGGGTGTGGATGAGCAAGTGCTTCTGGAGCTGAAAACGGTAACTGTCCTCAGCATTATTGTTTCTGTGTGCAACCACTACAGAAGAAATATTACTAGATCAGAAGTGTGGTGAGAAGTGCTTAATCTTCTGCTTCAGATTGGTTTAGAAACTAGTTAGTTTCAAACTTCTCCCAGACAGTAATAAAGTCTGTTGAAAGGTGCACTGGATGGATTTATTTTAAAAATAATTTAAACCCTGTGTTTGAACAATGATATTTAAAGCAGTTCCCAAAAACCTACAGTAAGAATGTATTGCTCATAGATTTATAAGCTTAGCTTTGCAACACTCAAAGACAGCCTCCTGACAAATGATGCCCTTCTGCCACCTTTGCTCGATGCTACAGCTATGGGAGAACAAACTGTTGCAGTCCAAGGCAGTGGATGGCTTCCATACTGAAGAGCAGGCAGCCCTGCAGGCTGCTCAGCAGCAGCAGCAGCAGCAGGTTCAACAGGTCCAACAGGTCCAACAGGTCCAGCCGGTGACCCAGCCAGCACAGACTCAGCAAGTCATCCTGCCCCCCCAGCAGCAGCAAGGTTGGTTAGCACCAGCACTACAACTATTGTTAAAATAACTTGAATCAGATGTCTATAACTTCTGTCATTTGTTGTTCTGAAAGTCATATACACCTTTTAAATTATTTACTCAACATACACAAGTAAATCCTTCTATTTAAGTGACTTATTGAAAGAATTTGATATTAAACAAGCAATTATTTTATGATTACTTAGTATATTAAATGGCCCAACCAATTTACAGATTTTGTACATAATTTTTTGTTCTTTAAAACCAATTTCTTTTTCTTCTTTTAAGGCTATATTCATTGTTTTGGGGCATGTTATGGCATGACTTAGATGTGTTTCTCTCCACAGCTCCCCAGCAGCAAGTCATTGTTCAGGATTCCAAGATTCTTCAGCACATGAGTGCAACGGGGATGGTAAGTAGATTATATGCAAATAAATTGAATGTAAAATTATAGTTTGGGGGTTTGCAGTGGTAGAAGTTATTGTGTATTCCTCAAACAGAAAGTAAATAAGTGCTACAAAGAAATGTAACAACTATTGTGACAGTGGAAATAAACCAAAGACTATCGCTTATAAGCAGTCATATGACCTTGTTTCTGATGGGCAGGGAACAAGACTGCAGGATTCTCACTAACTCTGTTTGTTTCATATATTTTCATTGAGAGAAACACAAGACTATTTTCCACTCAATAGCCTGCCAAAAAGAAGAAGACAGCAAAGAATCTTAATGTTTGTCTGCAGGCCTTTTTGTCAGAGCAGGATAACTGGTCCAGTAATAGACAGGAGGACATGGAGGGCAAGAGAGTAGAGCAAGGACTATCACAGAGCTGTGTAGTAGCCTGGATTACAGTTAAAGCCACATCCACACCCTTTTACACGCTCCCTTTTTGTCTCATACGCAATGACAAACACACCTTTTTCTTCATCAGTTTTAATTTCACACAATGGAGCGTCGACACTCTCCTTCCTTTCTGCACTGGCTCCCCTCAACAACACTTCTGTTCAGCAAGCCATCTGTTATTGGCGAGGCTTGCATCTGTGCCGCTGTAGTAAACCATGTTTTCCCTCTTAATCCTACAACCTTTCACTATCAGACCTGGAAGATAAAACGAATGAATGAAAATATGTAAATGTTGCTTTTATTACATCTGCCAGGGGAATATGAATATTAGCGCTTTAATTGTTAAGAGATTGAGCTGTGCTCCATAAATATTAAAATTTCTCTAGAGAAAGGTACTTCACATTAAGGCCATAAATACCTGTGTTTGTACCTGGGGTGTATTTTTGATACCTCTGTAGAGCTTTTACACCATGACAACCATTGATTTCCACATTGATGAATCCAATCCTGTAGGCCACAGTTAGAAATATTATTTAGCCTCAGGACCAAGTTCCGCGTGTGAATGAGTTTTACCTACTGCTTCATTTCAATCACTCTTGTATGTGTGTTCTCCTTTTCTCCTCTAGAGTGCAGCAGCTACCGCAGCAACGCTTGCTTTGCCCACAGGGGTCACCCCATACCAACAGCTCATCACCAGCCAAGGTAAAACACTCACACAATCTGTGTACAGCATGTTGTGTGTCAGGTTTTATTTCCCCGTCACAAAATGCTCCTGAATAGTCATATCAAGTTAAATCATAGGTATAATTTACTCTAGCGTGCTCTTAATGCGATACATTGACTGCTCTCCTCATCTCTCTTCTGTTTTGTGGTGTTTCAGGTCAGATCTTGCAGGTGGTCCGTGCTCCAAATGGGGCTCAGTACATCATCCAGCCCCAGCAGCAGATCCTCCTGCAGCAGCAGATGCAGCCTGGTGGCGTGCAGGCACCGGTCATACAACAGGTATGCCCGATCACACAAGTAGGAACATTTAGCTTTGGTAAAAGGAGAGAAATTTTTGAAAACTAAAAAATTAAGCGGGCTGGAAGTGCCTTGTTTTGTCTGCGGTCTTCAGAATGGCAATCAGCAACTTCCAGTATATAATAATTGTCATCCTGTGTATAATCGGTCCATAAATCTGCCCATGTTATGTTGTATGAAGCGGTTTAGCTGCGTAGCTGTGGAAGCAGTGGAAGAACCAACTTTTGGAAATATGGGAAAATAAAAGCCATGAAAAACATGAAATGATTCTGGGAAATCAGGACTGTCTGCTCACCTCTTTTCCCTAAAGAAACATTATCCATGACCCCACTATCCATCACTTCAAATGAAGCAGGAACAGTTAACTTTAATACATCATTTACTACTCTGCTTTTCAGCTTTCAGCTTACTACTGCTTCAAAATTACAGTACATCAGTTGAGGCCTAGCCGTGCTTATGATATTTTCAGATATAACTCCCAAAGAAAAGTCTAAAAACAAGAATATTTTTTAAAAACTTTTAATCTGAGAGCTTATATAAAATGTGGACTCTTGCTATTTACTTTGTGTCCAGGTCCTGGCTCCTCTGCAGGGAGGCCCCCAACAAACAGGAGTCATCATCCAGCCACAGCAGATTGTTTTAGCTTCAAACAAAGTCCAAGGCAATACACAGGTTAGCACTTCTCCACTTCCTTCATGACTGATTATATTGTTCTTATCTGTAAGTTTGCAATGCACTTGTGTTCTGTAATATACTGTGCTGCTTTCCCACCATATTTTACAGCCTTATTTATTCTGTCATATTATAGATGGATATATAAGTGTATTCTAGTTTTATTTGTCAGAATTATTCTTCTGTAGTCAACATGGATGAAGCCTTGGGGTAAACCTACAGGAAGCTTGGCATAACTGAGTGTTATTTTATTTAGTGTTAATTAGACTAATGACAATCACGCATCAAAGCCAAACCAGCATCATGCTGTCCTTGTTTTCTTTCTGGGTCCCCTTTCCCATTAGGTGATGCAGGCAGCAGCTATGGCACCTCAGCCCGGTCAGGCAACAACAGCTGCTCTGGTGCGGCAGATTCAGCAAGCCCAGGGTGCAGCTGCACCACAGGCCCAACCACAGCCTCAGGCCCAGCAGCAAGACCAGCCCCAGGGTCAACCCCAGCCTCAGGCACAGCAGCCTCCCATGGTTGTGCAGGTGGATGGAGCCGGAGACACCTCCTCAGAGGAGGACGAGGATGAGGAGGAGGAGTATGATGAGGATGACGAGGAGGAGAAGGACAAGGATGGGGGAGAGGACGGGCAGGTGGAGGAGGTGGGCACAAGAGGAAATCTTTCAAGCTAAACAGACCCAAAATCAATGCTACTGTTTTATGGCAGCTGATTGTCAGTGGTGCATGTTAGAAACCATTATTTTCATACTGGACTTGGGATGAGGATCTGAGAAGGCAGCTCATGCAAGTGTCAAGTAGTTCTACTGCTGTGATGAATAAAATTATGTCATCTGATAATTATCATCAGGTCATGCATTAGCATGTTTTCTTTCAACAGATTCAGCAGGATTGGCCATGTCACCAGAGACGTGTTTTAACGCTGTATAGACCAGATGCCTTTTTTTTTTTTTTTTAATGTTCCGCCTCATCTAGGACATAAAACATTGTTCAACCTGTTTGTTTTGTTTCTTCATCAGGAACCACTGAACAGTGGGGATGATGTCAGTGATGAGGAAGACCAGGAGCTGTTTGATACAGAGAATGTAGTGGTGTGCCAGTATGACAAGGTAAGAAACTCTATTCTGTGGGAGACAACAGTCAACCAGTGTGTGTAAATACAGAGATGCCTTATTTCTAATTGCCTTCTATCTCCTGATATAGAATTTTTACTTTCAAATCCCTAACTCGTGTTATTTCATATCGACATTTAGACAAAGATAAAATTTATACATTGAAGCAATAATATTTGTGGTGGTAAACGGGGAGAAAATGTGAATGAAAGCCGCACCGTAATATTTTAAGTACACAAATAGATGTAATTTTAGCTTAATGACACATAATGACAGATATTGTTTAAAACAGAAGTTATAAAATTTTGCCCATATTATACAATTCCAGTGTAAAGACTGTCACACACTAAAGGATGAGCAAGTACTAAATGCCTCATAAATAGTTTAATTGTTTATCTTTCTTTATTTTGAATTTACTGCCATGAAGTAAACAGAGATATTCACAATCCTTTATTACATCAGAGTCACTAATTCAGAGCTGCTAAAGAACTATAGATCAGCGCTGGTTAATATCAGTGTACATGTCCCGCTGAGCATTCTGTGTGCGTGGGCTAAAGACATAAGAGCCTGTGTCCACTGTAAGCTGAAACAGTGTCCATCTATCCTTGACGCCCACAATGTCAATTTCTTTCCCTCTACTCCCCAGATTCACAGAAGTAAGAACAAATGGAAATTCCACCTGAAGGACGGGATCATGAATCTGAACGGGAGAGACTATGTCTTCTCCAAAGCCATTGGGGATGCCGAATGGTGAAGTAGGGGGAAAAAAACACACAAAAAAAAAACAGGAGCAGGAACTCTGTAACTCCTTCTATCCAGTTAACAGACACTTCAATATCCTTCCATATCCTGTGACTGGATTCATTTCAGGAAACTTCTTCTGAGTCTTTGAGAACTCTGACAAACCCAAAGGACTGAGAGGGTACTGTAAAACCTGGGTGTCGTCAATAATACTCGGCTAGCCTTGCGAGATGAGAAACTTACAGGAGAAGGGAAAGCCTGTGTGAACAGAGCATTGTTTCTCTTTTTTTCTTCTTCCTCTTCCGGGCTTCTCTACGTTTTTTCCTGACAGAGTTCACATACTTTGAAAGTAAGCGTTTCACATCGTACAGGTGTAGTGGACCAGGGTGACGTGACCTGCCCTGTCACAGGAGGTCAGAAGTCATTCATTATAACCCCGTAGATGAAAAACACCTTCATAATGCACTGTAGTCGGTTGACTGGATTGACTCGTGTCTACGTTTAAGTCCGAATTTAGTGCCACCAGTCGAGATCGCTGCCTTTAGAACGGCCAGAATCAACTTTTTTGGCTTCTAATTTTTGTTCTTGGATCGTAATTCTGTCTCAATTGATGTTTATGAAAATGGTGCTCCAGAGTGTTTTATGTAGTTAACAACCTGTTATTGTTTTAAACATTTTTTTAAAATATGTTCTATGAAGGGTTAAGACAAAGAAGGTAAAAATTACATTAATTTCAAAATAACTAATAGTTGCGTAAAGGCATTTTTAAAATCTTGTAGGGAGTGCTGAATCCAAAAAAAGTTAGTTTGTTCATCTGCTTCTCTGGAGTTTCATTCCATCTTTATCAGAAAAGTAAAACAAAAAAAAGGAAGAACAGATCCAACACCGAATTCATTTAAGAATTGTACAAAATGTCTGAAAGTTTGTCCTGTTGGTGTTTCTTCTTTGCTCTTATTTTAGTTCTCTGCAGCCGTCTGAAAATTTGCACTGTCAGTTTATCAATGTGTAGTGAAATCAGTCAAGTTAATCAATAACCACAGCGTGCTCTGTTCTGTCAAGTTGTGTGTGAGAGAGGCATGTGGCAGGGGGTCACGTATGTATGATGATTCATGTGTGTTGTCACTGCTTTTCTCTGGAAATTTGTTGGTTTATTTTTCTTGCACACGACATTATCTCAAAAAATCACAGCTAAAATAGTAAAATAGAGATTTAAATTTATTTTGGGTGGGGCAGGGCGGTGTCCTGTTTTTTTTTTTTTTAGTTTTTTTTTTTTTATATTTATTCCTGAAAGTTCATGAAATGTTCTATTTTTTGAGAAGGTTGGAAAGCCGCACCAAACTGTGCTCTTATAATCTAAAAAGTGTTCCTTTTTTTTCTGTTGGCTGGACAAAGCTACCTAACGCTGTGTTCCAAATCATTTCGTCCACCATATGTTCTCCTGTGCTTTCATTTATTCATGATTTTTAAAATGAGAATATTTTCTATCAAAGTGAGTTTAACTCGGGGGCCCGTGTGTTTCTCTGCAGTTTGTTTTTAGTGCCCCTGTTGCAGCAATTTGAAATAAAGTATGTGTTTTTTGACTGTTGTGTTGATTTGGTTGTTGGCCTGCTCTATAGAGTAGAAAGAAATCATATGAACACCAAGGAAACACTGATAAGGTCATTGATGTAGAACCACAAAGGGGAAAATAAGAGTTGCTTACCTTTTTGACAAATGAATTTAATTATTTATAATTTTTTTCATTGGCTACAAAAAATAATTGCATCTGTTTTCTTTTATGGATCCTGAAATGAGTTGTCTATAAAAAAGGCTTTTGAAGAGGCACTGAATGGCCCATTACCATGTGCAAATAAATATAAATGTGCCTAGGTAGAGGTTTCCAACACATTTCAAGTAGAGAACTTTCAAGTAAAATATCACCCTAAGAGCTCCTGGGCTTTCAGAACACAGCATCCAGTAGCTTGCCTCCTTATTAATGATTTAAAAAAAAATCTAACTAGCTCATATTATTTTATGTTAATCCCCATATTGTTGAATGTTGTGTCTGCCAATTGAACTTTATTTCAGTTCTGGTACTCACAAATGATAAATGAGTTTATGAAAAGGATGTCTATTAAAAATGTATTCGACACAACTAATTGTTTTGTCATATGTGTTCTAAATGGATAATTACGCAAATGTGTTTGTGTTATTCATTCAATTTTTTTTTATTAAATCACGTTCAGAACAACACTTGGGAGGTTGTCCTTTGAATGCATTAAGTTGTCCTTTGCAAAACAAAGAAAGTGTCTTTTAGTTCAACTCTTAACCTTAATCAGGTGAATGAATCAGAATCAGTCTTTCTTTTAATTCAGGTCCAAGTCTTAAAACACCCGCAAAATCGCCTTACTCAAGTGGTTGTCATCCTTTTTTTGTGCTTTGTACCCACAGCGCTGAACTCCAGTTCCCCGTCATCAACATCAGTCATGCTCTAAATGTGTTGTGATGAATTGATTTTTTTTTTTTTTTTTTAATCTGTTTCAGTTTGGTAAAGTTTGCATTTGTACCACTATGAGTTTAGTGGCAGAGAGTTTCAGCCATTTATCCATTACAATTACTTCCATTACTTTTGCCTAATGTTAACAATTTTCTCCATCACTTATTACCTCCACTTTTTATCCATCACTTAAAGCTATTTCAATTGTTAATGCATTACCTTTAGCTATTTCCTCTGCATTTACCAAACAATTTATTTAAACTGTGATCCATTAGCCTACTTTTAGGTAACTGTTGAACTCTTTATCCATTACTTGTAGCTGTTACCAGTGCTTGAAGTGGGCTGGTACGCACGTTGATCTTTATATTACTCTTTAGAGTACCGTTACTTTTTCTTGCGTACCGACAGTTCACACTAGCTGCCGGACCTCGGTTCTGTCCTCTCCATTTCAGGTTCTGGGCAATTAGTAGTGACCCCAGTGTTTGTTTATGTAAGAAACGGCCGGGAGTAAGTACTAAACTCACCAAACGAGTGTCGCGGTGTCCCGCCCACAGCACCGTCTGATTCGTTACACGTCACGAGTAATAGCCTATCACGCGGAAGGCTGATGTGTACTCAGACGGGCACAGACTGCTCCAGTTCAAGTTAACGTGTGTCGAAGGTAAGACAGCAGACATCTCTGAATATGTAATAAACATCACAGTCCTCTACACTGAAGTTACAACAACACTACACTACACTCTGATAAACATGTTCACCTGTTGATCCAAGACACACTGAGTATGAGAGAGAGAGAGAGAGAGAAGCTAGCGCTAACTGCTAAGCTAAAGTAAGTAGCTGATCTGAATAGCATGTAAACAGCTGAATTAATGAAAGTCCCTAAAAGGAGCAGAGAGCTCTGGGTGCAGGAGCAGAACTAGTTTAAGTTTAAATGTACAGCAGGTAGTTAGTCACTGTGATGAAGAAAACAGCAACATTAACTGTTTAGATAGAGCAGCAATAATCACTACCAATAACAGAAACCAGCTGAAGATGAGGCACTATACTGACTGCAGCACATCAACACCTACATACAGTCTATGTTCAACATCTGAACGGTCATTAACTGTTACTAGGTCACTGACTCTTATAAGTAAAATCACTGTAAAAATGTTTTCTGATAAAAGTATAATGTAAGTCAGTTAAAATGTCTTTGAGTAAACATGTTACATTTTAAAAGGGGGTCGGGGAGGGGTAAAACATATTATATGGTGATATAAACTCAGTTGTCAGTTTATTAGGAACATGTAGCTAAAATTGATGTAGTCTAATACAACAGCCCTGTAGTAAAACCTCCTGCATGAAGGTTGTAATCGGTTTTTATTGTAATAGTTTTAGAGAGTTGTTGATTCATCTGATCATTTTGGAGGATGTAGTGTTTGGAGCTGTATTGAACTATACAGAGAAGTGCTTCTGTTATTTAGCCTACCTTCATTAATATAAATGCTGTGGACAAAATAATAGAAACACCTGGACGCCACAGTGAGAGTCCTCATATAGTAGTAGTTTTGTCTTGGCATATCAGTTCCAAATATTGGTTATCAGTCTCCTTGATTGCTAATAATCGTCTGGGACATTTTCTTTTTCTTCTTCCACTTCAAGCACTGGCTGTTACAGCTCTTTACCCATTACTTTTACTTATTTATTTAACCCATATAGTATCTATCACCTGCTAACTATTTAGATTTTCTCTCTTGCTAACTAGCTTTCACTCAACTGCATAGGTACCCCCTGGAGTACAAGTACCCCTGAATGGTATCACTTCCTCACAACATCTGATCCCACATAGGCGTGAGACCCAGAATCTGCCCCAGTCTGTCTTCAATTCCACTTTTCTAGCTGTATAATCCAGTGTCTGGATGGCTGTCAGGCTTTGCACAGCATGGGCGTTCTCGCTGCCTTTCCTCTAATTCCTACCCAAACTGATACAATCCCTGTGTATTTCCTTGTGGGTAATTATGAGATAAAGGTGTGGTGCTGTCTGGGATTACGGCCGAATCAGAAACTACATGGAGATTTTTGCCCTTGATTGTAAATGGATTTGAGGCAGGCTGTCACTTCTACAATATATCACACTTCACAAAGACGTATTCAGCCCTGAACAGAGCTAGTGGAGGAAGAATGTATCCCTGGCTGCTCTTGATGAAGTGGGCCCTCATGCTACTCCTGGGCACTCAGACATAAGAGTCTGAGCTGCTGGCAAATGAGACATATAATGAGGCCCTGGAGATGTCTAGCTTAGACTCTATAGCTTTCTCTGCTTACCAGCTAACTGATGGTGACTGCCAATCAGCTGCATGGCGAAATAAAGTTTGTTGGCTTCAGTGCAGTGTAGTAGCCAGGCCTGTTGGCTGTGGCATGTTGAGTTTACCACAGTCTCAGAAAAATGTGAAGCTCTTTGGGACAAAGAGCCTTTATCCATTTCTAATGGAGATTCCTCCTTTGCTGGTTTTTCTCCATTGTCTCATGCCTTTTACAGTGTCCCACAATGGATCTAGTGTGTCCAATAGACAGAGCTGTGTAAAAATCTTGGCTATGAAGTTCCACATTAAGAGAAAATCCTAACTTTATGTTTCAAGTCCTAAAGAAGTCTTTTTTTGGCATTAGCAAACACACCTTTCCTTCCATCTCCCGCAATGTGATAGGTCAAGAAGGACATTTTGACATGTCACAGCAGGAAAAGCATAAGTGTAAATAATAGAATTAATGGTTTCTGTCCTTAATGTTATTAGTAACGTCAAAAGTCAAAACGTCTGCTGTGAAAAAAGCCTATAGGCTGATGATTGAATTATATCCCTGACTTGATTTGCCATTCACTGTCGTCTGATGTATTTTTTTTTATCTTTGTGTCATTTGAAGGCACAAGGCAAAATGTCGAAGCGATGTTACAAGATATTAAAGTCAAGTTGCAAGTCTTTAGTGATTTTTCAAGTCAAGTCTGAAGGTTTCAGTATATTTTGACCAAAGTGCTTGTGGGGTGGCCAAACACCGTCTGAAACTTCCCCTCACGACTTCTGACCCTGGAATTAGGGGCGAACAGCACTGAACAATTTCTTTAAATTTCCAAAACCAACAATCGGGCAAGCGTACCTTCTGAGCAGGTGTGTCGAGGTGAGAAGCAGGTTTTCACTCTGCCTTCAAACGTGGTCGTTCATAACAGTTGTAAACACTTTTGCCTTTAGACGTGATCTGAAGACACATCAGACAGAATACTACCAGCCGAGTCCAAGCTGTATGTTTCCCCCCCACACCTCTGCTGATAGGTCACAGTAAGATGGAGGTGACTAATCATATTTGGCAGAAGGGAAAAATTCAAATATTGTTTCAAAGTGCGGCCTCAGCCTCTTTTGGTATTTATTAGAAGATTTTGAAAAAAATAGATAAGTATCAAAAACAATCCTTTGCACCAACCAAATGAATTAATAGGTAAAATATATACTGGAGATTCTTAATTTACTACATGGATGCATGGGTCACCTGTATGCCACTGTGACATGTAGTCTATTAAATTATATAAAAGCAAAAATAATAAAACTCTTGTCCTGTTTATGTGTGTGCAATGGGTGAAACTGCTTGCATAACAACACAGGGAGAAATGTTTTAATACAACTCCATGGTTCACTCTAGTAATTTTTCAAGAGTTTTCTGTGAGAGAGCGGAACTTGACTCTTCAAGATGACCGTCCTTGTCTAGTGGCCCATGGAATTACATGAGGAATGACATCATAAATGCAGGGATTTCATGTTCCCAGGAACAAGAGCTGGATAGATACTTGAATACTCTGACCTCCTCCGAGCGACCGCGGCTACTCTAAATCTCCTGACAGAAACCTCAGTTTCTTCGCTCACTTCTTCTCATGATTCTGTTCCCACTGTATTTGAGTTTAGCAACCTAATCTGGTGTTAGAGAGGTGCATCGTCGGGCCCTGCCCTGCTCAGGAGAGAGATGGGTTTATTTGAAATACCGAGAGAGGAATAATCAGGCAGGCCTGAGAACCAGCTAGCAGAAGAATGTCAAAATAAATCCAGTCCAAGTCTCGATCGGTTCGTTTTGACCTTTTCTGTCTCTTGGTTGGGCTGTGCACCTACCCACAAATCTCTGTGAAATTCTCTATGATGATCCTGATGGCTTTGAGAAAACACTTCATGACCGAGTGTTCTACAGATATATGTCACCACCCCCAGTCTCTTCGTGTTCACCCAGACACCCACACAATTTGTGCAGTGACTTTGATTTCTATCAACCTTGACATGCACACACTCGTGAAACAAGTATGAACTGTGAGTTAACATTAACTGGCAGTGGAAGGGAGTAGGCCCTCACAAACGCAGCCAGGCACATCACGCTCCAGCTCAAGAGTGCTTAGCATTTGAAGGGTCCACACTGGATTGTTGTTAATGGGTGGCTGGAAGAGATGGACACGACGCTGTGGAAAACGTTCAGCTGAAAATGATGTCCTGTTAGTCTGTTCACAATTTACAGTGTGAGTTAAGTCTGGAACAGAGTGAGCAGATGCCACTCTTAATTTTTTCAACTTTAAAAGTAGAAATCCCTCCAGTTTTGAGGTTTTCGACCAATTCAAACTCACTGACACTTTAAGATTGCAGTGGGGTTATATAGATTTGGGAATGTTGTATTATTTTTCCCATAATGAAACAAACTGTCCAGCAGTCTGGTCAAATATCTTCAACTTTGCAAGCAAAATTTAAAAAAAAAAAAAATGATCCCTTTTTCCTGGAAAGTTCCCCCCCGTTCATCTGTATATTTCCTCTAAAAAATGTCACCCAGCAGATGAAATGCTAACCAGATGTTAAGCTGCCATTGGCAGAGGGTGTCCTTTAACTCATAATAGCTCAATATCGCACAAGCTACAGCGCTCTGCAGCTCACATATGTCTCAGCTGTATTTGCTTTAAGCTCTCCCGGCGAAGGCAAAGCTATCTCCACTGATTGTATAAGTCACTTGTTTCCGTAAGAGGATGGAAAAATATCACGATCATGCTAGAAAAACAACCATGACATTCCAAAGGAGAGACACGGCCTTAACAGTATATATTTGTGATTATCATACCTGTCTGTAATTTGTAGAAAAATGGCTAATAATCAAAATATGTCTCGTGTTTACTTTTGTAATTGGATCATATGCTCTTGGGAGATGAAGAGGTTCCTGCAACGAGTGGAAAGTTACAATATTCAATAAAAATGACATAAAGAACAAAAGTAAGCACATATTTTATTAAACTAAGAAAGCGATATATTGATTTGGTGCAGTTATAAACCACAATTAAGTACAAGTACAGAGTCCACTTTAGCTGTAAAAACACTCACTCAACAGTCGAGCTCTTTACTTTTCAGCTTCAGGTAAACACACTTCAGAAATGCATAAAAATCACAGACAATGTGTCCTGCTTTCATTAATAAATCACCAAACGTTAGCATGTACTTACATGTACTTACTTATATACAGAGGTATTGATAAGACGATGAGAAACGCAATGTTTTTATATTTGCATAAACTGTTTGAACGGCACTGAGCCAGCAGGCTGTCCTTGAACACAATAGCCAAGTATAAATATTTTACCCCAGAAAGGTCTTATCTTTGGAAAATGAATTACTTAATACAATTTGTCATATTTCCCTGTATTTTAATGCGAGACTGTGCACACATAATTTGAATTAAACTCAAGATATAATTAAAGATACTGAAAAATTGATTTTATTCATAGTTAAATGTGTATGTTTGAGTATTATCTTTATGTTTTCCTTATAATAATATCGGTTCTATTCTAGCCAGTCCATCAGAATAAAAAAGAGCTACAAGTGAGATGAAGTCGAGCTCATATTTCAGGGACACTTGATATCCTCCAACAACTGGAACCATAAAATCATCACAGCCCAAATTGTGAAAACAGCTGAACTTGGCCTGAAAGTTGAAGCAGATACAGAATACTGGAGCTTTCTGTTAAATATCCAAACAGATCTGTCCACAAACACTTCAAGGCCTCCTGAACTTGTCTTACTTTTTTACTACTTCAAGCTGGTGTTCGGCTCACGTGTTCAGGCTCTGGCTCTCTTCAGGGCTTGTCTGCTGGCTCACTGCTTGATGGTAGGCATGTCCGGAGCATTTCTTCAGGTGGATGGGCACCTCTTCCTGGCCCCCGCTTCCTCCTTTCCTAACCTTATCCTTGTCTCGACGGACCTGAGATGTCCCACTGCTTCCTTTCGACGAGACCGTCTGGCCTCTGAACAGCTGTGCTTGCTGCTGACATAGCCCCACCTTACTGAGGAGGATGAATACATCCCCCCTGAATGCTTTCGTAAAGATGGCGTAGAGGAACGGGTTGGCGCAGGAGTTGAGTGGGTAGAAGAGCACCAATAAAATTTTTGAGTTGGAGACAGTGATGAGCGGCCGGTCCAGCACTGCTGACATGGCGTAGAAGGAAATAGGCGCCATGCACAGGAAGTCAGTAAAAATGAGGACCGCCATGCGCTTGGCGATGTTGGTATCTTTGGATCCAGAGTGGTAGTGAGGGTTGTGCACTGCGCAGTAGATCTTGAAGTAGCAAGCACAGATAACAAGAAAGGCCAGAACGTTAAGGACCAGCACTGACAAGATGTAGACCTGAGCCACCGTGGACTGGGTGTCCATTGGGAGGCAGATGCTGACCTTCTGATAGCTGCTCACCCCAACCAGTGGAAGCAGCGCCAGGACGAGGCAGAAGATCCAGCCTCCTAGCATCACAGCTGCGGCATGGTGTAGCCGCAGCTTGCGATCCAGCCTCATGGCAAAGGTGATAGCATACCACCTCTCCAGAGTGATCACTGTCAAGGTGTAGACAGACAGTTCACTGGCAAAGACTGTAAAAAAACCCGCAAGTCCACAACCAGGACCTGTTTGCCAGTCTATGGCGTGGTTGAAGTACTCGGCCCGTGTGTGGAGGTCCACAGAGGCGATAAGGAGCAGATAAATCCCCATGCACAGATCTGCGAAGGCCAGGTGACACATGAGGAAGCGGGAGACTGAGAGCTTGTAGTGGCTGGTGAGCAGCACCAGGAGCACCACCACATTTCCCAGAATGGCCAACAGACTCACAAACCACACAGACACTCGCAGGAAGCCAAAACCCATTATGTCCTCACAAGGATTGAACTCATCGGGCACTGGTGCACACGCCACCTCCTCTCCTTCCTCACACACCACATAATCGTAACGACTGTC